>NC_136061.1:562452296-563057969 GCF_964261635.1 Lissotriton helveticus | reverse complement strand
TAGAATAGATAGATAGAATAGATTTATATACAGAGCACAACTTCCCCATGGCAAGTAAAACAAGCATTTGCAATGCAATAGGTCTCGCATTAGGAAATTTTGAGCTATTGGTCTTGTAAATGACAATATTTTTATTTATGTGTTGGTTTTGAAAATAGCTAAATTAATAGCGCTGTCATTTACAATGCCAATAGTTATAACTTTCGCAAATGTGACACCTATAGCATTTGTAATGCAACATGTTTTGTATTTACGTGACTTAGATGTATTGATATTACAAATAACAATGGCTTTTCAGTTTTATAAATAATGAATACTTAAATAAAAGTGATTGTAATTTATAATGGCAATAGCTTAAACTTTGATAAATAACTTTTGTGACGATTATGTTCAGTGTATTTTATTGTGACGAAAATCCAAGAACAGAAGTGTAATATTAACATCTTTTTGTGACATTTGTAATAAAACTTGAAACATTGAGAGAACATATTTAAACCAGTTGTTGTTGAATGGTTGCACAGATTGTTGCTGGGGTGGCTCTGAGTGATGCTGTGGTGGTGCTGAGTGGTGCTGTGGTGGTGCTGAGTGATGCTGTGGTGGTGCTGAGTGATGCTGTGGTGGTGCTGAGTGATGCTGTTGTGGTGCTGAGTGGTGCTGTGGTGGTGCTGAGTGATGCTGTGGTGGTGCTGAGTGGTGCTGTGGTCCTGCTGAGTGATAATGTGGTGGTGCTGAGTGATGCTGGGGTGGCGCTGAGTGATGCTGTGGTGGTGCTGAGTGGTGCTGTGGTGGTGCTGAGTGATGCTGTGGGGGTGCTGAGTGGTGCTGTGGTAGTGCTTAGTGATAATGTGGTGGTGCTGAGTGATAATGTGGTGGTGCTGTGGTGGTGCTGAGTGATAATGTGGTGGTGCTGAGTGATAATGTGGTGGTGCTGAGTGATGCTGGGGTAGCGCTGAGTGATGATGTGGTGGTGCTGAGTGGTGCTGTGGGGGTGCTGAGTGATGCTGGGGTAGCGCTGAGTGGTGCTGGGGTGGCGCTGAGTGGTACTGTGGTGTTGCTGAGTGATGCTGTGGTGTTGCTGAGTGATGCTGAGTGCTGCTGTGGTGGTGCCGAGTGGTGCTGGGGTGGTGCTGAGTGATGCTGTGGTGGTGCCGAGTGGTGCTGGGGTGGTGCTGAGTGATTCTGGGGTGGTGCTGAGTGATGCCGGGGTGGTGCTGAGTGATGCTGGGGTGGTGCTGAGTGATGCTGTGGTGGTGCTTAGTGGTGCTGATGCCTTCGGGTGATACGTGCGCTATATAAGTCGCAATACATTTACATAATGTGGTGGTGCTGAGTGATAATGTGGTGGTGCTGAGTGGTGCTGTGGTGGTGCTGAGTAGTGCTGTGGTGGTGCTGAGTGATGCTGTGGTGGTGCTGTGGTGGTGCTGAGTGGTGCTGTGGTGGTGCTGAGTGATGCTGTGGTGGTGCTGTGGTGGTGCTGAGTGATACTGTGGTGGTGCCGAGTGACGCTGCGGTGGTGCTGAGTGGTGCTGTGGTGGTGCTGAGTGATGCTGTGGTGGTGCTGAGTGATGCTGTGGTGGTGCTGAGTGGTGCTGTGGTGGTGCTGAGTGATAATGTGGTGGTGCTGTGGTGGTGCTGAGTGGTGCTGTGGTGGTGCTGAGTGGTGCTGTGGTGGTGCTGAGTGATAATGTGGTGGTGCTGAGTGATAATGTGGTGGTGCTGAGTGATGCTGGGGTAGCCTGAGTGATGATGTGGTGATGCTGAGTGGTGCTGTGGTGGTGCTGAGTGATGCTGGGGTGGTGCTGAGTGATGCTGGGGTGGTGTTGAGTGATGCTGTGGTGGTGCTGAGTGATGCTGTGGTGGTGCTGAGTGATGCTGGGGTGGCGCTGAGTGATGCTGTGGTGGTGCTGAGTGGTGCTGTGGTGGTGCTGAGTGATAATGTGGTGGTGCTGTGGTGGTGCTGAGTGGTGCTGTGGTGGTGCTGAGTGGTGCTGTGGTGGTGCTGAGTGATAATGTGGTGGTGCTGAGTGATAATGTGGTGGTGCTGAGTGATGCTGGGGTAGCCTGAGTGATGATGTGGTGATGCTGAGTGGTGCTGTGGTGGTGCTGAGTGATGCTGGGGTGGTGCTGAGTGATGCTGGGGTGGTGTTGAGTGATGCTGTGGTGGTGCTGAGTGATGCTGTGGTGGTGCTGAGTGATGCTGGGGTGGCGCTGAGTGATGCTGTGGTGGTGCTGAGTGATGCTGTGGTGGTGCTGAGTGGTGCTGTGGTGGTGCTGAGTGATGCTGTGGTGGTGCTGTGCTCGAGACGTAAGTGTGTGTGTTTTTTTGGTGTTGTTTTTTTTTTAATCAATTAATGTAATTAATGTTTGGTTCATGCATGTATGAATGTTTGATAAAGAGTGTTGTGAATGGATGTGCTTATGTGTGTGGGTGTGAATTCATTGTTGTGAGTGTTATGTGTATGTGTGCCTGTCCCGCATGCCCCTCTCCCCCCAAAACTTACCAGCTGCCACTGCACCTAAAAAGGAATGGGGCTTGAGACCAGGGGCCATTTCAACAGCTTTTTGTGTGTGAGAAGGCTAAAGTTCAAACATACAACACGAATTTCTCCGAGTTAACGCATTAACTTTTAACAGAACAAGTCGGAAACAGTGAGCCGGGACTGGCTCGATGTTTGTGACTTGTTCTGTCTAAAGGTCAAGCATTAGCCCGGAGAAATACCCAAGTATGTGTCTGAACTTTAGACACTACCCAAGGCAGGATAGCGCTAGGCCCATCGTGATACGGCCCCGCGTGTCTAGGCGCAGCACAGGTACACTTATGAAGAAGCAGTGGGGCACACTGTATGTGATCGGCGTTCTGTATTTACTATCAAATTCTGTATTTATAGGAGTGCTCTCACACTCCTGCAGCCCCCTGGCAGAGTTGAGCTTTACTTCTGCAGAAGTGAACATGTGACTGAATATGGGCTGTGTGGAAGGATGCTTTCCTCATATTAGTGTGAACCCGGCTTTCATGCCCAGTTAGTATTTACCCGTACAACTGAGGTGGAAAAGTAGTAGGGTGTCAATGCACATTCAATCACTGACTCCTCCTAGCAGAAATCACCCTGTGTATGTTGGAATACTAATGGCCATCTAATCATTTCCCTCCTTGGAATGATTCCCTGTAGGAAACAATACAATTCACATTTGAGTGCCCATTCCTTCCTTGGCCTCTCTGCTGTAACACGAACATGTCAAACCGCAATTAAGTACCTGCATCTCCCTAGGTCTAAAACATCACATTGATTGTTGCCAGACACTCCTTGCACGCTGTAAAACCTGTACTCATTTCCTTAACCTTCCTTTAAACCACTGCTATAAGTTCATCAGTCAAATTAGACCAAATGAAACTAGACCAAAGTTTGTTTATATTTTTCTTAATCTTAAAGTGAAATGTGTTGGATGCACTATGAAATCATGAGACAGTGGGTGGGACGGGGGGGGGGGGACCACGACATTATACAAAGTTAGTTTTAATGTGTATGCGGCTACTTTTTCATGAAAACTGTTTTTGCCTGATGTATGTATATGCTAAGATGCTTCTTTTACGGTCATATTCTTATATGCCGTATAAAGATTATTGTTATTATTAATTAATGAAGCAAAGTGCACAAATCCTACAAATTAATGGTTCGTTAAATGAACACTGGACTAAGCGTATATGAACAGAACTGGCAAACCCAGCGGCACACAGCAGTTTGCAAACACCATCTTACTCGCTTTTTCATGCCTTCCACAAACGTACAATCGGCATTTACTACTGTGGCCATCTCACTTCATGTGAACTGGGTTTTTTTTGTTTTCAAGGGAATAAGACCGTTTTTTAGTTGTGCAACAAAGTAGACGGGACTTTTAACAATGTCATTATGTTGGGCTACCTGGTGCTACTATTGGTCAATGATAGTTGAGATTTTCAGTAGTGAGTGGGTTGCAAGCAATACATTTCGTCATGGGAAGTACCTCTCAGCTGCTGAGCTGTTTACCTCCAGAAAGATGCTCTGAAGTGCATGCTGCTGTTTGTTGGTGCCAAACCCAATGATAAGAACACATGCTATTTAAAATCTATGGTACAAAGGCTATAGTCCATCACCGAAGCGGCATGCTGCTCAATCAATGTAACAGGACTCCTTGTTGTTCTTAGATCACGAACAGGGCTGGCCTATAATGCTGCATCCAACAGCCAACACAAAAGCGCTGCGGGGACAGCACCCGTAGTGTAAATGAGTAAAAGCCAAAGGTAACAAGAAAAAGCAATATGTGACGAAAGCAGCAGACACAGGCAGCAGTACTGTGATTTCCGGGCTCTAACACAAAGACAAAGTAGAGAGAAGAGAGCAGAGGGGATAGAGAATTAGTTAGAGGCAGGATGAAATGGAGAGCGTAGAATGGGGGCGGGAGATGGCTGGGGTGTGGGAGATGGGTGAAAAACACTGAAAAAATACACTTGAGAAAGATGGGAGAAAAAAAATCTCTGCGAGGGACGGGAAGTGTACCTTTGGGAAAGGGAGGCTGTGAAAGTAACACTGAAAGGAGGAGGAGAAAATAAATAATAGACAGGCACAGAGAAACGCCAACAACGGACACAAATATTAAATCAAGCAGGCACAATCTACAAACTGGGAGGGGGAGGATGTTGAAAGAGACACGGCCTGGCGGCCGTGAAAGTGAAAGTACAGCCGTGGGCAGCAACAGCAGGGGTGAATAATTAGGGGGGAGGAGAAATGCCTGAGGCCGAGCGCACGCTGGGGGAAGCTTCAGATGCCTGTGGGAGGGAGGCTGATGGCTTTGATGTGGACGCGCTTTCCGCACGAGTGCACCACACGAACTGTATGAAATCCGCTATGGTTTCAGACCTTGGTTTGGCCTCTATACTCTCGTCTATTATCCCTTGCGGGATTAATAGGCAAGACCTAAATATGTACACTCTTTAATACTTGCACCACTGAGTTTATTTCATTCACCACGGAGAGTGTCAGGTTAGCCGAAATAACACCTGACCTGTTTCAGTGAATGTGTCGACTTGTTCACTGGTGGGTAGCAGCCACCCCTTGACAGATTTAAAAAAGAAAATTGACATAGGTTGCAATAGGACTTATATGAAGGGCTAGCAAAGTCAACAAAAATCACTGTGGACATGGTTATCATTTGGGGAAGAGGTTGAGTGCCTGGTAAGTGCATAAATACATACATAATCACCATCCATATGACACAATATATTTGTTATATGTAGCAGTATAGGCACACGCTAAGTACATAGAGATTATGCTAAGTGCTTTGAGACATATGTTAAGGTTATTGCTCATTTCAGAGCTAATCTGCATACTGTAGAAGGTGACAACAAAGTTATTCAATAGCAAGGCTGCAGACCTGCTTGAAAGATAATATGCTAAATTCTATGAGACATACAATAATGGTATTACTCATTTAAGTGCTAATCCACATACCCGTACAAATACATGCTGACATAATCATCATATGATACCAAGGCTACAAACCTGATGTAAATTTGTTGTATAATTTGCCATCAAAATATTCAAAAGGCAGGTAATCTACTCTAATCTGTCTCAAGGCGCCTACCAACTTTTACACCTATTTCAGACATTAGTTGGCCTTTTATTAAATGCTGACATTTTCTCTGCCTAATTTTGTATCCTAAACATTGTGCAATATTGATTACACTGCTTTACTGTTGAATTAAGATGTCTATGCATATTGTGAATATCACTACTCCATTTCTCCGTGGGAATCTCATAGACGATTTCTTTTCTCCAATTTGTATGATATTTATCTGTTCCACCACCACCTTTCCCTGTACCTTCTCTACTGTAGTCATATTATACTCTCAAACATGACTCTTTACTACTCAGTCTTGTTATTTTGCTTCTTTAATTATACAGTTACTAACCCTATAATCCTTTAAATATCGATTGAAATATATCACAGTTGCAGATATTGGAATAGTTATGAAGAAATGTTCTCCAGTTTGTCCTTTGTAATAAATTAGCCATAACTATAGAAGCCTCAATGTTGAAAGACCCATAACTTGCATATTTTCCCAGGTATTCTTTTCATTAAAGAGTAGAGGAAAGTGCAAGTTTCGAAAAAAGGAATATATCCATTAACATTTTCTTTCTACTACATCAGACAGTATGCATAAAGTATGTAAAATCTTAAACTTAAGATTCCTAAAATATTTTGGATGACCGTAATTGTAAAGAAGTGCTTTCTTTTCACTCCCTGCTCATGATCTGCCATGTCCCATGTCGGACTTATCCCTGTGCCTGCCAGCAACTTTTCAATCTTACATATTTCAAGTGTTCACCATTAATTAATATTTCATTCACCTAATCATTATGATATATATTTAACCTTTACCCTGAGTTCTCACCAATTTCTGATGGAAAACCCACTTGTTGTGTGAAGCTAATTTACCCAAAATTTCAATCTGAACTCCTACTCCCAGAGCATGATCTTGTATATAGCTCACCTCAATTTATCTTCTACACAAATGCTTCATTCTTGGCCATCAATATTAGATCGAGCTTGGAGTATCTCTCATGTCATCAGGTGTAAAGATTTAAAAAAAACATTTTCAAGTTCACTTCTGCCTTTTCCTGACACATTTCACTTATATTGCTCTCCTTTTAAACACTTGTATTTGAGTATTGCACATATCACTAACCTGGCAAACAATCCAGCCACTTGTCATGCCTATCTACTCCACACCCCTCTGATGAACATTGTCTCCACTTTGCATAGAAGCATTGTCCAGATTTGCATCTTCGTTAACATCACCATTGTCTCCTCCTCTTCGTCACTTAGCCTGATCGCTTTCCGGTCAAAGTACAAGATTCACAGGAGTGTTACATTCCTTACTGTCATACAAGCTTCCGTCACAGCTTTGGAATTTTTGGTTAGCCCTATGACTCATATTTAAAGCGACACCTGATATCGGCCTTCGTACTATTTTATTATCTCTTGCCTTTTCACAGTTGTATACTCCTTGTTAGAAATGGCATCTCTGGCTGGCCAAGGCTTGCGCCAAGGTCAGTCAGAGACCACCACTCTAAGTCAGGGCAAGGGAGTTACATGCCAAGATAACCCCTGCTCACCCCCTTTGTACCGTGACATGAGCAGTAAGGCTAAACTCGGAGGCAATGTGAGTTAAGTGTTTGCGCACGCACCCCAGCAACAACATCCCAGGCCCCCCACAAAAGGAACTCCACACAAGGTATATGTAAAAATAGCCTTTGTATTACAAAACACATTAGACAGTAAACACACACTTTACAATGTGCCAGAGGCACGGGCAGAATTTACAGGGGATATATGTACAGGACAGGGCCACCTGGACCACTGTCAGGAATAAGCACTTTTAGAGGTAACACTTTTAGAACATAGAACATATAATAACTGGCGGCGGATACGGACCGTACCTTCCGTTCTAGTTGCGCGGGATAATGCAAGTGATCTCCTCAGTAGGCCTGAGAGGGCGGTGGCGACCCGCGCGCTACAAGCATTTGGTTGGGGCGACCAAGGTGTGGGCTCAGAGGAGGAGGGGGGCAGGGTGCGGGTGGCCCAGCGAAGCGGACGCGGCTCAGAGGAGAGCGGTGCGGCTCGAGGCATGAGGGCGGCCCAGGCACAAGCTGCCGAGGTGCAGGATGCGGGCAGCCCAGGCGGAGCAGAGCACGGCTTCACAAGGAGCGGTGCGGCTCTTGGCAGGGGCGGCTAGGCACGAGCTGCAGGGGAGTGAGCGAGGCACACTTCCGGCGAGGCCCCAGCAGCCCAAGGAGATCAGACAAGTCCCCGCAATTTGTCAGGGAAGGAACAATAGAGTCCACTGGTCCTGGTACTCTGGTCAGGGGGCAAGCTCAGTATCAAGCCCTTGGAGATAGTTAAGCACCAAATAATCATGTAGCACACACCCAGTAATCACTGGTAAGAGGTAAGTACCACCTACGCAACCCTAACCACCTTAGGAGAATGTCACGCAGGGAATCAGGACCTCACTAGCAACACCTGTACTAGGAAGAACAACCACCTAAGTATCACTATACATTTAGGGGTATAAACATGAGAACATTACACTTGATGCATCACAACATTCAGAGGTGTAGGAGAAGAAAACACATGATGCATAGCAACATTCAGAGGTGTAGGAGAATAAAACACATGATGAATAAACATACATTCAGCGGTGTAAGGAAAGCAACTTTGTACATGATGCATAAAAACACATTCAGAGGTACCAGAACACAGGGTGCGCAAAACATACAACACACAGTACATTTCCTAGCACCCTAAGAAGCACATAACTCACAACAAAGTCCAGGTTGCGCCACTGCGCCAAAACCTAAACGTAGCAGCTGCCCACTACTTGCTGGGCAGCTGAGGACAGGGACAGAACAGGGCCTAAACGCTGCAGCTGGCACTAAGTGCTGCGCAGCTGGGGAAGGCCAGGGTGGGATGAAGGAGTGTGACTCACTCCTAAGTCCAAGCAAGTCCCTAGGAAAGAAACCTAAACGGTACAGCTGCCCACTAAGTGCTGGGCAGCTGGGGAACAAAACTGCGACAGGGGCTCTCTAGGCCCTCTAGGCAAAGACTGCGCCAAATACTGGAGCCACCTGGCTCTGAAATAAAAATGTGCATTGGAGCCCTCTGGCTCTAGGAACTACTGTGCCCCCAAAAGGTTGGAGCCCTCTAGGCTCTTTAGAACAAGTTGCGCCTACGTTGGAGCCTCTAGGCTCTAGAACAATACATGTGCCCTCTGGCTCCTTAAACACAAAGGCTGCGCAAAACTGAGCCATCTGGCTCTAACAGTAAGGTGTCCCCTAAGGGTTGGAGCCCTGGGCTCAGCACGGGCTCCTCTGGCCCTCTAAATCAGTAATGCGTCCCGCGAGCCATCCAGGCTCTGAAAATCAGAAGGCAGAAATGGTGGGGAAAGGCTCGGGACCCTTAAAGTAAATATGTCCCCATCGGGGCCATGCACGGGACCCGAAAACAACACCACCCACGTGGGAGCCACTCGGGGCTCGGTTAATCACTGGGCCTGGACACTGCCCCGGGAAATCCTCCCTACAACGTGGGGGCAGCCCACTGCAATCCGGGGCCGCCCTCGATGTGCCCGCTGCCACGGTGCCTTCCCTCGGCACCCATCTACTGGGCCTCAGACCAGCCCTACTACTCAGCCACACGGAGCCCCCCAGCCCTCTCGGACACTCACCGGCTGGGGGCGGCGGCAGGACTCGGTTCCTTGGGCGGCGGTAGTCTGTTGGCGGCCCCGGGGCTCTCCCACCTTCCGGGAGCCCCGCCTCACCTCGGCATCAGTCTTCAACCGGTCCCCCATCTCGGGACCGGGTCTTTTGCAGATGGAGCCGGCGAGGCTCCGGGACTTCCTTCTTCCCGCGCTCCTCCAATCAGCGCGCGGGACTTCCTTTCACAGCCGGAAGTCCCGCCCCTTGTCAGGCACTACGGTGCCTGACTTCCTGTGGGCAGCGCGAGGGCCGCGGCGGTGATTTCACGGGGGCAAAATCAGGGGTGAGCACCCTCAGTAGGCAATCAAAATGTAGAAGCGAGGTGGGCACTCGCTAAGGCTTCTGTAACTGGCAAAATAAGCAAGGTGGGCACTCGCGCAAAAAATGAACCAAGGGGGGATCCCCACGCCGAGGAATCCCTCGGGGAAAAGGGCAGGATCGCGCTGCCAATAATCATTGCAGCAAGGAGGGGTAGGCTCCCTCCATGACAGAGTATTTTAAAAATAAAGCACTGCCAGAGGTGCTGAGAAGAAAGGTACAGCCAAAACGGGGTCCAGCCACAAAGTCCTCATAGGTGAGAGGGCAGGAGGGTACCAGGGATAAGTCCTCCAGCATTCCAGGGGCTGGGCAGGGCCCAGGTAGGCAAGCCTTCCCCTGGGCCCCAGCAGCAGCACGCCCCTGGTAGATTCCAGTAAAAAACAAGAACATTTTGTAAGGGGACACAGCCCCTTTTTATACAGTGAATTCCTTTGTCTCAGGGTGCAGGGTGGGGGGAAAACCAGTCGCAGCTGGTTTTGGAGCACTGTGATGTGCTCAACCACCCTTTCCTTTCACTGGCCAGGCTAGGGACATTAGATGCACCACAGGGGGCGGAGCCAGCATTGTGTGGGGAAAGCCCAGCCCTATTCAGGTCCCAGGTGCACCACTCCCTCACATCACACATGCTAATCTCAACACTCACCACCGGGGCAGACCCATCCAGACTCATGGAGCCTGGCACACCAGACAGCTCCAGCCTATCACAAGCCAACACATTCACTGCACAGACAGGCACACTTCTAGAAGTGGCACTTCCATATTAGACACAAACACGCTGCACACACCATTGCGCAGCATTCAATCACACAAGTCCGCACATACCAGACTCGAGCCTGCACAGCCCACGCATCAGGAACTACCAGGGACACATACCTTCCCCATGCATTCCTATGGGAGGGTCGGCCAATCTCACACACGCACTCAGGGAGGGCACGCACTTTACACTGCGCCACAGTGTCAAAGTGCGCAAAGACCAGAAATCACTATAATTATTTAATAATACCAGGCAAAAAGTTCAGGGGTGAACCTGCCAGAAGGGCTAAGTCCAACACTCCTGCTCTATTTCAGCACTCGTTTACTCGTCTTTTCAGTGTTATCCTTTCTGGTACATTTGCTAAACATTCAATGCAACACACAGCACAGATTAGCGAGAAGATAAGGCATTTATTCCAAAGCCTTAAGCTAGGACACATCACGGAGTATGAGTTGCTGAAAAGTGTGTGCACCAAGAAAAGTGACAATGTACTGCAAGTGTGTATATACTTATATATATATAATGTCACATTATCCAGTCTGAGTTCGTTAATTATAGATGGACATATTTATATTTAGGCGGTGCTAAACATGAGACCCAGTCTGACTGTTGGAATACCAACATTTTGACTATCTCTCATCATGAGTGCAGAGTAAGGTGTTATAATCATCACAACACATTTACTGGAAGAGCTGGCATCAATAGTCTATATCTAGTAGGATTACACAAATTGAATACAGATGTGGCTGCTAGGAGTCGCCCTCTCAGGACTGATGTGATAGTTAGAGCAGTTGAGAGCCAATTCAATTGATTTGGTCAAACTAGATGGATAAATTGATTGGTGCATTGACTGTTTTGATCATTGTACTACAGACAATTACATTGAAAAGATCAGTAAATGAGTCCCTGGTGAACCATTGTTTTTTATACAGATGCTTTATCCCAGGTTCCTACTAGGTGGTGCTTAATTTGAGTTGGTGGTTTCAGGTGGGGCCCATTGACGCTCATTTTTGGAGACTGGCACTTATTTTTCTTTGCAACACACTAACCCAGGGAAGTCCCAGGACTTCCCTGGGTTAGAGGCACAGGGTATTCAGGGTGAGCTGACCTTCATTATTAACATTTATACACAAAAGAAGCTACCCTGAATGGAATTGAACGGGGTTTTGCAAGGTACTCAGTAGAGTACTGGGCATTTCACATAAAGTGAATGATTGTCTTTAAACACCTGCTTCATCATTGGCAGTCCTCGGTCTCTAGAAACTCCATTTAGTAGAGAGTAGGCCTACACCTGGAGACAGGGAGGCACTTCTAAATCTAAGTGGGGGCCCGTGAAAGTGAGTGCTTTTTAAAAACTAATGCAGATGCCAAAATACATGTATTAAACAGGTAATTACTTCATAATAAAATGAAACGTGGGGAATGGGGTATTAGTACCCCATCACCACAGTGATTGTAGTCGTCGACATGGTTCTGCCTAAATGGCCCAAGGGGTCCACAGCATTCATCAGGACAGGAAAAAGATTGTGGGCTCCTATCTTACCAACGTAGGTTCAAAATCACCACTGGGTAGGGTGACCTGTGTCAGCCTCTACTTGAAAGAGTTTCCTCAAACCTGAAATGTAAAAAGAGATTGCCATCAGAAATAAATCCAGTCAGAGCACAATGAACATTTTCCCACATGCATAAATATACATTTAGTAGCGATTGTGTGTGAGACACGTGTCACTGCAAACATGACACCAACGGGTCCATTACTATGTCGGGCGGATTGCCGATCCGTCCGACAGAAATGCCCGCCCGCCACCCTTTCCCCCCCCCCCGCCACATTACAATGGCGGGGGGGACCACAGCGGAGGCAAACACTGCCCGCCACTTTTCCACCCCGGTCGCCTTGCGGCCGGGGCGGAAATGGGTTCATATGGTGGCGGTGTCTATCAGACACCGCCAGCCATATTTGGATGGGCGTCTGCAGTTGCTTTTCCATGGCTGCAATGCAGCCACGGAAAGGCAGGCGGACTTCACTCTGGGGGCCCCGTGCGAGCCCCCAGAGTGATGGAGAGTATGGGGGTGCACACGGGGGGTACCTGTGGTACCCCCCTGCATGAGCATAATCAAAGCGGCAGGCACCGCGCGGTGCAAATGTTGAAATGCTTTTTTAGCATTGTGGCGGGCGGTGCAGAGAGCACCGCCCGCCACAATGCTAAAATTACAAGATGTGCCCGCCACTGTGGCGGGCACATCCTAATAGTCCCCACTGGACCCCCGCCCTTATGGCGGGCAGTCCCGATTACCACGAGGATGGCGGTCAGGCAAAGTCCGGCCGCCATCCTAATGACCCCCCAAGTTCGTTTTGCACAAAAGCTTGAGGCCAGCTCACAACCATATCCTAATGGAGGATCCTAAATTCCCCATGGGAAGAGGGTGAAGGAGAGACCCCTGTAGTCACACTCTTAAAGAAAATTTTAATTGGTTGGGAGATAAATGTACGTACAGTATTTCCCTTAGGAATTAGTGAAGACTGCACAAAAGCACACATTTACACCACCATTCGTACTCTTAGTGCCTCAAGGTGCGTCTCTCGCCATCTGCCTAGTTGTGTTTGTTCCTCTTCCCCGATGTAGAAAGAAGGTGTGCGGGATCGTAACTCTAACCTTTTCCATGCTCATGACGAGCTGAGCTCGTCATGAGGCACGGTGCTCCGGTGCTCATGACGAGCTCAGCTCGTCATGAGCCGTGGAACGCTCGCATGCGGGGATAATTCCCCTGCTGTGCTGAGCGTTCCACTGGAGCCGGTGCACCTGTGACGAACTCAGCTCGTCATGAGCACAGGAGCGCCGTGCCTCATGACAAGCAGAGCTCGTCATGAGCATGCGGGCGCTGTGCGCGCCCCCCTCCCCCCAGCACAGCGGGGGAATTACCCCCCCCCCCCCGCAGCAAAGGAGTTAAATAGGTCCCTCAATTGCTTAATTGGTTGCACGCGAGCTAACGAGCTGGTTTAGTGAGTTTCCGGTGTCCCGAAAGTAGCCTGCATGCTCCCTACAATCATGTACCTGATCTTTGCGTCATGAATGCCCTTGGGTTGATTGCCATGATTGCGGCTGGGCTTTGAGCATGTGTGCGATCCTCGGTGTCCCGGTGAGACTGCCTGGGCCTCGCGTCAGTTGTGCGCTCCCATAGGCGTTGGGCCGCTGCACGTGCACAAGCCCGGGGACAGCCCAGGCTTCGTGTCTTGGTGCAGCGCGTGTGGGCGTCACCCGTGAAGGCTGAGTTCAGCATGTCACAAATGACGTGGTGCAGAGGAGTGGTCAATCCGCAACTGAGCTGGGATGTGAACCAGCTCTTGTATTTAAACGATGTTGTCTGCATTGGAAAACTCTGTTTGAAATACTGGAAACAAAATGGATCTTAATCAGGTTAATCCATGCTTTGTGAGAATGTGCTCCTTCTGGCTAATTTCTCAATTTTTCCATACCCTCAAGTTAAATGTTTTTTAGACTGTAGTTTAACGCACACTTCTGTAAGTAAGATGTTAAAAACCTGAAAGAAGGCCATTTAGTGAAATTGCTGTGGTCACAGAGGGCCCCACCTTATCTCAATGTATGCCCTTCTTGGTAACAATGTAATGGGAAGATTTTGGATTTGCAGGATGGCAAATTGACTCCAGCCATAAATTTAAAAGGGACACGTTTCCTGAGCAGTCACATCCCTCCTAGTAAAAATAATAATAATAATGATACCAGGGACACAGGGAGGCTGTCTGTTCCCTTGAAAGCATGTATTCCCCTAAACTCCAGCCATAAATTAATGAGGGCCACTTTTCCTGAGCAGTCACGTCCCTCATAGCAGAGTTTGTGTTTCAGACAGTTGGTGTTCATTATTACTCTATTTCCCAATTTGCACCATGGGATGTCATCATTTAATCCGGTTTCCGAGGTTCTGAGGCGGTACACCCATCGTTCCGTGTGTGTAGTTTTTTCTGGATGTCCGGATTTGCTATTTTGATTACCTCAAGACCTACCCATTTTAGATTCACATCCCTGTGGTTTTTCTCGAGGTAGTGTTGTGTTAGCTTAATGTTTGTCTTCTTGCACCTGATGGTGCTCCTATGTTCGTTGATACATACCTTATTCTTTCTGTTGGAAACTAAGCTGTTTAGGAAAGCCACAGCAGGCAATAGCCTGCTTAGTGCCAAAAGTGCACACCCTCCCATTCTTATCTATAGCATCCCTTCTCGGGAGTTGTTACGTGCAAAGCCTTAATTGCAGTACAGACACTGCATTTATCACTGAGAAAGAGATTATGTGCAAGCTATTTGAAGAAAGAGGATAAGGTCGCACATGCATTGAGCAAGCCAGTAAAATAGTTGAAACAGTCAGAAGAAATTACCTACTACATCCGACAAAGGAGCGAACAAAACTGGCTTGAGGGAGAAACCGGGCAATATGGCGCGCAAAGCCAAGTGAATCCGACCCAGCACAAAACTATCCATGAATGTGGCATTAGGGAAGCGAGTGTTGTCACCCACCATGAAGGCATGGCCGTTCGGGAACAAGTCCCCTATTTTTGCGATACCAAATTTGGTCAAGGTGTGCTGTACCAGCCAGAGGGCGTTGGGGAGTAGAAGGGCTGTTGAGTACAGGGTGGTCATGTTGGTGACCTGCCTAAGCTTCTCCCAGGCCCAACTGGCGGTGGAGACTGTCTGAATGTCGTTTGGGTCTCTGGGTAAGCCCTTGGGCAGAACCATGGATAATCGCTCAGGAAGAACTAGGTCAGACTCTGGGCAAATGGAATAGGATTCTGGCATCAGGGTGATACCAAGCATGTGCGTAGCTGCATGGAGTTACTAAATAATACAAAAGTAGATTCGGCACCCCGTATCCCCCTCTATCGTAAGGAAGAGTGAGCACCTGCCAGCGAACTCAGGTCCGGTAGCCACCACATACTAATCGAATCAGATGTGAAGAAAAAACTGTTAGGAAGGGGTATAGGAGTATTGTTGAAAAGATATAAAATTGGGGAGGACGATCATCTTAATGATGGCCACCTGACCTGCAATGAACAGCGGTAGCCTCAGCCATCTGTCACCTTATGTCTCGAGGTTGCTGATTGCTTGCCCGTGATTGAGGTGAACAATCTGATTGGTGTCTAAGTGGATGTGAATGTCAAAATATTTGACGGAGTCGGGACACCACTCCAGGGGGAATTCACACTCCCAAGGAGTTGAGATGGATGTTAAGGGGAAAATCACTGACTTATGCCAGTTAATGCCAAACCCTGAGTGTTGTCCAAAGTGGAGTATCTCTCTTATCAGGGGTTCTAGGTTAACCTATGGCTCCCTAACATAGAGGATGGTGTCGTCCGCATAAAGTGAGACAAGAAGGGGCCCATGTTGAATTGCAGGCCTCGCTGTAAATGTTTTTCTTGGAAGTGTCTAATTAAGGGGTCCATAGTGAAGATAAACAAAAGGGGCAGTAACGGGCAGCCCTGTCGTTTGTCGCGATAGACAGAGAAGGACAGGGAGAGCGTACCATTTAACCGGAGTCGTGCCGTAGGGCAACAGTAGAGTAGAGCAGTAGTGGCCAAGAAACCCATTGGCATTCCCATGCGGGGCATGACTGACAGGAAGAAGGGCCATTCTAAAGAGTCAAATACCTTTTCAGTGTCAAGCAGAATTGCGGCCACTGGTACTTCTGGATCTATTCTGTGTAGAACGGAAAAGAGAGTCCTGAGATTTAACGATGTGGAACGGTGGGGAACAAAACCAGATTGTGCAGGCGAGATAATGAATTCCATCAGTTGAGATAGGCGCCCAGCAATAATTTTAGCGAGGATTTTATAATCTAAATTTAATAGTGACAGGGGCCTGTATGATACATATAATAATTGCAGATCTTTGCTGGGTTTAGGGAGAAGAATAATGACAGCCTCGCGGAGAGTGGGAGGTCAGATTTATTTCTCAAGGGCCTCTTCATACACCTTGATAAGTTGCGGTGTCAGTAGATCTTTATAAGCCTTGTAGAAGTCACCAGTGAAGCCATCCAACCCAGGGGTGAGGATGTCCGAAGGGTGTTGATGGCCCCAGGATATCATTTTCAGAAATGGGTTCCGCCAAGAAATCTTGCATGTTCTTTTCGAGATATACTAACGCAATCTCAGACAAATAGGATTCTTGGGCGGTGTGATCACTCCCCATTTTGGAAGTGTATAAGATTTTGAAATAGGTCAGAAATTTGTCCCAGATTTCCGAAGCGTCCGAAAGTAGCTGGTCAGTGGATGACCGTAATTCAGTGACGTAGGTTTTACTGTATGGGTGTCGAAGCATCTGGGCTAGCACCCGCCCCAGCCTCTCGACTTTTCCATACTGCTTAGCAGTTTGGTATTTGCCCATAAAAAGTATCTTCCAGTCAGCAGTGTCCCTATAATCTGTGAGAAGGGCCAAGCGTTTCTCCTCTGTGTCAGGGTTGTGGGTATGTATCTGAGTGTTGACTTAGTCTGCCAGGTCGTGCTCCAAGTGGGACAGTGTTGTGCGCAGGTCTCTCAGTACTCCAGCATGTTGAGCAATACATATACCCCTTATGTATGCTTTAAACCCCTCCTACAATATCTCCCAAGTGTCCACCGAGCCGGTGTTGATAGCAAAGTAGTCTTCTATTGCCTCGCAAACCTCATTTTGAAACAGGTCATCTTCAAGAGCGCGACTAGGGAAGCGCCATTGTCTCTCAAACCCTTCCGGGTGGGGGACCCTGAGAAGGAGCAATACAGGAGAATGGTCATAATACGTCCTTGGGAGAGTCCTGATTACGTGATACCAACTGGAGATGCCCGGTGAGAGCAGCCAGTAATCAATTCTAGTCCAGGTGTTGTGGTAATTTGCATATGAGTATAGTGAGGGAAGGGTTGCGTATGCGCCAGATGTCTAGTGGTGAGAGTTGTTCGCATAGGGACATGGGGTGCGTGGGGTTTGGAATCTGAAGAGGTGGAGATGCTATCTAGGGCCGAATCCGGGATCCCCCCACCAAAAAATGCAAGGGACACAATTTTATGAGCTGAGTGAGCATGTAAGAAGTCCGGAGAGTCAGTGTTTGGGCCATACACGCATACCATGACAAGGAAATGGAAAAGACCCTAAAAAGGTATAACCTCAAAACCAAAAACAAAACCACGGTGTACACCAGAGGGGGGGGGCAACACCACGCCAGACAATCAGCTACATGAAGCTTTAAATGATGAAGACTAATATCCCAAAGTTCACCTGAACCAATGGAAAAGAAACAGCGGGATTGGATCAGCCAGTGCCAGCCCCAGAGAAAAGCTCCATACTAGCATCAGAGCCACTGTGTGGCGGGGAGGGTCTAATGCTATCTGCAACTGTCTGAGTGTTTCGCTTGTGCATGCAGTGGAATTCCTGGACCTCAGTGGGTCTATCAAAGAAGCGGGTCCTGCCGTTGACTTCAACACGCACTCTGACGGGATACAGCATGCCATATTTTAAGCCAAGGTTCCTGAGAGTGGCTTTAACTCCATTGTACTTGTGGCGGGCCTCCTGGACCATTATGGTGGAGTCCGGGTAGAGCGATAACTTAAAGCCCTGCTATGTGGAGTCGCCTCGTTCCCTAGCGAGGCACAAAGCAGTGTCCCGGTCCCTAAAGTTCATTACACGTGCATTGATGGGTCTTGGCAGGCAGCCAGGATTGGGCCGGAGGCCCAGAGTGTGGTTGGCCTGCTCTATCACAAAGCCAGGAGTGAAGGAGTCCCTCCTGAACATGTCAGCCAGCAGTGTCTCAACAAAGACATCCAGGCAGCCCGTGGCGGTGGATTCCGGCATGCCCAGAATGCGACTGTTGTTCCGCCGACTGTGCACCTCCTTGTCTTCCTTTTTTATTTACACGATTTGAGGATGCGTTCTACATGCTCAATCCTATAAGGGATTGCGTTGTGCCATCTTCTATGTCGGATATGAGGGCTTCTCTGATGGATGGATGACGTTACAACGCATGCTTTTACCACGCATGCTGTTACAACGCAGTTTTTACAACACAAACCTTTACAACGCATAGCGCTTTGGGGTGCTGGATTGTGAATAGTTTAATTTACTATTCCAACTCCAGTCCCCGTGGACACTAGGGAAGGTGTTGGATAGTAAATTAAATCTATTCCCTATCCTAGAGCGCCCCCCAGCGTAATGCGTTGTAATGGTTTTCGTTGTAAAACCTGTGTTGTAAAAGCGCTGCGTTGTAAAAGTTTCGTTGTAAAGGACGTTTCCCTTCTCTGATATCCAGGCATCAGTCATGTACCTGGATTTTAGCACCCAGATCTGTGAGGCTCTTGGCCAAGGCATCAAATCGACCATCAAGGGGTCTGAATCCCACTCTTATCTCCTGCAGCAGGGAACCAGCCTGACCTGTGTGGTCGTCAAAACTCTCCAATTCTTGTCCGCCCTCCGCCATGCCGAACCACTCTCTGGCGCCGTCTCAAAGAGTTTCTCAAAGGGAAGGGTCCTCTGTTGCAGGTCTTTGCGGCCCATGCCGCACACCGGTGCAAGAGACAAGCGGCAATAGGACAGCCCAGGGTAAAGCCGCAATCTAAGGACAGAGAATGAACCCAAGACAGGAGGAAGGGAAGGTCCGAGGTCCCCACCTAGTGAGCAAGCGATGCAATCTGTCTTTGTAGAAGATGTGCTAGAAGTGTGGAGCAGCAGGAGCATCAGGAGCAGCAGGAGCACAGAAGAGCAAATGTGTATATTTGCTGCCCAGCAGGAGAAGTAGTGACGGGCGCCAATGGCGGTATCGGTAACTGTGAAGTTCCATCAAGAGTGAGCTGTGTGGCAGCAGGTGAGAGAAAGCAGGCGCTTGTGGTGCGAGGGAGCCCACCTTTGTGGGAACGAGGATTGCACACACAGTGAGACAAGCATTCTGCGGCCGTAGCAGGGACAAGTCTGAGTGTGCGGTTCTCGGCTGCTCAGGAGTCCAAGTGGTAATGGCCGTGGGTCAGGCCGCCAGCGCTACAGCAACTGTGGGAAGAGGAGGCAACCGGGTGCAGGCTGTGAGGTATCTCCCTCCTACTCCAGTCTCTCAGGCGCACCGGTTGGCAACGTCCCTCCCCAAAAAATATTTTAAAAACCAAAATGTCAGGGTGGCTTGCTGGTTAGCCTTTCATGTCCTAGAATGTCAGCCACCCCTTCTCTGTCTTTCCACCCCACCCCTCTCTCCCTTTCTTTCTTTAGGGAGTGTTCTCAATGGAAAACAAAAGAATCAGGAAAGAAATGTTTGCATTCCTGTCCCTGCCACTCTGTCTCACTGAGGGTTTCTTCCCTTCTCCAGCCCGCTTCAGCGAAATACCCTCTGTCAGTCTTGACATCTCTGGCGCTTCTTCTCCCCCTCCCTCTCTTGTGGCTTCACTGTTTCTGCCTCCCCTCCCACCACCTCCGTAATAGTGCTTCCCTACCCCCAAGACTTGCCTTGAGCTACGACCCACCCGGGCCACAGCAGAGGAAGTCAACGCGTCCACCTCTCTTCTTGGGGGGCATAGCTCTATTCTGCAACCAGCTGCCTCCACGCCTGCCGTCCCGTCAGTCTTCTCCTTTTCTGGTGTCCTCTTCTCTTGCAGTGGAGTCACAACGTCCTCAACCTGTTGCTGCATCTCCTCCCACAGTGTCTCCTCTCGTGACGTCTCCTCTTGGTGTGTCTCCTCTCCCTGCGGTGGGCTTCCAGGCCGCCATTTGTCACGTTTCGCTGGGGCCGTGTGGACGTCCACCAGGTGGGTGTGACTGCCCCTGCTGGTCCCTCCGCTACCGCGTCAAGTGGATGCGAGAGGTCCACAGGGATCTCAAGAGGTGAACCCAATTATTCCTCGCTCTGGTCCAGAGGAGTTCTTTTCTCCAGTTATCGGGATTGTGACAGGAATTTCATCAAATTTGGCAAACAGCTAGCTCTTGGTCCAGAAAGAGTGATTTTTGTTATTTGGTGTAAATCCAGTTCAGTAGGTTTTGAGTTACTAAATAAAAACCAGAATTCTATATCTAGGGACGTGGACCCTCCGCAAATTTGGCGATCTTGTGCAGAGATCTGATTGGCTACCAACACATCAGCCAGAAAGTGTTGGTAGCCATCTTCAGTCCCAAAATTCAACGTGAAAATAAAGAAAAGGGGGCAGGTAGGAATCCCCTGTCCCCCTAGCCTTGCTGCTGGGTCACCCTTGTACCCCGCCAGGGCTAAAAGCATTAAAAAAAATTGCTATGAGAATTGCAATGGATTCACTAATTGCAGCAAAAATAATAATACAAAAAACGAGGTGGTCTCTCGTGCTTGTTTACAGTACAGCCCCTGGGTGAGCCAGGTCCAGAGGCATAGAAAAGAAAAGTAGGGGAGTACACAAGGGCCCCCTCCTAAGGCTCTTTTGAGACTCAGGGCCCATCACCTCCCTGGGGCTTGATTTTCTTAAATGGAAGGGTAGCTGCCTGGACCCCCCTCCTGGGGCTGTTTGAAGCCCCTGGGACCACCACTTCCCGAGGGCTAAAAAATAATAATAAAAGGGAGGTTGCGTGGACTCCCAGAGACCCAGGGACTACCACATCCCTGGGGCCTATTAAAATAATAATACTGCGTGGCCCCCCTCCTGGGCCATATATGGCCCCAGGGACCACGACCTCCTCCGGGCAGGCTAGGCAAAAGTAAAGGAGGTGGATGGCTAGGGTATGCACCCAAGCCAGGCAGAACCCACCACTCTAGTCAGGGTAAGGGAGTTGTACACCCAAGATAACCTCTGCTTACCCCCTTGGTATGTTGGCAGAGCAGTCAGACGTATCCCAAAGGCAATGTGTAAGGCATTTGCAAAACACACACACACACACACACACTAGTGACACACTGGCACATGACAAAAAGAGACTCCACACCATGTTATATACAAATATTCTTTGTATTATAAATAAAACACATTAGACCCCAATCACATGAATCACATTGCCAACCAGGCGATTGTCATAACCTCACATAGATCATAACTCAATAAGGTAAATACAAATGCAAGGCAAAACGACATTAGAAAGCACCAGGGCCTAAATTGCAAAATAGGTCATACATAAATCATGTGTGCTTCATGTGTGCTTCCAGTCCTAGAAATGTGAGGAAACAAAACCTACAGCACAACATCAGGGCATAAATATGAAGCAGATGAGAAAAGCACCCAAAAAATATGAATCACCACTACAGCATGGACCACAAAATTTCCCCCTATGAATATGGGCTGCACCACACCCGCACGCCTACTAGGATTTATATGGTAATGGTATACAAGGCACCCAGGCACAGCATACCTGCGCGCCGATAAGACGAGATGCAGTCATTCCCACAGGGAATTGGGGACCTCTATTGAGGTTCCATCCCATCGCGACAGTAGAGCCACAGTGCCCCAGGTATGTGCCTGAATGGAGGGGAGGCACCTGCTCTGTCCATGTTGGCAGCGAGACCTCTACTCTGCAAAGGCTGGCCTCCCGCACCCTCACGTTGCCGGCTTACTCAATGTAGCTGCCCGCAACCTTGTGGTACAGATGACTCCGTCCCCATCTCCGTCCCCATCTTGGACAGACCTGAGGCCCTCCAGGGCTACTCTGACCTCAGCGTGGCCCCAAGCAGCTTTGCCTCATTGCGGCCCGGCCACGACAGGAGAGGCTCTGCTGCGGCTCTCGGGTTGTCATGGCAACCTGCAGGGTGCTGTATCCAGACTCCCTTACCGGCGAAGCCTTTCTGGTTGATCTCAGTGAATGAACCCTTCTTCTCCTGAGAGCATCTCGCTCAAGGCGGGGGCGAGCAGAGCTCCTTTCTCCGGCCGCGTTCGACTCTGCCCTCCTTCCTCAGCTCGGTGGCAGGCAGGGCAGTCTGGACTTCCTTCTCCATACGGCACGGCGGGTTGCCCCAGCAACACAGGGATGGTCTGCAGGCTTTTCTTTGGTTTTCTTGGCTACCGACTCATGCCGGCAAGGCGTTTTCCACACAGCACCAACAAGGGTGGATCAGCCTCACGCTGATCACTCCATTTACAAACAGTGCCCACCACACACTTCGTGGCAGGATCCGTACAGGGAAAATACACTCTCACCAGGTGCTCGTTGGGGCAAGGACAAGGAGCATAAGCAGCACTCCTTGGAGAACACTGCGGCATAGAACAGTTCACAGGCAGGCCAGCACACAGAGTCACTTGGCTGGGTGGCATTCCCTTTAGCCACCCAAAAGGCAACAGGTTAGTCCCACAAAGCCAGCAGGCCAAAAGGACAGTTCCTCGTGGCACACAGCAGTACTCTGGTGTAGAACCAGCAGCGTCTGGTTACCAGTCCATGCAGTGTCTACAATAATGGGGTCACAGGCCCTGTACTAAAACCCACAAAGTCTTTGTTCTGAGGGGTATTTCAAACAACTTTAGTAGTGCACAACACCCTCGTTCACACCCAGCCCTGACTCCAGACACACAACAGAGGGGCGAAGACACCATTGTGAGAGGCAGGCACAGCCTATTCATGTGCTAGTGAAACTCCTCCCGCTAAATGTAGACCAGGCCTATTCAGCCCAACTATGAGTCACCCAGGAAAGGCAGGGCACACACCAACCCCCCCTTGTGACTGTCTAGGGGGAATGCACATCCCCAGATCCTGTCATTCTAAACCAGATGTTGAATGTCATCAGTGATGTCACTGACTATGTCATGAGTGATGTAATATGTGAGATCATAAGCAGTGCATTGCTGAGGCAGGAGTTATAGTAGCTCACTAACTATAACGGCTGAATTTCTCTGGTTGTGTACTCGTGAAACCTGAGCCTAACTATAACGTCTCTGTAACCTTTGGTTTTTTCAATGTATTTCTAAAGTTTTTTTAATACCATTTCATAACTATAAAGTCCCAGTAACCTTTGTTTTTTGCAGTGAATATCTAAGGTTTTGTAAATGCTATTACCTAACTAAAATGTCCCTGATACCTTTGTTTTTTTCAGCGAATTTCTATGGTTTTTTAAGTAGTAGTCGCGTTTGAAAAGTGGTGGAGAAAGAGGGCTGGGCCTCCAACCAGCTCTCCGGAATCCTGCTGTGTAGGACTTACAGGAGGTACCTTTTTACACAACAACATCGGTCCCTAACATTGAGGAATTTCAACACACACAGATAAAATATAGACAGAGTCAATCTATATTTTTAGAAAGGCATGTCCAGCCGGACAGTGGTCTTTCAGAGGTTTTACTCAGGATTTATGTATTCAAATCACATAAAGATACCTTCCAACAATCAACCAGTGTGGACCACAAGCCTGTGTCCAGTACTAACAGAGCAGGTACAAGGGGTTGATGTAGACAGCAAAGAAGGGCTTTGTAAGGCGAAAACACATTACTCTATCAACAGTACAATTGTACAGAGTATTACAGTCATGCACTTGACATTAAGTAGTAATCACATTTAGGTTCCAGTGCATTTAAAGTCGACGGCGTTTCGGACCCCTATTAAATCTCAGGGACCATCATCAGGACAATTACAATGAAAAGCCTTAGGGTAATTTAAGCCTCTAAATGCCGGGGCACCTCAAGGTATAGAGGCTTGCTCCTCCGGTAGCAGGATGGCACACGTTCACCCACAATCGGGTGGCGGGAGCCGCGGAATAGAGTGAAGTCCGTCGGCTGCCAGGGTACCGGGTTAGTCGGTCTGGAGAACCACTTCCTGGCGTGCTCCTACAGGAGGTACCAGCATGGCTTCTTGACCCCTAAGGTCCCTCAGGAGTAAAGTGGACTTCATCTCCCAACTAGCAGTGCACCACGAGACGCGTTTGCAGAGCAGTGGAGAATGGGGCATGGCCTCAGTAGACCTCTTTGGAATCCCACTGTGGGGGACTTAGTGGAAATAACAGGAGGGGTAGTTGGCTCCCAAGTTCATCCTTGGCGTCAACTACCCCTCCGTTTACCTCCAGTAAGACCCACACAGTAGGATTGCTGAGACCTGGTAGTAGGCCACGCCCCTTTCCTCCACCACTCTGCAAACACGCCTCCTGGCACATTACTAGTAGGGGGATACAGTTTCCTTAGCTGTTGAGGTTCCTTGGGGCAGCCGCGGCCGGCAGTGGGAGTACCTGCAGGGAGGTGAAGTGGGGAGAGGGAGGGGCAGGGTGGGGCGTAGTAATGTATGGATTGAAAGCATCCCAGGTAAGTAAACATTTAAATAAATAAAACGAATTTCGCTGAGTGCACTGCATCCCCAAATGCGATGCAGTGCACGCACTGAAATTTGTTTTATTTATTTAAATATTTACTTACCTGTAAAACTCCGTAATCGATACATTACTACCCCCACCCTGCCCCTCCCCCTCCCCACGTCACCACCCTGCAGGTACTCCCACCACCGGCCGTGGCTTCTTGGGGGCCAACTACCACTCCTGTTACCTCCACCAAGTCCCACACAGTGGGTTTGCTGAGAGGTTTTTGGTGGGCACGCCCCCTTTCTACACCACTCTGCACACATGCCTCCTGCTGCACTACTAGTTGGGGGATGAAGTCCACTTTAGTCCTAAGGCACTCAGGAGGCAAGGGGACTTCATCCCCTCACCAGCAGTGCACCAAGAGGTGCATTTGCAGAGTGGTGGAGAAAAAAGGCGGGTCCTCCGGCGAGTTGCTGGCTTTTTTCTTATGTCCTATTTTTTAGGAAGGGGGGCTGCGTGTGCCCTCTTCCCTGCCCCTTTTAAAATCATGTATTTAATTGAAGGAGAGGAGAGCAGAGCCGCCCCCCTCCCTGGCCATTTTCGGCCCTGAGGACGTCAGCCCCCGGGGTCTGCCCCTTTTTTTAAAATTGCTTTTTATTTAAAAAACAAGAAGGATGGCCATGTTGCCCCCCCACCTGGGCCATTTTCAGCCCCAGAGACCCCGTCCCCCAGGGCCTGCCCCCTTTTTAAAAAATTTCATTTAAATGAAAGGGGAGAGAGCTCAGCAGTCCCCCTCCCGGGCCATTTTCTGGCCCCGGGGACCCCAGTCTCCAGGGCCTGCCCCTTTTTCTAAGATGTCTTTTTATTAGAAAAACAAGAGGGAGGACCATGCAGCTCCACCTCCCAGGCCATTTTCTGAACCAGGGATCCCATCATTGGTCCCAAAGCAAACTATCTATTTCCCTGCTCGCTTCACAGTGAGCAGGGAAACAGACAATGCTCTGCTTTCAGCAAGAGAGAGCATTTTTGCTCTCGCTTGCTGAAAGCAGAGAGTTTGCTATGACTTGGCGGGAGCACTGCCATAGCAAACTGCAATGTCCGGTGGGGGCACCTCAGGACATTGCTGTAGCCAGCCCTGAGGGTGGCAGTCCCCAGGGCCTTGTATTGCTCCACGATCAAATTTGTCCCAGGTGATGTGGCCAGGGATCCACAACGGACCGCCTTAATTATTGCATTTGTGTCCCAGGAAGGTGGCGGTCCCTGGTGCTTCGGGGGGGGCTGTAGGCCCTCTCTTGCTTCTTTTCTTTTTAAAAAGTATGTGCCGCGGGGAGGTGGCTGTCCCCAAGCAAGTGGGGGAGGCCCTACAGCCCCCACATTTCTTTAACACCCGGTATGCCCCGGGAAGATGGCAGTGGCTGCAGATGGCCTGTGCGGGCCCCCGCATCACCATTTAAACTTGTCCCCGGGACCTGGCCCACCCAAGGGCCCACAGTAAACAAAGCACGGTAGTACGCTCTTTGTTTTGTAATATTTTTTGCTGTGGATTTGCAAATCCACCTGCCAGTGGATATCATATCTGCGATCAGGGTATTTCTACCCAGCCCCTTGTTTCTTTTTGTAAACTTTTTTTCTGGGACTCGGTTTCAAGCTGTGTCCCAAAATGGCTGCCAACACTTCCTGGTTGAAGTGTTGATAGCCAATCAATTTTTTTTTGGATTCATGAGTCCACTGCAAGGAATCACCTCCCAAGATATCAATTTTTTTATAGATAGATATCTCAAAAACTACTGAACGGATTTACACCAAATCACTAAAAGCACGGTTTCTGGACCAACATCTAGCTGTCTGCCAAATTTGGTGATCCAAACAGGGGAAGTTTTGTGAAATTTTTGTGGAGATTCGTCAAGCGGCCACAAAGTTATTGGCAAAACAAAAAAGTTTACTTAGTAGGTATAATATATAGATTGTGAACAAGACTACAGGCTTGTAATCAAAACGCGTCATCTTGGCATGATAAGGCAATAAACCATTACATTATATCTTCAACTGGAGTCTGTGCCCTTGTAGTCGTTCTTTGGTATCCTGGTTTCTCATATATAAATATATATGTGAAAATAAATTTGAACCATAAATTAGTAATATATAAAATAAAAATTAAAGAAACATCAATTTATTTGTTTTAATACATAATTTAAATATGTGAAGAATATAAGGGAAAGTGTTGGACTTTGAAGGAGTTTGATTTACTATTCTAACTATAATGTAAAATTAAAAGTAGGGAAAGTGTTACATTTTAGAGGGGTAAGTTTTACAATCCAAACTCCAATGTAACCAAAAGCATGGAAAGTGCTGGATTTTGAAGGGGTAGAATGTCCTATTCCTACTCCAAACTAAGCAAAAGCAGGGAAAGAGTTGGACTTTGGAGGAGTTAGATTTACTATCGAAACTTAGAATATAGTTGTTTTATACATTAGATTTACTGTTCCAACTCCTAAACTTAAAAAATATATATATATATATCAAAAGCGGCTCAATTATATCAGCCCAGCATACACCGGCACAGAAAGGTGATCCAAGACTCTCCAGGACGGTTGACCACTACGGTCTCTTTTATTTACTTATTTTGTAAATGAACATGTCAAAATTGTGTGGTCTACAACAATTGCAACAAATTACCACAACCCACACGTTTGAGCAACCGCTTTCAACTGTGTCTCCCGGTCAAAATGGTAAGTAGCATATATAAACCATTCATTTTTCATTTCAATAACCTCAAGAAACACTGAAATATTGACCTTAGATAGGGTCACTTGGCACAAAACTGTTCCCATATATCCAATTATTTCCACATTTATACAAGAGTTTTAAAATGGAATTCAGAAATGTAAAAGCATATCACCCCATATTTTCACAACATTGAAAATAGATGGTAAATCCTACTGATCTTTACTAAAAAGATTCCTCACGGGTGTAGTCCAATTAGGCAATATGTTTTACCCCCCCTATGATACAATGCATATTGCACATTAACTCGTTTTACATATATCAACAGGTAAAATTAGAGTAAGTAATCAAGATAAAGTGCTTAGGTGCTTTCCTAAAATTCTACTAAGATAGTATAGACATAGTTAAAGTCCATCTTACTAATAAAGTGCATTATTTTTCTCTTCCTTAAAGTTCATCGAATGTCCTGGCCTCGCCCTGGTCCCAAAGTGCTTATTATTTCTGATGAGCAATATGGACAAGACATTTAGGGGTTGATTCCGATTCGGGAAACAAATCCATACGACGATTCAAATTTGTAGCCCTTTCTGTACGAATCGTACAAATTCGTCCGAATCGCATAGTACGATCCGTAGGAAAAAAATACGTCCGAATCTTTGCGAATCGTACGAAAAGCAAGGGAAAATCCATACGATACGGACCCTGAAAGTGAACCGTACGAATCGTAAACATGCTGTACGACCCGACAAGTACGATCCAGACCTGGGAATCAAAATACGGAAAACATCGCGTATGAGCTGCGATTTGTACGGAAAACTTTGCGTATGAGCGAGCCACAAAATCAAATACAAGACGAACCCACAGTGAACGAAGCGCACGCGAACCCCTAAAAACAGCACAAGGAGGTAGAAAACGATTCGTACCGCGAAAACGTCGCGTTGGACACACAAATAAACAGAAGCAAATACAAGTAAACGAGCCGTACTGAACCACGCGGACACTGTAAAACAGCACAAGGAGGGTGAAAACGACTCGCATAACACCACAAAACACGTCTCCAGTGTACAAACCATGGAAATGAATGTCCTGGGCAGATCCAAACAGGCAAAAAGAGGGGCTAACTCAGAACCACCCCTTATAACACACCCACCAAAAATTCAAACTAAGCCCCACCCACAAGTGGAGCAATAAAAAGGGCCCACACACACAAACCATGATCCTTTGCAACATACCCAATTAGCAAGAAACACTGACAACACATCACCAACTGCACACATCCACCTTCACACATACCCCCCCATTCACATTCAGACCCACACACCCATATCCATACACACTGTCACCCCACACCATATCTGCACAGAAGAATCCAAAGTTCACAAAGGAGGAGATGGAGATCCTTGTAGATGAAGTCATCAGAGTCGAGCCACAGCTGTTTGGCACATTGGTCAGACGGACCAGCATAGCTGAGAAAACACGCCTGTGGGAAAGGATAGTCAATAGGGTAAATGCTGTTGCACCCATCAGACGCACAGGGAAGGAGTGCCAGGCCAGGTGGTACAATCTGCGGAGGATGATCAAGCGGAAAATGGACGAAGAGTACACACAGAGCCAGCACACTGAAGGTGATGGTCCCCGCAGACCAGTACAGTATCAGCCCTGGGAGGAGAAGGTGATGGCCCTGCTACCACTGGAGGGAGTACATGGAATTGAAGGAGTGGTAGAGCCTGGTGAGTACACAAACAACTCATGTAACATGGGGGTAATGGCATCCACACCCCAAGTACAAAAAATGCCCGCACCAACCCCCAAGCTCCCACCGCCCACAACTACATCCAAAAACAACGCTAATGCCACTAACATGTGTATGCCCCATTGAGAAAGCAAGGCCATGCTATGTCCCATGCTACAGGAAGCACAGACCCAAAAATGGATGTCCGGTATGCTGAGAGGGTGGGTGTCATAAAATGCATTGTGGGACTCCAAATCAGACCCAATTGCATGGGTGTCTGCAGGAGGGGGTTTGGGGGGGGCTCTTGCCCCCCCCTGGATCGCCAGTGCGTCTGGTGTGAGCCCAGTCAGGGCCGGCCCTAGTCCATCATGCTCTTGAAATGGTACCATTGTTCCAGGTGGCAGCCCCCTCCATTGGGTGTGAAGGGTGCAAGGGGGTGGGCGAGAAGGGTGCAAGGCAGAGGTCAAGAAGGGTGCAAGGTAGAGAAGGGTGCAAAGCAGAGGGAAGAAGGGTGCAAGGCAGAGGGGAGATGGATGCAAGGCGGAGGGGAGAAGGGTGCAATGCAGAGGTGAGAAGGGTGCAAGGTGGAGGGGGAGAAGGGTGCAAGGGGGAGAAGGGTGCAAGGCGGAGGTGGAGCAGGGTGCAAGGAGGAGGGGAGAAAGGTGCAAGGCAGAGGGGAGAAGGATGCAAGGCGGAGGGGTGAAGGATGCAAGGTAGAGAAGGGTGCAAGGCGGAGGTGGGGCAGGGTACAAGGGGGAGGTGGAGAAGGGTGCAAGGGAGAGGGCAAGAAGGGTGTAAGGAGGAGGGTGAGAAGGGTGCAAGGCAGTGGGGAGAAGAGTGCAAGGCAGTGGGGAGAAGGCTGCAAAGGGGGACGGTGATGAAGTAAAAAATGTGCCCACCCCTATAAACATTTCTGTGGACACCCATGCCCAATTGCCCTCATCCCATATGGCCCAGGTACACACCCATGCACCATGCTCAATGCACAGGGAGTGGGAAAGTATTGACAAGATAGCTGGCACTGGGCCCTGGTGTAGGCAGCACAAGGCCCTCCTGTGACCAGTGCAAACACAAACACCAGGACAACAAGGTCAGATATCTTGGACAGGAACTCACAACCACTGTCATGGCAGCATGATCCATGGGGGGACAGCCACACCATGAGGAAGGCCCAGTTCCAACTCCAACTACCAGCACGTCCTGTCACACACACCCCTTACACAAACATACCCTCCTGGGACAGGCAATGGAGTGGCCCACTGTCACAATGGTCATGTAACACAACAAAACCAATACAGATCTGCTGAAGCATCCAAGCAAAAAATGCACGGTGAAGATTCACAAGCCCCTTGCGCTTCTTTCACGCCGCCATTGCGTCATCTTTGTGAAGCTGCAGTGGCACTAAAGTGGCGCCATGGTGCTGCGTATTTACAAGGTGACGCATCTGGGAGATGTGTCACGCTCTAAAGCCCTGCACCAGAAGTAGGTGTTCTGGCGCAGGGGGAGGGTGGCATTACGGCACAGCAACGCCTCCCAAAAGTGGCTATGTGAAATCTACAAGATTTCACTCAGTCACTTTTAAGCACATGCTGCGTCAAAACCCTGTGCATGCTTGAAGCAGGAGTAAGGATTGATGCAGGATTGTGCTGATAGGGCCCCACAGAGCATTGCTGGAGCTGCGTTGCGCTGGTGACGCAACTCCAGCAATGCCCCACTTCTACGGCACAGATGCATGACGCAGCTGTGCTGTTTTTCCCCCATGGTGCTCCGAATTGTAAATGTGTCGCATTCATGCTGGCATAGCTGTGGTGCACAATGACTGGCGAATCCCTGCTGATATGCAGGGCTGTGCCACTTATTGTAAATATGTCCCCACATGTCAATAACTCCGGAGCACAGATCAGTCTGAACCCACAACATACCCATCCACAAGTGAACATTGAGGACAATCCAAAGCATAGACAACTACCAGGTGGGACAGTGCCAACTAAAATGTGTATGAAAAATGGATGATGCATTAAATGACATTAACATTGTCTGTCTCTCACACCCACAGGGCAACGTGCGAATCTACCCCCAAAATTGTTGGAGATGAATCACAGTCCCAGGCTATGCAGGACCCTGATCCCACCGACATCGACGCCTCTCACCACTCCACGGATGACCCCGACCAACCTGGCACCTCTGCTGGCCAAACCCGTGCAGCACCTGGAACAGGAACATATGCGCCAACCACCACCACCATTCCTGAAACATCCCAGCAGACATCTCAGAGCACTGCCACTGTGAACAACTGAGCCAGTCTGACAATGAGGGACAAGGTTCACAGGGCACCCAGGAGGTGGCAGACAACACCACCACTGCCATCCCTCAGGGGTCCAGTCGACCCGATTTGCCCACAACAGCAGGCCAGGCTCGTGTGGGCAGGGGTGGTGGGAGTGGCGGCAGGCGGAGGCGAGAACCTGACCAGCCAGCTGTAGGGCCCGGTATGTCTGAAATATGCAACATCATGGAGGCATACCGGCGGGACACCAGGGAGATCAGCCAGGTAGTGGGGACCCTCACAGAGATCAAAAACTTGGAGGCCGAGCTACAAAAAACCTGCATGCCAAACAACATGCCAGTCAACAAGAACACCAAGGACGGATGGAGGTAAGACTGGCTGAGCTCCTGGCGGTGCAAAGGGACATAAGACATTCACTCCATCAGATCGCAGGCAACATGGAGCACCCTCCCTGTGTCACCAGGCAAGACACTTCTAGGCGAAGACCGCCACCAGGCACAGGGAGGGAGGAGGAGGAGGAATTGTGCATCATCACGGCCTGCATATGAGGGTCCCCCAAGGAAGGTGGGTCGTCCACGCAAAAGACAGTGAGAGGCAGCGGGCCATGCGCATCTCCCAGGTCACCTGGTCTGGCACCTGGACTTTGTGTGCAACAGCATCACCTCATTGACTGTCCTACTCTGCCACATGGACTTGCTGGTTGCAGTCTGAACAATGATGCCAAGCAATGTGGTCTGGACTCTGTTGACACCAACTGCAAGGCATCACATCTCCCTCTGTGAACTTTGGATTCCTGGCATTTTTTTACAGCACCTATCACTTACTCACAATTCACGCACAAGACAGATAAATAAACAAAACAATCACAAGGAAAATTGATGTTGCAGTCATTTAGCATGAGTCAACAACATACGTGTGGAGATATGTCAAAGTATGCCTGAGTGTGGAACAAACTCAAGCCATCCATACACTGGGATCTAAGTCCAGTCGAGAACACACATAGGTCACAATGTATCATCAAATACATACATGGAGCGCAATACTCACCCGTGATGGTTTCAAGCTGCTGAGGGGGGGGGGGGGGCTTGCCATACTGCTGGACAGACAGGTTTGGAAGAGTTTCATGAAGGCGTAGACGTAATGGGTCATGTGGAGGTTCCCAGGGAGGGAGTACCAGGTCTGTTTGGTGAGGTGGGAGAACTATCTCCTGCATGCAGTTGTACTGTGGATGTGATGAATGGTGCCCAGTGAAAGGTTGGCTGAACGGAGTTGGGGCAATGGGGTGTTGGATGGGAGATGTCCATGATCGTCTTTGGGGCTGGGGTTGTGGAGTGCCTCCTGAGTGTGGCTGAGGTGTCTGAAAGTGATACTGCAGTTGACAGTGAGCCTATTGTAGGTATCTCAGGTGGACGTTCATGTGGCTGTGGCAGGGGATGTTGAGGATGAGGTGTGCAGATGCACCCTGTATGTGTACACGTCCTCCTGGAGTCTGGCTGTTGTCCCTGCGTAGAGGGCGTTGCGGTAGTTGACCCGGCTGGTGTCGTGGACGTGGGTGACTGTCTGTCTTGCCTAGTAGTGGATCTATCTGAGGATCATTTGCAGCATGCGGAGGGAGTTGCAACATGAGGTAGAGATGGTGTTGATTTGCATGGTTATTGTGAGCGAGGAGTGTACGATGAACACCTGCTTGCGTTCGTGCCCACTGTGTGCTGGTGCACTGCAGAGGCCGGTGTGACACAGGGACTTGTCCCAGCCGTAAAGGGACAATCCTCAGATGATGACCTCAGTTTTGTCCAAGTCCAGCCTCAGGTGGCTGATGTTCATCCATTTGTCAACGGACCTCGTGCCTTCTTGATGGTTGGATCTGGGAGTGGCTGGGTCTTTGGTGAGGGTGAGGAGCAGCTGGGTGTCAATGGCATAGGACATGATGATGAGGTCGTGTGCGCATGTGATGGTGGAGAGGGGGGTCATGGAGACATTGAAGATTGTCACGCTGAGAGATGAGCCCTGGGGCATGGGCCCGATGACCCCAGTATACTACGTGCTGAAGGGGGGAGGCGGACTCCCTGGGCCTTGCTGGTGAGATACTTGGCGATTTAATCCTGGGCCCTCCTCTGGATCCCAGTGTTGGAGATGTGTGATCTGACAGTGTGGTAGCACATGGTGTAGAATGCCGTTGAGAGGTCGAGGGGGTGAGGGTGGTGGTCTCACCATTGTTGAGCAGGGTCCAAGATGTCATTGGTGGTGGCAATGAGGGCAGTTGCAGTGGTGTGATTACTGTGGAAGATGGACTGGGGCGGGTTGCCTGGAGGTGTTTGCTTGGAGGGAGTTGGTCAGTTGCTCGTTGACTGACTTCTTAATGACATTTGCCGGGTAGGGAAGCAGGGTGATGTTCCAGGCGATCCTGCGGTATTGCCATCCATTGTTTAAGAAGGTGTGGGGGATTTACAACTCAATCTGTTATTACATTTTTGGATTCTGTATTTAAACATGAGAGTTGTCCTAATTCTATTCTCTCGGATAATGACCCACAGTTCTGTTCAGGGGTGATGGAAGACTATCTACTTAAGTGTGGTGTTGTACATAAAAAGATTTCATTGCATCACCCAGAGGCCAATGGTGCTTTGGAAAGATTCAACAAAACTTTGAAGGAGAGCATTCAATTAGCAAAAGTTAACTGTGTTGATTGGAGGAAAGAGTTGCAGAATCGTATTACAGCCTACAGATTTACTCCTCATTCCTCAACGGGTAAATCTCCTTTTGAACTTTTTAAAGGGAGGTCTGCTAATACAAGTTTGTGTCCTGGGTGGATGATTTTGGATAAGGGGTTGAAGAACAATGCCATTGGAGGTTGGAGAGACAAGGAATTAGATCTTCAGAAGAAAAGGAAAATCTATGTTGATGTTCGGAGGTCAGGTAAAGTCTCACACTTGATGATATGGGCAAGATTAAAGCTCCGCTAGGATGCCAGAGTTGGTCTAAATTTACATCACCTAAAACTGTTGTTAAATTGCTCAAAAATGCTGTAAAAACAGATGATGGTCGCATTTGGAACCTTCGTTGTGTTGCACATTTTGGTGGGGGCAATAGGTTTGACCCGGACCACGTTGCCTCTAGTGGGTTGTCTTCTGATGCTTGCAAGAAATCTGGGTCCTCTCGCAGGAGTGTAAGAGTTCACAAACTTCCTAATTATTTGCGTGACTATGTGAGGAAATAGTATAATATGTGTCTTCTAATTTTTTTATTTTTTTTTGTTACTCTTCTGTAACATACCAGTTCAGATGTACATTTTGAAATGTAAAGGAGAAAGAGTGTGATGATGTGCCTTGGTAATGTTCCAGCATGTGTTCTTCTAACTTTTCTTTTGTTTCTTTTTTGTAACATACCAGTTCAGTTGTATCTTATGAAATGTAAAGGGGAAGGAGTGTGATGATGTGTTCCATGCCTAATGTTCCAGCATGGAACCAGGTCAGTGTAGTGTTCTATAGTAAGATTTTCTAAAAGTGTCAGTTATCTCTGTTGGCTGTTGGATGAGGTTGTAGATGAAATACCTCTTACCTGAAATCATCTTGTGTGAGCATCCTCTTTATTACAGAAGGGCCTGGGTCTCTGCATGCCTCCAGCTCCCATGGAATGTGGCGTACTCAAAGGAGACATTCATGACGTGCCGGAGGTGGGCTTCAAGGATAGGGTATGCTGTGATTGAGATGTTGTGTGCGAAGGGTCCAGATGGAGAGCCGGAGTGGATGGTGTACATGATCAGGATGGTGTCTTTGCTGCTAACAGGAGTCCAGGACCTGAGGGGGTATGTCCTGTGGATAATAGCGATGTCTGCCTCTGTGTGGCGAGGCTGTCGTGTACGTCCACGAGCTTGCAGTGGTAGAATGTTGCGAGGGATTCCCTTGGCCTTGCAAGGGTGGGATGTCTTTTCGATGGAGAGCTGGGGTTAGATAGTTCACTCACAATGCTGATGAGCTCCTTGATGTTGTGTGTGTTGGTGCCTATGCCCTACCTGAAGGATGTCCTCTTGTCCGTGCGGATGATATGGTGATGTCTGTGTGTGGCGGGTTTCAGGGCTGAAAGGTAAATGATTATTGTTTGTTTCGCAAGGTTTGCATGAGAGTCCGGCTAGATCTGTATGAGTCCAGTAGGTCTGCCTTGTCCCAGGTAGCTTAACTGTTGTTGTGCTTCACAGGAAAGTATGCCAATGTGGCAAGAGTGTTGGATAAGTCGCTGCTCCAGTGTGTGAGGTTCCAGGGTGTGACGGTGGTGTTGGTTGGAGTGTCCTGGGCGAGGGTGCCACACAGCTCATCTGTGGTGAATTAGATCGATCATCTTTGGGGGATCAGTAGCGGAGTGTGGGGCAGTGTGTTGCTTGTCGGAGAACTGGATGCAAATGTTGATGTACCAATGAAGGACGGTGGTGTGGTTATCCTCCAGTCAGAAGTTGCTGTCCCCCAGCCACATGTAGTCTGTGGAGGTGAGGGCATGCGTGCTGATGTAGTTGTTGATGGCTTAGCGGAATTATGGTTGTAGGCCTGGAGATCTGTAGATGAGTGTTAGACTGAGGGTAGTCAAGGGGTTGGTGTGAAACCTGAAGTTCAGGTGCTTGACAATGCTGAATGTGTCCTTGGTGTTGTATGTGACTCTGAGGGTGTACTTCTGAATGAATTGCAATTCATCCTCCTGGATTGATGGTGTGGTCCCTGCGGGTGATCTTGTATCCGTCTGTGATGGCAATGTTGAAGTTGTGTGTTGAGGATGCGTTTAACCAGGTTACTGTAATGAAGGCGATGTGTGGGGCTGTTTTGTTGCGGAGGTAACAGAGTCCAATGGCGTGCTGGTGGACGGAGCGGGTGTGCAGTAGGAGGCACATGACCTGGTTTTACAGACATGGTCTGTTAGGTGTGGCAGCACGGTGTAAGCAGTAGGAGTTGCACACACAGCATGCGAAGCTGTCGTGTGTGCGCTTAGGGTTTGCCAGTTAGCAGGTGTTTGATTGTCTGGTGTTCATTGCTTGGAGGGTGGCTGGAGCATGAGTCTGTTGTGTTACGTGGGTCATGCAAGGACCAGAGGGTCTTGCACTGTGCACGTTGCAAGCACTGGCGGGCGCTGAGGGCCCTGCCTTTGGCACGGAGGTGGCGCCACAGTGGCACAGACAAGCTGCTGCCTGCATTAAGAATGGGTGGAGGGGGGGAGGAGCATCTGGGAGGCGTGTGTGTTGGTGAACCATGGCACTCGGTGGGGCGGTGCCACGGGGGAGGCAGCAGCAGGAAAGAGTGAACACCTGACGTCGTACAGGACTGGGCTGACACGGATGATGGGGTTGATGGTGTGTGTGTGCCTCGTATCACTATTGTAATGGTGCCATACGCGAGCGTGTGATACGCACCGTACCCCTACATTCCTTGCGTGTGTGTGCCTCGTATCACTATTGTAATCGTGCCATACGCGAGAACGTGATACGCACCGTATCCCTACGTTCCTGGCGTGTTTGTGCCTCGTATCACTATTGTAATCTTGCCAGGCGCTATATAAAACTCACAATAATAATAATACGCGAGAACGTGATACGCACCGTACCCTTACATTCCTGGCGTGTGTGTGCCTCGTATCACTATTGTAATGGTGCCGTACGCGAGCGTGTGAAACGCACCATACCCCAACATTCCTGGCGTGTGTGCGCATCGTATCACTATTGTAATGGTGCCATAAGCGTGCGTGTGAAACGCACCATACCCCAACCATCCTGGCGTGTGTGCGCATCGTATCACTATTGTAATGGTGCCATACGCGAGCCTGTGAAATGCACCGTACCCCAACATTCCTGGCTTGTGTGTGCATCATATCACTATTGCAATGGCGCCATATGCGAGCATGTGAAACGCATCGTACCCTAAAATTCCTGGCGTGTGTGCGCATCGTATCACTATTGCAATGGTGCCATACGCGGGCGTGTAAGACGCACCGTACAAGTACACTTCCGTTGTTGCGGTACGTTGTTCTCACCGTATGCGCCGTCGTCAGTTTCTGTGCACCAGGTCGCAGGCATACAGGACTGGGATGACACGGATGATGGGGTTCATGGAGTGTATGTCACGTACCGGGGATACGGTTCGGGTTGGACTCTGCTTTTACGGACGTTTTGAGCTCTCGTAGAAAAAGGGTCGTACGGAGTGTCGCAGAGACGAGTCGTACTTTCTGGGCAGGAAACTGCTGCTTATTTATGTACGGACGTCACATACTGCGTGTTCCAGATACCCTTGCACGTATTTTTTTGTCGTACGGTGTTTAGTACGATTCTTACGGAGATCTGCTTTGGATACGAATCGTACTTCATCGTACGTACGAGAATGTTTACGGGTACGATTTGTACGGCAATTATGCTCCGTACGGATATTTGTAAGGGATTTTACCAAATCGGATTCGGAATCGGCCCCTTAATGTGCTACAGATCAATGAGTATTATCAATTAGTACAGATGATGCAGTTCTAAAGTGCAATTCAATTTAGGATCAACGTCCTCCCTTGGGATTCTATGTACAAAGTTCCCACACATTTTTAATAATAATTGAAGATATTTGGGACATCAAATATGAACTGAAAGTGTCTGGTGCTTTAAAAGTGCATGTATATGAAGATGTAAAAGCTCCTATACATTTCTACTGATATCAGAAAATACATTAGGACATGGCATGCAAACTGAGAGTGTCTCACGCTTTAAAAGTGCATATGTATAAATATAAGAGCACTCATACTGTGGTACTCCCATATCGTACTAAGTGCATTTCTCATTTCCCTATGAGCAAATCTATCACCATATATGCTGTTAAAGTCAGAAAATCCAACATCTTAAAATTCAGAGTACCTTTTATTATAAAAATTCTAAAAATTGCAATGGTTTCCTATTTAATCTCTAAGTCAAAGATGTACATATAACTTGGCAACAGCATTATGTCCCCAAGGTATCTCTGTATTGACAGGATCAATCGTGATTCTTGTCTCCTTAGTTCTCTCACACGATCTCCTCCCCTTGGGTGTGCTCTGACATGCTTTATTTCACAATAACTAAAAGTGGATAAGGATCAATTGTGAAATTGCTCAAAATGACAAGCCATGGGGTAGCTTTTATCTCCATTCTTTATGGCGTGTATGTGCTGCAATATTCTAAGCTTCCATTTATGGTTCTACCCATATATAGCTTATTGCATCCACATTTGAGGGTGTAGATCACATGATCCGTATTGCAGTTAATGCGAACATCAATTTGTACATCTTGTCCCTCAAATGTCTGATAACTCTTGCAATTCAATCCATATTTGCATGCCTTACACGAGTTACATTTCACAAAACCTCTTGTATTAGCTGATAACCAATTTTTAGATTCCTTCTTTGGGTAGTAGTAGCTTGGAGGTCAGAATGTTCCACAAGGATTTTAAATTTTTGGATGTAATCTGCCACAATACCCACTAAATGTTAATCTTTCTTCAAAACATGCCAAATTCTTTGGAGGATCTTCTTGATATCCATTTGGGTGGCATTATATTCCAAAAATATTCTTTTAGTTATATTTGTTTGTTCCTTCAAATTATTGATACTTGGAAACAATAGTTCATTCCTTGTCCTCTCCTCTTGGCATCATCCAGAAAGCTAATAGGATAGCCCCTTTTCCGGAAACATTGCACCATATTATTTAACTCACTAGTGAACGACTCCTCTGTTGAACACACCCGCTTTGCTCTAAGCATTTGGCTTAGCATTTGGCTGTAAGGAATACTCCACTTCAAGGCATGCGGGTGTCCACTGTTAGCATAGAAGAAGGAGTTAGTTGCTGTGGGCTTTCTATGTATCCTCGTAGTAAGTGTTTTATTTTTCACTTCCATATCCACATCTAAAAATTCACAATGAGTGCGACTCTGGACTTTGAAGGGGTCAAATTTACTATTTCCACTCCAAATTAAGCAAAAGAAGGGAACAAATTGGACCTTGGAAGAGTTAGATTTACTATTGAAACTTACAATATATTTATTTTTATACATAATTTAAACTTTAAAAAATATAAATATTAACAATCCTAACTAAACAATAGGGAAAGGGTTGGACTCTGAAGGAGTTATATTTACCATGCAAACTGCAACGCAAGCAACAGTAGAGAAAGTGTTAGACTTTGGAGGGGTTACATTTACTATTCCAACTCCTAAACTTTAATATATATATGTGTGTGTATATATATAAATATGTATATATTAAACAAAACAAAAATGATTAAATACAATAAAAATAAAAATCTATATATTTAAGATAGATAAAATTAAATAAAATTAAAAACATTAAAATCAGCAACTATACTGTCTACCCTTCTGGCTGTGCTCAGAGTCCCTTTGACTGAATGCTGGTCACGGCTTCAAACTTGTCAAGTGTTCCTCATCTGGAACACATTGGCTGGTGGTACTGCTCCACATTTTAAAAGGATGCCTCATCGTCACAATCTATGTTGAGGTGTGCAATTAATAATAAGATTAGAAGACCATAGTGCTTTGAAGTATTTATTAACATCAGGTTAGGAAGTAAAGGACCAGACAACCTTCAATGCCAGCACCAGCCCTTCAACTGCCTCTACCCCAAACTTCCATAACTGATGTCATTTTGCCTATTCTGGAAGCTTCCTCACACAGACCTGGTCCTGCACACATCAATAGCTTAACCATTACAGTTATTTTGTAAATAAAATACAAAAAATAAGAAATTCAAAACATTTAAAATAAATACATGTCCTTCCCTTTTATCTAAAAAACATCAATACATAATTGAAGTTAATAAAAAATTATACAAATGAACCATTATTTATATTATATTAATTATTAAATAAAACAATTACAATTAAAGCTATTAATAGACATGAAATCCATTTACGGAATTGTATAATTAAATTAATTATTTTTTAATTTTTTTAAAAAAAAACAAGTAATTAATGTTAATGTTAAAAAGATTTATAAAGCGCATAGATGCCTGGGGGCTTCCCAGCGCTGACAGTGAGATACGGTACTGAGAGAGTAGGGAGAATTTTTAGTGGTATTACTGAAAGATCCATGTCTTCAGTTTTTTTCGAAAAATAGATTCAGCTACCAGGAATCTTAGTTCATGAGGTGGTGCGTTCCATAGCTTAGATGCCAGATGTGAGGAAGATCTACCTCCCCATCTCGTTCTTTTGATTCTAGTAGTTCTTAGTAGACTTTCAGAGTGAAATCTTAGACATCTGTAAGGGACATATGACACCATGATGTCTCTGATTTTTCATGGATCCCTATTGTTTATAGATTTGTGTGTCAACCAGAGAGCCTTAAATTTGATTCTAGGCTCAATCTGTAACCAGTGGAGCAATTTCAGATGCTTCCTCGCTGGTTCCTAGATTGGCACCTTGCACAAGAGTCTAACTGCAGCATTCTGCCCAAACTGAAGTTGTTTAGTAGCATATTTTGGGGGCCCTAAATAAAGGGAATTTCCATTTACCAATGCGGGTATTACTGTTTTTCCTAAGTGTTTTGGAATTAGCTCCAATACCTTTTGGAGCATTCTGAGTAGTCCAAAGCATGAACCTGCTATTTTTTTTGCTTGTATCTCCATTGTTAGTTCCCTATCCATCCAGAATCGGAGATTCTTGATAGAAGAATTTGGAGCTGGCGGATTACCCATACAGCTTGGCCAGTTAGACAGAGGCCTGTGGACCAATTTATTTCCAAGTACCATCAGCTCTGTCTTGTCCCCATTCAGCTTAAAACAGCTGCTTGTCATCCACTCCGCCACCCTTTCCAGACATGGCACCAGTTGTTCAAATTCGAGGTTTATTCCAGTATCAAATGAGACCACCAGCTGTGTATCATCTGCATTAGAGACCATGGATATGCCAAACTCATGGACAATATCAACCAGTGGACGCATATAGATATTGAACAATGTTGGGCTGAGCGAGGAGACCTGTGGCACCCCACATATCAGTGGCATTTTGTCTGAGAAGACGGAAGATTAAAATCTAGCTTCTTCTGTAAGAAATTAGTTTAAAAATTATCAATTTCTAATTTACATACAAAATAAGGAAAAACAATTATTTACATTTCAAATAACTTCCCATCTTAATCCCCTACAATCCAACAACAAACTACAAAATGAATCATATTGGATCATATTAAAATAAATCACATTATAAATTACAAACTATACTCCCAAAATATAAATACATATATTATTATATTTTTACCTTATAATGATACTGTAATAATTTAATAGATAATAAATGAATACATGTATTTTATACAATTACGTTAAATAAAATTATATTATATACAACAATATTTTTTTAAACATAATATACCAAAAAAATTGAAAATTCGTTCCTTCTATATTGTGTTCCAGAATATTTTTGGGTTGATGATATTTAGACACAATATTCTTGTATCATGTTTTCCTTTGCACAATATTTTGGTGAAATACCATTAAACAGACCAGAATGAGGAGTAACTATGCTGACTTTCCGAGTCTATTTTTATGATCCCAGCCTTTTTAACACTTCCAATTACCACCTACTCTGAGTAGGTGGTACGTGGGCAGGGGCGTAACACGGGGCCCTGCAGCCCCAGTGGTCCGAGGGGGGCCTCACCCTCCAGGGGGCCCCGCCAGCACCGCACTTCTGCTGGGGAGCTCTAGATTGAGTCCGGAGGGGGCCCCTTCACTTACCCTGCAGGGGGGCCCCCTCAATTTTCGTTACGCCACTGTACGTGGGAGATGGGAACTTAGCATGTTGCATGGCAGGACTCGCCTGGCTGCCAGGGGTCTTTCCACTCCTGGGGGATGATGAGGAACCTGTTGGAGCTCCCCTGTACACAGGGGCATAGCTTGGTCAGTAAGACTGGGGGTTGGTGAGCTTCAGATTTTCCGACAATCCCACTGACATATATAATGTAATAATGATATGAGAAGCAGCGTATGAGAGGGGTTTTAGAGCCAGTGGAAAGTAAAAGGAGTAGAAAGTCTGAGAGGTACTTAAAACAGTATTTTGCAAAATAACCATATTTTAAAACCTTCAAACAGTGACAGAGAGTGCATGCTTGTGTGTTTTTGTCTGAGTTTTTAGAAATCCCAGGTGAAATCCGACAAACACCTTATTATACCCGACTGAAAGCTCCTATGCCCAACTATTTCTTAAATAATACATTTATTAGGGGGGTTGTCACACCCCAAATACCCCCCCCCCCCAAAGCTAGGCCCCTGCCTGCACTGTGAGTGTGGGTGGTGCTGATGTCTGTCCCGGCCTCTTCCTTGGCCAGTGACATTTGCCAGGGCCAAGTCAAGCGCTGTAGGCGGAAAGACCATATTGCTCCCAGTGGGCATTGGTAGCTCCTACTCCCCCACCCCATGATGCCTGCAGGGATCATTAGGGGCCTGAGTGGCGTGTCTGCCTGCAGACCCTTCCCCAATGCAGCCTCACTCCTGCTGGTTTTACCAGGTGCTGATTCGCACCCAGTAAAACTGAATACCGTGTTTCCAGGTTCGGAATGATCAGGATACCTGGAAAGCAGCCAATTGAAAAAGTCTAACAGCCTGATTCATCAATGGCGTGTTTTGCGAGTCTTTAATAGCGATTCATAAGGAATCGCTATTACAGACTCGCAAAACGGTATTCATGTAGGAATCGCTAAATAAATTGCGATTCCTACACATTCCTTATTTGCGATTAGCAAATTGCTAATCGCAAATAAGGAATACTCCCCATTCATTCCTATGGGCCTAAAGGCCCATAGGAATGAATGGGGAGTATTCCTTAATTGCGATTAGCAATTTGCTATTCGCAAATAAGATAGCGATTTCAAGGGTGCTAGGGGTGTCCAAAGGACACCCTGTAGCACCCCTGAAATGTAATTTACAGTGGTGTTGCGCACACACATGTCCGAAGGACATGTGTGTGTGCAACATGCAACATGCAACTTTTAAAAGCATTTTTCTAAGTTTTCGCTATTTAACACGAGGTTTGACCTCGCGGTAAATAGCGGCCCGAAATTGCGAATTAGCAATTTAAAAATGGTTGATGAATTGCATTTAAGGAATCTCAAATAGAGATTCCTTAAATGTAATTCCTCGCAATTTAGCGAATTAGCAATTACCGATTTTTGCATTTGGGATAATGAATCCCAAATGCAAAAATTGTGCTCGCAAAGGGCCAGATTCTCAGAATCTGGCCCTTTGCGAGCGCAATTCGGCTTGATGAATCAGGCTGTATGGCCTTTAAAATACTATTTAACTAATGGGATTACCAATATGCCTGATAGAGTCAGACCCGGAAGCACCAGGCTGCTTGGAATGCGGAGTGTTTTCCTCACACGAAATACCAATCCAGATGACTCCTAATCAGACATTAAAAAAGAGGGACATGAGCAGACTAGATCGATCTGGCACTATGTATTTGATGTCAATCCCTATTACGTATGCAGAGACGTATTTTATATTGTACGTTTATCACAGACACATCAATCTGCCAGCAGAAAAGCACTAGAGGGAGGGATGCATGTGCATTCCTCGCACTTTTTCTCAACTATGTTACACCGATGTTGTCAACTGCCTTATTTTCTCTGTCTTTTCTAGATTCATTCATGCAAGAATAGAAATTGTTTTATTCTAATTTCCTTTCAATTATTTTACTCCATTACAATAAGGCCCCGAGGTGCAATGCCTCATTGCAGAGAGAAGAGATGTTAACTCAGTGCCACAAAATTTGGATCTTTTCCAAGAAAACTTCGCATTTGGCCTGGGGCTGTCACCCATCAATTTATGAGGCTAGGCATGGAGCTGCTGCTGCTTCCTATGGAAATCGGGCTTCAGCCGTTTCAAGTGGCACAAAAGACAATATTAATCATGTATATAGTGCAAGCCACGCATTAAATTGTATCTTGGCAATTAAAAATCAGTGTTATGTTATATGTATAGCGCACGCCTTTCACTTGTGTGGTCTCTCAGCAGTTGTTGCAGTGGTGCTGGAACAATTTTCAGGCTGGGGTTGTTGCCATCAATGTGCATCACTGAAGTCACAGGGACTGTGAAAAATCCAGTGTCACATAAAGAGCAAGTGGCGCAAATGAGCCATGCCCAATCCGAAGGAGAATGGAAATGGTGCGGGTGTAGCTGATGGTGTAATTTGGGGCACTGTTGCAAATATTTTACAAAAGCATGGTGTGGTAGCACACTGTCAGCACATTTTCCATTGAAATGGCCACTACATTTGCACAGACATGCAGTTGTATTGATTAAAAAAACTACAAAGCACACAAAAGGTAATAGTGGACATTGGGTTTCAGTGAATATTCATCCTTTTGGTGACACCAAGTCAAGTGTCTTCATTTGTTTTGTTCCTATTAAAATCTTTGTTTCCATCACATTTCAGTTAGTTAACAACTATTTAACGTTTATATTTCTGTTAAAAAAAATTACACCCTACTGCTTATCCTTTCACATACCTTGTACCCCGGCAACATTGTCAGATTATTGAGTTTACAAAAACCTCTCAATTTGCAGCCAGGGAAGGGAAAGCAAACACCAATCTCCATGTTAAAAGAATAATCAGCAATTTGTCAGAATACATATACTGATATTTGACCTCTGTCTTTGAACGTACAAAAAAAAGAAAGACCATCCTTATTACTCATTCACCTTCTGAACCTCGGCATTGTTATTTTGGGGGTGCTGCGGCACCCACATCACCTCTACTTCGAGCCCCTAGGGTTGTTGGCTGTCTGAGTGTACATTGCACATGGCTCGTGAACCAGCAGCAAGAAGGTGGCACAGTTTAGGACAAGCTGTCGTAGGTATGTGAAGGTGGCTATGCTCTTGTTGAGTAAGCAGATCTGTTGACGAAGAGGACAGGTCTATGGCAGTGACGTGTTTACTTGTGGTTTTGAGAGCTGCACTTTGATAACGGTTTGTCCTTAAGCACTGTGGTGATTTCAGCGCTGGAAGGCATACTGGTAACCATGGGATATACAAAAATTGCACAATAGAATAAATATGTACGGATATAAGGTGGTACAAGGCTAAGATTTTTTTTTTATCTGTTTTCGCAAAAAAACGATGCAGCACCATCTGGTATTTAATGTCATGTGATTCATCAATAGAGTAAATTACATTCAGGAATATAGTAAATTGGTTAAATCAGGTATTCCATCATAGATCAGGACAATTGACTGTAGGCAATTACGTTGGGCATGCAAATAGTTACAGTTTCAGCAGTGATAGACAAAAACATGAAACAGGTTACCATCAAACCATAACTCAACGTGATTCCAAGGTATTCTAGGAACGTGTTAGGAGATCAAAACTTACAAAGTAGGTAATGAAAGGGTAAATTCAAAGGATGTTGTTACTCGTCTATACAGCTATCTTATCTGTCCTGGGAACTGTCATATTCCCCCAGTTCAGGATTTTCAACGTTCTAGCTTTTCAGCACATTGTTTTCAGGCGCACAGGGCGGTGGGGCGGGGGAAGGGGAGGAGTTGACAGACAACGGGACAGGAAAAATGAAATAAATAAATAGATAGAACCACTTACATTGTGCTCGCCGCATCGCTGAGTCAGCGTTCTTACCTGTACCGGCAGAGGCTCTTTGTTATGTGTCCAGTGTCGGACTGGGACAGAAAATAGGCTTGGGCACCAAAATAAAAATGGCCTCAAATAATGAGATAGATTGCTAGTTTGCAAATCGGGCAGTTTTGAAATTATAAAGATATGCTGTGTAGGTGTTTTGCGAGGTATAGGACAATGCATGCGTGCTTGATGCAGATAATGTTTGTTTTAATATCAGGGTAAATCAGCATTAAAAACCGGCCAAGCTGACAGTAAAACTGGCCAACACACAGCCAAAAAACTGTGCCACACACTGACCGGCTTCCAGACCAGGGTGTTGGGCGCGGCCTGATTGCCCCAGATGCCAGGCTCTGTATCTGTTCCACGGCAATCCTCCAGTAGTCCGTACCTCGCTACGGGCCCAGACTGTGTGAGGAAAGAAGCCAGCATCACAGCAATCACATCCGGGCCAGCTACAAGGCTGGGATGAGGCAGGGGTCACGTGGTGCGGGTGGGTGGTGGGAGGGATGAAGGACTGTGTGTAGTTGATAAGTCATTCATGTGGACATCTAGTGTGAGGGGCTTCGTGTCACCTGGTGAGCACCTCGGGAAGGAGGTGCACGCACCTGATAAATGACCGTGTACTGAGAGCCCGATGTAATGCCCAGCACAAGTCAGCATTCTAGTGCTGAGCCTGTAACTACACTGAACACCCACCCACCACTGATGTCACAGGCCATGTGACACAGTACCAATAAAAGAGGCCGAGCGCACGTGCTCTGGGCCAGTTGCACCGAGCCAGCAGTGCGTCCTGCGTCTCAGTCATTTCCCAGCATGAGGGCCTTAGGCCCGGCCCTTTACAATGGCGACGAGGGCGGAGCTGTGCCCAGCGTGCCACAGCTAAATTGAACATTTCGAAGAAAAAGGGGAAGAGAGAGCTGCCTGCTGCAAAGGCACACCCCCTGAGAAGGAAGCCGGCCGCCGAGAGGCCCACGAGGCGTGTGTCGAGCCCCGGGCCTAAAGAAAAGGAAAGAGGTGACCGGAGCCCACCCGCACCTCTCCAGCCTGCCGTGGTCCGCCCTGCCGTGGCGGTGCCCCGAAAAGACAAGCGGAGCCATCGCGGTGCCCACCCGCGGAAGAACAGGCCCGTCGGCCGAAGGTGAGCCCAGACTGTACACCACCAAAAGCGGAGCCCACCCGCGATGATCACAACAGCGATAATGGCGGCCGCCTGCTAGCGCCGCCCAGGACTATACAAAGCGGAGCTCACCCGCCATAAACACTGACTGTGCCCCCTAAGGTGTGGGAGCGGCGCCAGATATTGCCCCGTTATAAAGACAAGACCAGCGGAGCCCACCCGCGGCCTGCCTACTGCGACGCGGCGTCGGCCGCGAATGCCCCCGATGACAAAGCAAGGCTCGCGGAGCCCACCCGCGGCCTGCATGCAACCATCTCCGCCCCGCCGCGCAGCGTCTGACTAAAGCTGCCGCGGCGGTCGGGAAAAGGAGCCCGCAGCGTGAGCAGAGCTGCCGGGCCATTAATTGAAGTGAGCGGAGCCCACCCGCGATTGCCCGCAGCGAAACGCTACATGCCCCAACAACCAAGGGACAATGATCTACTGCGGAGCACCCGCATTATATGGGGATCTGCTGCAGGACACTCAGCACCCGCTGTAGGGAGAGACGCTGCCCAGCCTGTGCCCAGAGAAGCGACCCCCAGTGAGCCAGAGCCTGCGGAGCTCACCCGCGGCTAATCCGAGCAGTGCCATCTCCTCCCTTTCCCCGCCGCGCAGTATGTGAAGTGTAAGGCTGCGGCGGCGGGGGTGAAAAGTGAAGAAACCACGGGCGGCATACTGCAGTACAGAGCGGCACCTGCAAACCCCCCCCCCCCCCCCCCCCCGCAGCGTGCAAATGAAGAAAAGCTGCCGCGGTGAGGGGAAGGCCGAGAAAAGAGGCAGTGAGGCAGCCCCGCCTCGCAATCAGAAGCACAAGTTATGAATGCCCCCATCGAGTCAGAGAACCTCATTGCCCGCTATAGCCCCAGCACAACTAAGAGAAGAGCAAGGGGAGGGGAGAAACCAAGGCTCAAGGGACAGTGTACGCTCAGTGCCGCCCAGAAGCAGGAGAAATTAGAAAGACACTCACCAGGCATGCAGAGGGTCCAGGAAGCGTCAGAACCCCCATCTACTCCAATGACGATCGTGTGGAGGAAGACAGAGGCAGAGTCTGGAAATGGATCCAAATCCCACGAGCAAGGAAACCAGCTAGGAACCACCGCAAGCTAACCCTGCAATGCCACCTGGTGGACACACTCCGACACAACAAGGAAACAAACAAGCCTGGATAAGCCAAACAGTCACAGCAGCAGCACAGGGAAAGGTGTTGGCAGCACGCAATCAAAAGACCTATGCAGGATAACACTAGCTGAGCAGAATAGCAAAAAGAACTGAAAGGCAACACGAAGACAAAGCAAACACACAGCCAACACTGCATGACCCCCATACAAGCGTTGCCTAGAGACTGATAGAGAACCACCTGCTGGCAGGTGCCTACTCCCAAGCAGAAAGGAACTGAAGGGCACGCAAGAAACAATCAGCAAAACTGGATACAAGGCCTACACTCAAGGCACTGTGAGGCCACGGCGCAGGAGCGCGCCAGAAGCACAAGAACACAACAGAACTTAAGAATCGCGCCTGAAGCACAAGAAGCGCGCCAGGAGTGCAGCGACTCCTCACAAGATATCCAAGAGAACGCGCGACAAGTGCGCCCACGCGAAGCAGTTCACAAGAATCGCAACCAGCACCAAACAGAAAAGCACGACCAGAAGAAGATCCATGGAGTGGTGACGTAACCCTCCAGAAGCGAACACCCAAGAAGCATCTACGCCACGCCAGAAGAGGAGACAGCGATGCCTAGTGGCCACAGGCTATCGCTGCAGCAGAATGGCGAAGGTAAGAACACCCCACACAAACCAACGATGGTTCTAGAACCCAGCACCAGGAAGTGCGAAAGCGCATGACACCAATGCGCAGCAGTGCAGACCGCACTAGCCCAAAGCAGCAAGTCACAAGAGAAGACATGAAGAGCGCACCCAGATGCGCACCAAAGCAACTCAACTGCGATGAACAGGAAATGGTTGCGCAGACAACCCGCAGCATTGAAGATACATCACAGAAGCAACCTGACCACTCAGCTTGGTCACAAAGCACGAAGTCGACCAGCCAGATGGTCGCACCAAGAAGCCTACCTGCCGGACCTTGGCAGAAGGGACCAGCACGAGGTCCAAGAAGCTCAGCACTACAAATCCTACCTGCCAGACCTCGGCAGAAGGGACCAGCACGAGGACCAAAAAGCTCAGCACTACAAATCCTACCTGCCAGACCTCGGCAGAAGGGACCAGCACGAGGTCCAAGAAACTCAGCACCACAAATCCTACCTGCCAGACCTCGGCAGAAGGGACCAGCACGACGTCCAAGAAGTTCAGACAATGCACGGTCCGACGACCTAGACCCACGAACTTCAACCACACAAATTAACGAAAGCAACAGGAAGAAGATGTGAAGGTCGCGACGCTAACCCTGGGAAGCGAGTAATAAGAAGATAGTGTCCTAGGACTAGGACAAGATCAGGAAGACACGTGCAGAGTGCGCGCGCTGCATGGGGAAGCCTGGCCAGAAAAGATGAAGAAAAGGGGAACAGGGTACGCTGCGAAAAGAAGAGAAGAAGATAGATCGGAGCGGCACACTGCCACCGAAGAAAGGAAGGAAAGAGAAGTCAGAGTGACACCCAGTCACTGCAAGGAGAATGAAGAAAGAACAGAGTGGCCACTGCCACTAAGAAGAAAAGAAGGAAGACGCAATCAGAGTGGCACGACTGTCAAGCTAAGAAGAATGAAGAAAGAACAGAGTGGCCACCGCCACTAAGAAAAGAAGAAAGGTGACAGGCACTGGAACACCGGAGTGCAATGGAGAACAAGCCTGGTAAGAGCACCGGCAGAGCAGACCAAAGACAACCACCTACGAGTCATCCATCCACATGGCGAACGCAGAAGGGAGCAAGATAGACTGTTGAAGACATCTACCTCTGGGGTTGGCGGAAGATCGAATGGCGAGAGTGCTCACACATCCGGCTGGTGAACTGACCACTCCACACCGACCCGTGGCAACCCAAGAAGAGGCCTCAAGGAACTCTGGTGGCAGCAAGTCCCAAACGGGAGACAGATCTACAGAAGCACGTCTGCAGGACTCAAGAGGATGAAAGCCTCGAGAGCAATGAAGAGTCGACAACCCAACCTTCAGGTGGAACTAGGACACGACGGTGAGGTTCGTGGAGCGCCCTGCTCACGGCCCGAAGGCTATGGTAGAGCAACGCGACCAAAAACACCAGTCCAGTGGAAACCTGGCAAAGAGGTCCTCCCGGACATCTTGTGGCAGAAGAAACCCGGCGAGAGGGGCATCCTAGTGAGAGGGATGTTCGCACCTACTCTATTCACCTGCTAAGAAACACACTGAAGCCTGCCTGGAAACAACACGCAACCAGCTTGGAGAAAAGAAGCCGGAAGGCAAACAACAACCACGTCATCCATCTCTCTTGAACCATTCGTCACCAAGAGAGCAAAGCAAAAGGCAGGGCTGAGAACAGCCGACAGAGAAAGAATGAACCCGCCGAACAACTGAGAACCGTGCCACCAAGAACTGCTAATTCAAAACGCAAGAACTATACTGCCTGCGGCTTGCAAGCAGTCAAAGAGACTCTTTTTGAAAGCACTAGTCCAATGTTATTTTCTGTGTTTTCTTTCCCCCACAGGTGTTTGGACTTCTCATGTTTGGTTTAATTTTTAACCAATTTGGGGAGGGATGTAATGCCCAGCACAAGTCAGCATTCTAGTGCTGAGCCTGTAACTACACTGAACACCCACCCACCACTGATGTCACAGGCCATGTGACACAGTACCAATAAAAGAGGCCGAGCGCACGTGCTCTGGGCCAGTTGCACCGAGCCAGCAGTGCGTCCTGCGTCTCAGTCATTTCCCAGCATGAGGGCCTTAGGCCCGGCCCTTTACACCCCGAGGCCAGCCGGGACGTGCCGGCTGGGAACCCGCATGCTTTGAACAGTGGTTAAAGCACTGGGCTAGTGGCAAGTGTCTGTGTGTCCGTGTTTCTGTGTCTGCTGCTTGGAGTCTGTGCTGGGGCCATGTCTCTGAGGGCCGTGACAAAGGTTTGGACGGCGTGGAACGGCAGCTATACATGGAGCAGATGTAGGAGGGTTTTGGTCCATACATTACGGGCTTCTGTAGTTTATTAACTTTGAGTTGAATTTCACAGAGAAAACAAACCTCAAATAATAGGTGTAAGGAAGCCAAACCCACAGCGGGCGGAAGGGAGGTTAGAGGGAGCAGAATTCTGCTGGAACCATCAGCTGGCTCAGACTGTTTTCAGAAGTCCACAGTCCCAGGGAGAAGCTAAACCCTCTTCTACTTTCAATCTTTATTGTATGGTTAATAGAAACACGTAAACACCAAACTTATATATAAAAATAATTAACAAGACGAATATTATAAAACAATGTTAACATTATTTAGCAAAACTTATCATAATTAATTGGTATGATTTGGACCAACCTATGGTTTAAAAAGTGCTTATATGCATTAGTAGGAAAGTGAGATTCTAAGTTATAATTTGCATAATATATCCCTAAATCTCACGAATCTGCAGTTCATCTTCCACTTGGGTTCTTCACATCTTCATATGCCGGCTATATATTCTAATAGCGCCCAAAATTTCAAAATGCAAGCACCATTTTTTCAGGGCGTAACATGTCTGGCAATTTGAGATGCCTCTTTAACATTATATCAGAGGCAGCAGACATATCGCGTGCCTCAATCAGTGCAGATTCCGAGGAACTGGAAGTAGGGACTGGGGGTGCTGCATCACCCCCAAAATAAACATGGTGGCGTTTAGAAGGTGAATGAGCAATAGAGATGCCTTTACTTTTTGTTTTGATCTCGTCACATTTACTAATCATTCAACAACAGAGGTCAAATGTCAAACTATGTCTCCTCACAAATAGCAGTTCATTCTTTTAACATATAGATTAGTGTTTACTATTTTTTCTCTGACTGGAAAGTCAAAGGAGTTTGCAAAGTGAACTATCTGACAATCTTGTTGGCGTACAGGGAGTGTGGAAGGAAAGTCTGCAGGATGTCACTTTTTATCAAACACACACATTTAAGTAACTGTGAAATAACTGTGCGCATATTTGAAAATGTATCAGCAGTTAAGAAAGCTCAAATAATGCACTTTTTTCTTACTTCTGGAGTGTGATGGAAAGAGATTTTAATAGGATCAAAACAAATTAAAACACTTTACTTGATGATATATAGTGTAAATGATAAATATTTGCTGAAAAACGCCCACAAGCCCCCTTGCTGAATTGACACGGCTCATTTGCTCTACTTTTTTTGTTGTTGTGATTTTTGGAATTTTTGCAAATTCCTAATTTAATGGCAACACCCCCTCTCCGAACTTTGTTCCAGCAGCACTGTGCCCTTGGCTCGCTGGAGTATGACGCTCCGACTCCGGATTGAACCACTAACTAACTGTAAACTGAGCCTTTGTCACATGTGAAAACAGGTGTTATAGTGTCGGACCAGTGGGAGGTGGAGTGCGGGACTAGATGGGAATGTTTATTCTTTCCTTGAGGTGTTTACTTCAATGGTCACAATGTACTCTGTGTGCCGAGGCAGCCATCGTTCAAGCAAACAGCACCTGATATTGTTGTGTCCTGACAATGGCTGTCGTTCACCAGGAAGTGCGTCTGAGGGATACTGAGGTAGATTTGTTTGTGCTGATTCAAACTCTCGAGGTGGATTAGGATGAATCTTGGCTGTTTCCACATTGCCTGCTTGATAAGCAGCAACGGGAGAAGATTGAACCTTCGTCCTGGTTTGCGCATTTTAGGTTTTCCACTGCCGAGTTGTACAGGTGTATCACGCTTGTGAACAATGGGCAAGGCAGTGAGTGGGTTTCGGCCAGGGTCGGATTGGGAAGGCGAGCAATCGGGCATTGGTCAATGGGTCGGTGCCTCAGGGTCACCTGGGGGCCGGTTTTTGGTCCTCTGTGAAGCGGGACAAAGAGACTTCCCCACTCCCCACCAGGCCACTTTATTGTGGCGCCAGCATCACAGAGCACTCCCCTGACATGCTGTAAACTGAGGCTGGGGTCCAGGCATTGCTTTATCCTTTGGGCATTCTCACCTTGGCGCACGGCCTCGCCTGCTCAGCCAGGAGGCCACTTCTTTTACCCTCTCTCCAGCCCATTATAGCCTCAGGGTATTTAGCTGGGCAAGGGAGGTGTAAAAAAGAAGCAGTTTTACCCCCCGCCTAGCCATCACTATTAGACCATCGGAGGGGGCGGGGGGAGGAGGTGCAAGGAGGATGTGTTGTATGCAGGGGGCGGATGATATTTGGCCCTTTTCACCTAACCCTCCCCACCCTCCCACACACACACACAAGCAGCAGCAATGTACTTTTTGACACCTTCCTTGCCTGCTAAATACCAAGGGGCAGATTTATGTTGGACTTGCACCACATTTACGCCGCCGTTGCGTCACGTTGTAAAGCCCTGCGCCACCTGTGGGCGTTCCGGCGCAGGGTGGGCGTTCCGGGGCAGGTGCCCCTCGCAAAAGTGCCTGCGTGAAATCTACAAGATTTCACGCAGGCACTTTCAGGCCAATGCTGCGTCAAAACCCTGCGCCTGCTTGAAGCAGGCGTAAGGCTTAACGCAGCATTGGACAGATAGGGCCCCAAAGAGCATTGCTGGAGCTGCGTCGCGCTTGTGATGCAATTCCAGCAATACGCCGCCTTTACAGCACAGATGCGTCACGCATTTGTGCCGTTTTTGCCCCAAGGTGCGCCGCATTGTAAATGCGGCGCACCATGGGTGGCGGAGCTGCGGCGCACAATAACTGGCGCATCTCTGGGGATGCGCCAGTTATTGTAAATCTGCCCCCCTGAGATTATAATGGGCTCGGGAGGAGGTATGAGAAGTGGCCTCTGTAGCAGCCAGGTGCCGTCACCTTACCCCCAGAGGGGCATATTTACAATAAGTGGCGCATCCCTGCATATCAGCAGGGATGCGCCACTTATTGTGCGCCATGCCTCCGCCACCATGGCGGCGCACCATGGGGCAAAAACGGCACAGATGCGTCACGCATCTGTGCCGTAAAAGTGACGCATTGTTGGAGTTTCGTCACAGGCGCGACGCAGCTCCAGCAATGCCCTGGGGGGCCCTATCTTGTTAATGCTGCGTCAATCCTTACGCCTGCTTCAAGCAGGCGCAGGGTTTTGACACAGCATGGGCCCCAAAGTGACTAAGTGAAATCTTGTAGATTTTACTCAGCCACTTTTAGAAGGCGTTCCTGCGCCGGAACACCCCTCCCTGCGCAGGAACGCCTCCTTCTGGCGCAGGGCTTTATAACGTGACGCATCTCCCAGATGCGTCACGTTGTACATGCCCCGCACCATGGCACATCTTTTGCGCCGCCGCTGCGTCACAAAAGTGACGCACCGGCGGCGTAAAAGACACACAAGGGGCTTGTAAATCTGCCCCAGAGTCTTTTAGACCTTGTTGAGGGAGAGGAGAGAGTTGTATTTAATTGAATGTAGCGCCATGGTCAGAGCTGCAGACGTTGAAACTGGGTTGGAGTCCCAGCATCAGCTCAACATTCTGTGATTCTGGGCACATCACTTAATCTCCATGCTGAAAATGAAAATGAATTTGATCTTGTGTAATGTAACTGGTGCTCATGTCTCCAATGACTTTGGACCGAGTTCACGCTATACAAAACTATAACAAAAAATAACAAGCCAGATTCCAGTGAGACTAACCAGATGGGGAATTGCGATCCCAGTCCGACCCTGGTTTCGGGGCTCATGGGAGCTGGCAATGGCTTGCTCTCTCGCAGCTCACAGATGGAGAGGGTGGCACTGCCTGTGCTCTTGCATTATTCTCGGGTCATGGGCCTCCGCTTCAGAGATCTAAACATCGCTCTATCAGAAGTGAGTACGGAAATGAAGCAGTATAGTAATTCTCACTCTTCACCAACATCCCCTGGATGGGAATGGCCTCTGGTTTCCTGATCCGGAATTTAAAAATCCGGTAGCACAGCTGCAACACATTGCATAATGTCTCTCTGAGCAGGTTTCCCAGGATCCAGTCCTGTGTGGCCAATTCATTTGTGAATGGCAGCGTTCCATCGCAATGTCACTGATCCTCACCTGTTTGTGTTGATAGGCATAGTTAATCCTGTTGGTGCGAGGCCCAGTGTAGGATGAGCTCTGCTCCTTTTGCAACAAATGCTCTACTTAGGGGACTACCCTCATTTACACTGCTTGGTGAGGCGGGTGGAGGGAAATGTGTGGAGTTTAGGTGGTTTAAATAAACGGATAGGTTCATCTTCGAATAGTCAGGGGTAGATCACACGCTCAATGAGCTGTAGGTTTCAAGCTGCATCTGAATGAGAAAGGCCAAAAAGGCTGAAGCCGGCCATGGATTGCTTTTGTTTCTGTCATAAATGAACCTGGCCTGATAATTCGAACTGGGCTGTTCCTATTAGAACATGGCCTATTCTGATTTGCACATGGTTGGTTTCTGATGTGACACAGTGGACAAAAAATGATGGACTGGAAGGTGGCCCGAGTAATTACCAGTGACTGAGATGAATTTAAGCATTCCACCCATCATCCTTTTGTTTTCTAAGCCACTCATGTGAGTATCAGTTCTTTGAGAATTCTATAAACGGTAGAACGATACTTAAGCTTTCTGATGTTTTCACCATGCTTTTGTAAATGACCCCCACAGGACAGCCAGAGGTAGAACTTGAGGGTTTTCCTTCATCACTTGTGGAAATGGATTCTGGGTATCCTGCAAATGTATGATTCTGCACTGGTCCTGGAGAATTGTCCAGTGCTTTCTTTGATGTTCTCCAACATTCACTTGTGAATGCTTTAAAATTATATCACTATAACAGCAAACACTAAAAGGATGATTCAAATAGTTCTGTTAGCGTTTTACTGGACAGAGCAAATGAGATACCACCCAGCTGCGATAGGCAAGAGAAAAAAACACTTTAAACTTCTCAAAATGGTAATCACTAGATATGGGCTCCATAACCTTACAGGTGATATCGGGCAGGGTGGGGATGACGCAGGCTCACTACACTCTCCGTTCTGAAATAAAATTGTAGGTCCATTACACTTATAAATGTACAGGGGTTCTTGCGTTTGCTCTGCGTAGCTGGGTATTTAAGATCTCCATGGCGCTTGGGTGGAAAACTCCCTCAAGACACATCCATGCATGGTTCAGCCATGTCGGTCTTCCTCTTGGATCTCCTTGATTAGTGGGCCTGCTCCTTTCCATACACCTTGCACTAGAGCTTCCAATGTCCCAAGGCAACAGCAGCTGGGCTTCCTTCTACAGTCTAGGCATGGCCTTGTGGGGGTCCAGCACCAGAGTCTTGTTCCTAGAAAAGGTCTATCTGAGCTGGTGCACATATTCTCCTCCTGACTTCAGACAGACTACTATTATTTATGGTGGTGGAAAGCCTGAGCCAACCAAAGTCCAATAACTCTAAAAAAATTCAAGCACTTCTCCCATCCGGACAGAGTGCTTTGAATACTACCTTCTTCTTGGTCTTGCTGGAAGGGCAAAGAGTGGGCTGATAGCAACTGTTAAAGCTATGTATTAGCCCTGACCCTTAGCCCTGACCATACAAATTCTATTGATGGAGTCTCTTGGTGGCTAGACAACACACAGAACAACACAAAATGTGACCCTTTTATAATAGTGGAAAATAATTCAAACTGCCATAAGGGGCCACTAGAGACTGGTCCTTGACTGGTCTTTATCAGAGCCCGCACGCCTATTCAATCCCCGGCATCACCCACCTCCCTTCACACTGCCCTTACTATATTGCCGCGTTACCTCCTGATAAGGTTCTATCAGGTAAAACACTGTCCCTGTGCACCATTCCAGAGCTTTAGGCCCCTCGGCTCCAGTCTTGAACTGTGCCTTGCCCCATCCTTCACCCCATCTCCCGCTAAACTGGTGCATTTATGTCTCTTTCCCAATCTCAGGTTACCAAAACAAGATGTACTACCTTGTGAAATACAGAACGTGGGTTCGCCTAGATCAATCCGCACATCTATTTACTGTCACAGTATGAGGACAAAACCATTAAGTCTCAATACACCGAGTGCAGGGTGCTCTCTAAGCTGTCATACACCCACCCACTAGGGTGTTAATTAATCCACAGATTCGAAAATCTTGGCTAAATCATTTGAACATTACACCTGAGCACACCCAATCATTATATCTATAATCCAGTCTTAATGTACAATAGAGAAACAGCAACAATGAATTTTGGTCCTTGCACAATGTAATCCAATTTCCCACAGTTTCCAGTTAGGGGAAATAATCCAGTCTCACTCCTCAATCAGATCTGTGTGTTTATTATTTTCCAATCAAAAAGATCTGTTGATACAGCAGCAGCCGACGTGCGTTTCGCTCACAGGGCTTTTTCAAGGCTGCAACAAGACAGGTGTACAATGCACTCCCATTATTTGTACTTCACAATGTGTACATCGACGTAATTCATTTGACATAAGGCCTTTTCTTGTGCATGGTGAACCCCAGTGAATTGAAAAAGCACTTTACTTATAACATAGTTAAAAGTGATCATCTTGTTTTGCATACATTTAATACACGCAGTAAACAGAACCTCCTAATGAAGTCTCGATTATGTTGGTGGACACAATTTATATGCTGTTAACCAATTAGAACTCTTAATGAGTCCCTGTCACAAAAGTGATTCAAAACAACGCACTATTGCTTTAGTTGTTGTGTCATACGCACCCAATAAACCAACACCCTGTGCACAATCCCTTTTTATTTAAAAAAAATTAAAAAAAAATTCATAACTAATCTCACCTTGAGGTGATATGCTGAATCAAACGTTTTTTTAGGTCAAACTGATAGGATATGAATCCTTAGAGAATCTCAGCCCATATGTGAATGGGCTTCAATACAAACGATGTATTCACTCTCTATATTTCTATAAAAGAAGATAATATTGATCAAGAGTGCAGATGGGGAAGCTTTGCATCGCTTAAATCAGAAACTTTGCTCAATTTCAGTGATGTAAAGTTCACTTGAATTCACCCAAATTCACTGGGAAGATAAAACCCTTAGCAGCCCTTAGTAACAGTGCCTCTGCGTTAGAATCAGCTGTCACTTACTATTAGTTACCCAATAGCTTGCTATAATTGTACAGTAGCATCCACCCAATTTCAGGTGAGAGTAGACTTTGAATCCCCTCATGAATAGCAGAGTTTTCTGCTCTATGGATGAACTTTAAACAAATGGCATTGTCGTGTAGTTCATAAGAATCCCCAGGAGCTGCGCGTTTTGGATGACCTAAACTGAGGGTTTGGTGTCCAAACCACTTCAGGACATCCCCACAGGATATGTCAGCCATTAGACCAGCTAGCTCTACATTGCCACTACCATCCCCCTGTATCTTACAGTGGTGTAAGTAGTTTCTGGCAACCACTGAACATGACAACCCTGATTCCTCAGGGATCGTAGAAAACAGTGTAGTACTTTTCGCTCAGTCACTCTTGCTTATTTATTCTCAGAAAATACACATGATAGCAATTAGGACGTTTTAATAAGTATTTATTGGTTCAGCGTCAGTCTTGTGTAAAACATATTTGCTGCGAAAATCAGGAGACAGAAGCATACGAAAGAAATCGTAAGTACTAATATGACAAACAGTAGATACATTTCTACTACAGTGAAAGAAGATGAACATATACAGTTCAGATAAAACAGTAGCATTGCATACTCCTATAATGCACCATCTAAGTAATTTACCTAAGTGTACCTAACCTAGATATGTAGGTGTAGCTTGTATGTGTGTGTAGATATATATACATATATGTATCTAGCCAATAATCTCCTAAGGAAGAACCATACCCCTCACCTGATGGTTGAGAATGAAGGACCCCGTCTCTGCTCCGAGGATAACACCCCACAAGGGATGTCTGACCGCTGCATGTCGAAGATTCAGCATTCAGGACGCTGTGTCAGCTTGAAAGGAATTCTCTCTAATTTGCAGGGGGGAATAAGGGTCTTATATACTAGAGTGGTCACTCCAGGGTTTCTTCTAGAATCCATATGTTTTGAAAACAATCATAAATGTTTTTCCAAACAAATGCGATGGTGCACAGCGGGCGGTTGGCCAAGGTTGAACAAAAGTAGTGACCCTTATTCAGAATAATTATACATTGCCTGAGGGCATGTTTATGTACATCAGGTTCAGGGATTATGATAGAATAGTAAGAGCCTGGTGTCGAAGAGACAGGAGGAAGCTACTAGGTAAAAGGACACCTCTTTCAGAACCGTCATTGTTGTGGGGATGGGACAATGTATGTAAAAAGGGGTATACATGACAGGACTAGATTAAAGGACATGACAGCATTGCACCCCTCCAAAGTGCTTACAGATTGTCAGGTACACTTGAGAGCAAGCACAGGCAAAGCCAATTAGTTGTGCCTTTTTGACCTATTGGTTTTGCCAATGTTTGTAACCATGCTGTGCAGTCCTGGCAAAAAAAGAGAAATGCTTTTTCCCAAAGCTACGCAGAATCAGCAAAAAAAGAGAAAAAAAGATCAATGACATTTCTGTGTTATGATTAACCCAGGGCGGGTAACTCCGCTCCGCCAGCAGAGTTTGCAGAGTTTTGCCTACTCCGCGTTCCGTTGCGAATGCGGAGGTAGGCAAAATTCCACCTTCGTGGTGGAGCGGAGTAAGCTGCTCCCTCCCCCTCCCAAATTCTTTAAAAAATAAAATAGAAGCCACTTACCTGTGTGCCTGCCGCCTCCCGTGCCTGGCCTCTCCTTCCTGCTCCTCGCGTCCTTCTGTAATTAAAAAACACTACATTGTGCATCTAGCGCATGCACATTTGCATGCGCAAGATGTACAACATAGTGTTTTTCAAATTAAAGAAGGACATGAGGAGCAGGAAGCAGAGCGGCCAGGCACAGGAAGCTGCAGACACACAGGCAAGTGGCTTCTTTTTCAATTTTTAAAGAATGTGGGGGGGGGGGAGAGCGTATTTCCACTTAGTTTTTTTCAAACTCTGTGGAAGTATGCGTAGAGGCACTACGCCTGCTACGACAAGGGTTAGTTATGATGAGGTGGTCGACCAGCATGATGACATAGACTTGAACATGTTTCACCACCACAAATTGTGGGTATATGTTGCATGATGCTGGGCCCCATTTTGTTTACTTTTTTACTTATCTGTCCTATGGTGGTAGATGCCACTTGGAGGGGTAAATTAGAAAAATGAAGTTAATCATGCATGAAAGTACTTTGTAAAAAAAGAGCAATTCAGGGCAAATGCTGCAGCTGCTAGACAAAGCTAATAAAATGAACACCTCCTTTTTAGATCAAAGCCTATGGTTTGCTAATGACATCTTAGGCAAATTTGAAAGGTTCCCCGGGAATACATTCAGACCATTGCTTATCACTGGCTTTGCGGTTTGCAACTCACATTCCATTGCTTTCTATTTGCTGGATTTATTTGTTTTAGGATGTCCAGCTTGAGTTTGCCCCTTCTGTGACACTTACTTTATTTACTGTATCCTTCCGAGTACTCCTTTCTGTAAACAGGCCTTTAAATCTTGTTGTTATCTTGTCCCATTTGCTGTGCATTTAAAGACAGGTCAAATGTCAGGCTCTGCCTTTCGAGGGAACTTGGTGTTTACTCTTCTTTCTCTGACTTCAAAGTGAGAAAATTTATGTGACGATCATGCTGGCTACTGGGGGTAAGTCTGGTAATCCTGAAGTGTAGTGAAAATAAATATTTTAATGTTGTCCCATTTGCTGTACATATAAAAAGACAGAGTTCAAATGTCAGGCTCTGTCTTTCGAGGGAGCTTGGTGTTTATATTTCTTTCTCTGACTTCAAACTGAGAGAATTTAGGTGACAATCATGCTGGCTACTGGGGATAATTCTGGTTATTCTGAAGTGTAGTGTAAACAAATCTGTTAATACAATCAAAACAAATCAATACACTTAGTGATGACAATTCCACACATTATCGTTTGTGCACTATACAGTCTGTGCAAATGTAATGGTCATTTCAATTGAAGATTTGTTGCCTGTAATGGCAGTGTGCTAATACACCATGCCCTCTCCACTTAATCCTTCTCCACTCTACCCTGCACCACTCCAGCCACTTCACTCTACTTTGCACAACTCCACATTCCAACACTCCACTCTACTCTACTCCACATTGTGTCAGTGCACTTTACTCTGCACCATTCCACTCTATTTCATTTCACTTCACTCTACGCGTCCCTACTCTACTGTGCATCACTCTACCCTATGCTAAGCATTCAACCCCACTCTACTCTACTATGCACCACTACACTCTTTGTCACTGCACTCCACACAACTCCGGTCTAGGCCACTCTACTATACTGTGCACCACTCCACTCTATGCCTGTGCACTCTACGCCACTGTTCTATGCTACTCAACTGTACCCTGCACCACTCCACTCTACACCACTCCACTCTGCTCTGAAACAATCTACTCTGTGCGACAGCACTCTCTGCCACTATACTGTACGCCACTCTATGCCACTCCACACTACACTATGCAGCGCTGCGCTACTCTATGCCACTCTACTCTGCCCCACTCTACTCAATGCCAGTGTGCTCTATGCCACTTTACTCAAAACCAATGCAATCTACGCCACTGCACTCTAGGCCAACTACACAGCGCCACTGCACTCTACACAACTACATTCAAATCTGCCACACTCTATCCCACTACATGCTAAGCCACTCTACACTATTAAACTCTATGCCACTGCAATCTATGCCACTCTATCCTACTCTGCACTAATGTACGGTATGCCCCTGCTCTCTACAGCACTCTACTCTGCAACACTCTACTATGTGCCACTGCACTCTATGCCAATGTACTCTACTCTGCACCACTCCTTTTTACGACACTCTACTGCACTCTGCGCTACTACACTCTTTGCCACTCTACTCTGCATCACTCCACTCCACGCCACTGCACTCTACCCACTCTAATCTGCTCTGCACCACTGCCCTCCACACCACTGCAGTCTACGCCACTGCACTCTACACCTCTGCACTATATGCCACTGTACTCTACACCTCTGCAGTCTATCCTGTATCACTCCACATTACCCTACACCACTTCACTCTACCCTGAAACAATATACTCTACACCACTGAACTCTACACCACTCTACTCCACTCTGTACCACTCCACTCTACGCCATTACACTCTATGTCAGTGCAATCTACATTGCATCACTCCCGTCTACTCCACTCTGCACTACTCTACTCTATGCCACTCTACTCTACGTAACTGCACTGTACATCAATGCACTCTACATCACTTCACTCTACACCAATCTACATTGTACCTTATGCCACTTCATTCTAGGCCACTCTACTCCACTGCGTTGGGGGGGAATGTCCATTAATATGATATGGTAGAACAGACATGCAGCAGTTAGCCTGACAGTAGACTGCTCCATCAGTGTTCTGAGCATCTTACTTGTTTTTAAACATTCCAAACTCTAATTTGATTAGTTACTTTTGTATTTTCATCTGACAGTCCCATCTTTCCCCTTTCCTGCTAGCTCTTTACCTGGTCCACTCTTGATCAGCCGATTAGCTACATTGGCTACCTGTGAACAAATGTATCGTTTTTAAGGCTCTTTGTATCATTTACAAGGCACTTCATAACATTAGGCCTGGAGTAATTAACCTCTTCGGTGCTGAGGACGAAACGGTTCCGTCCTCAGCCACGGTGCTCATGTGCAGAGGATGGGACTGTTCAGTGTTAGCACCTACGCACAGGGAAACGCATGCATTCCCCATGGACTGCCCTTTTGAACCCCCCTCCCACCATGGATGGCAGTGGAAGCGCTTCCGTTGCAACCCTCAACCCCAACCCCTGGCAATCTGATCACATCGGCATACTCACGGCACGCCAAAGTCATCAAGGGCAGCGGGGTCGCCCTGAAAGCCCTTTGCTTCCAGCCTGTCCAGAGAACGGAATTTTGGTTTCTCGGGGGAAGGGGATTGTTCTTGTTTTCAGACAGAGGGGAAAAGGACTTTCCTCCTATGTCTGTATAAAGTGGATTCCTACTTCACAATCGTGGGTGGGGCTGCGATTGTGGAGCAGGAATCCCACCACTGGAACACCAGGGTTTGTTTTTGGATTATTGTTGGGGGAGCGACCCCTTAGGCAAAGATCGCTCCCCTGGGGATATTTTTCATCCATGTTTCGGCCCCCTCTAGGGGATATTTTGGCTGTTTTGAGGCTAATCTGCCCCCCTGTGGGGTCGAAATCCACTGGAAGCTAGGGATATTATTTACAATGATTACAGGGAGCAACCCTTTGGGCAAGAGAAGCTCCCCTTAGGAAAATTGTTTTTTTAGGAATTCTACCCCCCCCCCCCCCCCCCCCAGAGCAGATTGGCTGTTTTTAGGCTGATATGCCATCTGGTAGCGGCTAAAGCTCACTATACACCAGGGATTTTGTTTTTTATATGCCAGTGAGTGGCAGCTTCGGCAAGGGTTACTCTCCTTTACTATGGAAATGTTTTAGTCGTTTTCTGCACCCCTTTCTGCCCCCTCAGGCTGACCATTTTAATTGGGGCAATGTTGTGGCCATTTTCTGCCCCCGAGGGCTGATCGGCCAAATACTTAGGCCCGAAGGCAGAAAACCATTAGACACCAGGGATAGTTTCTGTGTCTGTGAACTGGAGTTCAGCTTACGGTCTGTGTGTACTTGAGGTGTGTGGGCAAGCGCTTGCCTGGCAGTGTGTGTAGCCTGTCGCCTGCCTGGTGGTGAGTGTGGACTGGGGGTTGGCTGGTGATGTGTGTGGACTGGTGCCTGGCTGGCAGTGTGCATGGACTGGCGCTTGACTTGTGGTGTGCGTAGATTGGCACATGGCTAGTAGTGTGTGTGAAGTGATGCTTGCCTGGCAGTGTGCATGGACTGGTGCTTGGCTGGTGATGTCCATGAATTGGTGCTTGGCTGTCAGTGTGTGTGAAGTGACCCTTGGCTGGCCGTGACTGTGGACTGGCACTTGGTTGCCGGTGTTTGTGGTCTGGCACTTGACTGGTGGTGTTTGTGGATGGGCGTTTGGCTGGCAATGTGTTTGGCTGGCATTTTAATGATGATGGGTAAACTTCAAAGTATTTCTCCTTTTTATTTGAGTACAAAGCTTTTATTTTCCTTTAGTGCAACTGCTGCTTGCCTGCTTTAATAATAGCAAAAAGGGGGTGGTGATGGACAGAGTATCTGAGTTAATCAGAACACTCCTACCCAGTCAACAGATCAGGGCTTGATCCATCACCGTTTTTTAGCTCACTGCACCATCCCAGTTCAGAACCTGGCTATATGCAAATTAGTCTGTCCCTGGCCCAGTGCATCATGGGAACAGGGCAGACCAAACTACCAAGCCAATTCTTCACTGGAAAGGAAACAAGCTTCCGGGGAGTCCCTTGCTCATTGCACCATCAGGATTCAAGCAAGCCGGGCCGACGACGGCTGAAATGCCAGAAACCGGTCCCCGGAAGCTTGTTTCCTTCCCAGTGTAAGAATTGGCTTGGTAGTTTGGTTTGCCCTGTTCCCATCATGCACTGGGACAGGAACAGACTAATTTGCATATAGCCGGGTTCTGAACTGGGATGGTGCAGTGAGCTAAAAAACGGTGTTGGATCTAGCCCTGATCCCTTGACTGGGTGAGAGTATTCTGCTTAATTCAGAAACTCTGTCCATCACCACCCCTTGTTGTTAAATATTTTGTCCACCCTAAGCGTGGAAGGGTATACTCAGATGTGAGTCCCTTGCTCATTGCACCATCAGGATTCAAGCAAGCCGGGCCGACGACGGCTGAAATGCCAGAAACCGGTCCCTGGAAGCTTGTTTCCTTCCCAGTGTAAGAATTGGCTTGGTAGTTTGGTTTGCCCTGTTCCCATCATGCACTGGGACAGGAACAGACTAATTTGCATATAGCCGGGTTCTGAACTGGGATGGTGCAGTGAGCTAAAAAACTGTGTTGGATCTAGCCCTGATCTCTTGACTGGGTGAGAGTATTCTGCTTAATTCAGAAACTCTGTCCATCACCACCCCTTGTTGTTAAATATTTTGTCCACCCTAAGCGTGGAAGGGTATACTCAGATGTGAGTCCCTTGCTCATTGCACCATCAGGATTCAAGCAAGCCGGGCCGACGACGGCTGAAATGCCAGAAACCGGTCCCCGGAAGCTTGTTTCCTTCCCAGTGTAAGAATTGGCTTGGTAGTTTGGTTTGCCCTGTTCCCATCATGCACTGGGACAGGAACAGACTAATTTGCATATAGCCGGGTTCTGAACTGGGATGGTGCAGTGAGCTAAAAAACGGTGTTGGATCTAGCCCTGATCTCTTGACTGGGTGAGAGTATTCTGCTTAATTCAGAAACTCTGTCCATCACCACCCCTTGTTGTTAAATATTTTGTCCACCCTAAGCGTGGAAGGGTATACTCAGATGTGAGTCCCTTGCTCATTGCACCATCAGGATTCAAGCAAGCCGGGCCGACGACGGCTGAAATGCCAGAAACCGGTCCCCGGAAGCTTGTTTTCTTCCCAGTGTAAGAATTGGCTTGGTAGTTTGGTTTGCCCTGTTCCCATCATGCACTGGGACAGGAACAGACTAATTTGCATATAGCCGGGTTCTGAACTGGGATGGTGCAGTGAGCTAAAAAACGGTGATGGATCAAGCCCTGATCTTTGGACTGGGTAAGAGTGGTCTGCTTAATTCAGGCAGTCTGTTCATCACCACCCCCTTTTCTGAATCATTTTGTCCACCATAGCTGGTGGTATGTGAGTAGTGACTTGCTGCTGGTCACTACACATGCTGCCAACCAAACACCAGTGCACACACACTGTCAGCTGCCAGCAAGTGTGATTGCTGTGTCAGTCATGTGGCCGTATGAAATTGATGGGCCCTTGAATGGTGCTGTCTGCTGTTGTGAGTGTTGTAATGTGCTGGGCCCACACTGGCAGTGTGAATGGTCTTGTGGGTGTCACGTACGAAAGGTGTGTGAATGGCCTGTGAAGTGGTTGGTGCCTTGTCGCAGCTTTCCAGCTCACGAGCTAGTAGTCATTGGTTCCGTTTTTTAAGCATTCAATTATTAACAGTACATTTCACTTTTGATTTATGTTCTGAACCTTCACTTCTGATTTATGTGCTGAACCTTTACTCACCCTTGTTCTAAATTCAGCCAATATGTGTGTGTTCTTCAGGAATAGATGGTTGTGAAGTAATATTTGTCTTTTCTGTCTATCTTTGCCAGGGTGTATATTGTCTCGGCATTGTCTGTCTATTGACATGAGTGTTGTAATGTGCTGGGTCCACAGCTGGCAGTGTGAATGGTCTTGTTTGTGTGTGTCACGTATGAAAAGTATGTGAATGGCCCATAAAGCAGTTGGTGCCTTGTCACGGCTTTAAAGCTCACAAGCTGAGTCATTGGTTCAGTTTTTTGACCTTTTAATTATTAACAGTGTATTTCATTTTTGAGAAAATATAAAATGTGAACCTTTCACTCACCCTCATGCCACATTCAACCAGTATGAGTGTGTGTACTTGAAGAATAAACTATTGTGCAGTAATATTTGTCTTTTTTGTCTCTTCTGCCAAGGTGTAGAATCTCTCTAAAGTAAATCTACCATCTCTAGATATTTTTGTAAACTAGACATCCAGGGAAGTACAGGGTAGTTTGCCTCTCATGAATACCAACAAGTTTTCTTAACCACAATGCCCTGTCAACCTCAAAATATGACCAAAATCACACATTTTCCTTGCATTACTTACGGAATCAGAAAGCAATCACAAATTTCCTACCACCCAGTGTTCCCCCAGGTCCCCCGATAAAAAATTCTACCTCACTTGGGTGTTTGGGCCAAGTGCCCGCAGCAGGAAAGGACCCGAAATGTATTGTGGAGACATCAAATTATCTATCACAAAACAACCTGATTTTGCATGGGGGTCACCTATCTTTTTGGTCCAGGGCTCAGCGGCCATCTAGAGAAACCTACTGAACCCAGACAGTACTTAAACTAGACACCCGGGAAAGTCCAGGGAGGTGTGGCTTGCATGGATCCCCCATGTTTTTTACCCAGAATCCCCTGCATACCTCAAATTTAGCTAAAGAATCCCATTTTCCCCACACTTCTGTGTGGGATCACTGCGTCGGCACAAATTTCCAAAAGCCAGAGTTTCCCTCGGTCTCCCGATGAAAATGATACCTCACTTGTCTGTGTGCCCGAAGCAGAGTTAGCTTAAAATGTATTAAAAAAAAGCATGCGCTTATAAACATGTTTTGGTGCCCCCTCAATCTCTATACATTTTTTGCCCACCCACACAAGCAAGGTATAATTTTTATCGAGAGACCGAGGGGAATGCTGGACGGAATTACATTTGTGCCGGTGCGGTGATCCCACAAAGAAATGTGAGGAAAATGTAATTTTATTTGCTAAATTTGAGGTTTGCAGGGGATTGTGGTTAAGAAACCATTGAGGGATTCACGCAAGCCACACCTCCCTGAACTCTCCCAGGTGTCTAGTTTTCAGAAATGTCTGGGATTGGTAGGTTTACCTAGATGGCCGCCAAGCCTGGGACCAAAACACAGGTGCCTCCTTAGCAAAAACAGTTTGTTTTGTGATACATGTGAGGTACCTGCGTTTTTGGTCCTGAGCTTGGCGGCCATCTAGAAAAACCTACCAAACTCCGACATTTCTAAAAACCAGACACCTGGGGGAGTCTAGGGAGATGTGGCTTGCGTTGATCTACCAAAGTTTTCTTATCCAGAATCCCCTGCAAACCTCACATTTAACACAAAAAAACATATTTTCCTCACATTTCTGTGTGGTATTACTGTCACTGCACACATTTCCTACCACCCAGCATTACCCTTGGTCTCCCAATGAAAATGATACCTCACTTGTGTGGGTGGGACAAGTGCCTGCAACAGGGAAGGGACAAAAACGGATAGCGAATGAGGAGGCACCAAAGCATGTTCATAAGTGCAAACTTTTTAAAATAGATTTTTAGGTTTACTCTGCTTTGGGCAACTACACAAGTAAGGTATCATTTTTATTGGAACACAGAGGGAAATGCTGGGTGGAAGGAAATGTGTGCTGGTGCAGTGTTTCCACACAGGAATGTGAGGAAAATGTGATTTTTTTTATCTAAATTTGATGTTTGCAGAGGATTTTGAGTAAGAAGTCATTGGGAGATCCACATATGCCACACCTCTCTGGATTTCCTCGGGGGTCTCGTTTTCAGAAATGTCTATGTTTGGTAGGTTTCCATAGACCGCCTCCGAGGCCGGGATCAACAACGCAGGTTAGCCCCTTGCAAATTCAGGTTGTTTTGTGATAGATAATTTTGATGTCTCCACAATAAGTTTAGGGCCATTTCCTGTCAAAGGCTCTAGGCTTACACACACAAGTGAGGTACCATTTTTTTCGCGAGACTTGGGGTAATGGCAGGCGGGTGAAAGTTTGTAGATCTCTGTAGATTCCAGAACTTTCTATTACAGACATGTGAGGCACATATGTTTTTTTAGACAAATGTTGAGATTTATAAGGGAGCCTGAGTAAAAAAAGTGGAGAGAGCCATGCATGTCAGCCCATCCGGGATTTCCCTGGGTATCTAGCTTTTAAAAATATACAGGTTTGCTAGGTTTCCCTATGTGCCCACTGAGCTAGGGCTCAAAATCCACAGCTAGGCACACTGCAAAAAAAGGGTCAGTTTTTGGAGGAAAAATGTGATGACTTCATATTGCGTTTTGGGCCGTTTCCTGTCACAGGCACTAGGCCTACCCAAACAAGTGAGGTGCCATTTTTACTGGGAGTCTTGTGGGAATGCTGTGTGGAAGGAAATGTGTGGCTCTCTTCAGATTCCAGAACTTTCCATCACACAAATGTGTGAAAAATGTTTTTTAAGACAGATTTTGAGGTTTGCAGGAGATTCTGCCTATCAGAACCTGGTGAGAGCCACACATATCAGCCCATCCTGGATTCCACTATGTGTCTAGTTTTACAAAATATACAGCTTTGCTAGGTTTCCCTAGATGCTGGCTGAACTAGGGTCCAACATCTAAAACTAGGCACTTTGCAAAAAAAAGGGTCAGTTTTCAGTGGAAAAATGTGATGTGCCCACGTTGTTTTCTGGGCTGTGTCCTGTCGTGGCCACTGGGCATACTCACAAAAGTGACGTACCATTTTTATCGGGGGTCTTGGGGAAACACAGAATAGTAGAATAAGTTTTATTACCAATTGTCTTTCTCTGCATTTGTGCCTTCCAAATGTAAGACAGTCTGTAAAAAAGAAGTCGTTTTGAGAAATGCCCTCTAATTCACAGGGTAGTATGTGTACCCACAAATTCAGAAATGTGAAAATGACCACTGCTTTGGAATTCCATATCTTGTTCTCATTTCAAAAATACATAGGTTTCCTTGATACCAATTTTTCACTCTTTATATTTTTCCAATTGAATTGCTGAATACCCGGTACACTATGAAAAACCATTGCAAGGTGCAGCTCAGGTATTGGCTCTTGGCACCTTGGGTTCCTGATAGACCTATAAGTTCTATATATGCCTGCAACAGCAGAAATACTGGGACCCCCTCTAAATAAGTGTAAGGTCAGGGAAAAGAGGGGAAAACAACACCTATATCTATATAATAATTTCCCTCATTGACCAAAAATTTACTTTGAAAGTATGCCACTAACAATATTTTAATTATTTCAACATTATTTATAATTATTTTTTTTATCAAAGTATTTTGGTTTCATTACATCATTTTATACAGAATAAAAAAATTCATTTCATTAAACAGGAATTCAAATACAACTAATCATTGGTACATTTCTTTTATAACCATGATTAATGTCTACAAATGTATCAAATACAAAAATATACATGTATTTAAAAAGTGTCCTCCTGAATCAAATCAACTACACATACCCATTCAGAACATAGACACTCACTCATCCTCATACGTTTATAACTCAATATCTGTTGATGGTAAGGAAAGAATTTAGACAGTGAGAAACACAAAGATATTATCAGTTCTCTTCTGCCAAAGTGCGGGTCTCAGAACCAGACTACTGTGAGGCCCGGCACTGGGTCGACGCGCGTTTCGGTGTAATCACCTTCCTCAGGACCACTGCAGATATAGTTCAAACAGTTCTCTGGGGACCTATAAATATAATGACGTATCTATTTTACAAAAATGGCATACAATCTAGACAAATACAAGCTACTTAATACACTTAACTATATGCTTAATTTCTGTTTGTTTCGACATCGATCACAACACGCCTTTCTGAGCATATTGTACCACTATTGTACCATACAATGTGCAAATAGTATCTTAAAAGAGAGGTGGAAGAGATCTAAAAAATACAATCTCAATACGTAGAAATTAGTTAATGGATCATATTGAGGTAGTTTATACAAATTACAGACTATCAGTCTCTCAGTATATCTGATCTAAAGAGGTATACATTTTGCCCATCACACCTAATATGAGGATCTGTTCAGTGGGACTAAGTTTTCACAAGATGCTTCAGTATAGACTCGTCCCATTTGTCAAATACTAATATAATGGATAACCTATGATTAAAGGAAGTGCAGTTAGGATACATTCTTCATACAAGCATGGGTTAGGGTAGTCTAAGATTATAATAATGTTACCGTAGTAGATTGTCTGCTAGATGAAAAGATCACCTTGCTTCTTCCCAGTTACGACTAAGCCAGTAATAAATATATATGTAGCTGAAACGAAATTTAAAAAAGTTTAAAGGATAACCTAGATGAGTTCCTGTAGACATTCCCGTCGCTGTTTAAAGGGTTAAACATATGTATCTTGTCACTATTACTAACCTTAGAAAAGTTTATGCCCCTGTCTCCTTTTAGTTCCTACATCTTTCGCAAATCCGAAGAGTAAGAATTTATCTGAAAAGAGAATTGTGAACACGAATTACTCTCTCGATCAACTGGTCCTTATAGCGCAAGTTAAATAGCGTAGTATCGAAATGAGAATGCGGACTGAAGATATATATGTCCAAACTGAAAAAGACATTTACAAAAAAATGTCTACCAACTCAGTAACTGATATGGGTGTCAATGAAAATAAAAATGATAACCTACAATTATAAAAGCGTTGTCGGAAAATATATAATGCCACGCCTGCTATACTTATGTCGAGTACGGTCATATAAAATATAAATAAACCAAGACCCTGAAGAGTCTCTAACCTCTGTAGGTCACAGTGTTGCCCATCCGACCCGCAGATTACATTACATAAAAGAAGTGCGACTCTGCGTAAGTTATATTGCATGCCCAGTGACCTACTAAGTAAAAGGTCGTTAAGTAACAAAGAGCAATGGGTCTACAAACACTCACCGCTAACGCACGCCGGCGTATCCGTCATATACTGGCTCCCATAACGCAGGCAATCGGGTAAAAGTCGGACAACAACCGATGGCTTTTATGTAACGCCAACTAGTAATAGTGACAAGATACATATGTTTAACCCTTTAAACAGCGACGGGAATGTCTACAGGAACTCATCTAGGTTATCCTTTAAACTTTTAAACATTTCGTTTCAGCTACATATATATTTATTACTGGCTTATTTGTAACTGGGAAGAAGCAAGGTGATCTTTTCATCTAGCAGACAATCTGCTACGGTAACATTATTATAATCTTAGACTGCCCTAACCCATGCTTGTATGAAGAATGTATCCTAACTGCACTTCCTTTAATCATAGGTTATCCATTATATTAGTATTTGACAATTGGGACGAGTCTATACTGAAGGCATCTTGTGAAAACTTAGTCCTACTGAACAAATCCTCATATTAGGTATGATGGACAAAATTTATACCTCTTTAGATTTCAGATATACTGAGAGACTGATAGTCTGTAATTTGAATAAACTACCTCAATATGATCCATTAACTAATTTCTACGTATTGAGATTGGATTTTTTAGATCTCTTCCAACTCTCTTTTAAGATACTATTTGCACATTGTATGGTACAATAGTGGTACAATATGCTCAGAAAGGCGTGTTGTGATCGATGGCGAAACAAACAGAAATTAAGCATATAGTTAAGTGTATTAAGTAGCTTGTATTTGTCTAGATTGTATGCCATTTTTGTAAAATAGATATGTCATTATATTTATAGGTCTCCTGAGAACTGTTTGAACTATATCTGCAGTAGTCCTGAGGAAGGTGATTACACCGAAACGCGCGTCGACCCAGTGCCGGGCCTCACAGTAGTCTGGTTCTGACACCCATATCAGTTACTGAGTTGGTAGACATTTTTTTGTAAATGTCTTTTTCAGTTTGGACATATATATCTTCAGTCCGCATTCTCATTTCGATACTACGCTATTTAACTTGCGCTATAAGGACCAGTTGATCGAGAGAGTAATTCGTGTTCACAATTCTCTTTTCAGATAAATTCTTACTCTTCGGATTTGCGAAAGATGTAGGAACTAAAAGGAGACAGGGGCATAAACTTTTCTAAGGTTAGTAATAGTGACAAGATACATATGTTTAACCCTTTAAACAGCGACGGGAATGTCTACAGGAACTCATCTAGGTTATCCTTTAAACTTTTTTAAATTTCGTTTCAGCTACATATATATTTATTACTGGCTTAGTCGTAACTGGGAAGAAGCAAGGTGATCTTTTCATCTAGCAGACAATCTACTACGGTAACATTATTATAATCTTAGACTACCCTAACCCATGCTTGTATGAAGAATGTATCCTAACTGCACTTCCTTTAATCATAGGTTATCCATTATATTAGTATTTGACAAATGGGACGAGTCTATACTGAAGCATCTTGTGAAAACTTAGTCCCACTGAACAGATCCTCATATTAGGTGTGATGGGCAAAATGTATACCTCTTTAGATCAGATATACTGAGAGACTGATAGTCTGTAATTTGTATAAACTACCTCAATATGATCCATTAACTAATTTCTACGTATTGAGATTGTATTTTTTAGATCTCTTCCACCTCTCTTTTAAGATACTATTTGCACATTGTATGGTACAATAGTGGTACAATATGCTCAGAAAGGCGTGTTGTGATCGATGTCGAAACAAACAGAAATTAAGCATATAGTTAAGTGTATTAAGTAGCTTGTATTTGTCTAGATTGTATGCCATTTTTGTAAAATAGATACGTCATTATATTTATAGGTCCCCAGAGAACTGTTTGAACTATATCTGCAGTGGTCCTGAGGAAGGTGATTACACCGAAACGCGCGTCGACCCAGTGCCGGGCCTCACAGTAGTCTGGTTCTGAGACCCGCACTTTGGCAGAAGAGAACTGATAATATCTTTGTGTTTCTCACTGTCTAAATTCTTTCCTTACCATCAACAGATATTGAGTTATAAACGTATGAGGATGAGTGAGTGTCTATGTTCTGAATGGGTATGTGTAGTTGATTTGATTCAGGAGGACACTTTTTAAATACATGTATATTTTTGTATTTGATAAATTTGTAGACATTAATCATGGTTATAAAAGAAATGTACCAATGATTAGTTCTTTTTGAATTCCTGTTTAATGAAATGAATTTTTTTATTCTGTATAAAATGATATAATGAAAAAGATAAAAACGGAAGAAACCAAAATACTTTGATAAAAAAATAATAATAATGCTGAAATAATTAAAATATTGTTAGTGGCATACTTTCAAAGTAAATTGTTGGTCAATGAGGGAAATTATTATATAGCTATATATGCCTGCAACCAGAAGGGTCCAGTGGATGCAACGGTGTACTGCTTTCGAAAATATGCTATACTTAGAAGAAGTTACAGGTGAAAATGTAGACACAACTAGCTGTTTTTTCAACCTAATTTCGATATTATTTTATTTCAACTGTTACTTTCTATAGAAAAACCTTGAAGGATCTACACAAATGGCCCCTTGCTGAATTCAAAATGTTGTCTACTTTTCAGATACGTATAGCTTTTTGGTATTCCCTATTGGTTTTATACCCATTTCTACCACTAACTGGAAGAAGGCTGAAATCACACAAAATAGGGTAAATGGACGATGTCCTAGTGAAATGCCAAAACTGTGTTGCAAACTGTGATTTTCTGACAAAACTCTGCCTGTTCTTGAAAGCTGGGAAGATAGTGATTTTAGCACCACAAACCCTTTGTAGACGCCATTTGCATGTAAAAAAATCAGATGCTTTCTTCTGCAGCACTTTTTTCCAATGTTTCCCCCCCAAAACAACATTTAGCTGTATTTTGGCTAATTTCTTGGTCTCCTCCTTGGAAATCCCCAAACCCTGGATACCTTTAGAAAGCCCAGGATGTTAGAAAAAAAAGGACCTACATTTGGCTTGGATACCTTATGTGGACAAATAGTTATGGGAGCCTAAGCAAAAACTGCCCCAAACAGCCCAAAAAATGCTTAGCAGGGAAGGGGGAGGCCTAGCAGTGAAGGGGTTAAAACATTTTCCAATGGTATGCTTTAGACAGCTGCAATCTTCAGGTAAAAATCTTTTAATTGTTCCTGAGTATTTAAAGGCAAAGTGGGGAGGGAGGGCCACATCTAAGCTTTGAAATTTGCTTCCTCATTCCATCTCCAGTCTTCAAGCTCAGGTTCCTTTTATTAAGGCCCCAAAAAATGGCTTTTTACTCTTTAACGGATGGTCCCAGGGCCTGAGATCATGGAATTCTTATGTTTTCTCCTCCTTCCTAAAACTAACTGCCATCAGCGCCTTGACACCTTTGGCATTTGTTTGCTCTATATAAGTTTTTTTTAATTTCCTTTTATTCATTCATTCATGTTTCACTCTACAACACTCCACTTTATGGTGCTCTACTGCATTAAGACACTCTATGGCACTCTATGACACTCTATGACACTCCACTCTACTCAACTCTGTGCCACTCTACGACACTACTCCACTCTGCAATGCTCTACTTAACTTCCTCTATGCCACTTCATGCCACTGTACTCCACTCTATTCTACAACATGCTACTCCACTCTACTCCACTCCAGTACTCCAGTCTACACCACTCCACGCCACTCTATGGCACTCTATGCCACTGAAATCTACAATACTCTATTGCACTCTGCGCCACTCCACTCTATAATATTCTAATAGACTCTACTCCAATCTAATCCATTCCACTCTACTAAACTATTACACTCTATGCCACTCCACTCTATGACAATCAACACTGCTCCATGCCACTCTATTTTACAACACTCCACGCAACACCCTCCTGCCACTCCACTCTGCTCCACACCACTCCATGACACTTTATGACACTCTACTCCATTCCGACACTCTACTCAACTCTATGACACTCTGCTCCACTCTACACCCCTCCACTCTACAACACTCTACTCCCTCCAAGACACTCCACAACACTATATGCCACCTCACTCAACTTCCCTTCACTCCACTCCACTCCATGCTATTCAGCTCTTCTCTACACCTCTCCACGCCACTCCACGACTCTATACCCCACTCAATAACACTCCACTCTATGTAAGGACACTCTAGTTTATGACACTCCACGCCACTCTCATTTCTGCCACTAACGTTTAGACATGCTAAACAGCAGCCACGCTGGTGTACAACATGGCTAAAACATCATCAAAGCCAATAGCTCTTGCATAGGTGAGACCTATTGGTTTTGGCATTGCTTGTCTTTTTTAACAGGACTACGATGGTGTTTGGGGTAGCAATGGAAGAGTGGGTGAGGGGAGCAGGTGGAGGATGATGTGAAAGTGGGAGGATTGGGGAGCAACGGAGTTGATGGTAATGAAAGAAATCTGAGTTGCTGAAAGTAGTGGAAGATGTGGGGGCAGGAGGGAGAAATATGCACTGCCTCGGGGCAGGATTTTTCTCGAGGAAGCAGCAGACGAGGGAGAGAACTAGAAAATACATGCACATGAGAGCAATGGAAGGATATAAGTCATCCATTCAAATGGATGACAAAGAATCTGTGCTCCATGGAAGAGACAAACACGATACATGGAAGGAAATCCACCTAATAGGAAGCAAGCAAATGAAAGTGACATGATAGTGATCCAATGGTATGCAATGGGCAGGCCCAAATCCTCTGTGAGTTTTGATAGTGTCCATAAGCAGTCTTTGACAAAGAAACCCCATCTGTAGGCAAGACCTAAAACTCGCAGAAAAGCTTAGAAAAAGTGGGAGAGGCAGGAAATCACAACTTTCCTTTTCATATCAGGAATTTCTTCATTACCTCTTGCCAACCCTTTGAATACAAATACATTAATTTTCCCATGCTTCTCCAGGAAGTGGCTGTTTCGAGTGCCTTTCTGCACCATAGACAGAACTGTTGCGGCATTCTGAGGCTATAGAGACTTTTTAATATTTTTGAGAGAAAAGTACATGTTGGCCACTTTAACCTGTCCTCTTCCTAGCTTCTTGTCGCACCACAAACCTTACATGCTCTCCAGCTCTCTGCTTACTCTTGCACTAGGTTTACCCAGCTGTCTCTATCCCTAGCCATTTATTTTCTGATGCAAATTCTGCCCCATCCATTCCTGAGGGAAGAAGATTTCATGCGTCTGCCACTGTGTAAAGCAGTTTCTGTATTACCCCTTGCTTTTCCCTGCCTGGCCTCCCTCGGCACGTGCTATCGGACCACATCTTGCCCTGAAGTTCAGATATTAAATGCACAATCAAGATGAACCTCTGGTTGGCTTACAGTCTAGACTGTGACTGATGATGATTTAAGGATATCTGCGGTGAGCTGCAGCGAACAACAATAAGTGAAGTAGTTAATACCTGTGGTCGTCGAGCAGGAAGGGGGCGGTGAAAGGGAGAAGGCAGCTCTGTGGTGGTCTGGCATTGTATTTACAGATGGAAGGATTATGCTATAAATAGGTGATGAACACGAAGAAGTCAAGTTTAAGATTAGTTACGGGGAGGTCAGAAAGGGAAGAATGGGTTTGGCGACGGAGCCTTAAAAAACATTAACCGAATAAAATCGGTTTACTGTAAAAAAAAAAGTCCCATGAGAAGACTGGGGTTAAATGGTTCAACCCCGAAGAATCGTCCTCAATTCGACTCAGCTTCCGAGACCGGCGCTGGGTTCACAGTCATGCCAACAGTGATGATCCAGACGCGATTAATTTCAATTTGTTCGAGGGCTTTAAAAAAAAAAATACAGGACTGTTACAGGACTGTTAAAAAAAAATCAAATAAAGGCAGAATACAGAAATAACCTAGAAAAAGGTCAGGCATGAGATGAAGAAAACGTACCGTAAACCCCGAGCACATCGTGTTAAATATAGAAATGACACGTCTTTTTCGCTGCACAATAATTATTTCTGAGCCACGTTTCAGTTTCATACAGGCTATAGTTCTTATAGATTCAGGCAAATGTTGTTGAAACAATAGAATTCTAAAATTTTTGTAAAATGTCTACCCAGAGGACATGGAGGAGGTGGAGAAAGCATAAAGAAAGAAATAACACAAGGAAATAAAAGAGAAGGAATTAACAGGCAGATTCATCAACCAAAATTGTGATCGCAATAGCTGCGAATTAGCTATTGCGATCGCGATTCAATGAACCGCAATTCATGAAATTAAAACAGACCAATTAGCGAAATCGCAAAAATATTTTGCGAATTCGCAATAAAAATCGCAGAATCTAGGTGGAACCCCCTTAGCGAATCGGAATTAGCGAGACTCCAGCGATTCTGCGAATACAATTGCGAAATCGCAAAATAATCGCTAATCCAATTCATGAAAAATCGCATTTTGCGAAAAATGTCAAAATCGCTATTTGCGAGGCGCAATTTAAGGAGAACCCAAACCAGGTGGTAACCATGAAGTAAAAAAAAACAAACAAAAAAAAAAAAACTAGCCACAGGTGTGTGCCTGACCAAACACACTTAAGGAGACACAGTAGGTACATGAGGACATACACAATGCCAGGACTCTACATGGTGGTCAGGCGGCGAAGGCTCCAGGCTGAAGCAAGGAACAGACGCAGGATCCAGGAGCGAATTTTCAGCCAGCGGGTCACACTGCTGGGCCAAACTGAGGAGGAAATCTACTCGAAGTACCGGCTGAATGGGACAATGATTACAAAGCTCATCCGGGACCTTGACCCCCTGATGCAGCACCCAACAAGGAGGACCAAAGCCGTGCCCACCCATGTCCAGGTCTTGTGCAGCCTGCATCTCCTGGCTTCCGGAAGCTTCCAGGGGATAGTTTCCGTTGCAGGGGGATCTCCCAGAGTACCATGTCCCGCTGCTTGAGGAGTTTCCTGGATGCCATGTTGAGCTGCCTACACCATTACATTAAATTCCCAAGCACCCAACAGGACTTGAATCAAACCAAGCTAGAATTTTACAACATAGCACAATTCCCACATGTAATTGGATTCATAGACTGTACCCACATCCACATCTGCCCACCCGCAGGGACAGAATACATGTACAGGAACCGCAAGTCCTACCACTCCCTGAACATCCAGATGGTGTGCAACGCAAAGACAATCATCACTGACATAGTGGCACAATACCCGGGGAGCACGCATGACTCCTTCATATTCCAGCACTGCGGCTTGCACACACGACTGGCCAGGGGAGACTATGGCGAAGGACACCTTCTAGGTAAGTACACGTGCCTACAAACAGTACATCGAGACCATGTAGCTGCGCATGACAGGCACTCACACTCTGCTCCTTTCATTCAGGTGACAGCGCCTATTGCCTCCGTGAGTACCTCCTCACCCCATACCTCAACCGTGCCACACCACAGCAACGGCGTTACAATGCTGCTCACATTCGCACTCGGAATTGCATTGAGCGGACATTTGGACTTTTAAAGAGCAGATTCCGCATCCTACACAAGACTGGTGGGGCCCTCAAATACCAGCCTGAGGTCTGCTGCCGCATCATGGCCGTATGTGCAATACTCCACAACATTGCTACCAAGCGGAGGATACCTGTGGACATCTCTGGTAGTGAGTCGGAAGGGGACAACCGCCAACCTGCAAACGTGCATCATGCACGCGGGGAGAATCCTGCTGAAGGATACAGGCGCCGCAACCACATCACAATGAACTGTTTCTAGTGCACCCATTCCCCTCACACAACACTGCACTTATGCATGACTAATGTAATAATGACTTGAGTCGGATTTACGTGAGACCATAAAATCTTATTGTTAAATCACAATAATGTGGCCTTTGTTGTCCATGATTGCACATGAGAACAGTATTGCGTCATACGTCCCCATGCAGGGGTAGAGGGCTTGCTCTTAGAATCTGCATGGCCCTGCAGGCGGAGTGAAAAGTGTCACTGGCTCCTCCGTCCGGACGCACCCAGTTGCCTCTCCGTGTCCTCATTAACAGTGTTGGCCCGTGATGCTGCAGTGGGCCTGCTGCTGCGGCGCCGTTCAGTCACCAGCGGCATGGACATGATGATGTGGCTTGAAGTGCCCTCGCTGGCATCATCAGCCACCCCTGGTTCACCATGGGCAGTCGGCTACAGACTATGCACTGCTGCTGTCACCTGTTCCAGTGCCCTGGCAACGTCCTGGCAATACTGGACCATCTGCACCTGCATTGCAAGGGACCGGCGGGAAAGTTGCGAGGTGGCATTGCCAATGATGTGATTTGACCTGGTGTAGGCTGACAGGCGGGTCAGCAGCTGGCGGTGGCGGCGGCGGGTGATATCCTGCTGGGATACCAGGATCTGGCTGTTCTCACGAACAGCTGCGGTTATGCCCTCCATGCATTCCGTGAGCTGTCCAACATTTTGGGCGGTCTTATGCAGCTGCAGGTGTATGGCTGCCAGATGACGCGCCTGCTTTTGATGTACCGCAAGCATGCGGCGTTCAATGGCCAGCCCAGGGTCCCGTACATGGACAGCCCTGCCCACGCGTCTTGAGGCGTCACGCTGCTGGCGCGTCAGTCCGCTGGACTGAGATCTTACTGCGGCAGGGTGCCTTGTCTGCCTCCTGGCTGCTGGTGGTGTGGGCTGTACCACTGTAGTGGGTGTCAGTTGGGGTGCTTGCTGGGCACCTGTGGCTGCAGGGGTGGCCCTGTCCACATGGGGTGGTGGTGGTACTGCTGCAGGTGGCTCCGATGGTCCTGGTCGTGGTGCAGGTTGGCCCTCACCTTCGGTGTCCTCCGGGATCTTCTCTATTTGTAGGGCCTCACTGTCCGAGCTGGGTTGGTCAGATGCACCTGTGATGTAAATGGGTGCATGATTAATGATATGTATCTTGCACATGAGATGTTGCTACATGCATGCAGGCTTGCTTTCCCTGACTGGCTTTTGGAATGACTTTAAATTGACAGGTCTGGCTGTGTTGGGCTATCTGGGAATTTTGGTTACATTACAACTACCACAATGCAATAAGGCATTTCAGGTGTGCATGCCTGCATTACTAGGGTTGTCAAATAGCTAGCTCAGGAGTCATGGGCATTGTTAGGGGAAGGGGTCACAGTCGCATGGCACTTACCTTGGGATTGTTGGGTGGGTCAAGACGAGTCAAGCTGGGTGACCCCCACGCAGGCTTCAGGAGTCAGGGTGTCCTCCACAAGGTCTTCCAGTGGAGTGTTGGGTGTGGCAGTGGGCTCCCCTCCACCAGTGGCAAGTCGCTCTCCCAGCCTCTCCATGATTCGCTCTTTGGCACGCCCTTTGAGGTCGTACCACCTCTTTTTTAAATCGTCTATTGACCGCTGGATCACCCCGACAGAATTGACCTTGGCGCAGATGCGCAGCTTGTCAGCCTCAGGGACCCTCCGGGAGTGTTTGCCAAAAAGGCGAGCATGGTCCTTACAAACTCCATCATTGAGGAACTCAAGTTCTTGCTCCGAGAACTTTATCTTTCTCTTCCTCCATGGGGCACTGCTCCCTGCTGCTTCCTGGTACATTTTGAAGGTGGTTAATGTCCTGATGTGGTGCAGTACTGCTTCCACTCTCAGGCTCAGTGATCTGAGGGAGGGAACTGCCTACTTCCTGGTTGTGATGTCATCAATGGGCTCGAAATGCGACTTCCCGTTTTTGCGATCTCGCAGTTAGCGAGATTGCAAATTGCGATTTCGGTAATTGCGAGATCGCAATTTGAACATGGAAAAAGGCCGATTCTGCGAATTTTGGGGCCGATTACGATGGCGGACGGACTTGCGTCCGTCCGCCATCCAAGAGGTGGAGGGACCGTCCGCATGGACTGCGGAGGTCCCTCCATGCAAATCAGGGTGTGACCGCCACCCTGGCGGTCACATCCTAGATATTTAACATTGCGGCGGGTGCTGCTTCAAGCAGCACCCGCCGCAATGTTAAAAGTGCATGTGTAACATTTACATGCACAAAGCGGCAGGCACCGTGCGGTGCCTGCCGCTTTGTGCATGTAAATGCTGGGGGGTACCATAGGTACCCCCCATGTGCACCCCCCACCCGCCTACGCCCTGGGGGCCCGCAACGGGCCCCCAAAAGCAAAAGTACACATGCTCTTCCACGGCGGAAAAACCGCCGCGGAAAAGCATGTTTACTAATGCTTCCTAATTTGGCTGGCGGTGTCTGATAGACACTGCCAGCCAAAGGAGAGCTTTTCCGCCGCGGTTGTAATCCGACCGCGGCGGAAAAGCAGCGGACAGAATCCAAGACCCACCAGCCATCGTAATGCGGCGGTGGGTCTTTGGTGACTCCGCAGAGGATTTTCCGCCTCCTCCGGCCCGGCGGTGGCTTCCGCCGGCCCGGAGGAGGCGGAAAATCCTCTATCATAATCGGCCCCTAAATGCGATTGTGGCAAAATCGCAATCGGCAATTGCGGCCGATTGCGATTCGCTTTTTTTAATCGTATTTCTTCATGAATGCCATTCTGCAAATTCTAAATTGCGATTCGGTAATTATCGCAATTTGGAATTCGCAGAATGTAGCTTTGATGAATCTGGGGGTAAGTGCATGAGAGGAGGCTGGTACTGCAAGCACAAATCCACGCCTCTAGCCCGTTGTTCACACTATGCTTATCATGAACAATAAATACAATCAAAAATCAAACTTGACTTTATTCGGTTTTTGAACAAACGATTAAAGCAACATAATAAAATTCAATCATATACAGATATCTATATGTAGGGACAATATACAAGGCTTTACAGCTAAAATCCCTTAAATATGACGAGAAATATATACAAAGCTATGCGTACCTTAAAAGTTAAAAACTCCAGAAGTACATCAGGAGAAAAATGACGCTATAAATAGACAAAAACAAGTCTTGAAAAAAGAATTTCTAGGCATATCAAGTTCGTATTCACAGCTATTTCTCAGTCTCACAGCGGCTTTTCGAAAGCTGACTCCGTTCAAAACGATGTCTTCCAAAAGCATTTGAATTTAGAAAAGGCTGGTCAAACTTGAGTAAAGTTCGTCCGCTTCAATATAGAGAACAATGAAAGCCTTTCTGAAGACCGCATAAAAGTGACAAACCCTGGTGAAATGTAGGGGTGGGTGGAAGTGGCGTAAGGGACTTACGCAGAGAGGCACGGAAATTAAACCAATCTCCGTGCCTCTCCGCATATTCCCGTTACGCCCCGCCCGCCGCCCGCCTCCCGCCCGCTACCCGCATTCCTCACCAGGAATGCGCATGCGCAGGCTCCCGTGCATGCGCAGTTCCAAGAAGCCGGCTAGCTCGACAAGGAAGATGACCCGCGATAAGGTAAGTTCTTTTTAAGTCTTATTTTATGCTTAAAGTAATTTAATATTGTGGGCAGGAGGCGGGCAGCCAACTTCCGTTCTGCCCCCGAGTGTTCGGAGATTTGCCCCGTTTCTCTGCCTTCATTGCGAAAGGCGGAAGGGACAAATCCCCGCACATTCCGTGGGCGGAACGGAGATGTCCGCCCACCCCTAGTGAAATGTAAAGTGTTCTGCGGAAATACATTCACCAAGCTTCAGGGCCCTAGAATGTGGCCCCGTGATCTACCCCGAGCAGGTGCTAATAGATAATGCACAAAATCCAACCTGAACCTAGTGAGTAGAAATCAGTCATACATACTAGGTACCCCTGCTAAGCAAGGCTCCATACTGGGAACTGTTTTCAACAAGCGGTGATTATGTGCATATGTTTTTGTGAAACACATCTGTTCTCAAGTAAAAGCCCCACCTCTCATGAACTGATTCTTACCTGTATCCGATCGGCCTTGACCAGTTTTATTTTTTATTTTTTTTGCATATTTATATAGCGCAAACTCGACCCAAAGGTATTGGAGCACTTTACACGAGCACCGGCTACCTACACATTCAGGCACGGGGAGATTAAGTGATTTGCCCAGAATCACAGGATGTGGACGCGACCGTGAGACTCGAACCCTGGTTTCCAGCACCAAAGTCAGCAGTCTACATGGGCGTCTGCAGGGGGGGGGGCAAGGAGGGGCGCTTCCCAATGGGGCACACATCCTTGCCCCCCTGCAGACACCCATGCTTTTACAGACGCCGTTTGGCAGTAATTCTGGGCCCTGCAGTGAGCAGAGCGGTTGCCTGCCAGAGGCCTAAACTCCCTGATGGGGCGCCCTGCACACCTCCTCACAGCCCTTCCTGCCTATTGTCATTCTGTCTGTGGCTGATGATTATCACATACAGAATGACAATGGCCAGTTTGAGCTGCTAAACCATACATCCCACCCTGAACCAATGAGGCAGCTCAGCGGGTTGGGTATGCACTGCCGAGACCAGCGGACACAGAGCAGTGTTGTGTGTGCCATGATCGGGGTTTTCTCCCTAAGGCCATGAAACGGAACAGGCTCTTATTCGAGTGCCACTCGACATCACCACTGCTAGAGGTGGTGCGGAAATACACTCACCCCCTTCAAACTCGTGCTCAATGGCATTCTGGTTCATGCAGTCCTTTCCTTAATCAGCCATAGGTGAAACTGCAGGCTGCATCCTAAGGGGAAGTGTCAAACTAGGTCTGTACACCAAGACCTCCTTCTAACACTGTGTAGCCTGAGAGCAAGGGGTCTTCTGAATAAAGTTCGGGGGAGGGGGTCGATGCATTATCCTCCAAAGTCAAAAATTGAGGTTGCAGCATAGCCCGGATTTCAGATCCCACTAAAACGTACACAGTCTCGTGTTAATAACATATCTATCTGCCAGTATGCACCCTATCATGTCTGGCAGGACGTCCCGACCCTGTGTTTTTTACTGCCTTATATCCCTCTGTACCCCACTCCCCATGCTCAATACCTAAAATCCCTCTGTACCCCACACCTCTCGCTCACTGCCTTATATCCCTCTGTACCCCACACCTTGCGCTCACTGCGTTACATCCCTCCGTACCCCACACCTCACGCTCACTGCCACAACATATCCCTCTGTACCCCACACCTCACGCTCACTGCCACATATACCTCTGTATCACACTCTCACACTCACTGCCTGATCACTCACTTTACCCTGCCATTCATCTTCTACGTGTTCTCTCCCCTTCCACTCGTTCTACCTCTGTTCCCCCCTTACTTCTTTTAGTACCTTACTCCTTTCTCAATACCTACACTTCTTTTCCTCTTCAGTAACATCTCTCTGACACATCTCTGCACTTCCTTTATATTAACGCACCCCTCTACCTCTACTGTCTACCTCAGTCTTTATTATTCCCTCTTCCTCAGCTATCTCTACCTGTTTCTGACACACCTCACCCTCTCTCTACCTGGCCCTCTCACGTTCTACGACTGCGTTATGCTCCCCTCTCCATCTTTGATTTACCTGTCTCTACTCCTGAATCTTTTTCTTCTACACCTCACTTCTTTGCCTACCCTTCACCCCTCGCTACCCTTCTGTTTGCTTCACTACGGTCTTTACCCGACCCACCTTTCAGTGCCACTTCCCATTTCGCCTCTCTCCCTCACAGTGCTCTCCTAGCATGCATCTGTTTCTCCCCTCACCACCATGCCTGCCTCTACCCCACCTTACCTTTCTAACCAGCCTAACTTTCTACCTTCCTGTTATTCCTGGTAGTGAACCTTTCCTTTCACGCCTCCGGTTGTATTACCTACGCATTCAAATTGAGTAGGACATTGCTGTGCTCCCAACCCGACATCAAAACCCAGTCCCCTAGCCTCTCAACATGCCCAGATATAACAACAAGCATTATGCAGAGTTTCCTTAATATATTTGACCCAAGGGATATAATAAGCATGGCCAAGTGACAGACAATCCTTTAGGATCTCTTTATTCAGTTGTGTCTCTGTCCTAGACCACATTTCTATCAAGAGAGAAAGGGGAAAAATGCCATAATGTCTTCTAAATAACCAACTCCTAATTCTTCATGACTGAGAAGGTAGGGGCAAACTGAGGGACATATAGAAGGTGTCGCAGAAAGGCATTTTCTACCGTCTACAGTCCAGTATGCTTGGTGTAACCACACACCTCGCTCCCATAGATCACATTGGAAACATATTTGGCTTCGTACACTGGTATCATTGCCACAGAATTAGGTAACCACCCTCTTAGGGCTAAGTTAAAAACTGCTGCATTGGCCCATATGAATTCTTCTTTTTTCTACTTAATAAGGTCTCAAGGTCAGGGAACAATCAAACAATATAACCAAGTATGAGAAAACTCTAGCCTTCTGTAGAACACTAGTATCTAGATAAAACGTTTTGGTCTTTGCAGAACGTGGACCAACCACCATGACAAAGGATTTCTTAACGTTAACTGATAGGTCCAGTTCATCCATGAAATTAGCAAATGAATTCAGCAGGGACTGCAAACCCACCTCCGTCTTTGCCATAATGATGGCGTCGTACGCATACGGTAACACCTGTGGGCAATCTGCATTAGTGGTAATTAAAGATTGTCTCAAACAAATGAGAGGGGCTCTATTTTAACCAAAAGGGAATACAGCACCAAATTACTATTAAGTAAAGAAGAATTTTTCCCTTTGGGTAAACCGTATACCATCAGAGTCAAGCACATTCAGTCAATACACTTAACCAAAATCACTCATCTCAAAGAATTAAATGCAACTTGTACATCATGTGAAACACTTACAAAGAAAAAGTAATACATGAATTATATCAAAACAGACTGTTTATTTTCAGACTAAAAAACATTCATCTGAATGTGCAATAAATATAGGTATAAAAAGCTTTAAAAAAACTTTAAAAAAATCTAGGGTACAATCATAGAAATTCATAAGACACAGGAGAAAGGGAAAGACAGTCAACTTTGTCTTATCAATGTTAATTTAGACTCTCTTGGGACAACACAGGGTTGGGCTTCCTTTCCCTATGACCCTCCACTTGTTGACCACTCCAAATTTAACAAATATATAATGCGTCACAGTGATGCCACTCAGCAGCTGGCGCCGGGGGTAGCGGCACATACATCGACACGCTGTTGGAACTGGTGCGGCAATTCATGGGTCCGCTGCTGCTCTTTATATTCATGAGTGCATTTAAATTAGAACCTTGAATTGAGTGTTCCATATGAGAACCAAGTAGTAACATTCAACCAAATGCATAGTCCACCGCCCTTGGGTCTCCACATAGGTGTACATTAAAATCTCCAGTCAACATGACATTTGCTCCAGACCATTTAGACACTTTCGATTTCCTCAAAAAGGAGCCTAACATTAGAACATGCCAGTTATCGGACTAAGATGACTTAGCATTGTAAAAATTAAACATCAACAGCTTTAAAACGTCAGCAATAGAAACTGCTAAAACCTCAAAAGTTGAGGATTCTGATGAGAGGACCCCAAGCCTTCCCTTAACCACCAAAAAATACAAAAATAATCAGGCCGCCTTTTGCTCTGCCGGCCCGAGAATCAATGGCGGGCCGAAAAAGGTTTTATGGCCCTCAAGAAAATAGCGGTTTGATGTAGCAAGCAAATCACCATATCCTCTGATAAAGTCTAACTAGGCAGGGTCCCCAAAATTGGATGGACGCCCAGAGATGTTCTAACTAGTTAGGCCAAATACCTGGGTGTTAGGTTTAGATGAGCTCTTGATGTGTTGCTCAGGCGCCAGTTCTATAGTGCCTCCCAAGTAAACCTGTCTGGCACGTCAATCACAAACATCAACAGAGGCCAGCAGGGCATATCTATTATACATATCCACTGGATTAGGAGCTGGGAACTGATTGGCCTACTCTAAAGCTGAATGCCTCGGATTTTGTGCCCGCTGAAGTTGTGAGAATAAATCAGCTATAATGGGTCTATACAAAAAGCCCAAGGGAAGTGCTACTATGGAGGTCAAAAGGCTTCTATCTTTTGAGTGACCAATAGAAGCGATTACAGTACCAGCAGCAAGAGGCCTATTAAAATGTACAATCATGCTGTCCCCTCCAAGAGTTTTCGGGGTCTTACCAATAAAGTTAGCCCTTCTTGGCCTACTCTGAAGCTGAATGCCTCAAATTCTGTGTCCGCTGGAGTTGTGAGAATAAATCCGCTATAATGGGTCTATAGAAAAACCCCAAGGAAAGTGCTGTCCCTCCAAGAGTTTTGGGGGTCTTACCAATCCAGCCAACCCTTCTTACCACATTAATCACCCACATAAGATCCTGTTAGACCTGGGGGTCGCTAGTTGGCTGAGGTAGGTACCTTAGGCCAATCAGGGACCCTTGCTTCCACGTCAGGGAAAGGAAGGACACCTTCTCAGATATCTCCCACTCACTCCCTTGGTAGCTTGGCACCAGCAGCCAGGCTTATCTTCAGGGAAAATATGTAAAGTATTTGCAACCACGCTCTCAGTAACCCAATGATGACACCACAAATGGACTCCACACAAGTTTCATAAAAACAAGTATAAGTTTATATAAAAAGATATATGACGAAACCACACAATATAAATCCAACATATGCGTATTTGTAATATTCCTTCTGGCTGGTTATTAGGCGAGCCAGCCCTTGTAAGATCTGGTGATAATAATGAGCAATTCTAAATGATCCACTGCAGTCCTAATGCATTGCTATGCTGGTCGTAATGCAAGAATTAGGCACTTTGCAATGTAAAAACAATGCAGTTCGTTATGCAAAATCAAGCAGTTCATAGTGCCAAAATAATGCAATGCGTAATGCAACAATCAGGTAGTTTGTTATGCAACCTAACGCAATGCATAATGCAACAATCAGGTAGTTCGTTAAGCAACCTAATGCATTGCATAATCCAACAATCAGGTAGTTTGTTATGCGTAATGCAACAATCAGGCAGTTTGTAATGCGAAAATAATACAATGCATAATACAACAATCAGGTAGTTCGTAATGCAATGCGTAATGCACTAATCAGGTCATTCGTAATGCAGAAATAATGTAAATTGTAAATTGATACTAGTATAGCGCACTACTCACCCGCAAGGGTCTCAAGGCGCTTGTACGAATACCGCTGTGGAACCCATCTTGGCTTTCCCTGTGAGGTGTCCACTCCTGGGCGCCCCCAAGGTGGAGGCCAGGCATCCTTAGCGTTGTGGAGATTAAGCAAGCTATTGCCCAGAGTTGCAGAGTGGGACTCCATGATTGGAATAGGCACCGAGGCGAGAATTATCAGGTCTGTGGAATTTTTTGAGCCCAAGACCCGCCGAGGCGGGGAATTGAACCCTGGTCCCGGGCTAGACCTCTGCATCAGGGTCTGCCGCTCTAACCATTGAGCCACACTTCTCCACTGCAATGCAATGCGTAATATGACAATTAGGTAGTTCGTAATGCAGAAATAATGCAATGCGTACTGACTCGCAGTCAGCTTCCATCAACAGATGCCCCCACACGGGTATGGTGTAAACCAAAGTGCAGCTCTGCACTCCGGCCCCGGTACTGCCACTCCTTGGCAAGTACAGGCCGCGATACGAGCCGAAGCAGAGGCTCATGCTGGGAGAGGCTGGGAGCGTCTCTCTCTGAGCCCGCACCCCGCCCCAGGCGGCAACACAAGTTACCTGGGGGGTGCGACCTCGCTCTCCTCTCCTCTTCCTGCGACTTGGGCCTCCAATGCAACTTTGTGCATTCCACGCAGTGGAACTTGTGCCCTCTCTCAACGGGGTGGGTTCAAGGTCCTGCTCTGGCAATGGTGGGCTCGGGCCAGCGGCTCAGCTCCTTTAGGGCTGCCGGTCTGGGCCGCCGGTGCTACGAAGATCTCAGGCTGCAACAGGGCACACGCACACAGAGTCACTGAGACTCACTTGAGCTTCACTTGTGCATGATCACAGGGCACTCCTCACGAAGGTCTCAGACTGCACGAAGCACACGCACAAAGCGTCACTGAGACTCCCTTGAACTCCGGGTGCACGATAACAGGGTAATCCTCACGAAGGTCTAAGGCTGCACGAAGCACACGCACACAGTGTTGCTGAGACTCACTGGGACTCCGGGTGTGCACGATAACAGGGTAATCCTCATGAAGGTCTCAGGCTGCATAAAATACATGCACACAGCGTCACTGAGACTCACTTGGACCCCGGGTGTGCACGATAACAGGGCAATACTCACGAAGGTCACTGGCTGCACGAAGCACATGCACACAGCATCGCTGAGACTCACTTTGACTCCGGGTGTGCACGATAACAGGGCAATCCTCACGAATGTCTCAGGCTGCACAAAGCACACGCACACAGCGTCGCTGAGACTTACTTGGACTCCGGTGCACACAAGCACAGGACAATCCTCATGAAGGGCTTAGGCTGCAAAAAGCACATGTACACAGCGTCGCTAAGACTCGCTTGGAATCCAGGTGCCCACAATCACAGAGCAATTCTTACGAGGGTCTCCGGCTGCAAAAAGCACACACACACAGCATCGCTGAGACTCTACTGGAAACTTTTGTGTTCCTGAGTTTCCGCAACAGGGAGCCAGCTCACTTCGGGCCCTTGGGGATGTTACTTCCGGACACAGCACACAGCAAAGTCATTTCAAGCAGGGGGACACAGCACACAGAAAAATCCCTTTAGCCTCTCCTTTGTTGTTAAAGCAGCAAACAGCAGGCCAGCCCCATAACACACAGCAAGGGTCAGTCCTTTCCCTCAGTCTCGTCAGCTGTTTCTTCCTTGGCAGAGTTTCCTCTTGACCACGAAGTGGTTCAATCCTTTATAGTCTTGATCACTCCATTTCTCCCTTGCCAAGTCCAGGGGTTTCAGCACTCATAGTTATACCTCTAAATGTCTTTGAAGTCTCTGTGTTTAGGGGGGCACTGACCCTTGTTCAAACCAGTTCTGGGTGCCTCCCTGCCAGTGACACCTTCTTCCTTTGATTAGTGGGGGTCTGGATTATCAATCACTCAGCAGGAGATGGGATCATTGTTTTATGGCAGCAACCTAGACATCTTCACCTCTAGGGGCTACTCCTCCCCCCTACACGCCAGATGCAGGTCAGCCTGTTGCTGCTCACTTCCTCCCCTGGGTCAAGACATTTCCCAGATCCTATCCCTTTCAAATCCAGACAGTCAATCCACAACCAGGCAGAGGCACACAGAAATGTTAGAGCACAAAAACCCAGCCACTTCTAAAAGAGTGGTTTCCAAACACACAATGCAAAAACCACATTCACAAAAACATGTGTTATTGAATTGTGAGTTCAGGCATTCTAAACCTCCCCTCTCCATCTTAAGCCTTTGGGAAGATAGGCTGGAAGAATATTACACAACCTCCCCCAGTCTATCCTATGGGCAAGATGGCCATACAACAGTGAAAAATGAAATGGAGAGTATTTCACTGTCAGTACATGGTACGCACCTCAGTACATGTCCTACCTTCCACATGCACTGCACCTTGCCCAGGGGTACCTTGGACCTACCATAGGGGTGTCTGATGTGCATAGAAAGGGAAGGGTAAGGCCTGGCAAGTGGGTGTACTTGTCAGGACAACCTAGCAGTTTAACAAACTGCGGGCAGGCACTGCAGTGGCAGGCCTGAGTTCTCTCTTTAAGGCTACTTGAGTGGGTGGCACAATTAGTGCTGTAGACCCACGAGTAGCATTTGCATTACCAGCCCTGGCAAACATAGTGCACTTTACTAGGGACTTTACTAGTAAAGCAAACATACCAATCATGGACAACTAATTACCATTACACTTTACACGGGGAGCACTTGCACTTTGACAGTTATCAGCAGTGGCAAAGTGCCCACAGTATCTAAGTTAGCAAAACGAAATCCATCACAGCATCAAAAGTAGATGCGGTAGAGGCAAAAAGTCAGGGGTAATCACGTCAAGAAATGCTAGGTCTAACAGACCCCAAGGAGGAAAACATACCCATTCAATGAGTTACCTTACTTTTCAGTTGGTGATGACTTTCTACAGAGCCATGCTTCAAAGGGGGCAGATAGCCCACAACAACAAAGGGTGCAGCTTCCAGAAGTAAATTAATGGTAACAGGGTTAGAAGCGAAAGTCAATCTTGCCCCACTGATAGGAGTAGCGTTTGAAACCCCTACCATTGAGCCATGCAGCAGGGCCAAGACTTACCACCACCAATGGTGGTGACCACCGCACCATCTGGGGCTATAGCTGTAGGCAGTGGTGGCTGGTAGGGGACGGGGAAGTGGGGAGGGAATTAGAAAAAAATACAAATGAAGAACTTTCCTGTGGGTCACCAGCTGCCGCCTCTCGTCTGTCCTCACTGTGTCCTGCCTCCCAGAAGCACCCAGGCTCCCATAGCCAATCATGAACCTGCCTTACAGCACCGTTGTGATTGGTCTGAGCACTGTGGTTCTGCACTCAGAGAGGGACTGGGGGGCTGTGCTTGTTCTCCACCCCAGCAGTACAACACTGCCAGTGGAGAACACACAAAGTGTGCATGATGGTTTGGCCGGACCAAGACAGCTGGCCAAACTGTCATGTGAACTTATGGTGTGCAACCACTCCTCCTCCCTCTTCCATCATGCTATCCCAGCCCGTCCTAACATGGAGCTTGCAACCAGACTAAAAATAAAATGATAATAAAGTTTGGTTAATATAATTTTACTTTTCCTTTGCACTGCTGTTAGAGCAGTGAACAACGCTTCTCCTTCTTAGCGGAGGAGCCACTGCTGGTGTAGGTCCTGCTACCAAATTACAATTAATAGGATCACCTTGCTCTACAGAGACAGGATGAGGACGCAACAAAACATGGCCATTATTTCCACCTTCTCTTACCATGTCAGTCACTTTACAATCCCATCTGTAGATAGAGACTCCGGAAGGGCAACAGACTGAGTTAAGGGCATCAGTGCAGAGGATGGAACCAAAAGCACTTGAGTTCTATCTCTTTAGTAATTACTCCTTAAGCATGTTGTCGAAACCATCCAAAGATGTGGGAGCACATGACTTAGTGCAACTTGTAGGTGACTTCCACTTCCTCATGGTGGTGTCGGGGAATGCAGGCAATCAAACAGGCAAGGAACAGGCCTAGGCACATCCCATGCCGTGGGAGGCCGTCTACACTTTAAAGCGCTTTCCTGCAAGTCCAAGTCCCTCATACACCAGGGGAATGCTGAGGGATGTAGTCCAACACCAGCAGGGATCCAGTAACAAGTGCAGCAATGCGGCAATTAAGAAATTGCCGTGTTTGCTTCCCGTGCTGTGGGAGGCTGGGGGAGGCTGCTTTTGCTTTTAAGCACTTTCCTGCAAGTCCAAGCCCCTCTTAAATCAGGGGAATGCTGGGAGATGTAGCCCCATCCCAGCAGGGCTTTGGTAACAAGTTCAGCAATGCAGGTGTTGGGAAACCACTACATTTGCTTCCCACACTGCAGGAGGCCACAGATGCTTTTAAACACTTTCTTGCAAGTCCCAGCCCCTTCTACAACAGGGGAAGGCTGGGGAATGTAGTCCCATCTCAGAAGAGCCAGGGTAACAAGTGCGGCAATGCAGGCATTGAGAAACTGCTGTGCTTGCTCCCCACCTTGCGGGAGACTGCTGGCGCATTTACGCGCTTTCTTGCAAGTCCAAGCCCCCCCTACAACAGGGGAATGCTGGGTGAAGTAGTCCCAGCTCAGCAGGGCTCCAGTAACAAGTGCAGCAATGCAGGCATTGAGAAACTGCTGTGCTTGCTCCCCATGCTGCGGGAGACCGCGGGTGCATTTAAGCACTTCCTTGCAAGTCCAAGCCCCTCCTACAACAGAGCAATGCAGGGGGACGTAGTCCCACCACAAAAGGGCTCCGGTAACAAGTACGGCAATGCAGGCAATGAGAAACTGCTGTGCTTGCTCCCCGCTCTGTGGGAGACTGCTGGCGCATTTAATCGCTTTCCTGCAAGTCCAAGCCCCCTACAACAGAGGAATGCTGGGGGACGTAGTCCCAGCCCACCAGGGTTCCAGTAACACGTGCGGCAATGCAGGCATTAAGAAACTGCTGTGCTTGCTCCTCACGCTGCGGGAGACTGCTGGTGTATTTAAGCACTTTCTTGCAAGTCCAAGCCCCTCCTACAACGGGGAATGCTGGGGAACGTAGTCCCAGCCCAGCAGGGCTCCGGTAACAAGTGCGGCAATGCGGGCGTTGAGAAACCGATGTGCTTGGTACCTGCACTGCAGGAGGCTGCCTATCAATTTAATCGCTTTCCTGCAAGTCCAAACCCCTCCTACAACAGAGCAATGCTGGGGGACACAGTCCCACCACAGCAGGGCTCCGGTAAGAAGTGCGGCAATGCAGGCATTCAGAAACTGCTGTGCTGCTCCCCGCTCTGTGGGAGGCCACTGGTGCATTTAGCGGTACAAAAGGGGGTGGGTGTGAGTGTTTGATTGGTTCAGATGCTCCGTCCATCACCACCCCCTTTTGTACCGCTTTTGGCCGCCACAAATGTGGCAGGGTATGCTCAGACGTGAGTCCCTTGCTCACTTTGCCACTGGATTCAAGCAAGCCGGGCTGAAGACGGCTGTAATGCCAGAAACCGGTCCTCGGAAGCTTGTTTCCGGTCCAGGGAAGGCATGGCTTGGCAGTTCGGGCTGGACTGTTCCCATGAGGCATAGGGTCAGACTGATTTGCATATAGCCATGTCTGAACTGGGGTGGCAGAGTGGGCTAAAGAACAGTGATGGATTAAACCCAGATCTTTTGACTGGGTGTGAGTGTTTGATTGGTTCAGATGCTCCGTCCATCACCACCCCCTTTTGTACCACTGGTGCATTTAGGCGCTTTTCTGCAAGTCCTACAACAGGGGAATACTGTGGGATGTAGTCCCAGCCATGCAGGGCTCTGGCAACAAGTGCAGCAATGGGGGCGTTGAGAAACTGCTGTGCTGGCTTCGCGCACTGCGGGTTGCTGCAAATGTACTTAATGGCTTTCCTGCAAGTCCAAGAAATGTACTTTTTTGTAGCCATTGCGTATTAGCACCAATGTCAATCTCTAATGATTTTCTTGTCTTCTGCGGACAAGCTGCACAGGTGCCACAGGGATAGTGGCCCTGAACCGCCGGTAAGTCCCACATGGTGCCTACGATATGTGGTATCTTGTTTTTTGGTCTTGTGTGGAACAATCGATCTCTAGGGTTCAGTCCACGTTTGAATGCAAAAAGAGGGAGCTGGATAGATTCTTGGCCTGTGTTTAGTATCGGCCAATGTCTTTTGACAATCCTCTGGATGTTATTAGATAAGGTGCTGTATGTGTTGACAAAGGTCAATCTCTGCAAACCTTGTTTGGGTGTCGATGGTTCTAGGAGAGCCTCACGATTGTTGTTTTTAGCACGCTTGGGGGAACGACGCACCAGTTTAGGGGGATATTTTCTCAGATGTTGTTGTTCAGTGAGCAAGGTAGATTGTTCCTTGAACCCAGTTTTGGTGGAGCAATTTCTCTGTACCCTCAAAAATTAACCGTAAGGAAGATTATCCCTAGGGATTTCGGAAGGTAACTATCATAGCATAGCAGGGAATTGCGTGACATAGGTTTCCTGTATAGTTCTGACTGGAGACCTGATGGAGTAGCTAGGATCAGCAGATCCAGGAAAGCTAGTTGTTTTTGTCAAATTCTACCGTAAATTGTAAGAATTCGTTTCTGTTGTTAAGCCATGTAAGGAAACCCTGCAGATCTTCGATATTGCCTCATACGATGCCAGCGCAAGTCCTAGCATTCAAGTAAGCAGTAGAAAAGGATATGAACACACTATTCGCACAGAATAAGGATGCTTTCTGTATCCTACCAAGAGTAGAACAACAGGCACTTCGGAATCTAGCATCCAATGAAGACCTTACAATTAAACCAGCGGATAAGGGCAAGGCAATTGTTCTGTTAGATGATACCAGCACCTATCACGCCGAATGCCTCAGGCAACTGAGTGACAGAAAAGCATACTGTCCCCTTCATCCGGATCCCACAGCTATGATCAAGATGACCATCGGTAATATGGTGGAAGAAGCCCTGGCGGAAGGATGGATTACTACCCAGGAGGCTGGCTATTTTGTTCACGGAACATCCTGTTATGCTATACTTTTATGTCCTACCCAAGGTGCACAAAAAACAAAGACCACCTCCAGGGTGGCCTATTATTTCCGGTATAGGATCTGTTCTAGAGCCACTATCCACTTTTGCGGAACATTTCCTGCGCCCGATGGTTAACGAAATGCCTACCTTACTACAAGACACCAAGGATGTGCTACGACTCTTACTGGAGATCGAATTTGACACCATAACTGACTATCTTGTATCATTCGATGTGGAATCACTATACACATCAATCCCTCAGGACAAAACTTCGGAAGCCATTACTACACTACTAATGGCATGGGATCTTAATTCCATTACTCCGGTACAATTTATCATGGCATGTGCCACTCTCGCCATGAAGGAGAATTTCTTCAACTATGAGGATACAGTGTACCTACAAACCTCTGGTACCAGCAGGGGGAGCATTTTTGCTCCAAGCTTGGCAAATCTATATGTCCACTGCTTCGAGCAAGAACATGTATTGACCACAACTAACCCCTTTCACAACTCAGTACGGCTGTGGAAACGATATATAGATGACAGTTTTGCCATCTGGCGAGGCAATATCGAAGATCTGCAGGGTTTCCTTACATGGCGTAACAACAGAAACAAATTCTTACGATTTACGGTAGAATTTGACAAAAAACAACTAGCTTTGCTGGAGCTGCTGATCCTAGCTACTCCGTCAGGTCTCCAGTCAGAACTGTACAGGAAACCTATGTCACGCAATTCCCTGCTATGGTATGATAGTTACCACCCGAAATCCCTAAGGGATAATCTTCCTTACGGTCAATTTTTGAGGGTACAGAGAAATTGCTCCACCAAAACTGGGTTCAAGGAACACTCTACCTTGCTCACTGAACAACTACATCTGAGAAAATATCCCCTTAAACTTTTGCGTCGTTACCTCAAGCGTGCTAAAAAACAACAATCCCGAGGCTCTCCTAGAACCATCGACACCCAAACACGGTTAGCAGAAATTGACCTTTGCCAACACATACAGCACCTTATCTAATAACATCCAGAGGATTGTCAAAGACATTGGTCGATACTAAACACAGGCCAAGAATCCATCCAGCTCACTCTTTTTGCATTCAAATGTGGACCGAACCTTAGAGATCGATTGGTCCACACAAGACCAAAAAACAAGACACCACATATCGTAGGCACCATGGGGGACTTACCGGCGGTTCAGGGCCACTATCCCTGTGGCACCTGTGCGGCTTGTCCGCAGACAAGAAAATCATTGGAGATTGACATTGCTACTAATAGGCCATGGATACAAAAAAGATTCACTAACTGCAATTGCGATAAGCTCATATACTTGATCATTTGGCCCTGCCAGTTGAAATATGTGGGCATGACTACCCGCAAAATAAAGTTAAGAATTTCGGAGCACAAAAGTACTGAATGATGCAAAAAGCAGGCCACCAAACTCACGAGCCACTATCTGGAGGCTAAACATAGTCCGTCGGATTTCCAATGGACAGTGTTGGAACAGCCATATATTCCAGACCATGTCATGGACAAATCGAACTACCTATTGATTAGAGAGCAAAAATGGGTTTTCAGGTTAGGCAGCAACAAGACGGTACTGAATGATGAGATTCCATGGTCCTCACTGTAAACAGCATTTTCGACTCCATCATCTCCATTGTTGAAGTGACGAACATCACTATTGAGCCACAGTCAAGTACTACACACTAAGAGAGTGTTCCTTCAGAACATACACAGCCATAAGGCACATCTTGCGGCTCACAAATTACAATCTACCCACTGTGAGCTTTTTAGATGTGTATTCCTACATCGATACATTCTGGTAGGCTGCCGGTGTGCAGGCTAAGTCAATGTCAATAAAGTTCCATTGAAAGAGAAAAGGAGCATTATGCGTTTCCATCTCCATGATGTGCTTCTATCTTTATGCTTCCTCCTCTTCACTAGATGAGAGGCACTTATCATGTTATTGTTGTACATCCCATCGGGTATGTCTCAATTCAAACCTAAGGCCTTTGTATCGTTTTCTTTTTGTCACTGTAGTACTCATTACTTTCCAAAGAGATAATAATGTAAGAAGAATATTGCCTTCTAACCTTACCCACCAAGTATACTTTGGGAGACGATAAAATTGACCAAATACTATCAAATATGCTGCCTATCAGCTTCTAACCATACTAAAACTACAAGTCCCTAGTGCGACTGCACGAGACGCGTGATCAAGGGATCACGTGATGTGTCACTTACGAGTTGGCCACATCGTTTCCGGAAGATGACTCGCTTTTCATGTCTTTTTTACATAAACGACTTGGTATCTCAAGAAAGACGGTACCCAGATATCGGAACAGATAAAGATGGGTCTAATAAATATATCTAAACTTATGAACTACATACCCAGAGGAATCCTGGTCACGTGATGCATCCATGAGACGCGCTAATGCCCAATCAGCGCTCTCGGTAAATAAAAATAGCCAGGACTGTCCGTTTGGTACCTCCCCAAGTCGGCTCAGACGCCGGCGAGAAGTACCGACGGACAGGTAAGGGTGCCATAACTCTACTAAGCTTTCATTTACGATACTGGACATCCTGTCAGAGGGTTATGGGGCGAGACCCGGGCACAGACTGTGGCTTACACTATGCCGGCAAGCTTTCTGTTAAAATGTTTGTAGAAATTTGCGACCGGAGCCTTTCCTTTGAAATCATGGGGGCCAGGCATCAAGCAAGTGAGAATGGCTTGTTGTCTTCAACGGTGTGAATGACGATAGAACGACTGAGTTTTATCTTTCAACCTCACCATGTGAATGAATACATGAATGATCATCACATGACCTCTATGTCACTGCAACAAAGATCATAACAATAGAATGACATGATAAATGTACTTATACAATCAGATAATAACACCAGATTTACAAAATGATCATAGACTCAAGTAGGCCACATTATCGAGTCTCACAGTGAGTCCACGTGATAGGATTGCTGAATACGACGATTTGGGAAAATGTTATGATGACTGAATGAGGGGCTTTTCACTCAAAATGCACAAACAGCCAGGTGGAAAAGGAACATTTAACGTGGTTTCTTGTGCTTTTCCCCCTGATTTTAGAGTGGTGATTCCTCTCCCTGAGCCGCAGCCAGGTGAGGTGATTCTCTTTCCTCCTGCTAAATAGGTTAGCAGGGGCTGGGTTACATCTAAGTGATAAGATAATACATGATGCAACGGCAACTAAATATGAATGTGAGCAGTACGCCACTGTGATTAACTTTTTCGTAACTTCAGGATGTTGACACAACATAACACCGGAATATTTACTTATACCTTAGTTTGAGATGCATTTTACAACATAGTAATACCTGTTTTTTCTTCCCAGTGCCAATTTAGTCCATGTGCAGGAAGGAATCAATAGACATCTAGAACTCCAGATGATAACGTTCTTTTTTCTTCTTTTTCACTATTTTATTCACATTTGCACATTGCAGTAGCACATATTCTCAAAGTTCCTGAGGAAGGCAAGGACTAGAATGTCCATTTATATTGCTGAAACATGTCGACCTATATTCTATCTGGGCAGATATTTGTTTAAGACTGCTCTTTGTTGCTCTAGTTTTTTAACATTGGGGAACTGAGCAAAATAGTAAAATACAGTCTTACTCACTCACCCAATTTTAATTCACTTTATTTCACATTCAAATGCACTGTAATTTTGTCACCCATCAGATTCGACTACTAATCAACATCAGAAGGACCACACAGTGAGTCATAAATTGATGTAGGACGTTCTATCTAGTCCTTTCTCATCATTTATGTCTCACAGACGGGAAGGTCCATAAGGTGTCCCAAATGATGTAGGGCGGTACCGTGTGGTGACTGATGGGTATCCTTATCTTTTAGGATAATTCCAGGACTAGCAACACATTTCTTCTCTATCCTGGTCTGCTGTTCACATTGCATCTTATAAGGTAGAAGGTTCATTGTATGTAGACCAATGGTTACTCTTTTTGTGATACAGTAGTAATAGGGACTGTGTCTATGCTTGGTCTTAAAATATTCCCTAGGGCCCTTCCCCATCGTGTTGTTTTTATTTGAAGAGTTTACCAGCCCTTTTGATACCTGCCCGTATCCATTGTTTATATGACAAGGACTTTCTTTTTATTTTGATTGGCTGATTTTGCCATGAAGGTAATTCATATGTGTTGTTACTTTTCAATGTAGCTTTTCTTCTACATTTGGCAGAGGATCATTGTGATAACCAGTGAGTTTTTCATTCAAAAATTTCTTGTTGCAATCACCATGCACATTTAAGGTAACAAGTAATCTAGGTCCACCTCAATATTTAACCACACTGCTCTATGCATCTGAATCTATATTTCTCAGCCACCATAATCCTTTTGTTGCTAAAACTGATTTTCAATAGTTACAGAAACGGGAAAGTGTACAGAGAAAACAAGATTTTAAATTGCCTACATAGAAGAGACCTCAGCTCTTACCCAAAGTGAAGGATGACTCAAATAGTTTTCATCAGAGAAAGAGGGCCGCCGTAGTCAGCCGAGCAACATGCTTTTAGGCATGCAGCTTTTCAGAGGACCGCTCGAGTCTGCCTTCGTCAGTGTAATGGCACAGGAGCAGCACTCGGCTCCCGTAACTAAATGTGCCACTCGTTTTTCCTCGTTTTTTGTGCCTTTCTGCCCTCTGTGCCACTCGCTTTTCCCTCTTTTTTTGTGCCTTTCTGCCCTCTGTGCCACTCGCTTTTCCCTCGTTTTTTGTGCCTTTCTGCCCTCTGTTCCACTCGTTTTTTTTGTGCCCTTCTGCCCTCTGTGCCACTCGCTTTTCCCTCGTTTTTTGTGCCTTTCTGCCCTCTGTTCCACTCGTTTTTCCCTCGTTTTTTGTGCCTTTCTGCCTATCTGCCCTTTGTTCCACTCGTTTTTCCCTAGTTTTTTGTGCTTTTCTGCCCTCTGTTCCACTCGCTTTTCCTTCGTTTTTTGTGCCTTTCTGCCCTCTGTTCCACTCGTTTTTCCCTCATTTTTTGTGCCTTTCCAGGCCTCAGTTCCACTCGTTTTCCCCCGTTTTTTGTGCCTTGCTGCCCTCTGTTCCATTCGTTTTTCCCTCATTTTTTTGTGCCTTTCTGCCCTCTGTTCCATTCGTTTTTCCCTTCATTTTTTGTGCCTTTCTACCCTCTATTCCACTCGTTTTTCCCTTGTTTTTTGTGCCCTTCTGCCCTCCGTTCCACTCTTTTTTTGTGCCCTTCTGCCCTCTGTGCCACTTGTTTTTCCCTCGTTTTTTTGTGCCTTTCTGCCCTCTGTTCAACTCGTTCTGCCCTCGTTTTTGTGCCCTTGTTCCCTCTGTTCCATTCAGTTTTTTTTTGTGCCCTTCTGCCCTCTGTTATTAACAAAGGGGGGAGGGAGACGAAGAAGTGGATTCTGTCTCCCCAGGTAATATGTATAAACAAAAGGAATCCACTAGGATAGGTTGGCTGATCCCTACAATGGTGGGGAGCAACCAGTGTTGTTTAAATACCCCTCACACACCAAAAGGCCCCTTGGTGTCATGCTTCATCATCGGGGTCTTCGCAAACCTCTACGGAATGTGGCGTACTACGACTCACGACTACGCAGGAGCACTGAAAGTGAACTATGTGTTGGTGTGTGTGGAGTAATAGTGTGTGAGTGGTGAGGTGAAAGTGTTGGTTAAAAAATACCTGGCTCGTAGGAAGAAAACAAAACATTTTATTAAGTCCTCGGCTGGTATCATTAAAAAAGTGCAGGCGAGGTTGTTATTTACTGGTTACGGTAAGACAACCTCAAAGTGCGTCGACATGTTTCGGAGTAGAAGACTCCTTCTTCAGGACGAGGATGTGCACTAGTTATCCTCACCTTACTCACATGTATAAGTAGATGTCAAAGTGTGCTCTACAAAAATAATTATGGTGAAATGTACCTAACTGTTTTTAAGGAGAAAGTTTGTTGCGCCCAATTGGCGATATACAGAACCTGTGAATGAACAAAAAATCATATAAAACAAAAGGTCTAAATTTAGAACACATGTTCAAGAAAAACTGTGTAAATACACAGAAGGGTAACGACGAACCAAAAATAAGGTCCAGGAACCCTGAAAAGGAAAAACACGAACAAACATATAGACTAGGACACACATTAATTGTCTCTGAAGGTCTCCATTGGATTCCGTAAGGTGAAAGAAACGGATTTAATATCACACAGTTGTCAACAAATGTACATTGCTTACTTATAGTAATGGGCTAAGTAGCCTCATGAGCCAAATGCGTGGTATTGGGGGTTCTCTGTTCTGCTCAATGTAGCAACCTGTGAGGTATTAAAGGAACTGAGTTTTAGGATCTAAAATATTTGCTCCCGGTACAGATATAAGTAGTAGTCACACATTACACCATCACACTCACGGTTACAGCATGGCCAGGTAGGCTCTCATCCCCTCAACGCGGCTCCGACGAAGCGCGAGCGTCTGCAAAGTCCTCCTGCCAGCTGCATAGAAACACCCTGACGTTCTTGCAGACACTACCGCTTCGCGCATGCGCTTGCGGTTAGTGTCTTGTCTTCGCATATGTGTTCTGAACATCAGACACACTCGCCAACCTCGCGCAAAACCGGATCAGAACTTAAGGGCCATGCCCTTGTTTGGGCCGATTCCGGTTCCAATTAGGTGGCAATCAGAACCCCTTGAGGCACTACAAAAGGAGCTTGCCTTTCAGTGAACCGACACTTCGTCGGAGCCGCGTTGAGGGGATGAGAGCCTACCTGGCCATGCTGTAACCGTGAGTGTGATGGTGTAATGGGTGACTACTACTTATATCTGTACCGGGAGCAAATATTTTAGATCCTAAAACTCAGTTCCTTTAATACCTCATAGGTTGCTACATTGGGCAGAACAGAGAACCCCCAATACCATGCATTTGGCTCATGAGGCTACTTAGCCTATTACTATAAGTAAGCAATGTACATTTGGTGACAACTGTGTGATATTAAATCCGTTTCTTTCACCTTACGGAATCCAAGGGAGACCTTCAGAGACAATTAATGTGTGTCCTAGTCTATATGTTTGTTCGTGTTTTTCCTTTTCAGGGTTCCTGGACCTTATTTTTGGTTTGTTGTTACCCTTCTGTGTATTTACACAGTTTTTCTTGAACATGTGTTCTAAATTTAGACCTTTTGTTTTATATGATTTTTTGTTCATTCACAGGTTCTGTATATCGCCAATTGGGCGCAACGAACTTTCTCCTTAAAAACAGTTAGGTACATTTCACCATAATTATTTTTGTAGAGCACACTTTGACATCTACTTATACATGTGAGTAAGGTGAGGATAACTAGTGCACATCCTCGTCCTGAAGAAGGAGTCTTCTACTCCAAAACATGTCGACGCACTTTGAGGTTGTCTTACCATAACCAGTAAATAACAACCTCGCCTGCACTTTTCTAATGATACCAGCCGAGGACTTAATAAAAAATTTTGTTTTCTTCCTACGAGCCAGGTATTTTTTAACCAACACTTTCACCTCACCACTCACACACTATTACTCCACACACCAACACATAGTTCACTTTCAGTGCTCCTGCCTAGTCGTGAGTCGTAGCACGCCGCATTCCGTAGAGGTTTGCGAAGACCCCGATGATGAAGCATGACACCAAGGGGCCTTTTGGTGTGTGGGGGGTATTTAAACAACACGGGTTGCTCCCCACCATTGTAGGGATCACCAAACCTATCCTAGTGGATTCCTTCTGCCCTCTGTGCCACTTGCTTTTCCCTCATTTTTTTGCCTTTCTGCCCTCTGTTCCACTCGTTTTTCCCTTGTTTTTTGTGCCTTTCTGCTTCTCTGCCCTCTGTTCCACTCGTTTTTCCCTAGTTTTTTTGTGCCTTTCTGCCCTTTGTTCCAATCGTTTTCCCTCATTTTTGTGCCTTTCCAGGCCTCTGTTCCACTCGTTTTCCCACCGTTTTTAGTGCCTTGCTGCCCTCTGTTCCACTCGTTTCCCCCTCATTTTTTGTGCCTTCGTGCCCTCTGTTCCACTCATTTTTCCCTCATTTTTTGTGCCTCTCTGCCCTCTGTTCCACTTGTTTTTCCCTTCATTTTTTGTGCCTTTCTGCCCTCTATTCCACTCATTTTCCCCTTGTTTTTGTGCCTTTCTGCCCTCCGTCCAACTCATTTTTTGTGCCCTTCTGCCCTCTGCGCCACTTGTTTTTCCCTCAGTTCTGTGCCCCTTTTGCCTTCTGTTCCACTCGTTTTTTTGTGCCCTTCTGCCCTCTGTGCCACTTGTTTTTCCCTTGTTTTTTGTGCCTTTCTGCCCTCTGTTCCATTCGTTTTTCCCTCATTTTTTGTGCCTTTCTGCCCTCTGTTCCACTCGTTTTCCCTTCATTTTTTGTGCCTTTCTGCCCTCTATTCCACTCGTTTTTCCCTTGTTTTTTGTGCCCTTCTGCCCTCCGTTCCACTCATTTTCTGTGCCCTTCTGCCCTCTGTGCCACTCGTTTTTCCCTCATTTCTGTGCCCCTTTTGCCTTCTGTTCCACTCGTTTTTTGTGCCCTTTTGCCTTCTGGGCCACTCTTTTTACCCTCGATTTTTGTGCCCCTTTTTCCTCCTGTTACCTTCGCTGTCCCTCACCTCCCTCACTGCTGCATCCCCTGCAGTCCCGCCACCCTGACTGCCCACTGCCCATTCGCTGCCCCGCCTCCCAATTGCTCCTCCCTCCCACCTCCACATATATGCCAGCCGCTGCACGGCTGTGCCACTGGCACGCAGTAGGCACGTCTAAGGCGAGCCCGTCTGCGCCCATTCGCACCTGGACCGCGCCCAGCGCCAGAACCCATGGCCCCCGCACTCGCCACAACTACCGCCGCTACCACAACGTCAGCACTCTGCACGCTCTCAACTCAGGACGGAGCCACACCTGCTTCGAGGCCACCCCGAAACGCACACACGGCCCCTTCACCTGCCGGAACTGCAGCTACACCAGCCTCAGAGTCAACGAACCACCCACCAAGAAAGATCCCAACCACCTCCGATGCATACTACTGAACACCCGCTCTGCACGCAAGCCTGCCGTCGAGCTCTGGGACCTGCTCGACAAAACATCCCCGGACGTCGCCTTCCTGACAGAGACCTGGTTTAATGACTCCTCCGCACCTGACATCGCCATAGCCATCCCAGACGGCTACAAGATCACCCGCAGAGACCGCACCAACGGAGTCGGAGGCGGAATCGCCATCGTCCACAAGAACAGCATCAGGGTCTCGACTAGCACCGACGACGCGCTCAGCACCGCCGAACACATGCATTTCCAGATCCAAACAAACCCTAATTCCACCCTCAGAGGCACCCTCGTCTACCGACCCCCCAGACCCCACCCCAGTTCAGCGACTCCATCGCTGACTTGATCAGCACGCACGCCCTGACCTCCACCAGCTACATCCTACTCGGAGACCTGAACTTTCACCTTGAGAACAACAATGACAACAACTCCACAACCCTGATCGATAACCTCGCCAACCTCGTACTGAAGCACTCGTCACAATGCCCACCCACTCCGCCGGCCACACGCTCGACCCAGTCTTCTCCTCAAGCCCGTATGTCTCCATCAGCCACACCACCGAACTCCTCGGGACTGACCACCGCTGCATCCACTTCACCTTCCAGAAACCCACCACACACCACTGCATCCAACAGATCCCCTGCCACTGCTGGAGCAAAATCACAGAAGGCAAACTACACGCAAACTTCGCTCTCAGCCCACCAACCAAACCCTCCAACACCGACGACGCTGCCCACAGCCTCAGACGATGGATCGAGGACTGCGCCAACACCCTCGCCCGCTGAAGAAACACCCCCACAGAGACACCAGCAAAAGGGCCAGCTGGTTCACCAACTCCTAGCGTCCAAGCAAGCCTGTCGGTAACTAGAGTAGAAATGGCACAGTGAACAAACTCCGGACAGCCACGCAGCACACAAGGACGCCACCCGCAACCACCACCACCTCATCAGGGCGGCCAAGAGGACCTCCTTCAAAGACCACCTTGACAATGATGCACGCCTTTAGCAAGCAGCTCTTCAACATTGTGAAGGAACTCTCCAAACCCAGATCCAACACCAACGACATCCCGCAGTCTGCAAGCCCTGGACGACTCCCTCGCCACCTTCTTCAACCGCAAGATAGCAGACATCCACGACAGCTTTAACACCCAGACAGCCCCAACAGACAGCAACACAACAGACTCTCCGTACACCATCTACCACGACCCCCTGCTAGCCTGGGCCAGCGTGAGCAATGATGACACCATCAAGACCATGCTCTCAATCCTCTCTGGCTCTCCTTCGGTCCCATTCACGCACCACGTCTTCAACAGAGCAAGGAGCACCATCGCACCCCACCTGCGCAAAGTCATCAATCTCTCCCTCGAGACCGCGACCTTCCCAGAGATCTGGAAACACTCAGAGATCAACACTCTACTAAAAAAACCTAAGGCAGACCCAAGAGACCTCAAGAACTTCCGGCTCATCTCTCTGCACCCCTTCCAGGCCAAGGTCATCGAGAAAACCGTCAACAGACAGCTAACCCGATACCTCTAAGAAAACAGAATCCTGTACCCTTCCCAGTCAGGGTTCTGCAGCAACCACAGCACCGAGTCTGCCCTTATCACCGCCACCAATGACATCAGGACCCTGCTGGACAACGGCGAGACCGCAGCACTCATCCTCCTACACCTCCCTGCCGTGTTTGACCCCATCTGCCACCGCACACTACGTGCACGCCTCCTCCACGCCGCAGAGATCCGAAGCAAGGCTCTGGATTGGACCACCTCCTTCATCTACGGCAGAACCCAGAGCGTCCACCTCCCCCCATTCCGTTCCAAAGCCTCCGAGATCATCTGCGGCGTACCCCAGGGATCCTCCCTCAGCCCGACGCTGGTCAACATTTTCATGGCCCGCTCGCACACGTAGCCCGACAGCACGACCTCAACATAATCTCCTACGCCGACGACACTCAGCTGATCCTCTCCCTCACCAAGGACCCCATTAAAGCCAAAGCCAACCTCCACAAAGGAATGAAGGCCGTCGCCGACTGGATGAAGACCAGCCGTCTGAAGCTGAACTCGGACAAGATGGAGGTCCTCATCCTCGGCTCCAACCCTTCAGCCTGGGACGACTCCTGGTGGCCGATGGCACTCGGGAAGCCCTGACACCCACCGACCACGCACGCAACCTGGGAATCTTCCTCGACTCAACGCTCTCAATGACCAAGCAAGTCAACGCCGTCTCCTCCTCTTGCTTCAACATCCTCCGCATGCTCCACAAGATCTACAGATGGATCCCGACAGATACAAGAAAGACAGTCACCCTCAGCAGCAGACTCGACTACAGAAACGCTCTCTACGCGGGAGCCTCGACCAAGCTCATCAAACGACTACAACGCATCTAAAACACCTCGGCATGACTGATCCTCGACGTACCACGCCACGCCCACATCACCCCCACCTGAGAAACGTCCACTGGCTCCCTGTCAAGTTTTAAGGGTGAAGAAAGTGGTCCTTTCCGTGATGACAAAGGGTAGGCCCTTATTGAATATTACAACAAACAGAGGAAGGGGGGTCGTAGGCAAATTTTAAAGACCTGCCCTGTTTCATATCCCCAAATACAACCTATGAACAATACAAGAAACCGGGGGTCTAAAGGCCACTAATCTGGCCTGCCCTCCATAACTCTGCTTAGTGAGTTAGTACCTAAGTCACCTTGGAGAGCCTAAAAATAGAAAGAAACCAAAGTGTGGGAACAGATGGATACAGTGCAAGTTGATAAGATCCAAACCAACAGTGTGTGGATTGTCATCAAATGTACTTCGTGATCAGTCCTATCATATGGTTATCCACCAAAAGATTATGGTAAGTCCCTTGATCATCGAGACCCTTTACCATTCAGTAATTTCTGGACTGGATCATGCCCACAAGCACAGGTGGACCACCATAGGACTGCTAATCTTTATTGAGTATTGAAATTTCTGTGGAGGAAAGGAGATGTTGAGATAGATTAAAAATGGGTATTTCTTCTGTATTGGTGTTATATTAATTTAATTCTAAAGTGCTTGCGGCCACCATTGCAGCCACCATTGATGATGTCTCCTCCTAGTCTGACTTTCTCATGGATATTGATTCAATGTTTTGCCTCTGCCTCGCTGGCCTCTCTCTAAAAAAGGCTGTCCTGGGTGGGTATCAGTGGGGCTAGGTCCTGCCTGTGCGTCTGAGTCGTCTGAGCCACCAGAAGATTCTGAAAAAGTGACTGTCTTGTTTTTCTTCAATCTGCCCACGTGTTCTGTCTATTATGTGTCCCTATGTTAGTGTTGAAGTTGTCTCTTAAGTAAGGATATGGTCTCTACTTTGTGACATTTTTAATGCCTTTTGTGACTTTAGTTCATATGAGTTGAATTCATCGGCACTTTTGTTAAGTTTGTCAAGGAGTGCTTTCGCTTCTGTTACCCTTCACCTCCTAGGAGTTCCTTTGCTAGCTCTTCTATTTATTTTAGTTCTTCATTTGTGTGTTCTAGCACAGTCTCCAGCCCTGACACCATCCAATGCCACAAGCACGTCGTGGAAATGTGGCTAAAGTCACTTTTTTTTGTTTTTTTGTAACCTTTATTGTGCATCAGATGAATACAGTTACGGGCCTACAACCAACTTGGCCGGCCTCGAAATCAATTTTTAGCACATTAGTCAACCAGAAGGCACCGCAGTAGACCACTATTACAACAAGTTGCTGATATCGCTAGGAGCACTTCGAACAGTCGTGACCACTGAGGTGAAGGATCAGACAAGGTCCATTTTGAAATATAGAATAAGAAGGATCAGTTGGCATACAAGTAACCCAGGAGCACATAGTGGGCAAGGCACACATCAGGATGACCACAAAGCTAAGTATCAGCAGAGTGCCGGTGCTACATCACATATATCAGGACGGAGGAATTTCTACTCACATTTCGCACCAGTCACCGCCCACCCCATGAACGCAAGACCACCCGAACTAGGTTAGCAATATCCCAAAGCATGACCAGAGGCACAGTACCTAGCCTCCATCCTGACCCAAGAAAGGGAGATAAAGAAAGAAAACAAAGAAAAGAAAAGCGAGGGGAAAAAAAGGACCCATAGAAACTAAGGAAGGACAAGAAAACAAAAAAGGGAACCCTCCCCCCCACCCCGCACCCCTGCAGAGGCTATGGCTTACCCCCCCCTAGCAGCGTGCCTGTCGCCCACAAAAATAGTACCCGAAATATAGTCACAGAGAAGAGAAAGAAAGAAAGAAAGAAGAAAGAGAAAAAAACATTTATAAAACTGGAGGAGAGCCATCCGTGTCGGCTCCCGGCCATCCCCTCCCGCAACAGAACCAGATCCCTCCCCCAAAGACAATGCACAATTGAAGTCAGTCAATACAATAAGAACCGGGGGGAGTCTTCCACGTATCGCACAAAGAGTTATAGCAGAAGAATGCGCGGCCCTCACCTCCGCCAGCCATATTAATGTCATTTGGGAAGACATATTATCCCTGGCCTGTCCTTACAGGTCTCCCTGGGCAAGACCGTCCATTTATTTGCTCAGCAACAGAGGTAGTAGCGCAAAGTGTCCAAGTAAGACCAGAGATCAGCAGACAAAGACAAAATGGACGTCGCCAGTCACCAACAGAGCCGTCACAACTCGCAGCCATCTTACCACTAACAGTCCCGGGACTCGCACTCCACATCAGGGAAGCGAGGGCGAGAAAGGAGGGGGCAGGTACATGAGCCAGCCATTGGTTAAACACTTCCCGAGGAGTCCGAGACGGTACCATAGACCAAGCCGCCATCCGTTGCCAAGAAAGGGATTCGCCAGAATAGTCCAAACACACGGAAGCCAGTCCACGGGCCACGACAGAATCCGGGAGCGCCAGCCCCCCTCCATACACATTAGCGGCCACAACACCACCAGCGGCAATAGTGTGGGGCAGGACTGCGGTCAGCCGGGACCCATCCGGTCGTGATGTCTCCAATGTGAGCACAACCTCGTCGAGCTTCCTCCCCAACACTAGGGAGCCATACTCCCAGGCAGACCGCAAGTCCCCCAGAGCGGCAAGAATATCACCATATGATAGCGTAGCTCCCGTCTCCTGTGCCATTGCTCCGCTAGATATCGCACACTCCCCACCTCGCTGTACTGTGAAAGTCGGGACGGCACATTCCATCCCCTCCAGGCGGCTATCGGGCGTTCCCACCGTGAGGGGAGAATGGGAGCCAGCCATGGGCGATTGCAATCTGGTCGGACCACCATCCCATGCGCGATAACAGTAGGAGCCGTCATCTAAAACGCGGTCTCTGATTGTGCCCATCCCCGCTCCGACTCAGCTCGGGAAGTTCGGGAGCGGTCCGCGAAGACCGGGCGGGTTTGCAGCCCGTTTCGGAGTAGCCCACCCTCGATAAGCCGACTGTTTTCAGGCTTGCCTTCGGTCCGTCACAGCAGGGACTCTCCCCAATCACGTCATTTAGTCCAGAGAGCGTGTATAATGAAAGTCAGGCCAACAGCCATTACGCTCCGGCAGACCGACTCCACCCAGGTAAGGATGGCCGCTGTTGTTGATTCAGTGCCGGCCACGTAGCTCACTCGAGGTCCCGGTTCCAGGGTCACTAGGGCCGCAACTTTCCGGATCTCGTTTCTCCGGCTGTGGGGCTGGCAGAGACCTCAGGATCGCACGATCGGTATCAGGTCGCATTCATAAGCATAAACCCATAGCGCAGTCTCAGGATTATGTGCAGGATATCCGTGCGGGGCTCGGAGGTTTGTAGAGCCGGGAGCCTACGCTTCCGTCCCGATCGCCATCTTGGCTCCTCTCGCTAAAGTCACTTTTGAACTTGGGGTTCTCTCTAAAAATCCCTGATACATGTCTTACTTGCCGACCCTGTAGTATGATACACGATTTAAATACTCTGTGAGCATTCGTGCATGCAACTCTGTTCTCACATGCTCCTTTTCGCCTTTTCTATTTTCTCAAGAATTAGTTGTTCTATTTGGTTGAACGGAAAACAATGTTGGGCTACTTATCATTTTTGCAATGTATTCATCTGTATATAATAGTGCCTCTCTATCGAACATCTTACCACAAAACATTGCTGGGGTGTGAAACCCTGTGATATGCAGGGAAAGGGAAAGAATTCTAGAAAAGAATAAACACCCCTTGTAGTGCAGCCACCGCACTAAGTGGCTAATTACGATGAAGTCCACTCAACACCGTCTCGGTCCTGGGACCGACCGACCTCTGGTACTGACCGTGTAATTAGGATCCGACCGAATACTGTTGTGTCGCATTCCTACATTTCCCTATGGGAGCATGCATTACAGCCGTAAACCAGACGTAATACATGCTCCCAAAGGGAAATGGTAGGTGCAGTTCAACCCTGCACCCCATGGCAGGCACTGTCAATCAAAGCCTTTATGGGCCGGATTGTAGTCGGCCTCTGAGTGTCACGTTCAGGAAAACAAGGGCATTTTCAGAATTGCAATTTAAAATTCGACTTCACCTTAAGTTTGGATTTTAAATTGTGATCCCAGAGACACCAGACGTGAAGGGTTCATCTCTTCCCCTTTGGAACTTACACTTAAAAATGTAATAAGGTAACCCCAATGATATCCTACGAGAGAGGTAGGCCTTGTGTAAGTTTTTCTCCACCAGGACATTAAAAACCTAAAAGTACATGCCCTGCCTTATAAATACATTGCACTCTGCCCTGTGAGTTATTCATGGCCTACCTAAGGGGTGACCTATATGTATGAAAAGGGAAGGTTTGGGCCCAGACGACATGGCAGTGTAACTGCTCACACAGGCTCTGTAATGGCGGGCCTGAGACATGGTTAAGGGCTACTTAAGTGGGTAGCACAATCAGGGATTCAGGCCCACCAGTATCATTTATTTACAAGCCCTGGGTATATGTATTGCAACTTTACTAGGGACTTATAAGCTAAATAAATATGCCAGTTGTTGCTGAACCAATATTACCATATTTAGGGGAGAGAGCACAAGCACTTTTGCACTGGTTAGCATTAGTAAAGTGTGCAGAGTCCTAGTACCAAACAAAAACGAGGTCAGAAAAGTGGAGAAGGAAGGCAAAAAGTTGGGGGAAGACCACCCTAAGGCTATCAGGTTTAAGATTCACTCGTTGGGTACTCGGGGAAGAAGCAGAGGAGAGCTTACCAACTCAGCCCTTGAAAGGCGGAATGAAAGGACAGCAAAGGCAGGGTGCAAGTCCTAGTGACACTAAACGGAACAACCAGAATGAGTATCCTAATAATCAGCGATCCTGAAGCAAGAATTACAATTTGAAGGCAGCCAGGACCTTCTGTTTCTGGATCTAAGCCCAGCAATGCAGTGAGGCAGGAACTGCTGGACATGAGTGGCTTCATCATTTTTCGAGGAACTTCGGTCTGCTTTAACATAGAAGGTGGTAATGGAAAGTCCCATTAGTGGAAAGAGGGAAATGGTGTAAGATGTTCTTGTTCAAGACCTCTGTGGTCCTTAAGGCCAATTTGGGAGGGCAGAGGGATTTCTAGGATAATGTGGTGTTTGTTCTTCTTAGGAATGTCAGCTGTTTAATTCAAAAGCTTTTGTTGATTTTGAAAAAGAATAAAAACATGTTAAATGCAGGGCAGACGACAGTCATATCAAAGGTACATTATGAGTAGACAAGGAGTACTAGCAGATGGTTTGATTATTAGACCTAAGCATAAGAATCTAGAAGGTAACATTTGTACGCACTAAACTGTTCTTTAGTTCTACATGTTATTCTTAATAGCTATATCTTAAATGTGTTTGATGGTAGATGATATGGGGCACAATACCGTATAAAATGTAATGTTGCATTTCTTTGTCGCAACTCTGAACCCGACTGAAGAGTTGACCAAGAGAGTTCAATGAATTCAAAGCACTTCAGCATGCAAGAGATGAAGAAGAATAAATAGGATCAGGAGGGTAAAGGGCAAAAAGGCATATAAATAATATAGGGAAAACAACAGGGTATCTGCTGCTATGAAAAGCCACATTGTGGACGGTACTGTAGAAGCTGTGTACAAATGAAGGTATTGGATCCTACCACTGACCAGCCTGGATCTCAACAAGTGATAAACAGAACAGGGTAGCTGATCAGGATAATTTGCAAAACAATAAGGTCCACACAGCCAAAACGTACTGCGTAGCCCAAGGTTCTATTCCAAACAAATTTATTGTATTTCAAAATCCATTTGCATTAAATCATCAAACACATGGCATCAAAAAGGGACTTCCTATCCAAACAGTCAGTTCAAAAACATACAGTTATATATACAATATATACAAATATACATACATTTAAGGTGAATACTCAAGATATGACGACACCAACACAAAACTTGAAAACAAATTATATAGCAAAAAAATGACAACATGAACAGCCTTTACACGAAAGGCACCATTTACAAGTGGAAAAAACCAGTCCTATAAATAAACAACCAGTGGACAGGCGGATCTGAAGATGGAAAGGGTTAGCCTGCCTGTCTCACAGCACCTGTGGTACAGTCTTTTTCAGATTGACAGCTAGGGCCCACGAGAGTGGTGTTAGTTAGTCCCTAGCTGCACCCTTCTTTCTTGACACAGGCTGGGGGTCAACGCGTTTCGAACCGTGATGAATATAGGTTCTCCTCAGGACATGGACTGGGTAGGAGTTTATCTGGAAAAAGGAATTGAATGGTGGTGTCAAAAGACGTGTATATTGTTGTCAAACTGAGATAACCCTCTCTGTCTCTACAGCGAAAGGAAAATAGGAATTACCTTGTCAGCCAGAACTAGGGCTAGACCAGGAAATGTGGATAGAACTTCAGGTCCGTTTTCTGAAATCAAAAGGATGTGGGGAATCAGGTCTGCTGGGTGCATGGGTGACAGATCACGCACAAACAGGCAAGTCTTGGGAGGGATGAATAAATAATAGACATTACCTGTATGCACTCGCAGGGGTGTCTGGATTTGGAGCGCCCGTGGCGCGGTGCGCGGTAGGTAGAGGGGCGAGTCACATGGTGGTTTTCTTGTTAAGCAAGCTGGGTGGCAAAAAAAAGGGAGAAAGTGGATTGCCAACACTGTACTGGGCGAAAAAGAGAGGCGGAAAATGTAACCTCCTAGGCGAGGATTCATGTGAAACTAAGAGACACTGAGCCTACCTGCACCTAGGTTGCTCTCTTGGAAAAACGGCCGGTCCGTGGAAGAATCCGGGGAGCGGGGCGGGAATCAAGCTGCCGCGTACCGCTGCGGAGAGGCGGAGACAAACACTCGGCAGTTAGAATGCGTTCGTCATATAGTGCCCAACGGAGGAAGGGGTCTGCTCGGCCGTTACTTACTTGGAGCGCCTGAGCATGAAAGTCCTTTTCTTCTTGTGCCTGGAAGCAAAGCGGAGCAGGGTGGCTCGCGCTCGTGTGTTTAACCCCTTCGGGGCTGATGACGAGCTGGGCTCGTCATGGCGTAGCCTCCTCGCACGCTCATGACGAGCCCAGCTCGTCATGAGCCCCACCCTCGGGGGAAGCGCCAGCGCTCCCTCCGAGTCTGCCTGATTTTTTTTGTTTTTGCGGGGATGGCAGGGGAAGACCTTCCCCTGCCTCCCCCCGCCCTCCCCGCCCACGTCATCAATGACGTCAGCGCGCGAGGCGCGCTGACGTCACCGGAGGCTTCCTTTGTTTACAGACGCGCAGGGAAGCCATTTGCTTCCTGCGCGTCGTTGCACAAAGAGGTTAGTTTTGCGGCTGGGGCGGGGGGGATTGTGATGCAACTTGCATCGAGGGAAAGGAAAGGCTTTTCCTTTCCCTCGGTGGCATTTTAGAGGTTTCCTGCTGCACGATCGTGCGATCGTGCAGCAGGAATGTTAGGGATTTTTTTTTTTTTTGGTTTTGTGATCAGTTTCTTAGTTCGGGGAGCGGCCCCTTGGGGAAGGGTCGCTCCCCTTGTTGGGGGAACATTATCTATGAAGTCTTTTCTTGGCTGCAATGTTGTGGAAAGGCCGTTTTTTGTACAAAAATGCTGATGGGGGTCATTTATAAAGTAAAATGATAGTGCTCATTGTAATGAAGGATGCAAGTGCCTCTGTCCTTCATTACTTATACTGATGTGTGTTTCTGAAGTGGCTAAAAAACACACCTGTGCTGCCTAGGCAAAGCTCACTAGTGTTTTTGGCCTGATGAATGTTTTTTTTTGTGTGCTGCTTTTCAAACACATGCTTTGTCTCCAGTGACCATGTGTGTGTTACTATGCCATGTGCGAAGGGGTCCTTTGAGTGAGCTGTCCATCATAGTGGGAAGCTCACAAATGTTTTTGGGCTGTTGATTGTTACCTGAATTTGTGCTGCAACTCTAGCGCCATCTTTGTCTCCATTGACCATGTGTGCGTTACTATGCAACTGCACAAATGTGCGCAGGGGTCCCTTGAGTGAGCTGTCCATCATAGTGGGAAGCTCACAAATGTTTTTGTGTTGATGATTGTTTTCCTGAGTTTGTGCCGCAACTCGAGCGCCATCTCCAGTGTCCATGTGTGCGTTACTATGCAATTGCACAGATGTGCGCAGGGGTCCCTTGTGTGAGCTGTCCATCATAGTGCTTGGTGTATGCACGAAACATGTCGACGATAGGAGTTGATAGGTACATCTGGACACATTACGTTTAGGGCAGCCTATCTTTCCACCCCGTTTATTACCACCTAGAGGCAAGAATAAAGTTTATTGTAAACCTACTGGGCAGGTATTTCACACATCACATAGTCCACTCCTCAAATACACATGCACCACACATAGTCTAATAAAGTGCTCCTACGTAACTTTCGCAAGTCGCAGCACGCCCCAGCCCGTAGAGGACTGGGATGGCCCCAATGATGAAGCATGTCACCGTGGGGCAACCCTGGTGAGTGAGGGGACACCTAAAAGAGGAGCATTTCTCCCCTTTTTTGTACACAATACCATATTTTCACAATCGACCCCAGTGTGTGTTGGTTGTTATCTGAATAAACTAGCAAGGCTCTTAGGTATCTGGAAACAGAGACCATTTGTTCATCATAGTGGGAAGTTCACAAATGTTTTTGGGCTGATGATTGCTTTCCTGAGTTTGTGCTGCAACTCGAGCCCCATCTTTGTCTCCAGTGTCCATGTGTGCGTTACTATGCAATTGCACAGATGTGCGCAGGGGTCCCTTGTGTGAGCTGTGAATCATAGTGGGAAGGTCACAAATGTTTTTGGGCTGATGAATGTTTTTCTGAATTTGTGCTGCAACTCGAGCGCTTGCTTTGTCTCCAGTGTCCGTGTGTGTTACTATGCCATCGCACCAATGTGTGCACAGGTCCCTTGAGTGAGCTGTCCATCATAGTGGGTAAATTTAGGAAAGATGGTGCACTCCGCTAGTTGGTGGGCGTTGCCAATAGGGGATCTTCTGTGTGAGTTCACATGCCTCTTATGTGTATAAATGGTCAGAGACTGTTGAGAGCAGCAGATGGGGAGAAAGAAGCTCCTGGTCATAGGAACTGTTTTAGGATTGCGCTTGTGAAAATCAAGGATGCAAGTGCCTCTGTCCAGCATCGCAGTTAACCACAGTAATTCTGTTGTCCCCCTCCCCATGAGAATCCCTGATGATGTCAGCGCGCACAGCACGCGCCAACATCTTCAGGGATTCCCAGGCGGTCGGGAAGCCATTTGCTTCCTGCGCCTGGAGGTGTTAGGTTGGTTTTGAGATATTTGGGGGGGTTTGCAAAGAGGCTTCAGGGGAGAGGTAAGTGATTTTCCTCTCTTCTGATGTCTCTTTGCAGGGCATTTCTGGCTCACGGTCGCGCACAGCATTGCGATTGTGCGGTGGAAATGCCCTCACTAGCACCAGGGATTTTATTTTAGATTGTAGGAAGTGACCCATTGTGCAAGGGTCGCTTTCAGGTGGGTCGGATTTTAAATTTAGATGTTCTGCCCCCCCCCCCCCCCGGTGGGCAAATCAACCCGTACTTTTGTCCGTTTTGCCCTTTTTGATGGCCCATCTGTGTGGATGTGATTTTGGGGGTACATTTGTGTATTGTTTATTCATTTGTTATGTTGTTTGTGAAATGTAGTATTAAATTATTTTTTTTCTTCTTTGTTTTTGATCCAGGCTTTTGCTGTTTGTATTGGTGTAGGTTGTGGTTCGGTTAATGCTGGTTTTGCAGCTTGTGTAGTTGCATGTGCTTGGTAAGTAAATGTTTTTTGTACTATTTTTCCTAGATAAATGTGTTGTTATGAAAAGTGAAGTTATTGCTGTTTGTGTGGCTTTGTGTTTCTTGATTGTTAACTTTTTTTTTTGTATTGCTGCTTGATGTGTACTTTGTCTAATCTATACTTGTTTTTTTTTCTTTCCAGTGGGATTTCCTTTCTTTTTGCTGTGTTTCAGCAGAGTAGGTGCTGGTGAGTCTTCTTATATTTGGTTAGATTTGAATTGTTTTTGAGTGTATTGATTTTTGTGTGAAGACTCTACCTTGTTTACTTCTTCCTTTGCACAGTGTAGGTTGTTGTTCACTTGTGTGTGTAGTCTTCTTGATTTGTAAGGATAATGGCTGCTCGCAGGATTACTGCTAAGCAGGTTGTTAGTTTGCTTTTTGAGTCTTCCTCTGACCATGGTCCAGACACTGACTCCGATTCGGAGCTTGAGTTAGGTGCAGAAGATTCAGGCAGTGAGTTTTCTCTTCGCATGGTATCATCGGATGATGATTCTTCTTCTAGTGCTGATGAAGTGCCTGTGGTAGAGAGGGACATTGATGTGCCGGTAGAGAGGGAAGAGCCATGTGAGCGGCAGCCTAGGTCCTCAAGGTTTCCCTTTTTTTCTCGTCAGGAACAGGCAAGTGTGGTAAAGGCTGCGCCCAAAAGGTTTCACATTGCTGTGGTGCGCCAAAGGTTATCTGGTGCTGCTAGTCTTCCTGTTGTTGAGCAGCATGAGGCATCTGGTGCTGCTAGTCTTTCTGTTGTTGTTGAGCAGCAAGTGGCATCTGGGGATGCGAGTTCTTCTGTTGATGTTGAGATGCAAGAGGCAGCTGGGGATGTGAGTTCGTCTGTTGGTGAAGAGATGCAAAATGTATCTGGGGATGCTAGTATTCCTGTTGGTGTAGTGAGGCAAGAGGCATCTGGGGATGCTAGTGTTCCCGTTGATGTAGTGCAGCAAGAGGCATCTGGCCTGCAGGCTAGGGTGGCTTCTTCTCCTCATGTTAGTGATGACGTCTGGGTTGCCCCTGGCATGGTGCAGCCGGAATTGCCAGACTTCACTGGTGTTCCAGGGTGTAGAGTGGATACTGACAATTTTTTGCCAATTCAATATTTTCAATTGTTTTTTGACGATGAGTTTTTGCAGGAGATTGTGGAGCAAACTAATTTGTATGCAGAGCAGTATTTGAGGGACCACAGTGCCAGCCTTAAGCCCCATTCCAGAGCTACCCATTGGTCTCCCACATATGTTGAAGAGATGAAGAAGTTTTTGGGATTAACTTTTTTGATGGGCTTGCTAAGGAAGCCATCAATGTCTTCTTATTGGTCCACTAGTCCCTTGATGGCAACATCTATATTTCCAGCAGTTATGACTCGTGATCGATATATGCTTCTTCTTCGCATGATGCATTTTGTTGATAATGATTTAGCGTTGCCACGCGATCACCCTGATTGTGACCGTCTTTTTAAGATTCGGCCTGTCCTTGATCACTTTGTTGATCGTTTTCCTGAGATGTTTGCACCTGGAAGAGAAATAGCTGTGGACGAGTCTTTGGTGTTGTTCAAGGGCCGCTTGGTTTTTAGGCAATACATTCCTAGTAAGAGGGCACGCTATGGCATCAAACTGTATATGCTGTGTGACAGTGAGACTGGATATGTTTATAATTTCAGGGTGTACACCGGTAAGGATTCCAGCATTAACACTTCTGCTTGTCCGTCCACTTTTGGAGTGACTGAGAAAATTGTGTGGGAACTAGGTAGACGATTATTTAACAAAGGCCACCATTTATATGTAGATAACTTCTACACTAGTGTGCGTTTGTTCAAGGAGTTGGCCAAAGTGGGCACTGTTGCATGTGGCACGATGCGCAGTAACCGGAAAGGTTTTCCAATAGAACTTGTTTGCAAAAGGCTTGTGCGGTGACAGTCTACTGCATTGCGATGTGGGAAGCTTCTAGCTGTGAAGTTTTCAGACAGGAGAGATGTTTACATGCTGACTACTATCCATGACGAAAGCACTGAAGCTCTGCCAGTTCGGGGTGAGACTGCTGAAGTGCGTAAACCTGTGTGCATTTTAGACTATAATAGGCACATGGGTGGTGTTGACAGAGTAGATCAGAGGTTGGAACCTTATGCTGCTCTTCGAAAGGCTTACGTTTGGTACAAGAAGTTGGCTATCCATCTTTTCCACTTGGCATCCTTTAATGCTTTTGTTGTTTTCCAGAAATCTTGTCCTGAGTCAAAGATGCCTTTTGTTAAGTTTCAGGAGACTATAATAGGCAGCCTTGTACTAGTGGAACAGGCAAGTGTGCCAAGATTTGGAGTGGTGGAGGAAGTGGCTAGACTGAAAGATCGCCACTTTCCAGAATACATTCCTCCCACAACTGCAAAAGACAAACCCACTAAAAGATGTAGAGTCTGTTGGCGAAGAGAAGTGCGGAGGGAGTCTCGTATGCACTGTCCTGACTGTCCTTCAAATCCTGGATTGTGTGTGCCAGCTTGTTTTAAATCGTACCACACACAAAAGAAGTTTTGGGAGTTTCATTGAGCTTGTAAGTGTACTGTCTGGTTTGTTTTCTGTAATATTTTTTTGTTTGCTTTTAGGTTTGCATTAGTGCAAAGCATTTAGGTTTTGAATTTGTGTTAGCAGATTTGTAGGTTTCTACATTTGATTTGTGGTATTTCTTTAAAAAATTCTAATTTTGATGGTGGTGTGTGCAGGATTGTGCTTGGATTGTTGGTGTGCGTGGACAGGCGCTTGGCTGGTGGTGTGCGTGGTCTGGTGCTTGGCTGGAATAGTGCATGGATTGGAGTTGTGCTGGGGGGGTTAGTGGATTTTTGCTTGGCTGGCGGAGTGTATGGTTGGGTGCTTGGCTGGCGGTGTGAGTGGAGTGGTGCTTGGCTGGCGGTGTGTGTGGAGTGGTGCTTGGCTGGCGGCGTGTGTGGAGTGGTGCTTGGATGGTGTTGTGTTTGTGGAGTGGCGCTTGGCTGGTGGTGTGCGTGGAGTGATGCTTGGCTGGTGGTGTGTGTGGAGTGGTAGTTGGCTGTCGGTGTGCGCTGAGTGGTGTTTGGCTGGCAGTGTGCATGGTCTGGTGCTTGGATGGTGGTGTGGGTGGACTGGCGCTCGGCAGGCGGTGTGTGAGTAGTTACTTTCTGTTGGTCACTACACACACTGCTAGTTGAGTGACACTCCCCACAGTCCATCATTTTGTGTAGTTGCAGTGTCAGAAATGTGGGCGTGTGAAAGTGATGGGCCCTTGAATGGCGCTGTTTGCTGGTGTGAGTGTTGAAATGTGATGGGTCCGCGGCTGGCGGTGTGAATGTTTTGTATGTGTCACGCGTACGAAAGGTGTATGAATGGCCTGTAAAGAGGTTGGTGCCTTGACGTGGCTTTACAGCTCACGAGCTGCGAGTCAGTGGTTCAGTTTATCATACTTTCAATTATACGCAGTGTATTTCATTTTTGATGAAATTACTTGCGTATCCAATTGTATGTACTGAATCATCACTCACCCTCGTGCCAAATCCAACCAGTATGTGTGTGTGCTTGCGGATTAGATGGGTGTGCAGTAATAATTGTTTTTTTTCTAATTTCTGCAGTAGGGTGTACCTTGCCCCTTATTGTGATTGTTGTTATGTGTTGCTTTTCCATTCGGATGGTGTCAATGGTCTGGTTTGTATCAGGTATGAAAGGTGCGTGAATGGCCTGTAAAACGGTTGGTGCCTTGTCGTGGCTTTACAGCTCACGAGTTGCGAGTCACTGGTTCAGTTTTTATGCATTTATTTATTGACAGAGCATTTCATTTTTTTGAAATATCTTGTTAATAAAATTTTATGTACTGAACCATCACTCGCCCTCGTGCCAAATCCAACCTGTATGTGTGTGTCTTTGAGGAATAGATAGCCGTGCTTGAATGTTTGACTTTTGAGTAACTCTGTTAAGGTGTGGTATCCTTTTACTTGGGAGAACAAGGGGAGCGCAGGGTGGTAGGACTTTTTTGCCGGCACGGCGATCCCACGCCAAAATGTTTGGAAAAGTGCTATTTTTACCTATTTTTAAGGTTTGCAAGGAGTTCTGGGTAGGAAAACATTGGTGGACCCACACATGCCATACCTCCCTGGACTCTCCCGGGTGTCTAGTTTTCAGAACTGTTTGGGTTTGCTACTTTCCAAAGAATACCACCCACCCCGGGCCAAAAACTCAGGTGCCTCCCCCCCAAAAAATCAAAGTTATATTGCTTCAGGGTATTTTATATTCACCACTGTTAGATTTGGACCTTTTCCTGTTGCAGCCACTATGGCTACCCACGCAAGTGAGGTACCGTTTTTATCGGGAGACCTGGGGGAATGCTGGGTGGGAGGTAATTTGTGTGAGCCCAGTGATGCCACGCTTTCCCAGACTACAACGTGTGAAAAAATTGATTTTTTTCTGCTAAAATTGAGGTTTGCAAGGGATTCTGGGTAAAGGAACGTTGGCGGATCCACGCAAGCCATACCTCCTTGGAAGCGCCCGGGTGTCTACTTTTCAGAAATGTGTGGGTTTGGTAGGTTTCCATAGATGGCTGTCTCGCACGGGGCCAGAAACCCAGGTAACCCCTAAGTCCACCAGCTTTTGCAAGAGGGGTTACCTGGGTTTTTGGCCCCGTGCGAGACAGCCATCTAGGGAAACCTACCAATCCCACACATTTCTGAAAAGTAGACAACCGGGGGCTTCCAAGGAGGTATGGCTTGCGTGGATCCTCCAACGTTCCTTTACCCAGAATCCCTTGCAAACCTCATTTTTTGCATGGTAAAAAATCAGTTTTTTCACACGTTTTAGTGTGGGAAAGCGTGGCATCACTGGGCACACACAAATTACCTCCCACCCAGCGTTCCCCAAGGTCTCCCGATAAAAATGGTACCTCACTTGCGTGGGTAGGCATAGCGGCTGCTTTAGGAAAAGGCCCAATTCATACTGTGGAGACAAAAACTTTACCTTTAGCCAAATAATCTTATTTTTTGAGGGGGTCACCTGAGCTTTTGGCCCGGGGCTTGGCAGGCATCTTTGGAAACTACCAAACCCAAACAGTTCTGAGAACTAGACACCCGGGGGAGTCCAGGGTGGTATGGCATGCGTGGGTCCCCCAATGTTTTCCTACCCAGAAACCCCTGCAAACCTGAAATTTTGGTCAAAAAACCCACTTTTCCATACTTTTTTGGGTGGGATCTCGCTGCCGGAACAAATGTCCTACCACCCAGTGTTTCCCTTGTTCTCCCGAGTAAAATGATACCTCACTTGTGTGGGTGGGCCAAAGGCATGTGACTTAGGCTGGGGTGCTTAGTTTGTAAAACGTAAATATGAGTAAAAACTACTTTTTTCAAAATTCATTTTTGGCGTATTCTGCTTTGGGGCACCCACACAAGTGAGGTATCCTTTTACTCGGGAGAACAAGGGGAACGCAGGGTGGTATGACTTTTTTGCCGACCCGGTGATCCCACGCCAAAAAGTTTGGAAAAGTGCAATTTTTACCTAATTTTAAGGTTTGCAGAGAGTTCTGGGTAGGAAAACATTGGGGGACCCATGCATGCCATACCTCCCTGGAGTCCCCCGGGTGTCTAGTTTTCAGAACTGTTTGGGTTTGCTACTTTGCAAAGAATACCACCGAGCCCCGGGCCACAAACTCAGATGCCCCCCCCCAAAATCAAGGTAGTTTTGCAATAAGGTAATGTAAATTCACCACCGTACAATTTGAACCGTTTCCTGTTGCAGCCACTATGTTTACCCACGCAAGTGAGGTACCGTTTTTTTCGGGAGACCTGGGGGCACGCTGGGTGGGTGGAAATTTGTTGATCCACGCAGATTCCAGAACTTTCCACCACAGAAATGTGAGGAAAATGTGTTTTTTTGGTCAAATTTTTATGTTTGCAAGGGATTCTGGGTAACAAAACCTGGGGGTAGGCAGGCGAGTCACCACATCCTGAATTCCCCTGGGTGTCTAATTTTCAAAAATGTATAGGTTTGCTAGGTTTCCCTAGGTGCTGGCAGAGCTACGGCGCAAAAACAAAAGGTAGTCTTTTTGTCCGAATCGTGCTAAATTTCACTGGGAAATTGAGGTGCGACCATGCTGCGTTTTGCGCTGTTTCATGTCGCAGCCACTATGCCTACCCACGCAAGTGAGGTACCGTTTTTTTCGGGAGACCTGGGGGCACGCTGGGTGGGTGGAAATTTGTTGATCCACGCAGATTCCAGAACTTTCCACCACAGAAATGTGAGGAAAATGTGTTTTTTTGGTCAAATTTTTATGTTTGCAAGGGATTCTGGGTAACAAAACCTGGGGGTAGGCAGGCGAGTCACCACATCCTGAATTCCCCTGGGTGTCTAATTTTCAAAAATGTATAGGTTTGCTAGGTTTCCCTAGGTGCTGGCAGAGCTACGGCGCAAAAACAAAAGGTAGTCTTTTTGTCCGAATCGTGCTAAATTTCACTGGGAAATTGAGGTGCGACCATGCTGCGTTTTGCGCTGTTTCATGTCGCAGCCACTATGCCTACCCACGCAAGTGAGGTACCGTTTTTTTCGGGAGACCTGGGGGCACGCTGGGTGGGTGGAAATTTGTTGATCCACGCAGATTCCAGAACTTTCCACCACAGAAATGTGAGGAAAATGTGTTTTTTTGGTCAAATTTTTATGTTTGCAAGGGATTCTGGGTAACAAAACCTGGGGGTAGGCAGGCGAGTCACCACATCCTGAATTTCCCTGGGTGTCTAATTTTAAAAAATGTATAGGTTTGCTAGGTTTCCCTAGGTGCTGGCAGAGCTACGGCGCAAAAACAAAAGGTAGTCTTTTTGTCCGAATCGTGCTAAATTTCACTGGGAAATTGAGGTGCGACCATGCTGCGTTTTGCGCTGTTTCATGTCGCAGCCACTATGCCTACCCACGCAAGTGAGGTACCGTTTTTTTCGGGAGACCTGGGGGCACGCTGGGTGGGTGGAAATTTGTTGATCCACGCAGATTCCAGAACTTTCCACCACAGAAATGTGAGGAAAATGTGTTTTTTTGGTCAAATTTTTATGTTTGCAAGGGATTCTGGGTAACAAAACCTGGGGGTAGGCAGGCGAGTCACCCCATCCTGAATTTCCCTGGGTGTCTAGTTTTCAAAAATGTATAGGTTTGGTAGGTTTCCCTAGGTGCTGGCAGAGCTACGGCGCAAAAACAAAAGGTAGTCTTTTTGTCCGAATCGTGCTAAATTTCACTGGGAAATTGAGGTGCGACCATGCTGCGTTTTGCGCTGTTTCATGTCGCAGCCACTATGCCTACCCACGCAAGTGAGGTACCGTTTTTTTTGGGAGACCTGGGGGCACGCTGGGTGGGTGGAAATTTGTTGATCCACGCAGATTCCAGAACTTTCCACCACAGAAATGTGAGGAAAATGTGTTTTTTTGGTCAAATTTTTATGTTTGCAAGGGATTCTGGGTAACAAAACCTGGGGGTAGGCAGGCGAGTCACCCCATCCTGAATTTCCCTGGGTGTCTAGTTTTCAAAAATGTATAGGTTTGCTAGGTTTCCCTAGGTGCTGGCAGAGCTACGGCGCAAAAACAAAAGGTAGTCTTTTTGTCCGAATCGTGCTAAATTTCACTGGGAAATTGAGGTGCGACCATGCTGCGTTTTGCGCTGTTTCATGTCGCAGCCACTATGCCTACCCACGCAAGTGAGGTACCGTTTTTTTCGGGAGACTTGGGGGCACGCTGGGTGGGTGGAAATTTGTTGATCCACGCAGATTCCAGAACTTTCCACCACAGAAATGTGAGGAAAATGTGTTTTTTTGGTCAAATTTTTATGTTTGCAAGGGATTCTGGGTAACAAAACCTGGGGGTAGGCAGGCGAGTCACCCCATCCTGAATTCCCCTGGGTGTCTAGTTTTCAAAAATGTATAGGTTTGCTAGGTTTCCCTAGGTGCTGGCAGAGCTACGGCGCAAAAACAAAAGGTAGTCTTTTTGTCCGAATCGTGCTAAATTTCACTGGGAAATTGAGGTGCGACCATGCTGCGTTTTGCGCTGTTTCATGTCGCAGCCACTATGCCTACCCACGCAAGTGAGGTACCGTTTTTTTCGGGAGACCTGGGGGCACGCTGGGTGGGTGGAAATTTGTTGATCCACGCAGATTCCAGAACTTTCCACCACAGAAATGTGAGGAAAATGTGTTTTTTTGGTCACATTTTTATGTTTGCAAGGGATTCTGGGTAACAAAACCTGGGGGTAGGCAGGCGAGTCACCCCATCCTGAATTTCCCTGGGTGTCTAGTTTTCAAAAATGTATAGGTTTGCTAGGTTTCCCTAGGTGCTGGCAGAGCTACGGCGCAAAAACAAAAGGTAGTCTTTTTGTCCGAATCGTGCTAAATTTCACTGGGAAATTGAGGTGCGACCATGCTGCGTTTTGCGCTGTTTCATGTCGCAGCCACTATGCCTACCCACGCAAGTGAGGTACCGTTTTTTTCGGGAGACCTGGGGGCACGCTGGGTGGGTGGAAATTTGTTGATCCACGCAGATTCCAGAACTTTCCACCACAGAAATGTGAGGAAAATGTGTTTTTTTGGTCAAATTTTTATGTTTGCAAGGGATTCTGGGTAACAAAACCTGGGGGTAGGCAGGCGAGTCACCCCATCCTGAATTTCCCTGGGCGTCTAGTTTTCAAAAATGTATAGGTTTGCTAGGTTTCCCTAGGTGCTGGCAGAGCTACGGCGCAAAAACAAAAGGTAGTCTTTTTGTCCGAATCGTGCTAAATTTCACTGGGAAATTGAGGTGCGACCATGCTGCGTTTTGCGCTGTTTCATGTCGCAGCCACTATGCCTACCCACGCAAGTGAGGTACCATTTTTTTTGGGAGACCTGGGGGCACGCTGGGTGGGTGGAAATTTGTTGATCCACGCAGATTCCAGAACTTTCCACCACAGAAATGTGAGGAAAATGTGTTTTTTTGGTCACATTTTTATGTTTGCAAGGGATTCTGGGTAACAAAACCTGGGGGTAGGCAGGCGAGTCACCCCATCCTGAATTTCCCTGGGTGTCTAGTTTTCAAAAATGTATAGGTTTGCTAGGTTTCCCTAGGTGCTGGCAGAGCTACGGCGCAAAAACAAAAGGTAGTCTTTTTGTCCGAATCGTGCTAAATTTCACTGGGAAATTGAGGTGCGACCATGCTGCGTTTTGCGCTGTTTCATGTCGCAGCCACTATGCCTACCCACGCAAGTGAGGTACCGTTTTTTTCGGGAGACCTGGGGGCACGCTGGGTGGGTGGAAATTTGTTGATCCACGCAGATTCCAGAACTTTCCACCACAGAAATGTGAGGAAAATGTGTTTTTTTGGTCAAATTTTTATGTTTGCAAGGGATTCTGGGTAACACAACCTGGGGGTAGGCAGGCGAGTCACCCCATCCTGAATTCCCCTGGGTGTCTACTTTTCAAAAATGTATAGGTTTGCTAGGTTTCCCTAGGTGCTGGCAGAGCTACGGCGCACAAACAAAAGGTAGTCTTTTTGTCCGAATCGTGCTAAATTTCACTGGGAAATTGAGGTGCGACCATGCTGCGTTTTGCGCTGTTTCATGTCGCAGCCACTATGCCTACCCACGCAAGTGAGGTACCGTTTTTTTCGGGAGACCTGGGGGCACGCTGGGTGGGTGGAAATTTGTTGATCCACGCAGATTCCAGAACTTTCCACCACAGAAATGTGAGGAAAATGTGTTTTTTTGGTCAAATTTTTATGTTTGCAAGGGATTCTGGGTAACAAAACCTGGGGGTAGGCAGGCGAGTCACCTCATCCTGAATTCCCCTGGGTGTCTAGTTTTCAAAAATGTATAGGTTTGCTAGGTTTCCCTAGGTGCTGGCAGAGCTACGGCGCAAAAACAAAAGGTAGTCTTTTTGTCCGAATCGTGCTAAATTTCACTGGGAAATTGAGGTGCGACCATGCTGCGTTTTGCGCTGTTTCATGTCGCAGCCACTATGCCTACCCACGCAAGTGAGGTACCGTTTTTTTCGGGAGACCTGGGGGCACGCTGGGTGGGTGGAAATTTGTTGATCCACACAGATTCCAGAACTTTCCACCACAGAAATGTGAGGAAAATGTGTTTATTTTGTGAAAAACTTAGCTTTGCAAGGGATTCTGGGTAACAAAACCTGGTGGTAGGCAGTCGAGTCACCCCATCCTGAATTCCCCTGGGTGTCTACTTTTCAAAAATGTATAGGTTTGCAAGGTTTCCCTAGGTGCCGGCAGAGCTAGGGTGCAAAAACTACAGGTAGGCACTTTGCCAAAAAAGGGTCAATTTGTAACTGCTAAATTTAGGTGTGACCACGTTGCATTTTCCGCCGTTTCCTGTCGCAGGCACAAGGCCGACCCACACAAGTGAGGTACCGTTTTTATCGGGACACTTGGGGTAATTCAGATTTGTAAATCAACTGTTATTACCAATTGAGCTTTCATGCATTTCTCCCTTTGAATGAAAGACATTGAGTAAAAAAAAAATCTTTATGAAAAATGACCAATAATTCTCATGCTAGTATGAGTATTCCCAACTTTGAAAATGTGCAATTATATACTGTTTCTGAAGTCTATAATTTGTACCCAATTCAGAAATACATAGGTGTCTTTCATACAGATTATTCCATGTATACATTTTCCAAGACAAAGTGCACTATACCCAGTAAATGAAAAAATACCATTGCAAGTTGCTGCTCAGTTTTTGGATCTGGGTTCGTCGGGTTCTTGGTGAAACTACAAGTCCTATATATCCCCACAACCAGGAAGGTCTAACGGATGTAACGGTATATTGCTTTCCAAGAGCTGTCAAAATTAGAAAAAGTTATAGGTGAAAACGTTGAGACAAAAGGCTGTTTTTTTCAACAAAATTTCAAATATTCCAATATCTAACTGTTAGTTTCTATAACGAAACCTTCATGGATTTAGACAAATGACCCCTTTCTGAATTCAGAATTTTGTCTACGTTTCGAAAATGTAAAGCTTTCCAGGATCCATTATTGCTTTCAAACTCATTTCTACCATTAACTGGAAGGAGGTGGAAAGCTCTAAAAATAGCAAAAATAGGCTATGTCCCAGAAAAATGCCAAAACTGAGTGAAAAATTTCGGTTCTCTGACAAAAGTCTGTCATTCCCTGAAAGCTGAGAAAATGGAGATTTCAGCCCCACAAACCTTTTTGTGATACCATTTTCAGGGAAACACCCAGAGGCTTTCATTTGCAGCCCGTTTTTCCCATTTTTCTGAAAAAAACAAAAAAATCACTATATTTTGCTAAATTTCTGGGCCCCCTCCAAGGGAATCCACAAACCCAGGGCGCCTTTAGAATCCACATGATGTTGGAAGAAAAGGACGCAAATTTGGCGTGGATACCTTATGTGGTCAAAAAGTTACAAGGGCCTAAGCGCGCACTACTCCAAAACGCCAAAAAAAGCCTCAGCACAGGAGGGGAAAAGGCCTAGCAGCGAAGGGGTTAAGGCAAACTGCTGAATGGCGGGCATAGAGACAGAAGGGGGACTGCAAATGGGTCCCGGGGAACATGGTACTCGTAGTTCCATGTTACAGAATGCCAGGAAGTGGATTGGATGTTGAACAGGCAGGACCTGCCGGATAAACTGTTCCAAGGGTGTTAGCCCTGCTGTAAGGGTTTGATGCACAAGACCGGCATTTTTGACAGACTGCAACATGGTGTCCGTAAAATATACACCAGAACCATTTTCCTCTAAGTCTGACCACGTTAGAACCTCTGGTTCATTTCATAAGTCGCCCCATGTGTCTTGGCCCTCCACTGGTGTTATGTGCCGTAGTGTATATTATCATGACATCGCATGTTTGAAGACATCTTCCTAGTTCCGAAGTAAGAGATATTAAGTGCCAGACATTCACACCCATATGAAATGTTACAAATGCCACACCACCAATCAAGTGTCGTCATTGTTTATACCCAATGCCCACAAATTTGGAAGACAGGAGAGAGTTAGTACATGAATGAAGGAAAAGTGAGAAAAAAGTGAGAAAAAAAGAAAAGGAAACGGATTATTTGGAATATGCCAAATAGAACCCATCGAGATCGGTAGCAGCACAGCTTTGACGCAGCTAGGCCCCAACAAGCTGCTTGGCATTCAGAAAAACAGGGATTGGATGGAGCTAGACTCACAGATTAGAAAGTTCAGACATTTCATTTAGGCCAGAATTCGATGTGTCAAATTTTAGGATGAGATACGCCTCCTTTTGGGAAAGCCGGGCGTCTGGATCTCCGCTGCCACCTCGAATCACTGCCAACACAGTCCATCTCATCTCATCCACAGAGTGTTTGTAGCGTAAGAAGTGAGAGACCAACGGTGCCGTTAAGTTCTTATTGTTTATTCTAGACCTGTGTTGTATTATTCTTTGGCGGACCTCCTGCGTGGTTTTGCCAATGTACAGCTTGTTGCAGGGACATTGAATGGCATACACGGTATATTTAGTCTTGCAATTAGTGTGTTCGTCATGGCGCCAGAATTTGTTGCCATCAGTGAACAGGGAACCTTCCATTGTGATGTCACAGACAGTGCAAGTCCCGCATTTGCGGTGTCCCTTGACAGGATTGGCCCCAAAGATGGTACTTTGATTGTCTCTTTGGCTGGAGGCCGAGTGGAAGTGATCATCTTGGGTCGCTGGTCTAGATCTTTTTTCTAGTAGATGTTCCCTGGGCGTCCATCTTGCTCTTTTCATAGAGTGCTTCAACAACTTGTGTGAGTATCCCCTTTCCTGCAACTTGGCCGTCAGTGCTTGTCCGTGAAGATCAAACTGTTGTACTGATGAGCAATTCCGCCTTACACTGAGAAATTGTCCATATGGGAGATTATCCCGCAAGCTCCTTGGGTGGTAGCTCCTGTAATGGAGTGCATTGTTCTTGTCGGTTTTCTTCTGATAGAGAGAGCATGACAGTTCATCAGTTTTTGCCGAGACCTCCACGTCCAGAAAGGGTAATGATTTGGAATCGTAGCTCAGACTGAATTTTATATCAGGACTTCTGTTGTTGAGCCATATATGAAATTCTTCAAGAAGGGCTGAAGGACCATTCTAGATGCACCACACATCATCTATGTATCTGAGCCATTGCTCAATATGTTGTTTGTAGGGGTTGTTGTTGAACACATATTTCTCCTCGTACTGACCCATGTAAAGGATGGCCATTTCGGGCGCAAAGGGGCAACCCATCGCCGAACCTTTCACTTGTAAGAACATCTCGTCTTCAAAAGTGAAGAAATTCTTTTTCAATGCCAGCGATGCAAACGAGACGATTAGGTCAGTGGGGACCCTGTGTGGACGGGGTCTGCTGTCCAAATATAGTTCAATGACATCTAGACCGTCTTGTTGGGGTATCTGTGTGTACAGGGAACACACATCCATAGTGGCAAGCAATTGGGAAGTTGAGTCAAACTTGAGTCCTTCAACTTTGTTAATGAAGTCCATGGTGTCCCTCAGGTAAGATGGAACTTGGACCACGAGAGGTTTCAGGAAGATGTCGACAAATTGAGAGATCCGCTCCAGGACAGAGTCACATCCGGACACGATGGGGCGTCCCGGGGGTGTTTTTGAGTCTTTGTGCACTTTCAGGAGAAAGTATAGATGAGGAATCCGTGGGTGTTTCTTCACGAGATATTCCGATTCCTTGGGTCCTAATATTCCTGATTCTCTGGCCTCACTAACAAGTATGTTGACTTCATTCAGTATCTGTGCTGTAGGGTCTTGTGTGATCCGGCGATACCACTCCTGATTATAAACATGGCTGCGCCCTTCAGTTCTATATAGGTCTTTTGACCACAGGACCACTGCTCCTCCCTTGTCTGCTGGTCTTATGATCGCCTCTTGTTGACCTTTCAGTTCTTGTATGGCTTCTTTTTGTTTTTTGGTAATGTTGCCTGGTACAAACGGGCGTTTCTTCTCAAGCATATTCAAAGATGACATGACAGAGCGCTCAAAGGCAAGAATGTTTTTGGAGATGTTATGATTGGGGGGACAAAACGTGGACTTGTTCCTCAATCCTGATGCTTCAGTTAGGACCTGGTCAGGCGAGTCCCTGAAGAACCATCTGAGGCGTATTTTCCTAAAAAATTCCAAAACCTCCAGTTTGATTCTAGTGAAATCCATTGCAATCCCGGGGACAAAGGAAAGCCCCAATTCCAACACTTCTTTTTCGGCTTGTGATAGAACTTTCCCAGAAATGTTTATGATGGCAGATGGTTTTAGGATTTGTAGTGTTGTTTGCGTGTCGTCATCTCCCACTGGGGTTTGAATCTTGTCCGCTTCTGCTGTTGGCCCTGGCCTAAAAAAGGCCTCTTTGTGGTATTTCTGTTCTGTTGGTTCCTATTAGACGAACCCTCACCAGCGTCTGAGTCCTCCATTGACTCCGACGAGGATGTTTCAGAAAACGTGGTAAATCTTTTCTTTGATCTCATCTGATTCAACTCAACTTCAAAACCTCAAAATTTGAGAAGGATCAAAAAAATTTTAACATTGAGACAGTGTATCCATACCTCAAAGATGAGTTTTATTCTAAACCCGACTCCACTCGATATCTCAACACCAATCAGGGGAGATCAAAGAAAAGATTTACCACGTTTTCTGAAACATCCTCGTCGGAGTCAATGGAGAACTCAGACGCTGGTGAGGGTTCGTCTAATAGGAACCAACAGAACAGAAATACCCCAAAGAGGCCTTTTTTAGGCCAGGGCCAACAGCAGAAGCGGACAAGATTCAAACCCAGTGGGAGATGACGACGCGCAAACAACATTACAAATCCTAAAACCATCTGCCATCATAAACATTTCTGGGAAAGTTCTATCACAAGCCGAAAAAGAAGTGTTGGAATTGGGGCTTTCCTTTGTCCCCGGGATTGCAATGGATTTCACTAGAATCAAACTGGAGGTTTTGGAATTTTTTAGGAATATACGCCTCAGATGGTTCTTCAGGGACTCACCTGACCAGGTCCTAACTGAAGCATCAGGATTGAGGAACAAGTCCACGTTTTGTCCCCCCAATCATAACATCTCCAAAAACATTCTTGCCTTTGAGCGCTCTGTCATGTCATCCTTGAATATGCTTGAGAAGAAACGCCCGTTTGTACCAGGCAACATTACCAAAAAACAAAAAGAAGCCATACAAGAACTGAAGGGTCAACAAGAGGCGATCATAAGACCAGCAGACAAGGGAGGAGCAGTGGTCCTGTGGTCAAAAGACCTATATAGAACTGAAGGACTCAGCCATGTTTATAATCAGGAGTGGTATCGCTGGATCACACAAGACCCTACAGCACAGATAATGAATGAAGTCAACATACTTGTTAGTGAGGCCAGAGAATCAGGAATATTAGGACCCAAGGAATCGGAATATCTCGTGAAGAAACACCCACGGATTCCTCATCTATACTTTCTCCCGAAAGTGCACAAAGACTCAAAAACACCCCCGGGACGCCCCATCGTGTCCGGATGTGACTCTGTCCTGGAGCCGATCTCTCAATTTGTCAACATCTTCCTGAAACCTCTCGTGGTCCAAGTTCCATCTTACCTGAGGGACACCATGGACTTCATTACCAAAGTTGAAGTACTCAAGTTTGACTCAACTTCCCAATTGCTTGCCACTATGGATGTGTGTTCCCTGTACACACAGATACCCCAACAAGACGGTCTAGATGTCATTGAACTATATTTGGACAGCAGACCCCGTCCACACAGGGTCCCCACTGACCTAATCGTCTCGTTTGCATCGCTGGCATTGAAAAAGAATTTCTTCACTTTTGAAGACGAGATGTTCTTACAAGTGAAAGGTTCGGCGATGGGTTGCCCCTTTGCGCCCGAAATGGCCATCCTTTACATGGGTCAGTACGAGGAGAAATATGTGTTCAACAACAACCCCTACAAACAACATATTGAGCAATGGCTCAGATACATAGATGATGTGTGGTGCATCTGGAATGGTCCTTCAGCCCTTCTTGAAGAATTTCATATATGGCTCAACAACAGAAGTCCTGATATAAAATTCAGTCTGAGCTACGATTCCAAATCATTACCCTTTCTGGACGTGGAGGTCTCGGCAAAAACTGATGAACTGTCATGCTCTCTCTATCAGAAGAAAACCGACAAGAACAATGCACTCCATTACAGGAGCTACCACCCAAGGAGCTTGCGGGATAATCTCCCATATGGACAATTTCTCCGTGTAAGGCGGAATTGCTCATCAGTACAACAGTTTGATCTTCACGGACAAGCACTGACGGCCAAGTTGCAGGAAAGGGGATACCCACACAAGTTGTTGAAGCACTCTATGAAAAGAGCAAGATGGACGCCCAGGGAACATCTACTAGAAAAAAGATCTAGACCAGCGACCCAAAGGATAGTCTGTGTATCCACCTTTGGCCCTCATACCAACCAGCTCCAAAAGATCATCAGGAAAAGCTGGCACCTTGTTGAGGAAATACTACCCGATGTAGGTGTACCTCTGTTTGCACTCAAAAAGAACCGAAGTATAGGCCAGATGATCACTTCCACTCGGCCTCCAGCCAAAAGAGACAATCAAAGTACCATCTTTGGGGCCAATCCTGTCAAGGGACACCGCAAATGCGGGACTTGCACTGTCTGTGACATCACAATGGAAGGTTCCCTGTTCACTGATGGCAACAAATTCTGGCGCCATGACGAACACACTAATTGCAAGACTAAATATACCGTGTATGCCATTCAATGTCCCTGCAACAAGCTGTACATTGGCAAAACCACGCAGGAGGTCCGCCAAAGAATAATACAACACAGGTCTAGAATAAACAATAAGAACTTAACGGCACCGTTGGTCTCTCACTTCTTACGCTACAAACACTCTGTGGATGAGATGAGATGGACTGTGTTGGCAGTGATTCGAGGTGGCAGCGGAGATCCAGATGCCCGGCTTTCCCAAAAGGAGGCGTATCTCATCCTAAAATTTGACACATCGAATTCTGGCCTAAATGAAATGTCTGAACTTTCTAATCTGTGAGTCTAGCTCCATCCAATCCCTGTTTTTCCGAATGCCAAGCAGCTTGTTGGGGCCTAGCTGCGTCAAAGCTGTGCTGCTACCGATCTCGATGGGTTCTATTTGGCATTTTCCAAATAATCCGTTTCCTTTTCTTTTTTTCTCACTTTTTTCTCACTTTTCCTTCATTCATGTACTAACTCTCTCCTGTCTTCCAAATTTGTGGGCATTGGGTATAAACACGACACTTGATTGGTGGTGTGGCATTTGTAACATTTTATATGGGTGTGAATGTCTGGCACTTAATATCTCTTACTTCGGAACTAGGAAGATGTCTTCCAACATGCAATGTCATGATAATATACACTACGGCACATAACACCAGTGGAGGGCCAAGACACATGGGGCGACTTATGAAATGAACCAGAGGTTCTAACGTGGTCAGACTTAGAGGAAAATGGTTCTGGTGTATATTTTACGGACAACATGTTGCAGTCTGTCAAAAATGCCGGTCTTGTGCATCAAACCCTTACAGCAGGGCTAACACCCTTGGAACAGTTTATCCGGCAGGTCCTGCCTGTTCAACATCCAATCCACTTCCTGGCATTCTGTAACATGGAACTACGAGTACCATGTTCCCCGGGACCCATTTGCAGTCCCTCTTCTGTCTCTATGCCCGCCATTCAGCAGTTTGCCTTAAACACACGAGCGCGAGCCACCCTGCTCCGCTTTGCTTCCAGGCACAAGAAGAAAAGGACTTTCATGCTCAGGCGCTCCAAGTAAGTAACGGCCGAGCAGACCCCTTCCTCCGTTGGGCACTATATGACGAACGCATTCTAACTGCCGAGTGTTTGTCTCCGCCTCTCCGCAGCGGTACGCGGCAGCTTGATTCCCGCCCCGCTCCCCGGATTCTTCCACGGACCGGCCGTTTTTCCAAGAGAGCAACCTAGGTGCAGGTAGGCTCAGTGTCTCTCAGTTTCACATGAATCCTCGCCTAGGAGGTGACATTTTCCGCCTCTCTTTTTCGCCCAGTACAGTGTTGGCAATCCACTTTCTCCCTTTTTTTTGCCACCCAGCTTGTTTAACAAGAAAACCACCATGTGACTCGCCCCTCTACCTACCGTGCACCGCGCCACGGGCGCTCCACATCCATACACCCCTGCGAGTGCATACAGGTAATGTCTATTATTTATTCATCCCTCCCAAGACTTGCCTGTTTGTGCGTGATCTGTCACCCATGCACCCAGCAGACCTGATTCCCCACATCCTTTTCATTTCAGAAAACGCACCTGAAGTTCTATCCACATTTCCTGGTGTAGCCCTAGTTCTGGCTGACAAGGTAATTCCTATTTTCCTTTCGCTGTAGAGACAGAGAGGGTTATCTCAGTTTGACAACAATATACACGTCTTTTGACACCACCATTCAATTCCTTTTTCCAGATAAACTCCTACCCAGTCCATGTCCTGAGGAGAACCTATATTCATCACGGTTCGAAACGCGTTGACCCCCAGCCTGTGTCAAGAAAGAAGGGTGCAGCTAGGGACTAACTAACACCACTCTCGTGGGCCCTAGCTGTCAATCTGAAAAAGACTGTACCACAGGTGCTGTGAGACAGGCAGGCTAACCCTTTCCATCTTCAGATCCGCCTGTCCACTGGATGTTTATTTATAGGACTGGTTTTTTCCACTTGTAAATGGTGCCTTTCGTGTAAAGGCTGTTCATGTTGTCATTTTTTTGCTATATAATTTGTTTTCAAGTTTTGTGTTGGTGTCGTCATATCTTGAGTATTCACCTTAAATGTATGTATATTTGTATATATTGTATATATAACTGTATGTTTTTGAACTGACTGTTTGGATAGGAAGTCCCTTTTTGATGCCATGTGTTTGATGATTTAATGCAAATGGATTTTGAAATACAATAAATTTGTTTGGAATCTAACCTTGGGCTTCGCAGTACGTTTTGGCTGTGTGGACCTTATTGTTTTGCAAATTATCCTGATCAGCTACCCTGTTCTGTTTATCACTTGTTGAGATCCAGGCTGGTCAGTGGTAGGATCCAATACCTTCATTTGTACACAGTTTGGTTGAGCGGGCTTTTGCTCGCAAGGTGTTTTTGTGTGTCGACAAATAAACAGTGGTCGATAAAACGCATTTATTGCATTCAGGCCCTGTGTCCTGATAATTTACAATGGCTGAAAAGGACACTCCGTCCTTCAGTGAGGATCACATCCAAAAACTCCTCTCTGACTCTACCCTCTTTTCTTCTGTCAAACTAAGCAGCACAGCAAAACAGCTTAACTTTGCCGATAAACTTGTTAGACTTCAAAAAAAACATGTTAGAACTGAACTGCATGGCCATTTCCTAGTTGCCAATCCCAGAGCCGGTACTATCCCCTGGGGGCTTCAGATCAAGAATGTTCCCGTAATATTTACGGATGACCCAGTATACCGTAAAGGATTCAGTTTCATCAGCACCAAGTGCAGCAGGGATCTGATGGTGCACACTGTAGAAACTGCCCAAAGAATCTTGAAAAAGGAGGAGGAGGAAATTGAGGAACAACTGCAAGCAATAAAAGATAACCACACCGAGAATGAAGCAAAAGCTCTCTTGGAAAAGATTGACAAGGAATTAGCTACCTTTAGAGACAATACCATCAATTTCAAAACCTCAAAATTTGAGAAGGATCAAAAAATTTTTAACATTGAGACAGTGCATCCATACCTCACAGATGAGTTTTATTCTAAACCCGACTCCACTCGATATCTCAACACCAATCAGGGGAGATCAAAGAAAAGATTTACCACGTTTTCTGAAACATCCTCGTCGGAGTCAATGGAGGACTCAGACGCTGGTGAGGGTTCGTCTAATAGGAACCAACAGAACAGAAATACCCCAAAGAGGCCTTTTTTAGGCCAGGGCCAACAGCAGAAGCGGACAAGATTCAAACCCCAGTGGGAGATGACGACGCGCAAACAACACTACAAATCCTAAAACCATCTGCCATCATAAACATTTCTGGGAAAGTTCTATCACAAGCCGAAAAAGAAGTGTTGGAATTGGGGCTTTCCTTTGTCCCCGGGATTGCAATGGATTTCACTAGAATCAAACTGGAGGTTTTGGAATTTTTTAGGAAAATACGCCTCAGATGGTTCTTCAGGGACTCGCCTGACCAGGTCCTAACTGAAGCATCAGGATTGAGGAACAAGTCCACGTTTTGTCCCCCCAATCATAACATCTCCAAAAACATTCTTGCCTTTGAGCGCTCTGTCATGTCATCCTTGAATATGCTTGAGAAGAAACGCCCGTTTGTACCAGGCAACATTACCAAAAAACAAAAAGAAGCCATACAAGAACTGAAGGGTCAACAAGAGGCGATCATAAGACCAGCAGACAAGGGAGGAGCAGTGGTCCTGTGGTCAAAAGACCTATATAGAACTGAAGGACGCAGCCATGTTTATAATCAGGAGTGGTATCGCCGGATCACACAAGACCCTACAGCACAGATACTGAATGAAGTCAACATACTTGTTAGTGAGGCCAGAGAATCAGGAATATTAGGACCCAAGGAATCGGAATATCTCGTGAAGAAACACCCACGGATTCCTCATCTATACTTTCTCCCGAAAGTGCACAAAGACTCAAAAACACCCCCGGGACGCCCCATCGTGTCCGGATGTGACTCTGTCCTGGAGCCGATCTCTCAATTTGTCGACATCTTCCTGAAACCTCTCGTGGTCCAAGTTCCATCTTACCTGAGGGACACCATGGACTTCATTAACAAAGTTGAAGGACTCAAGTTTGACTCAACTTCCCAATTGTTTGCCACTATGGATGTGTGTTCCCTGTACACACAGATACCCCAACAAGACGGTCTAGATGTCATTGAACTATATTTGGACAGCAGACCCCGTCCACACAGGGTCCCCACCGACCTAATCGTCTCGTTTGCATCGCTGGCATTGAAAAAGAATTTCTTCACTTTTGAAGATGAGATGTTCTTACAAGTGAAAGGTTCGGCGATGGGTTGCCCCTTTGCGCCCGAAATGGCCATCCTTTACATGGGTCAGTACGAGGAGAAATATGTGTTCAACAACAACCCCTACAAACAACATATTGAGCAATGGCTCAGATACATAGATGATGTGTGGTGCATCTGGAATGGTCCTTCAGCCCTTCTTGAAGAATTTCATATATGGCTCAACAACAGAAGTCCTGATATAAAATTCAGTCTGAGCTACGATTCCAAATCATTACCCTTTCTGGACGTGGAGGTCTCGGCAAAAACTGATGAACTGTCATGCTCTCTCTATCAGAAGAAAACCGACAAGAACAATGCACTCCATTACAGGAGCTACCACCCAAGGAGCTTGCGGGATAATCTCCCATATGGACAATTTCTCCGTGTAAGGCGGAATTGCTCATCAGTACAACAGTTTGATCTTCACGGACAAGCACTGACGGCCAAGTTGCAGGAAAGGGGATACCCACTCAAGTTGTTGAAGCACTCTATGAAAAGAGCAAGATGGACGCCCAGGGAACATCAACTAGAAAAAAGATCTAGACCAGCGACCCAAAGGATAGTCTGTGTATCCACCTTTGGCCCTCATACCAACCAGCTCCAAAAGATCATCAGGAAAAGCTGGCACCTTGTTGAGGAAATACTACCCGATGTAGGTGTACCTCTGTTTGCACTCAAAAAGAACCGAAGTATAGGCCAGATGATCACTTCCACTCGGCCTCCAGCCAAAAGAGACAATCAAAGTACCATCTTTGGGGCCAATCCTGTCAAGGGACACCGCAAATGCGGGACTTGCACTGTCTGTGACATCACAATGGAAGGTTCCCTGTTCACTGATGGCAACAAATTCTGGCGCCATGACGAACACACTAATTGCAAGACTAAATATACCGTGTATGCCATTCAATGTCCCTGCAACAAGCTGTACATTGGCAAAACCACGCAGGAGGTCCGCCAAAGAATAATACAACACAGGTCTAGAATAAACAATAAGAACTTAATGGCACCGTTGGTCTCTCACTTCTTACGCTACAAACACTCTGTGGATGAGATGAGATGGACTGTGTTGGCAGTGATTCGAGGTGGCAGCGGAGATCCAGATGCCCGGCTTTCCCAAAAGGAGGCGTATCTCATCCTAAAAGTTGACACATCGAATTCTGGCCTAAATGAAATGTCTGAACTTTCTAATCTGTGAGTCTAGCTCCATCCAATCCCTGTTTTTCCGAATACCAAGCAGCTTGTTGGGGCCTAGCTGCGTCAAAGCTGTGCTGCTACCGATCTCGATGGGTTCTATTTGGCATTTTCCAAATAATCCGTTTCCTTTTCTTTTTTTCTCACTTTTTTCTCACTTTTCCTTCATTCATGTACTAACTCTCTCCTGTCTTCCAAATTTGTGGGCATTGGGTATAAACAATGACGACACTTGATTGGTGGTGTGGCATTTGTAACATTTCATATGGGTGTGAATGTCTGGCACTTAATATCTCTTACTTCGGAACTAGGAAGATGTCTTCCAACATGCAATGTCATGATAATATACACTACGGCACATAACACCAGTGGAGGGCCAAGACACATGGGGCGACTTATGAAATGAACCAGAGGTTCTAACGTGGTCAGACTTAGAGGAAAATGGTTCTGGTGTATATTTTACGGACAACATGTTGCAGTCTGTCAAAAATGCCGGTCTTGTGCATCAAACCCTTACAGCAGGGCTAACACCCTTGGAACAGTTTATCCGGCAGGTCCTGCCTGTTCAACATCCAATCCACTTCCTGGCATTCTGTAACATGGAACTACGAGTACCATGTTCCCCGGGACCCATTTGCAGTCCCTCTTCTGTCTCAATGCCCGCCATTCAGCAGTTTGCCTTAAACACACGAGCGCGAGCCACCCTGCTCCGCTTTGCTTCCAGGCACAAGAAGAAAAGGACTTTCATGCTCAGGCGCTCCAAGTAAGTAACGGCCGAGCAGACCCCTTCCTCCGTTGGGCACTATATGACGAACGCATTCTAACTGCCGAGTGTTTGTCTCCGCCTCTCCGCAGCGGTACGCGGCAGCTTGATTCCCGCCCCGCTCCCCGGATTCTTCCACGGACCGGCCGTTTTTCCAAGAGAGCAACCTAGGTGCAGGTAGGCTCAGTGTCTCTCAGTTTCACATGAATCCTCGCCTAGGAGGTGACATTTTCCGCCTCTCTTTTTCGCCCAGTACAGTGTTGGCAATCCACTTTCTCCCTTTTTTTTGCCACCCAGCTTGCTTAACAAGAAAACCACCATGTGACTCGCCCCTCTACCTACCGCGCACCGCGCCACGGGCGCTCCACATCCAGACACCCCTGCGAGTGCATACAGGTAATGTCTATTATTTATTCAACCCTCCCAAGACTTGCCTGTTTGTGCATGATCTGTCACCCATGCACCCAGCAGACCTGATTCCCCTCATCCTTTTCATTTCAGAAAACGCACCTGAAGTTCTATCCACATTTCCTGGTGTAGCCCTAGTTCTGGCTGACAAGGTAATTCCTATTTTCCTTTCGCTGTAGAGACAGAGAGGGTTATCTCAGTTTGACAACAATATACACGTCTTTTGACACCACCATTCAATTCCTTTTTCCAGATAAACTCCTACCCAGTCCATGTCATGAGGAGAACCTATATTCATCACGGTTCAAAACGCGTTGACCCCCAGCCTGTGTCAAGAAAGAAGGGTGCAGCTAGGGACTAACTAACACCACTCTCGTGGGCCCTAGCTGTCAATCTGAAAAAGACTGTACCACAGGTGCTGTGAGACAGGCAGGCTAACCCTTTCCATCTTCAGATCCGCCTGTCCACTGGTTGTTTATTTATAGGACTGGTTTTTTCCACTTGTAAATGGTGCCTTTCGTGTAAAGGCTGTTCATGTTGTCATTTTTTTGCTATATAATTTGTTTTCAAGTTTTGTGTTGGTGTCGTCATATCTTGAGTATTCACCTTAAATGTATGTATATTTGTATATATTGCATATATAACTGTATGTTTTTGAACTGACTGTTTGGATAGGAAGTCCCTTTTTGATGCCATGTGTTTGATGATTTAATGCAAATGGATTTTGAAATACAATACATTTGTTTGGAATATAACCTTGGGCTACGCAGTACGTTTTGGCTGTGTGGACCTTATTGTTTTGCAAATTATCCTGATCAGCTACCAGGTACTGTAGAAGCAGCAGACCAATAGAAATGTGAGATTGCCAGCCACGACATTCCCTACAGTTCATGCCAACAAGACAAGACGTCTAGAAGATGTGCATCCTTTGTAAAACTGCCTGTCCTTTGATTTGAATGTTCCAATGGTGAGAAGTTTGTATGAAAAAAGCTGTGTGCAGTAGGTGAGCTGTGAGAGTCTCTGAGAGGTACACTGTCAGGAGATGGTGGGGCTGGTCGGAGGGACACTCAGCTGAGATAAAATCATTCCTGTCCAGCAGTGGTCCCTCCATTAGGGCGGAGGAGCGACGCTCCCCGCCCCCCACCCCCGATACCACCCAAAAAAAAAAACAATAATAAAACAGGGTTTAAACCCGTTTTATTATTGTTTTATTTTAATCCCTCTGGACCCGTCCCCATTATCGGACGAGTCCTGTGGGCGAGTCCATGGGAATAACACCGTGGTGGAGGAGTGGCAGTGCACTCTCTTGTACCTTCTGAGCACATGAGGGTTTAGCCAGCTCTAGGTTACCAAACCTAGAGCTGTACAGAACCTTGCTCCGATAAACAGCCTGCCTGGGATGAAGCCTCCACCTTTTTATTAGTAGAATAGGAAAGATCACAATCCTCTGGGTTTAAAGAGGTTCTTCCAATCAGGAATGCCAAGATAGCATCTAGCATAAAACTATCAGGAGTTTCATTTGTATCATCCAAAGAGTGGAGTTTCTATAAAAATAGGGGAAAAGCACCTCGTCCAGCTCCTCCCACTCCCCAAATATCATTAGTTTTAGAATGCAAAGGTACCAATATCACAAGGGTTTTAGCATATAGAGGAAAAAGAGGTTCCTAATTGTATTGACCTGGAAACAAGTACAACCCTAAATTGTGCCTGATATGTCAAAAAAATTCCAGCACCTCCTTTCTCTTTATGTATTCTGCCGGAAGAAGTAGATGGCTTCTCCTCATCAGACGTAGAGGACAAATCAGGCGAAACTCTTAAATGACCCTTGGTCTTCCTGTACCTTTTCTTTCATCCCTCAAGAGATTTAGCCTCTATCATCTTCTGGGCTTCCCCAGCAGTCATCAGGGCCGGCTCATCCACAGGAGTATGAGGTGACAGGAGATCTAACCCTTCTAGCTGGAATCTGACCCTTCTCATTAGATGCAGAAGAAAAAATAAAACTCCGTTTGCCTTCCATAGTTAAAACACAACAACCCGCAGGAGAACAGGCCTCCATAAAATGGAGTTTCTTCTGGAAACGGATCAATCAGATAAGTACATGTGCCTGCATACACCAATACCTTAAGACCTCTCAAGTCAGTCAATCAAAAAGAGGAAAGACAAGCTTCTGTAAATATATAAATATAAGGGAAGTCTGTGGCCCCTTTGGGTAACTTACTTCCCTTTCTGCTGCCAGCGTGGCACTTCTGCTGGATAATGCATCGTCGCTACTCCCCTTGCACTAGGAAGCTCAACCCCAGCCTCCTCGGACCAGGTGGAGGATGTCACGGCGGAGCCGAGTTGAGCGCCACAGGCACCGCCTGAGATAGCATTTGATCAAAATAATGAAATCCACTTAATTGAAGCTTCTCGATGTGCCGACTGCCCTGCACACAGATAAACTGCTGGTAAGATAGAAAAGAACAGCAATGGAGGGGCGAGGGGCTTCTTATTCGTATAGTGGCTTGGATACGAGTAGTTGTCTCGTGAGGCAGCACTGTTTCAATTAAATAAGTAAGCATGGGGGAGGGGGACAAGGAGGCAATATAATCTACTCATATAAAGTGCTCAGTTTGAGCTGTATAATACTGCAAAAATAAATAAACTACAGGTAAATATTTTGCCCTTTCCATTGGCTCTATTTAGAAGACAACCAGCTTTGATGAGATTACACTGTGAGGGGGTTTACAAAGGAAGGAAACAACGTTTCATGTGAAAACACTGCAAGTTGAAGACCACCACCCGACATCACTATTTTTCCCTTACACTTAAAAAAGGCACCAGTAATATGAAACCTCAAATACAATTCAAGCCACAGGTTAGAGTTGGCCAATTTCCACCAATCTCTGGAATTTCTGCCAACACTAAGAAAGTTCAGTTCTGTGAAAATGTATTTTATCTTTTCTGTCTGTAAAATCCAGAACTTTAACTGCAAAATCTTTATTGTTCATTAGTGTTTGCATTTAGCTTAAAATGTCTGATAGTCATGGTTTCCATTGTCCTAAAATTGTGACAAAACACTACAAATTTGGACAAAAATCCAGTATTTTTAACATACTTTTAAGGTCTTTATGGCCAAATCCATAGATGTTGTTTTATCGCTTTAAGAAATTTTTGAAGGAACTTCAGCCCAAAAAAAATTTGGCAGTTACATCCAGGTCTGCTGCAAAGAATGGCAAGCTTAAATTGTCCAAGAAAGTCCAGATTTGTGCCTCAAGTAAGGACTAGTTTGAAGAATTCAATCACCTACGTCAGACAGAGGGCACTGTAACTTTTGCAGACAAATATGGAATCAATCTGCTTGTACCACTGTGTGACACAAATTTAGGGTGACCATCTGCCCTCCATTTTACCCGGAGACTATGAATCCAGCTATGGGCTTCCCTTGTGCAAACACTGGCACTCTTATAAAACTGGAATCCAATTGGTTCTACTAAAAAACAAAACTACAACTTCAAAATGTACCGGTTTGTCAAGTGGAGGAACATATAAGCGTGCACAAGTTTCATAATATCCATTACAGGATATTCCCATAGAATGGCAAGAGGAATAAACATTTTGTGTTCTTTCAAACTTTAGACTGAATCAAATGCAGGATCGTTCAGAGTTCACATTTTCCCTAGTGTCTTTCAGTTGTGAAAGTTTAAGATAACTGTCAGAGCCTCACTGGCGTCAAAAAGAAATCGAACAAAGAACGCCATTTATTCCAGGTTTAAATCTTGGCTTTTTTTGTTGCCAAACATGATATAAATCTGGCAGCTATAAATCTCATGTTTTAGATTTCCACAAATAAAATGTCAGTTGCATTTTGCGCTTGATTCTTCATGGGCCAGGGCTGTTTCATCTTCTGCTCCAGTGGCGTCTATAGATGTGATTTTTAGGGGGAGGGGACTATAGATATATTTGGAGGGACCACCTACATATATACATACACAAAGTAATTTAAACGTTTTAAATAAACTCTGAATTAAATAATACTATGGTCTGTCAAAGAGGCAAGGTCTTCAGAATATATTAATTACTCCGTACTGCCCTTTACACTATTCTTTTCTGCAGTCTCTTCGTTAGACATTTGCACTGTGTTTTCTCTTCATATCTTTCTGAAACACTCAATCTGCCTATATCAAACCGCATTTCTTTCCTTGCCAGCACTTTCTTTTCACCATCTCTTGCATGTATTTCCTGGTATTTCATTCCCTTTGCCAACCCCCCCCCCCCCACACACACACACACACATGCCACACCCACTCACTGTCCTGTATTCACTGTATATTCTTTAACTTTCTACCTGTTTATAACAATTACAATTGCGCACACCTGACCTTTGCTCTGTTTGCTCTCTAGTGAGGCCAGGGACTAGATGAGTATGTATTCCGAAATCCTTTATCATCCACTGGCAGGCACAGTGAGAGACTCCATAGCTCTCAGTCATGGCCCACCCACAACCTGAACTCACACAGCTACATGGGAGCGACTCTTTTCATACTACACACAATAAATGAGTAATATGTTCCATGAAAAACTAACTAAACACACCATCCTGAAAATTCAAATACTACTAGAGAATGCAAGAGTAAGTAAAACGTGAAATACAAACAGGAGCAAAACCACTCTTCCCAGGCTGAGGGGCAGTGTTTTTGTTGGCTGTGGCTGTCACTGGTGGTGGGTCACAAGGAGTGTCAATGATATTTACAGGTGGAACACTGACCTCCAAAAGGCTCCCACAGCAACCCCACTGTTTTGCTACCATTTGTTGAGGGTGCGGTCTAATACCACACATGCTTATAAAGAAGCACTCCCCCGCTCGGGCAGGGTGTTGGGAGCTGAAAGCGCTTCAAAGCAGTTCTCCTATATAACAAGCTGGGGAAGCTTGAGCCATACAAGATGGTGTTTCCACAATGGAGGCATAGTAGACATCTTAATCAGGAAGTGGTAGCCATTTTCATGCCACACGTCTGTCTTGTCACAGTGCATAATTCGGAACTGCCTCCAGAGTTTTAGATCTGGATGGGTTGTGAGGCATGAAAAAGCATGAGTAAGGCATAAAGATTCATGATGCAGTATTGTGTGAAGTTGTGAATTCCTAAGACTCAAGAACTCATAAATTGTTTTTAAAATCTAGTGAATTTTACAAAGTGCAAAACTTGCAGAATGTTTTCTTACACAGCAGTGGTTGAAATGGGCCGGATCTATTGGATACACAACTGTTCTCAATTTTCTTTTATATTTACAAAAACAGTTCCCATCATTTTTGCAAAAAAAACAATCACAGTTCCTGTATGTTAATGCTGACCTTGTGGTGCCACTTGCTGTGAGGGTGGGGGATCTATTTTACTATGAAGACAAGATTAAAGGCAGTCAGATAAAGAACAACACACTCCCTCACCAGGGTGCCTTTTACCCGAAAGACATGTAAATGTAGACATATAAGTGTGTTACATGGCCATTAGGGTAATTCTCGACATTGCCAAGTTAGCATGAGCTCTGCTGCCGTGATGCTGCTTTTGCGCACGTTACTACATTACTTTATTTTGCAAGATTCAGTTTGTGCCTTTCACATGAGAACTGTCTGCTTTCTGCGTTCTCTGCTGTTCCTGGAGTTTAGTCTAAACCCGATGTGCAAGGTTGCTAAACATGCCTCTTGTTAATCTGTTCTGGTCAGTCTCTAGCAACAGATAGCTAACCCGATACCTCGAAGCAAACAGCATCCTGGACCCATCCCAGTCAGGGTTCCGCAGCAACCACAGCATTGAGACTGCCCTCATCACCACCACGAAAGACATCAGGACCCTGCTGGACAATGTGGACAATGGTGAGACCACGGCCCTCATCCTCCTGGACCTCTCCACCGCCTTCAACACCATCTGCCACCGCACACTACGCACATGCCTCCACGACGCAGGGATCAGAGACAAGGCCCTGGAATGGACCACCTCCTTCCTCTCGGGCAGATCCCAGAGTGTCCGCCTCCCCCATTCCAAGATCATCTGCGGCATACCCCAGGGATCATCCCTCAGCCCGACACTGTTCAACAGCTACATGACCCCGCTCGCACAAGTCACCCGACAGCACGACCTCAACATAATCTCCTATGCCGACGACACTCAACTGATCCTCTCCCTCACTAAGGACCCCCTCACCGCCAAATCCAACGTCCACGAAGGAATGAAGGCCGTCGTCGACTGGATGAAGATCAGCCGACTGAAGCTGAACACGGACGAGATGGAGGTCCTCATCCTCGGCTCCAACCCTTCAGCCTGGGACGACTCCTGGTTGCCTACGGCACTGGGAGTAGCCCCGACACCCATCGACCACGCACGCAACCTGGGAGTCATCCTCGACTCAACACTCTCAATGACCAAGCAAGTCAACGCAGTCTCCTCCTCCTGTTTCAACACCCTCAGCATGCTCCGCAAGATCTACAGGTGTATCCCGACAGATACAAGAAGAACAGTCACCCAGGCCCTCGTCAGTAGCAGACTCGACTATGGAAACGCCCTCTACGCGGGAGCCCCGGCCAAGCTCATCAAACAAATGCAAAGCATTCAAAACGCCTCTGCACACCTGATCCTCGAGGTACAATGCCACAGCCACATCACCCCTCAACTGAGAAACCTGCACTGGCTCCCTGTCAACAAGAGGATTTCTTTCAAGCTCCTCATCCACGCACACAAGGCACTCCACAAGACCGGCCCAGCCTACCTCAACAGACGACTCTTCTTCTACATCCCCAACCGCCAGCTCCGTTCCGCCGACCTAGCCCTCGCCACCGTCCCTCGAATCCGAAGAACAACCACTGGCAGCAGATCCTTCTCCCACCTCGCCGCCAAGACCTGGATCACCCTCCCACTGAGCCTACGACAGACCCAAGACCTGCTGACCTTCAGGAGGCTACTAAAGACCTGGCTGTTCGACCAGTAGCGCCCCCCCCCTTTCTTCCCCCAGCGCCTTGAGACCCTCTCGGGTAAGTAGTGCGCTCTACAAATTCTTGATTGATTGATTGATAGCACCTAGACAAAACATGCTACACACAGCTGCACTACTGGAAACTTGTGCTTTGATATTACGGGGATGCATTTTGTTCACACACACTTGGAGAGAGATCTTTCCTTGGAGAAGAGCTATGCTGTTCCTATGATGTAATCCTACCATCTAGGCTCTAAGGTATGGGGTCTGCTGACAAAGCCCAGAGATCTTTCTTGATTTAATAAACCTCAACTTGCCAAGTGGAGGGTGGTTAGGCCTGCTGGTCCTTTTTCCACTGTCTGTATGTGTCGACATCCCCCTTTATATTCTATGGTGTTGTAACAATGCTAACTGTTTTAGGTTTATGCATTTTGCTGCTGGTAGTCGCTCGTATACTGCATTATAGAGCACAATAGTTAAAATAAACATTTTGAAATATACAGTGACTCTGACAATCTTTATTGTGGACAAGTATGAGTGAGTGAGCAAAAGAGTATGTCTTGCTATTGCGATTCCTGAGAGAGTCAGGAGTGTTGTGTTCTGGGTTGTCTAATCATTTGTAGCTTCATGATTATGTAGGAGAATGAATGAGACACTATAGCTAGTCGGTTTTGGGATTTTGGATACTAAGGAGGTAGGAAGGTACAACCCCTATGGGAAACATCCTTTACAACTAAATTTTTAGAACGCAGTGCTTTTACAACGCAGGTTTTACAACGAAAACCATTACAACGCATTGCGCTGGGGGGCGCTCTAGGATAGGGAATAGATTTAATTTACTATCCAACACCTTCCCTAGTGTCCACAGGGACTGGAGTTGGAATAGTAAATTAAACTATTCACTATCCAGCACCCCAAAGCGCTATGCATTGTAAAGATTTGCGTTGTAAAAACTGCATTGAAACAGCATGCGTGCTAAAAGCATGCGCTGTAACCTCATACATCCAACCCCTATACACCGAGGTCATGTTTTCCTGCGCATAGTTCTGTGTATGTGCAGAATCCCCACAGCAAATGTATGCAATTGGTTAATTGGCTAATCAGTAAATATAAAGGGTGTCAGGGATACACTCTGTTACTTTGATAACTGTGGCAATTTCAAACTAGTTGAAAAGGGAGCATTCCTGATGATCATCCTTCACAGCAACACATTTTTTATGACACTTCCCACCCCACTCAAACTCAACATTCTTTCACAAAAATGTCTGTAGATGCAAGGTTATGTCTTCATAATGTCTTAAAAATTTGTTATAATATTCAGCCATTCCAAAGGAAAAATACTAGTTAATCTGTGTTACATGGCTCCGTTAACTTGAAAAGCGTCTCAACCAATTCTTTCTTAGGAGACACAATCTTACCTAAAATATGATTTCCTAAATAATGTACTTCCTGTACATTTACACTTGTACTTTCTTAGTCATACCTGCTTTTCGCAATTTTTCCAACACAACCCGCACCCTGGCATCATATTCCTCCCTCGTCTGACCATATATGAACAAATTGTATTGATAACAGTGAACACAAGAAACACCATTAAGAATAGATAGCATCACTCTTTGGAAAACCGAGAAAGCTGAAACAAATCCAAAAGGCATTGTAAGAAATTTATATGAGCCCTTCGGCGGTATAAATACAGTCAAAGTCTTGTAAAGGTCTATCCAATTCAACCTGATGATGTGCAGATGCAAGATCAAGTGTTGTAAAATAATTGGCACCAACCAAAGTTGTATTGATCGCGTCAATATTGGGAAGCGGAAACCTGTCAACAACCACTTCCTTATTTAATGCCCTGAGATCAATTAATAGACTAATCTCATCATTACCTTTCTTAGCCACCAAAATTGGAGCTTGCCATTCAGTGGCCTCAACATTTTCAATTATGCCCATTTCCATCACACTCACAGTTTCTTTTTGGACACCCCTCTTGCACACACAAAGGTAATCTCAGCACCTTAGCCACTACTGGTTTACACTACCATTTAACTTTATATGATGCTTAGAACCTGCCAAATACCTCAGGGCATTACAGAACACGTTGTTCAATTCTTTCTGAAAACCCACCACCTTACATTCAACCTCTTGAACCTGTTCTTGAGAATCAACATTTGGGTTTAAAGTTAGCCACAACAATCATTGCTGTGGCCATCCTAGCAGCCCATCCCCTTTTCTCAAAACACACAGTTTACCTGCAACCATTCTTAATAGGAACGTCACCATAACCTAATGGTGAAACATCCATTTTGCACGTTACTACTTTTTCCTTGAAAAAATGTTCAAACATTGTCTTAGAAGCCTATAAGAGAGAGCCCAACAGCGGACTCATAGCTCTGCACCTCACGCTAGTTTAGATACCATCAAAGTCCTGCACACTAACTCTCCAGCACTAGCCATTGTGTGGTGCCTCTGGGTTCCAGATCCTTAATTGGTATAGCGAATGGGGGCGCCAGGTAATGAAGTCCAATCACTCTTGTAGTTTCAAGACCTTTATTTGTACTCATTCTTTTCTTTTTTTCAATGGCACCTAGAGGTCAGCCAACACGCTTCGTTCCAAAACAGTAGGAACTTGATCAGGGCTGAAAATTGACACATAAAGACCGAAAATCAAAAAAACTGACAATAAACTCCAATTATGACGAAAACGACAAAGGACTTTAAAAGACACAATACTCAATTCTAAACACAACATGAAAATAAGGGCTTAACTATGCCCCAAGTGGAGATCATTAGCGTCCCCCAGTTGTTCTTCATCTGAGATAGGCATTAATTGCTGGCCTAGGCCCATCATCCCTTATATCAAATGGCACATATAAAACAATAATCTGACAAAAAACATTGCTGAAGCAAAAAAGATAATAGTATCTTGACATAACATGAAAGGACCGAAAAGAAACAAAAGCGAAACACCACATATTAGACTAAACATAACTGTCATAAAGCAAATCAAATAAAGAACACCAATTGGGCTAATAGAAATCTTCCTGTTTAATTATGTCCATAACAGTAATTAGAAACAACCACAAAAAGTGTTTTAGTTGTTTCCAAACGCAGATGTTTTCAAAGCTTTTTTATACAAAAATATTAGACCCATAGAAAAAAGGTGATATAAAGCAGATTTTTTTATTTTATTTATTTATTAAAGTTTTGTATAGCGCTAGCTGGACCCGAGGGTATCAGAGCGCCTCACAGCAAGAATAAAGGCGATTAGACAGACAATGCGGACAAAAAACAAGGCAATGAGCACAGAAGTGAGTACAGTCAGTACAATAGCAGCCAGGCGTGAAACAGGGCGGAGAGTCGTAGGCAAGTCAATCAGCTCTGGGGTGAACGAGAACAATGAACTATAAAGTCTGGGTTGAGTTCTAGTTGGTTCCGGAACGCTCGAGGAAGAGGACTTTGAGTAACTTCTTGAATTTCGGGAAGGATGCGGTCATTCTGATGTGTGGGGGGATGGAGTTCCATATCTTGGGGGCATTGCCCGCAAAGGATTTGCTAGATGTTGAAAGTTTCTGGGATTTCAGAGGAATGAGTAGGAGCGTGTTGGAGCTTCTGAGGTTTATAGACTGACCGGCTCTTTTGAGCTTGTTGGCCAGGTATTCTGGTTTGCCTGTATGCAGGGCTTTATGTGTGAGGCAGGCTGTGCGGAAGCTAGGTCGTTGGTCAATAGGGAGCCACTTCAGATCCTTAAGAGCTGGGGTGATGTGGTCATATTTCTTTGTTCCCGTATCATTCTTGCAGCGGCATTTAGGGTAGAGGTCAGAGGTCGCAGGTGCGATTTGGCTGTTCCAGTCAGAGTGGCAATGCCGTAGTCAATTCTGGAGAGAACCAGAGCCTGCGTGGCCTGTTTCAAGTCTTTTGTGGGGAGAAATGGTTTTAGTTTGTAGAGCAATTTCAGGTTCAGGAAGGCACTTTTGGCAGTTTTTGAGACGTGTTCTTTCATATCCAGTTTGGGGTCAACGGTGATCCATAGGGATTTTATGGAGTTCGATGGAACAAGAGGAACATTCAGGGCGTTTAAGGCTTTGAGCCATTCAAGAATTTGGGGGTTTTCTTCTTTGTTAGAGATGAGGAGCACTTCAGTTTTTTCTTCATTGAGTTTGAGGTGGTTGGAAGAGAGCCAGAGCTGAACTTCGGTAAGTGTGTGGTTCAGTCTGTGGATGTCCGAGATCGATGTGGTTTCCAGATAGAGTTGCGTGTCGTCCGCATAAAGGTGGAAGGGGATGTTAGCTTTCCTTAGAATTGAGGTGAGGGGCTCCATGTAGATGTTGAAGAGTTGAGGAGAGAGTACTGACCCTTGAGGGACTCCTCTGCTGATGGGAAGAATGTCTGATTCGCAGCTTTTAATTTTGATTCTTTGTGTGCGGTTGTTGAGAAAGGAGGAGAACCATTTTAGGACAGTCTTTTCGAGGCCTGCTCTCTCCTTTAGGACATTGATTAGTAGGGCATGATCAACTGTGTCAAATGCAGCCGATAGGTCTAAGAGGATGAGAAGGCTGCATTGGTTGGAGTCGAGCGACATGTGGAGATCGTCCAGGACGTTAAGGATTGCGGTTTCAGTACTGCAGCCTTTTCTGAACCCTGATTGATATGTCTCGAGAAGCTTCGTGTTCTCTAAGTGCTGGGATAGTTGCGACAGCACACATCTTTCCAAGATTTTGGATAATAGTGGAAGGTTCGAGACTGGTCTGAAGTTGTTCATATCCTGTAGGTCAAGGCCCTGTTTCTTTAGTAGAGGAGTGACTTGACCTATTTTAAGGCAGTCCGGGATGGAGCCCTCGCTCAGAGAGCTGTTGATGATCTTGGCCCAGATAGGGGCTAGAGTGAGCTTCAAGTCTTTGGTCACTCTCGGGGGAAGCTGATCAAGGGAGTGGGTTGAGGGTTTGGCGGTGGCTATGAGATTGCTTATCAGTTCAACCTGGATAGGTTGGAAGGAGGACCAGCGAGTGGATGTGATTGTTGGTCTTAAATGGGAAGTTGTAGCGGGGTGGTATGAGGGCAACGTGCCGAGTGATCGGTCAATTTTGTCAATTTTTTCGTTGAATAAGCTGGCAAAGCCGTCACATTGGGACTTGGATGCCACCATGTCTCTTGTTACCGGAATGGAGATTTGGTTGTTGATGATGTTGAAAAGTTCTTTGGGGCGGTTTTTGGCATTATCAAGGGCCGCACAGAAGAAGGACGACTTTTTGTTCTTGATATGGTTATAGTAGCTTTTGCGGGCTGCCTTGAGCTGGTCCCGGTTGAGTGAGGAGGGGTTGGACCTCCAGGATCTTTCCATGGATCTTAGGTGTCTTCTTTCATCGTTAATGTCAGTGGAGAACCAGGATCTGGAGGGGATGTTTCTTTGTTTTTTTAGTTTCCTCGGTGCCAGCTGGTCTAAGACAAGCTCCAAGTTGGAATGGTAGAGCGAGGTGAGTTCTGTGGTTGAAAGGGGTTCTGTCGAGTTCGGGAGGAGTGAGCTGAGGCCCTTTTCTAGCTTGTCAAGAGGTACTCTCGATAAGTTTCTGGTCCACTTGGGGGAGGTTTGAGTGGGAGGGACGGAAAGCGCCGGGTGATTGATATGAAAGAGGATGGCGTGATGGTCTGACCAGTCTACTGGGATGATGTGGTCAATTGAAATTGTCTTTCTATCTGCGATGATAGCATCCAGGGTTGCTCCTCTGTGGTGGGTTTCCTCTGTGCAGTGCTGGGTCATGGTCATGAATAAGGGCGGTGAGGGATTGAATGAGCGGGTTTTTTGATACATTCCATCTTAGGTTGAGGTCACCCAGAATTATTCTGAAATCACTGTTGAGAGCGGTTTGCGTGATCAGATCCGTCAGCTGAGCGCCAAATTCGGAAGTGTTGCCCGGGGGACGGTAGAGGAGAAGGCATTGGAGTGAAGGGTGGTGAGGAGAATTGATGATGACCGAGAGGGATTCAAAGGAGTTGTAAATGACGGAAGGAGATTCAGTGATGGAGAGGTCGCTTTTATGGATGATAGCTATTCCGCCACCTTTGTGAATGGGCCTGTCTTTGTGTATAATTGAGAAACCGGGCGGCACCAGCGTGTCCAGGATGGGGCTGGATAGAGTGTTTAGCCATGTTTCGGTGATGAAGGCTACGCCCAGGTCATGGGAGAGGATGGTTTCGGCTATTTCTGTTGCATGTTTGACGGCGGATCTGCAATTGATGAGCATATAATTTATTTGGGAGTCATCCTGTGAGATATGATTGACAGAGGTGGCTCTGGGTAAGGAGGAGAGATAGGGTGGTGGTCTGGCAGCTTTACGGCGGGACGGGTCCCTTCCCACTCCAGTGATGACTTGAATTGAGGAGAAGGGAGGGTGGTCAGGGGGAATTGTTTGAGCTGGCTGATTAGGCGGGGTTTCATAGGAGGCGATGAGGGAGGTCACTTCCTGTGGCGAAAGGGAGGGAGCCGTTCTTATAGGACTGTCGATTCGAGCCTCAGTCCTGGGATTGGAGAGAAGAGGCTGGGAGCCTGTGGGGGGCTTGGACCCAATGTGAGTATGAGAGTCAGTCTTGGCGGGAGGCGGCTGGAGGTAAAATAGTTCGAAAAATAGCTGTGAAAAAAGTGACAAAAAAACATGAAAGTGAAGATAAAAAGTTAACGAAACGGCGAATAAGTAAAAACATCACCTTCAAATAGATCACATCACTATTGCATCACCTGATTGGGTTGTATGTAGACAAGGGATGATAAGGAAGAGAGTACTCACAATAGCCTAGACAGCATGTATTGTACCGAGGTCTCACCTTTGGAAACAGTGCCATCGAAATCCTTTTTCCACGACAGTCAGTGTAGTTAATCCAGTTTATTCCACCGGATGGGTTGGGAATTCCCAGGGCATCATCATGCCCGTAAACGAAAAACCTGATGTGGATAATACTATGTCCACAGAGTGGCCTGATACACTGTATCAAGTCGTCCACAGTCTTAATACAGTACACAAAAATAGAGTGACCAAGAAACCTTACGTGGATAATGTCATGTTACTGTTAAACATAGAACATGTCCATAGAACGGACACTTTTTTGCAGAAATCCGTAGATGATGGCGGCTCCACAGTAACTCGCTCCGACGAGGTAAGTTCTTTTACTATAAGGAAGATGTTCTTTGGGTTGGTCTTAACAGATTCAATTTTATTTACATAGAAATCTCAACGAACTCTCCTAATCTGTTTGTGATAGTGTTTTAACACTTCAAGGCATTTCATCTTGTCCTCCAGTTGATAATTCCTCCTCCAGAGATGTTCAAAACGTTTGCATTCTTTTTTAAGCTTAGTTAATTCCTCTGTAAACTAATCCACTGAGATCTTAGAACCAAACCTGTTACATGGTCTCAGAGGCGCTGAGGAGTCGACTGCCTCCTTAATCCACAAAGAGATTTGTTTGCTAGCTATCTGAGGAGACACCCCCAATTACGGAGTTCTGAATGTAGTTTGGCCTTGAAGGAGTCCTAAGTTAGTTGTGACCACTTTCAGGTCCATTTTGACTCAGAGTGTTATTTTGGCGGACCAGATGCTTTCCTAGGATTTCTGATCTTAAATGGAGGAATAAAGTGATCGGACCAAGCCACAGGCACAGGCAGCAAGGCTTCCACCTGCACATTTTTAGAGAAGATGTTATCTAGGGTATGACCCCTAATATGAGTAGGGGCCTGAACTAACTGCACCAGTCCTGTAGCGTCCAGTTCAGTTGTAAGCTCACATATTTCTTGACTATCCTTCTGGTCAAAATATAAATTAATGTCACCTAAAATTACAAAAGTTGAGTAACAAATAGAATAAGAAGGTGTTACTTCTGCCATAGCATTAATAAATGCTCTAGCTGGGTCTGGGGGTCTGTAGATTAAAAGTCCAGCCACTGAACATTTGATGTTTAAGGACATGGTAAAAAACGCCACGTCGGCCCCCAAGATCTGTAGATCAATTATTTTTACTTGGTATTCTTTTAAAAAAAAGCAATTCTGTCCCCTCACCTCTGTGTCCAGATCTATCTATTTTCAAAATAGCTTATCCATCCAGTGACGCCTCCAGAATATCAAGTACTGACTGTCCATGCAGAGAGGTTTCAACTAAAAACAGCTCCACTGGCTCTTGGTCATCTAATAGCTCATAGATTTCCTGTTTATGTTTGCTTAAAGACATACAGTTTAAAAACAGGCATTGTAAGGAGTTAGTAGCACGCTCCGAGTCTCTTACGGTTTTCACCACATTTTCTACACAATTAAAAGAGAAATGGCTAAATATCACAAACAAAGTTATCCAATGTGTGCCTTTCCAAACAGCTAAAATGGCTGCAGTGTGTGGTCATGTGATGCAGCGCTACTCTGGAAATAATTTCTATAACCTCATCACCTTTCCCTGAAGTATCAAATCATACATTTACTCCCCAGTGGGGCCCATAACACTGCGAGTCACTCATACACACTTTCTTACTACTTCATGGGTTGGTGTGAATCAAAGGAGAGCTGCTGGATCATAGCGGAGTGTCTAAATTAAGCTAAATATTTATAATATGTACACCTGCAGTTTAAATTGTTTACCATGGTTTTATCAATACGACAATTTTATTCAGACACACCACCATTATTTGTTGACAGATCTACTAGTAAAAATTAGGTTAAGGATGAACAAGACCAGCTTAATTCCTCATCTATCTAATTTTTATTTAAAGAAAATCCTTTAGCATGACCATTATTTATTCACTTATAAATTTGTTTAATGCAAAATAGATTTTAAGGAAAAGAAAGAATTTTAACTCTTACATTTATTCAGTTTAATTCAAGAAATTGAGAATTAAGCACATTATTATTGAGATCATAGGACATGATTATTAGCAAAAGACATAATAGTCCCAAAGTTCACCTCTCTATTCTCTCTAGCTATTAACCTCATGTAAAGACTCCGTATTCATTCAAGCAAAGTTAAAGTTTAGAAACATTTCAAAGTTCTTACGCCTTAGGAAAATTCAGCATTCCGGCAGCATGTCAGGATACACAGATGGAAATCGAAGAAGAGAGAGTTTTTTCTTAAGTCCGGACATACTCTTTTATACCCTTTTTTTCTAGCTAATCTATCTAAACTCTGAAACAGTTGGGGTCTTCGACCGTTTTGATTGGTTAATTCAAGGGGTGGATGAGCATAACCTCATCATCTTATTGTTTAACTTCTGCTAAATCAGCGCAATGAATTTCATCATTGTCTACTCTGTCCATGTCCTTTAAATTGTAATATTCAATTCCTTTCACACGGTTCGCAATATGAATGTCCATTTTGTTGGCAGTCAAACAGGTTTTCAGGGCACACTGTCCTTGAACCATCCGCTCGGGCACAAGCAGCTCATTCTCGACTTGCAGCCTTTCTATTACGCGCATGCGTACTGCATCTCAATCTCGGAGTTTATGGAAACATCCATCTTGTTTTAGGCCTCACAGGCCAGAATGCAAACTATTATAGAAACAAACACAAATAAACATTAATTGTTGAATTATAACCCTTCTGTTTACCTTCCCCCCTTACTAAGATATCCCTGTTAGTTTTTACCTAGCAAATAAACTTCATATATGCGTATTATGCTCACCTGTCTTCATGATATTGCCACAAATACATACACAAAAAGCATATTCATGCCACTTTTAGTTAGTTTAAAGCTTCTGCCTTATTTTTGAACGAGACAACATCACTTAGTTAGTCGTTTATGGTTGCAAAATAAGCAAATTAGTTTCCCACGTGTACTTGTGTGTGTGCATTCTATTCTATGTTGGTTAGTTTTCAAAACCACACGCTTAGTTCATGTTACTGTTATGAGAAAATGACTTTATGAGGGCTATACAAAATTTTGTTTTTCCACCTCGCTCCATCAACTCCCTTCTTTGGTGATTTATCACCAAATATCTCCCAAAATGTAGCAAATTTTTATCTCAACATGTTTCAAGTTCTTTCGATTAGTATGAATTATACTCTAGTATCTTCCGTTTCTCTAGTATTGTGATAGAGTTTCTCTTGAATCTCTTCCATTTCTATGTCTCCCTTTTCAAGTTCTCTTTCTTGCTTCTCTTGAATCACCTTCTTTATTGACTTTTTAATGTTTTTTCTTTTTCTAATCATGCAACATAATCTTAATGTCAAAATCACTACTATTATTATTGCTACTGGAATTAATATTTTACCTATAATAGAACTACCTATTTCACTTAACCAGTGTTTAACAGCTGAAAAACTTCTACTAAGTCGTTCAAGGACACCATTAACCTCCAATGGTTCAATTTCTCTGTGCAACTCTGTAATATTTTTAATAAATCTCTCAATGTTTTGACTTTTATCTGGGATGTAGGTACAGCAGTGTTGTACCTTTAAAATTCCGCAAACTCCTCCTCCTTTTGCCAAAATTATATCTAGAGCAAGACGATTCTGCATCACCATAGCTCTCATAGCAACCATTTCAGGGTTTACCATTAAAAATCCACCTGCAGTGTCTGTTGACAAGCGATCTACTATTGTGGACAATTTCCGGATTCTGTTTGCATTAAAAGATATAACCGTTGCTGGTATCAGTGCTCCAAAAACATCACCTATTATTCCTAATACACTCTCTCTTTTTCTACGACTTAAGGGTTTGCCTATCTCATGAATCCCATTATTACCTCTATGTACATGAACAATTTTAGGAAAGACCAGGCCTACATAACAGGTTCCGTACCAGTGATCAGGCAACTTATAGTAAGCTTTGTTCCCGCAGATAAAATAAACTCCAGGAAAAATTGGGTCTTTACCACCTTTAAATCCCCAACCCCCAATTATACAATCAATCAATCAATACATTTCTAGAGCGCGCTACTCGCCCGTGAGGGTCTCAAGGCACAGGGGGGGGGAGAGTGCCGCTACTGCTCGAAGAGCCAGGTCTTGAGGTGTTTCCTGAAAGTGGGGTGGTCCTGGGTCAGTCGTAGGTGGGCAGGGAGGGAGTTCCCTGTCTTGGCCACCAGGTAGGAGAATGATCTTCCTCCGGCGGTGGTTCTGTGGATCGGTGGGGCAGTGGCGAGGCTGGCGGAGCAGAGTTTGCGTGTTGGAGTGTAGAACGTGAGGCGGTTGTTGAGGTATTCGGGACCTACGTTGTGGAGCGCTTTGTGTGCGTGGGTGAGGAGCCTGAACGTGATCCTTTTGTTGATGGAGAGCCAGTGCAGGTCTCTCAGGTGGGCTGATATGTGGCTGTGGCGGGGGATGTCGAGGATGAGTCGTGCGGATGCGTTCTGTATGCGTTGGTGTCTTTTCCGAAGTTTGACTGTGGTTCCTGCGTATAGGGCGTTCCCGTAGTCTAGTCGGCTGGTGACGAGGGCCTGGGTGACCGTCTTTCTGGTTCCGGTAGGGATCCACCGGAAGATCTTATGGAGCATGCGCAGGGTGTTGAAGCATGAAGATGAGAAGGCGTTGACTTGCTTGGTCATCGTTAGAGAGGAGTCCAGGATGAATCCCAGGCTGCGTGCATGGTTAGTGGGTGTCGGTGCGGTGCCCAGTTCTGTGGGCCACCAGGAGTCGTCCCATGCGGATGGGGATGGTCCGAGGATGAGGGCCTCCGTCTTGTCTGAGTTCAGTTTCAGACGGCTGAGTTTCATCTATTCAGCGACGTTTTTCATTCCATCCTGGAGGTTGAGATTGTCGGTGGCTGGGTCTTTGGTGAGGGAGAGTATCAGCTGGGTGTCATCGGCGTATGAGATGATGTTGAGGTTGTGTTTGCGTGCGATGGTGGCGAGGGGGCCCATGTAGATGTTGAAGAGAGTTGGGCTGAGCGATGAGCCTTGGGGTACGCCGCAGATGATCTCGGTGGCCGTGGAGCGGAAGGGGGGGAGGCGGACTCTTTGGGTTCTGTCGGAGAGGAATGAGGTGATCCCGTCCAGGGCTTTACCTTGGATTCCGGCGTAGTGGAGGCGGGTTATTAGGGTGCAATGGCAGACTGTGTCAAAGGCGGCTGAGAGGTCTAGGAGGATGAGGGCGGTAGTTTCCCCGTTGTCGAGTAGGGTCTTGAAGTCGTCGGTGGCTGCGATGAGGGCAGTCTCGGTGCTGTGGTTGGCTCTAAATCCGGGCTGGGATGGGTCGAGGGATCCATTGGCCTCGAGGAATGCGGTCAGCTGTTTATTGACGATCTTCTCGATCACTTTCGCCAGGAAGGGAAGAAGAGAGATGGAGCGGAAGTTTTTGAGGTCTTTAGGGTCCGCTGTGGGTTTCTTCAGTAGGGCGTTGATATCTGCGTGTTTCCAGCTCTCTGGGAAGGTGGCGGACACGAGGGAGTCATTTATGACGTTCCGTAGGTGGGGAGCGATGATGGTGTCGCTTTTGTTGAAGATGTGGTAAGGGCATGGGTCGGAAGGAGAGCCGGAGTGGATGGTGTGCATAGCGTGGGCGGTGTCTTTGGTGCTGATGGGAGTCCAAGCGCTGAGGGTGGTTGTAGAGGGCGTTGGTTCGGTGGCTGGGGGCGGAGTCTGGGCACCGAAGGTGTTGTGGATATGGCGATCTTGCGGTGAAAGGACGTGGCAAGGGAGTTGCAGTGGTTTTGTGACGGTGTGATGTCGTTGCTGTTGGCATTGGGATTGGAGAGCTCTTTAACGATGCTGAAGAGTTCCTTGCTGTTGTGTGTGTTGTTGTCCAGCCGCTCTTTGAACGATGTCTTTTTGGTGGTGCGGATCAGCTGGTGGTGTTTGCGGGTGGCGTTCTTGAGGGCTGTCATGTTTTCTGTCGTCTGTTCACGGCGCCAGGTTTTCTCGAGGGTTCGGCAGGATTTCTTCAATTCTTTGAGGTTGTCGGTGAGCCATGTTGTTTTCCTGTTGCCGGGCTTCCCTGGAGGGTTCTTCAGCGGTGCGAGGGCGTCGGCGCAGTTGACGATCCACTGTGTGAGGTTGCGGGCTGCGTCGTCGGTGTTAGTGGTGGTGATTGGTGGGTTCTGGCTCAGTGATGTGGTTAGCTGGTCTGCGGTGACTTTGCTCCAGCGTCTCCGGGGGATCTGTTGCGGCCGGTGGTGGGATGTGGTCTTCTTAAAGGTGAAGTGGATGCAGCTGTGGTCGGTCCAGTGTAGTCCGGTGGAGTGGCTGAAGGCAACATGGCTGCTGGCGGAGAAGATGGGGTCGAGCGTGTGGCGGGAGTGTTTACCAGTTGTTTGAGTCCAAGGTTGGCGAGGTTGTCGAGCAGGGTGGTGGTGTTGTTGTCATTGTCCAGGTGGAAGTTCAGGTCCCCTAGGAGGATGTAGTCCGATGAGGCGAGGGCGTGTGGGCTGATGAAGTCGGCGATGGCTTCACTGAATTGTGTACGTGGGCCCGGGGGTCTGTAGACGAGGGTTCCTCTGAGGGTGGTGTTGGGGGTCAGTGTGGATCTGGAAGTGTAGGTGTTCGGCGGTGGTGAGGGCATCTTCGAAGTTGGTTGTGACGGCGATGGTGTTCCTGTAGATGATGGCGATTCCTCCTCCGGTTTGTCCAGGATGACTATGGCGATGTCAGGGGCTGAGGAGGCGTTCATCCAGGTTTCTGTGAGGAAGGCGACGTCTGGTGCTGTTGTATCGAGGAGGTCCCAGAGTTTGACGGCGTGCTTGTGGACGGAGCAGGTGTTGAGTAGGATGCACTTGAGGTGGTTGTTGTTGTTGCCTGGTCTGGGTGGTGGGATGTAGGTTCGGACGCAGGTGAATTTGCAGGTTTGGCAGGAGAAGGGTCCGTGGGTGCGCTTCGGAGTGGCTTGGTAGCAGGCGGCTTGTCGGCCGGTGTTGAGTGCGTGGAGGGTGGTGGTGTCGTATCTCAGTAGGGTTTCTTGGTTTCGGCGGGGGCCAGGGTTTCTGGCGCTGGGCACGGTCCAGGCGCCTTTGGCGCGCCAGCTACGCGCCCGCTGCGCGCGTCCGCTGCACGACCTCCATAAGAAGGGCTATGGGAGGAAGGGGCAGCTGGGAGGTGGGAGCGGGGCGGCGAATGGGGCACCAGGGGGGCGAGGCCACAGGGAGGCAGCAGCGGGAAGCGCGAGGGAGGGGAGCGGGTAGGGGGCAGGAGGGGAGTGCACAGGGCACTGGGGCGAAGAGGCAAAGCGATAAGGAGAACACTAAAAAGTGAAAAGGAAAGGCAGAAAAATAATGGCACAAGAAGAAGGGAGAAACCAGTCCGAGGCAGAAAAAGGACTGCAACGGTACAGGCGATGACAAAGCGGGCAGCGGGAACAGTGGCACAGGGGGGCCGTGTGGCAGCTGAGGGGGCGACTTACCTGGTGGCAGGGTCAAATACAATAAGTATCTTCACATTGACTTGCTCCCAAAAAATAGTTGTCATATACAGTATTGTCTCGTCGAATACAAAATTTTCCTAACGATGGGGTATCTATGTTTATGACCACATTTATATTTCGCCCCTCTAGATTTTCATCCTCAAATTCCCAGTGTTTAGATCTAGCATGTTTCACTCTTTCATTTCTCCTCTCTTCCACCATATCTAAAAATGCCTGTTCCTCATTTCTCAATTTACAAGTCAAATTATGTTTAAAAGCGTAATCATGAGTCAATTCTTAAGTTTAAAAATTCTCCCATAACCTTTGCAGGCTTAACTTTGTTAATTGCATTTATAACTTTCAATCGTGCAAAAACATAATTAGAATTTGAATAATAATATTCTAATTTCCCTGTACTGTAAAACAAACTTGCTATTACACTACATGTAATCCCATATGAAAGTGGTAGGTGGAGATAGGTCAATCCCTCTGACACTGATGCTGGCAATTTCACACAGACGTAGCAATCACTCGCATCCATGGTTTTAACATACTCAGATAGTAATCTAGAAAAGGTATTTTTGGAAAAGTCGCTAATCAACCTATCCTGATGAATTTCTGGCTTATACACATGTGGTTTATCAGTTTGTAACTCATTATTTCTTTTATTCTTAATCCCATTTGGCTTCAACTTCTAAAGGTTTTCTCTAAGAGGAATGATAATAGCTAAAATCAACCATACCAACATTAATAATCCAGTACATATTAACCACATTCTACACCATTTTCTAAAAATAGAACATTTCGTAGTTACATTATTAGTAGCCATTTTTTTGGTTTTTTTTTTACACAGCAATTTCAACAATTTTCACAATTCTCTCTGTCTTTAATAGATTTTCACTTTACTCTCATGGAGTTTTGCTTATACCAACGTTTCAAGTCTTACTTTCACTTTGCACCTTTAGATCAAATATCTCTTTTTCTTTCTTTGGGTCTCAGTTCTTTACTCACTTTCTTTCTCTTGATCGATCTGGGCAGTTCAGATTTTCTTGGCTGCTGTTTACTTCCTCAATAGGAGGCAAAAACATGTAAGTCCATTTTGGTGATTTATATTTCTGATTTGGTCTTCTCACTATTGTTGGCCTTTGAACAACCTCTATTTTCTTTTCCAACAACTCTTTCTGACTTGTTATTTCATTAACTTGATCTTCTGGTTTTCTTGCTTTATTAACCAGTTTGACCTTCAGTCCATCACTTTCTCTAGGCCAATTATCTCCTTTACAAGCTCTCTTTGTCTTTGGCTCTGCAGTATTATGTTCCACTCTCCAAGCTCTTTTCCTTGAACTCTTTTTCAATTGAGTCTCATCTCCACTGTCATCAGTTTCACTTTCAGTATCTTCGACAGTATCATTTACAATTAACTTTATAATGTCTGTTTCTTTTTCAGAATCTGGTTTCTCTTTACTCAGCACTTTCACTCTGTTAGGAACATCTCCATAACTGGTACTGGCGGTAAGGCGACAGTGGCAGTGTCCCCGATCCGCTTGCTTTGGCTAAAGTTGCTTAACTGCGCTCTATGCTGTGCTGGTCAAAATAATTTTAATTTCACTATATTTGTGTTGTGGTGATTTTAAATTACTCATTCCGTGTTGTGCTGATATTATACCACGCCAGGATTTGCACGTATAGAGTGCTATTGTGCTGATTCTCACATACCTGATCTAATAGGAGGGGAATCATTTCTTAAGTGCAGCGGGGAAGCCTCGGCTCAACCTTCTTTTCTGCCCGCCCCGGTCCGACAGGGTAACTAGTACCGTTGTGCGGAGGGCGGGTCAGGTGAGAGCCAGGTACTTCCGGTAATCACTGGAGCGGTTAGCGCTCTAGTGGTTTCACTTCAAGGGCTATTTAGGCGGAGTGTCTTCTTCGGCGAAGCTGCGGTAAGGCGACGGTGGCAGTGTCCCCGATCTGCTTGCTTTGGCTAAAGTTGCTTAACTGCGCTCTATGCTGTGCTGGTCAAAATAATTTTAATTTCACTGTATTTGTATTGTGGTGATTTTAAATTACTCATTCTGTGTTGTGCTGATTTTATACCACGCCAGGATTTGCACTTATAGAGTGCTATTGTGTCGATTCTCACATACCTGATCTAATAGGAGGGAAATCATTTCTTAAGTGCAGCGGGGAAGCCTCGGCTCAACCTTCTTTCCTGCCCGCCCCGGTCCGACAGGGTAGCTAGTACCGTTGTGCGGAGAGCGGGTCAGGTGAGAGCCAGGTACTTCCGGTAATCACTGGAGCGGTTAGCGCTCTAGTGGTTTCACTTCAAGGGCTATTTAGGTGGAGTGTCTTGTTCGGCGAAGCTGCGGTAAGGCGACGGTGGCAGTGTCCCCGATCTGCTTGCTTTGGCTAAAGTTGCTTAACTGCGCTCTATGGTGTGCTGGTCAAAATAATTTTAATTTCACTGTATTTGTATTGTGGTGATTTTAAATTACACATTCTGTGCTGTGCTGATTTTATACCACGCCACGATTTGCACTTATAGAGTGCTATTGTGCCGATTCTCACATACCTGATCTAATAGGAGGGGAATCATTTCTTAAATGCAGCGGGGAAGCCTCGGCTCAACCTTCTTTCCTGCCCGCCCCGGTCCGACAGGGTAGCTAGTACCGTTGTGCGGAGGGCGGGTCAGGTGAGAGCCAGGTACTTCCGGTAATCACTGGAGCGGTTAGCGCTCTAGTGGTTTCACTTCAAGGGCTATTTAGGCGGAGTGTCTTCTTCGGCGAAGCTGTGGTAAGGCGACGGTGGCAGTGTCCCCGATCCACTTGCTTTGGCTAAAGTTGCTTAACTCCGCTCTATGCTGTGCTGGTCAAAATAATTTTAATTTCACTGTATTTGTGTTGTGGTGATTTTAAATTACTCATTCTGTGTTGTGCTGGTTTTATACCACACCAGGATTTGCACTTATAGAGTGCTATTGTACCGATTCTCACATACCTGATCTAATAGGAGGGGAATCATTTCTTAAATGCAGCGGGGAAGCCTCGGCTCAACCTTCTTTCCTGCCTGCCCCGGTCCGACAGGGTAGCTAGTACCGTTGTGCGGAGGGCGGGTCAGGTGAGAGCCAGGTACTTCCGGTAATCACTGAAGCGGTTAGCGCTCTAGTGGTTTCACTTCAAGTGCTATTTAGGCGGAGTGTCTTCTTCTGCGAAGCTGCGGTAAGGCGACGGTGGCAGTGTCCCCGATCCGCTTGCTTTGGCTAAAGTTGCTTAACTGCGCTCTATGTGTGCTGGTCAAAATAATTTTAATTTCACTGTATTTGTGTTGTGGTGATTTTAAATTACTCATTCTGTGTTGTGCTGATTTTATACCACGCCAGGATTTGCACTTATAGAGTGCTATTGTGCCGATTCTCACATACCTGATCTAATAGGAGGGGAATCATTTCTTAAGTGCAGCGGGGAAGCCTCGGCTCAACCTTCTTTCCTGCCCGCCCCGGTCCGACAGGGTAGCTAGTACCGTTGTGCGGAGGGTGGGTCAGGTGAGAGCCAGGTACTTCCGGTAATCACTGGAGCGGTTAGCGCTCTAGTGGTTTCACTTCAAGGGCTATTTAGCCCTCGCCTCTCTCTGAGCGCGCAGCGATCGCGTGCAGCCAAAGATACGCCGAAGAGCAGCCAAAGAGCAGCCCGTCTGCGCCCGTCCGCGGCTTGACGGGGCTCGGGGCTATGGGCTCTGCTTATATGGATGTTCCTCTGGTGAAGGTAAATGGCCTTACTTATACTGCCCAAGTACTAAAGGAGCTGCGACCTACTCCGCTGATAGGATGTGCTCGAGACTCTTGGCGATGCCCGGAAGGCCCCTTCTCTTGCTTGTATTGTCATTTTCAAGCTTCCCATCACTACACATCCATTGGCAGTAATACTGTTCTGGAATGTCCTTCTCCTAATGGCCTAAAGATTTTTCTTCTGAACATTCGCTCCCTGCCAAAACACTACTGTGAATTATGGGATCTTATCTACTCGGCTACCCCGGACATTTGTTTCCTAACGGAAACATGGCTTAAACCACATACAGTCCCAACCATAATGCTGGGGGTTCCTGTAGGATATAAGATTTTGCATTTAGATCGCCCTGATAAAATAGGGGGGGGGCATAGCGGTCGTATACAAAGAGGGCTTAAAAATCTCTGTACTTGAACAACGTAGCAGCACTCTGATGGAGATAATGATATTTAAGGTTAGCTCTATTGCCAAAACTCACTGGAAGGGAGCGTTAGTCTATCGCCCTCCCGGGTCAGCGCAGGGTTTTGTAACGTCCGTTATGGAATTGCTAGCTCCATATATTAGGGCCAAGGAAGATTTTATACTCTTAGGAGATTTTAATATTCACGTAGACATCCCCACGCATCCGGACACCCTATCTTTGCTCTCCGACTTATCTACACTAGGACTCCATATACAAAACAATGGGCCCACACATATAGGGGGTCATACTTTGGATTTGGTTTTTACTAACTGTTCCAAAATCCAATGTTGTCCCCATAGAAGTGCAAATTGCTCTGACCACTTCCTAGTGGAGTTTTTCCTATTAGGCATAGGTAAGCCCTCTCTTAGGTCTTCTCTTCCACCCCTCTGGCGCCGTTAATGGCATAAAGTAACTGTGGAAGATTTACAGAGGGAATGGAAGAAACCTGATTTTTTAGAAACAGATGATGTGGAATCTGCACTGCTTAAGTTTAATAACTCCCTAGTAGAGGCAATTAATTACATGGCCCCCCTTAAACTCCATAAACAATACCCTACTTCTAAACATGAGGTATGGTATTCTGAACAGCTTAGAACAGAAAAGCAGGGGTGTAGAAAACTGGAGAAAGCATGGTGGAAAACTCGGACGGAGGAAAGTAAGAAAGTCTATTTAGAAGCCCAATCCACCTACTATAAACACATTAGATCAGCTAGAAGGAATTGTTTAACCATGCAAAGCTTTGTATCCCCAGTAGCTGAAGCCGCCATACTCCCGTCTTCGGCGGAATGGTGTGAAGATTTGTCTAATTTTTTCGCAGACAAAATAGCAAACATTCAGCGGGACTTGCTCTCGGCTTTACCGGCAGAAAGTATAGGGGATGGCCCCGCCACCGGGACAGGCCATAGTGAAACTCAACAGCTCACTAACTTCTCACCGATTGAAGAGGGTGATATTTTGCTCCTTCTTCAGTCTCTAAAATCGGGCTCCCCCTCAGATCCTTGCCCTGCCTGTGTACTTGCTGAGGTGGCCAGCATTGTTTGCAGTGATGTTACTCAGATTGTCAACCGTTCTCTCTCTCTAGCTGAGGTTCCTGGCAAATGGAAACAGGCAAAGCTCTTGCCGCTTTTGAAAAAACCAGGCCTCGATGCTACTGTCCCAGGCAACTATCGTCCCATTTCCCTCCTGCCTGCATTGGCAAAAGTATGTGAGAAAGTGGTTTTTCGCCAATTGGAAAGGTTTGTTGAGACTTCAAATGCTCTGCACCCAGCCCAGTCGGGCTTTAGGGCGGCCTACAGTACGGAGACGGCGCTGGTCGAGATGTCGGAGTCTATACGTGAGTGTTTGGACGGGGGCGGCAGAGCGGTCCTGATTTTATTGGATCTCTCTGCCGCCTTCGACACAGTCCCTCACGCACTCCTTACTGCTAGGTTATCTACAATCGGCATTGGTGGCAATGTCCTAGCCTGGGTGTCCTCGTTTCTTTCTGGTAGGACACAACAGGTCTGGATGCCGCCTTTTTCTTCTGAGCCTAAACCACTTCTCACTGGGGTACCACAGGGATCTACCCTTAGCCCCCTACTGTTCAATATATACATCACCCCCTTGGTTTACTTAGCAGAACAGTACGGGGCTAAAATTATCGGGTATGCTGACGATACGCAGCTACTTTTCACCTGGCCAGACGACCATTTAGACACGACAGTGGTTCAGCTCTGCCTGTCCTCAGTCTTTCGCTGGTTAACCTCGGCCCAGCTAAAGTGTAATGAGGATAAATCAGAGGTCCTCTTTTATGGTTCCTTCCCTCTCAGTTTCAGGAACTCGCTGTGGCCCCCTAACATGCCTTGTCCTAAGGTAATGGGTGGCCCTGCGAAAAATCTTGGAGTCTGGTTTGGGGAGGATCTAAGATTTGAGGATCATATAAAGAAAATTTCGGGGACCTGCTTTGCCACTTTAAGAATGCTCAGAATTTTTTTTCCACTGCTCTCCAGAGAGGCTAGGGAGACTATTGCACGAGCACTTATTTTGGCAAGGCTGGATTATGCGAACGCTCTGTTTAGCGGCATTCCTGCCTACTTGGTCAAGCGGTTGTTGGTCATCCAGAATGCCGCCGTCCGTCTCCTCTGTAATATCCCGAGATGGAAGAGCGTTCGGTCTCATATGTCTGGTCTGCACTGGCTCCCAGTACCGCAACGCATTCTTTTTAAATCTTTAGTGCTTGCATTTCGAGCCATGCATGACCAAGGTCCGGCTTATTTAAAGAAGAGATTTACTCTCTATGTCCCCACAAGAGACCTTAGGTCAGCCTCGCTGTTCAAAATGACCCTTCCCCGGTTTAGGCGGGCCAGGCTGGGTGGCCAGTCTATTGCTGTAGTGGTGTCCCGTGCCTGGAACACTCTCCCCTTCCATTTGCGCTCCTGTCAAAACGTTGCCCAGTTTAAGAAGAATCTTAAAACCCATCTGTTCAGAAATGTGACATAAGTTAATCCCTGCTGCTATCCCCTTGTTCTTTTTCTCCATCGCGCCAGGATACTCTCAAGTAATTGAGCGCGCTACAAAACAATTTATACATACATACATACATACATACAAATAGCCGAAGCAGGCAACTCCTCTAAAGAGCTATATACAATTTTACAGAATTTTGTTAAACCAGGAGCTTGTGAAAGCCCAGATGACTTCTCCCAACCCCTTTGCGATAATATCTCTGTATTTTTTGAGAATAAAATCGAGATGATATATGGAAAAATGATGAAGGCCCCCAGACCCAGTAATATCACCATTAATATTTTGCCCCATTCATCCTTGTATGGTGATAGTTCGCTAATGATGTTTCCAGAAATTAATGACTCTGATTTTGCATCCTTAATCAGTCATATCAAAACAGGGTCCCCTGATGATGTTATACCTGCCAAAATGGTTGCCTCCCTGAGCACGTTGCTCAGGTCAGAGATGCAATTGGTAATGAATCGTTCCCTTAAGGAGGGAAAGGTACCCGTAGAGTGAAAGAAAGCTGTGGTGAACCCTATTCGTAAGAATACAACATTGCCCTGGACAGACCTTTCTAACCTCCGCCCCATCTCCCTCTTACCATATCTCAGCAAGATGACCGAGAGGCATGTAAACACCCATTTGTCTAAGTATATCAAGGCGGCGGGAGGTCTGGACCAATCTCAATCTGGGTTCAGACCTAACCACAGCACCGAATCTGCCCTCCTATCCGTGACCGATAACATCAGGATGGCGCTGGATGGGGGGGGTTCTATGATTCTGGTGCTGTTAGACCTTTCCGCTGCCTTTGACACGGTGTCACATGGCATTCTTCTCGGTCGCTTGCAAAAGGTGGGGGTAGGAGGCAAGGCTCTGTCCTGGTTGGAGAGTTTTCTCTCCAACCGCTCTCAAAGTGTCAGGCTGGGCTCCCTACGTTCCATCTCTAGGGAGCATACCAAGGGGGTGCCATAAGGCTCATGCCTAAGCCCTACACTTTTCAATGTGTATGTGGCCCCCCTGGCAGACATTGTGAGAGCATATGGGTTCACCCCGGTGTCGTACGCCAATGACACCCAGCTTTTGTTTCCTTTTCCAACCCTTACACCATCAATTAGGAATTCCTTGGTTGAAGGGATGAGAGCTGTGTCGGATTGGATGGCCTCTAATTGCCTCCAATGTAACGTAGGCAAAACTGAGGTCATGTTGTTTGGGGAGGCACCTCTCCTATGTTCACCAGACTGGTGGCCCCTAGACCTGGGGCCGGTTCCCTGTCCCAAGCAGATAACAAAGAACCTAGGAGTACGTTTTGACCAGGCCTTGCTGCTAAGAGAACATGTCAGTCAGGTGACTGGATCCTGTTTCCATACCATCGGACTTTTAAGACGTATTTTTCCATTCCTGCCTGATTCACACAGAAAGACCCTTGTTCAGACCCTTGTAATAAGTAGACTAGACTACTGCAATGGCCTTTACATCTCTGCCAATGAGGAACAACTCAGTAGGTTACAAGTGGTCCAGAACACCGTGGCAAGACTGGTCCCTAATGCCCCGGCCAGATCTTCCTCCCGTCCCCTCCTTGACACACTTCATTGGTTACCAGTGTGACAACGTATCAAGTTTAAGGTTTGTTGCACTATATTTAAATGTCTTTCTGGCTCTGGACCAAAATATTTAACAGAAAAATTCATCCCTTACCGGCCTGAACATGCTTTACGTTCCAGCAACCAAATGCTTCTTTGCATACCCCGCGTGAAGAAAGTAAGACAGGGAGGTCGAGCTCTGTCTTACAAGGGTCCCATAATGTGGAATTCACTCCCCTTTACCCTGAGACAGGGCACCAACTTCCAAACTTTTAAAAAGTCTCTTAAAACCCATCTCTTCCCGTCTGTATAACTATAGTACATCTTACTTGCGTTTGACAAGCAACATTGCTTTTGGCACAAGTGCGGAGATACCCCTCCGGGGGTCGAATTCCTGCGCTATACAAGAAAATAAATAAATAAATAAATAATCTCATCCTTGTCGTGAGTTATTTCCTCCTTTCCAGTGTCAAGATCTTGGTTCCTGCTTTCAGAGTTTTCTGGCTGTTTTTCAGTATTCTTTTGATTACCAGTTTTTTCTCCACATTGTTCAATGTCTTTACTGGTATCAATCCTTACCAAATCTCGACTTTCAGGTCGATCCTCAAAATTTGGTATTTCAACAATTTCACTTTCTCCCTGACTAGCATCCGATACCTCCAGATGTCGACGTTCTCGTCGAGCTTCAGTATCTAGATTTCTCTCTGGTTCTCCTTTGGAAACAGAATCAGTTGTGCTTTCACCCTCCTCCTGTGGATTTTCAGGCTCAGGCACACGGATGGTATGACTGGCATGCACCCATCTTTTTACTCCAGCACATTTAACTGCAGTCGTGCTGACCAAAATAACCTGTCTTGGTCTTTGCCAGCGAGGCACTAAGCAGTTTCTTCTTCGGTGTACCTTTACTCGAACCCAATCTTCAGGAACTAGATCATGAGCTGGATGTTTCTCTTTCGTGTTTGATTCAGTTCCCACCTGATGGAACACAGAAGTTACCACGTCAGACAGATTTTTGAAGTAATCCAGTATGATGTCATCATTAATAGTTAACAGTTTATCAACTGATACATATGCTTGTCTCATCACTCTGCCCATCAAAATCTCATGTGGACTTAGTCCAGTTTTTTTGTCAGGTATACTCCTTAAGGTCATCAAAACAAGTGGTAATGCGTCCGGCCATTTTAGTCCTGTTGCCAAACACATTTTTGCAATTCTGTTTTTTATTGTTCCATTCACTTGTTCAGCTACCGCTGAAGCCTCTGGTCTGTAAGCACAATGCAGTTTCTGTTGAATGTCCAGTGCTTCACAAATCATTTGTAATAGTTCATTCTGGAAATGGCCTCCACGATCTGTTTCAATTGTTACTAGAAAACCGTATTACCGTATTGTGGTATGATTTCACGCAAGAGCAATTTTGCAACAGTTAGTCCATCATTCCTCCTGGTGGGGAAGGCTTCTACCCACCGAGAGAACAGACAAATGATTACCAGCACATATCTCAGTCTATTACAAGGTGGCAACTCAATGAAATCCAATTGCATTCGGGTGAATTGACCTCCCTCCCGTCCTATGGTTTCCAAACTCACAACTGTTTTTCTTCCTGGATTAAACTGTTGGCAGACCAAACATCTCTGGCACAAGCTTTCAGCAATCATCCTAAACTTGGGTTTATACCATGTCTGTCTAAACAATCGGATCATTGCATCCCTCCCAACATGAGCTTGACCATGAAATATTCTAGCCATATTCGAAATCATGTTATCAGGCATTACTGGTCTTTCATCTTTGTAAACCCAGATTTCGTCTTCCTCCCTTTGTCTACATCTTGCTTTTAGCCAAAGGTTTTTCTCCTCCTCGCTAGCTTCTTCCTGCATCTGCCTCACTTCCTGCCAAGTTTCAACTACTGTGGTTAGCATTAAAGGACTTGAAACATGTTCTTTCTTCTTATGTCTGAATGAGGTCGCACACCGCTCGTCCCATCAGCGTGTGACCCCGGAGCATGATGGTTGATGTAGTCGGTATCAGCGGGTGCGCTTCTACCAGGGTCTTGAGTCTTCAAGGTATTCACTTGGTGTGCTTGCCATCCCTGGACACGTGTTTTGCGTTCATTAACGCTCATCAGCAGGGATTAGGCGTGTGCACGGGGTTGCTGCGTGGGCTGCCGAAAATATTCGTAGGTCCAGATACCTCTTAAGGCGCGCGGATGCGTTATCTCGAGGTCGTCACCTCCATCGGGTCAAGGGAGCCTGTATAAATAGTATGTCCGAATGAGGTCGACCTCGAGATAACACATACCTGCTGATGAGCGTTAATGAACGCGAAACAAGTGTCCAGGGATGGCAAGCACACCAAGTGAATACCTTGAAGACTCAAGACCCGGGTAGAAGCGCACCCGCTGATACCGACTACATGGACCATCATGCTCCGGGGTCACACGCTGATGGGACGAGCGGTGTGCGACCTCATTGGAACATACTATTTATACAGGCTCCCTTGAGCCGATGGAGGTGACGACCTCGAGATAACGCATCCGCGCGCCTTAAGAGGTATCTGGACCTACGAATATTTTCGGCAGCCCACGCAGCAACCCCGTGCACACGCCTAATCCCTGCTGATGAGCGTTAATGAACGCGAAACACGTGTCCAGGGATGGCAAGCACACCAAGTGAATACCTTGAAGACTCAAGACCCGGGTAGAAGCGCACCCGCTGATACCGACTACATCGACCATAACGCGCCGGGGTCACACGCTGATGGGACGAGCGGTGTGCGACCTCATTCGGACATACTATTTATACAGGCTCCCTTGAGCCGATGGAGGTGATGACCTCGAGATAACGCATCCGCGCGCCTTAAGAGGTATCTGGACCTACGAATATTTTCGGCAGCCCACGCAGCAACCCCGTGCACACGCCTAATCCCTGCTGATGAGCGTTAATGAACGCGAAACACGTGTCCAGGGATGGCAAGCACACCAAGTGAATACCTTGAAGACTCAAGACCCGGGTAGAAGCGCACCCGCTGATACCGACTACATCGACCATCATGCTCCGGGGTCACACGCTGATGGGACGAGCGGTGTGCGACCTCATTCGGACATACTATTTATACAGGCTCCCTTGAGCCGATGGAGGTGACGACCTCGAGATAACGCATCCGCGCGCCTTAAGAGGTATCTGGACCTACGAATATTTTCGGCAGCCCACGCAGCAACCCAGTGCACAAACCTAATTCCTGCTGATGAGCGTTAATGAACGCGAAACACGTGTCCAGGGATGGCAAGCACACCAAGTGAATACCTTGAAGACTCAAGACCCGGGTAGAAGCGCACCCGCTGATACTGACTACATCGACCATCATGCTCCGGGGTCACACGCTGATGGGACGAGCGGTGTGCGACCTCATTCGGACATACTATTTATACAGGCTCCCTTGAGCCAATGGAGGTGACGACCTCGAGATAACGCATCCGCGCGGCTTAAGAGGTATCTGGACCTACGAATATTTTCGGCAGCCCTCGCAGCAACCCCGTGCACACGCCTAATCCCTGCTGATGAGCGTTAATGAACGCGAAACATGTGTCCAGGGATGGCAAGCACACCAAGTGAATACCTTAAAGACTCAAGACCCGGGTAGAAGCGCACCCGCTGATACCGACTACATCGACCATCATGCTCCGGGGTCACACGCTGATGGGACGAGCGGTGTGCGACCTCATTCGGACATACTATTTATACAGGCTCCCGTGAGCCGATGGAGGTGACGACCTCGAGATAACGCATCCGCGCGCCTTAATAGGTATCTGGACCTACGATTATTTTCGGCAGCCCACGCAGCAACCCCGTGCACACGCCTAATCCCTGCTGATGAGCGTTAATTAACGTGAAACACGTGTCCAGGGATAGCAAGCACACCAAGTGAATACCTTGAAGACTCAAGACCCGGGTAGAAGCGCACCCGCTGATACGGACTACATCGACCATCATGCTCCGGGGTCACACGCTGATGGGACGTGCGGTGTGCGACCTCATTTGGACATACTATTTATACAGGCTCCCTTGAGCCGATGGAGGTGACAACCTCGAGATAACGCATCCGCGCGCCTTAAGAGGTATCTGGACCTACCAATATTTTCGGCACCCCACGCAGCAACCCCTTGCACACGCCTAATCCCTGCTGATGAGCGTTAATGAACGCGAAACACGGGTCCAGGGATGGCAAGCACACCAAGTGAATACCTTGAAGACTCAAGACCCGAGTAGAAGCGCACCCGCTGATACCGACTACATCGACCATCATGCTCCGGGGTCACATGCTGATGGGACGAGCGGTGTGCGACCTCATTCGGACATACTATTTATACAGGCTCCCTTGAGCCGATGGAGGGACGACCTCGAGATGACGCATCCGTGCGCCTTAAGAGGTATCGGGACCTACGAACATTTTCGGCAGCCCACGCAGCAACCCCGTGCACACGCCTAATCCCTGCTGATGAGCGTTAATGAACGCGAAACACGTGTCCAGGGATGGCAAGCACACCAAGTGAATACCTTGAAGACTCAAGACCCGGGTAGAAGCGCACCCGCTGATACCGACTACATCGACCATCATGCTCCGGGGTCACACGCTGATGGGACGAGCGGTGTGCGACCTCATTCGGACATACTATTTATACAGGCTCCCTTGAGCCGATGGAGGTGACGACCTCGAGATAACGCATCCGCGCGCCTTAAGAGGTATCTGGACCTACGAATATTTTCGGCAGCCCAGGCAGCAACCCCGTGCACACGCCTAATCCCTGCTGATGAGCGTTAATGAACGCGAAACACGTGTCCAGGGATGGCAAGCACACCAAGTGAATACCTTGAAGACTCAAGACCCGGGTAGAAGCGCACCCGCTGATACCAACTACATCGGCCATCATGCTCCGGGGTTACGCGCTGATGGGACGAGCGGTGTGCGACCTCATTCGGACATACTATTTACACAGGCTCCCTTGAGCCGATGGAGGTGACGACCTCGAGATAACGCATCCGCGCGCCTTAAGAGGTATCTGGACCTACGAATATTTTCGGCAGCCCACGCAGCAACCCCGTGCACACGCCTAATCCCTGCTGATGAGCGTTAATGAACGCGAAACACGTGTCCAGGGATGGCAAGCACACCACGTGAATACCTTGAAGACTCAAGACCCGGGTAGAAGCGCACCTGCTGATACCGACTACATCGACCATCATGCTCCGGGGTCACACGCTGATGGGACGAGCGGTGTGCGACCTCATTCGGACATACTATTTATACAGGCTCCCTTGAGCCGATGGAGGGACGACCTCGAGATGACGCATCCGTGCGCCTTAAGAGGTATCGGGACCTACGAATATTTTCGGCAGCCCACGCAGCAACCCCGTGCACACGCCTAATCCCTGCTGATGAGCGTTAATGAACGCGAAACACGTGTCCAGGGATGGCAAGCACACCAAGTGAATACCTTGAAGACTCAAGACCCGGGTAGAAGCGCACCCGCTGATACCGACTACATCGACCATCATGCTCCGGGGTCACACGCTGATGGGACGAGCGGTGTGCGACCTCATTCGGACATACTATTTATACAGGCTCCCTTGAGCCGATGGAGGTGACGACCTCGAGATAACGCATCCGCGCGCCTTAAGAGGTATCTGGACCTACGAATATTTTCGGCAGCCCAGGCAGCAACCCCGTGCACACGCCTAATCCCTGCTGATGAGCGTTAATGAACGCGAAACACGTGTCCAGGGATGGCAAGCACACCAAGTGAATACCTTGAAGACTCAAGACCCGGGTAGAAGCGCACCCGCTGATACCAACTACATCGGCCATCATGCTCCGGGGTTACGCGCTGATGGGACGAGCGGTGTGCGACCTCATTCGGACATACTATTTACACAGGCTCCCTTGAGCCGATGGAGGTGACGACCTCGAGATAACGCATCCGCGCGCCTTAAGAGGTATCTGGACCTACGAATATTTTCGGCAGCCCACGCAGCAACCCCGTGCACACGCCTAATCCCTGCTGATGAGCGTTAATGAACGCGAAACACGTGTCCAGGGATGGCAAGCACACCACGTGAATACCTTGAAGACTCAAGACCCCGGTAGAAGCGCATCTGCTGATACCGACTACATCGACCATCATGCTCCGGGGTCACACGCTGATGGGACGAGCGGTGTGCGACCTCATTCGGACATACTATTTATACAGGCTCCCTTGAGCCGATGGAGGTGACGACCTCGAGATAACGCATCCACGCGCCTTAAGGGGTATCTGGACCTACGAATATTTTCGGCAGCCCACGCAGCAGCCCCGTGCACACGCCTAATCCCTGCTGATGAGCGTTAATGAACGCGAAACACGTATCCAGGGATGGCAAGCACACCAAGTGAATACCTTGAAGACTCAAGACCCGGGTAGAAGCGCACCCGCTGATACCGACTACATCGACCATCATGCTCCGGGGTCACACGCTGATGGGACAAGCGGTGTGCGACCTCATTCGGACATACTATTTATACAGGCTCTCTTGAGCCGATGGAGGTGACGACCTCGAGATAACGCATCCGCGCGCCTTAAGAGGTATCTGGACCTACGAATATTTTCGGCAGCCCACGCAGCAGCCCCGTGCACACGCCTAATCCCTGCTGATGAGCGTTAATGAACGCGAAACACGTATCCAGGGATGGCAAGCACACCAAGTGAATACCTTGAAGACTCAAGACCCGGGTAGAAGCGCACCCGCTGATACCGACTACATCGACCATCATGGTCCGGGGTCACACGCTGATGGGACGAGCGGTGTGCGACCTCATTCGGACATACTATTTATACAGGCTCCCTTGAGCCGATGGAGGTGACGACCTCGAGATAACGCATCTGCGCGCCTTAAGAGGTATCTGGACCTACAAATATTTTCGGCAGCCCACGCAGCAACCCCGTGCACACGCCTAATCCCTGCTGATGAGCGTTAATGAACGCGAAACACGTGTCCAGGGATGGCAAGCACACTAAGTGAATACCTTGAAGACTCAAGACCCGGGTAGAAGCGCACCCGCTGATACCGACTACATCGACCATCATGCTCCGGGGTCACACGCTGATGGGACGAGCGGTGTGCGACCTCATTCGGACATACTATTTATACAGGCTCCCTTGAGACGATGGAGGTGACGACCTCGAGATAACGCATCCGCGCGCCTTAAGAGGTATCTGGACCTACGAATATTTTCGGCAGCCCACGCAGCAACCCCGTGCACACGCCTAATCCCTGCTGATGAGTGTTAATGAACGCGAAACACGTGTCCAGGGATGGCAAGCACACCAAGTGAATACCTTGAAGACTCAAGACCTGGGTAGAAGCGCACCCGCTGATACCGACTACATCTACCATCATGCTCCGGGGTCACACGCTGATGGGACGAGCGGTGTGCGACCTCATTCGGACATATGTTCTTCCTTCCTATCCCAATTTATGGATGCAAGATTTTTGGCACAGTATTTTGCAATGGAGTCAACATACCTATTGCCTCTGGTCACATAGTCATCTCCCTTCTTGCGTGCTGCGCACTTAACCACTGCAATCTTATCAGGCAATTGAATAGCATCAATCAACATTTTTACAAACTCAGCATTTCTGAACCTCTTTGGGACCACAGTTGCCCATAGTCATGTACAACCCCAAATACATACTGACTGTCAGTCACTATGGTTACTCTTATTTCTTTTCCTAGTTCACATGCTCGATTCAAAGCAATCAATTCCGCTATTTGAGCAGAATGAGGCAGACAAAATGCTTCCAGGACATCTGCCACTGTACATACGGCATATGCAACACTCAAAGCACCCTCCTTTGTTCTCAGGCATGAACCATCAACACACATAACGTAGTCAGATTCAGGCAATGGTTCATCTCTGATGTCAGGTCTTGGCTTGGTACAATATTCAAGAACATCCAAACATTTGTGATCAACCTCATTTCTTACTTCAGCTTTCATGGCAACAGGCAATAATGTAGATGGATTTATATTCACACAACACGAGATTGTCACATTATCGGTACCTAGAATTGTTTTCTCATATTTTGTCATTCTGTTATTTGAAAGGTACAGTGTTTTTGTCCTAGTGAGGAGAATCTCCACAGAATGAGGTACATATACCCTCACAGGAAATCCCATCACTAATCCTTCACTTTGTTCCAAACTCACACTTGTAGCTGCTACTGCTTTTAAACAACCTGGCAAAGCGTTTGCAACTGGATCCAAAACAGCTGAGAAATATGTAATTAGCTTCCTCAGTTTTCCATGTTTCTGTATTAATACAGACAATGCACATCCTTCTCGTTCACTGCAATATAGCTCAAACTCTTTTTCATAGTCAGGCATCCCTAAAGGTGGAGCTTCACTTAAGCTTGTTTTTAACTGTTCGAATGCTTCCATTACAGTTTTATTGAAGTTTTATTTTATTACCCTGAAAGCCATACAAGTTATGCCACTCTGGACTCTCCTTGGTATCTAGTTTTCAGAAATTTACAGATTTAGTGCGTTTCCCTGGGTGCCGGCTGAGCTAGGGCCCAAATTCCACAGGCACAAACTTTGCAGAAAAAGATGGTTCTTAGGTATTAAAATTTGATTGCCCACATTGTGTTTTGGAAAAACTTGGTTGTAGGACATTTGTGGCTCTCTGCAGATTTCAGAACTAACCTGCATGAAAATGTAGGGAAAATGTGTGTTTTTAGGTTCAGCGTTAAGTTTGCAAGGACTTCTGGGTAAACAAAACTAGTTAGACCCACACAATTAACACCACAATGTAAACCCTCTGATGTTTAGTGTTCAGAAATGTCTTGGTATGATAGGTTTTCCTTGGTCACGGCTGGGCCAAGGGCTCAAAATCCGCCGCTACCCACATTGTAAAAAAGCATGAATTTTGATGGGTACATATGCTCCAGGTCACTTTTTGGGGTCTATTGTGTCAAAGGCCCTTGTCCTAGCAACACAAGTGAGGTGTGTGGGAACATAGAATAGAACATTAGTTATAACAAATCAGATTTCTCTGAATGTGTGCCTTTTAAATGTAAGCCAGTGCACTAGAAAGACATAATTTTGCAAAATTCCCTCAGAATCAAATGCTGGTAGCCTTACGGTGGTCTTCCCCCACACAGTTTGACTACTTAACCCCAATTTTTGCTGGATTTACTTTGTGTTGGCCTTAGGGCACTGCACGCTTTACTACTGATATCCAGTGCTAAAGTGCTTGTGCTCACTCCCAGCAGCATGGTTTGATTGGCATATAGTCAAATGGCATATTTGATTTACTTATAGGGCTGCTGTAGGTTGGTATGCCATATACCTAGGGCCTGTAAATTAAATGCTACTAGTGGGCCTGCAGCACTTATTGTGCTACTCACTTAAGTAGGCCCTCAAAACATGTTCAGGGCCTGCTATTGTAAACTGAATGCAGTGTCACACTGCCATGTGAACCTGGCATGTAAACTCCCCTGTCAAGCCTTAAACTTCCCTTTTATTACATATACGTCACCCCTAAGGTAGGTGCTAGGTAGCCCATAAGGCAGGGTGCTGTGTAATTTAAAGGTTGGACATGTACTTTTAATTTGTACATGTCTTGATAGTGAAAAATCTCTACATTTGTTTTGGCCTACCCCTCCCATTGGATGACATTGATGATTGCCTATTACATCTACTAAGCTGTAATTCCTAATTGATAGCAGATAGATATATCATGTTTGGTACCTATGGAATCCTAATGATAAACACTCTTTGATGGTAAAATAGCAATGTTCATGAAAATATTTGAAAATGCCACTTTTATAAAGTTGGCAAGCCTTTGTCCTTGCAGCCTGTCTTGGGTCACATGACTGGGTGTAGCTGATAATTGGACGTTGTGACTTGCTCCCAGGCAGTCAAACAATAGAGGGATTAGGTGTGCCTCAATGGGCCATCTGCTGGCAGGATGGGGCAGTACTCCGCACAGCTTCACTTACACCTGAATAGCCTGTGCTTCGCTTTCACATAAAGGCCTTAATGACCCTGTCTTGTCACTGCAGCCATCTTGGAGCCAGGTCAGGGGAGTCAGGAAATTCCATGCACTATAAAGAACCTTTCCAGAAGCTTCTCCCAGATGGCCAATTTCCAAAACTGAGGACTTAGACAAAATGTGGCCAAAAAGTGCTCTAAAAACCAGGAGGTGACTGGGACCAACATGCTCGCCTATCCGTTCTAGGTGCATCGCCAGCCAGATTGACTTCGCAGTTCCTCCCGCTAGGTTATTTTCCGCAGCAGCAAATCCATTTTAGCGGTACTTCAACCTCGTAGAACTGTCTTCAACTACAGTCCTCTGTTTCATCCCAGTGCAGTGTTTCGACTTCCATTTCTATGACTAAGTCCCTACGTAGAAATCTTCACTGCTACTTCGAACCAAGGCCATCCGACAATGATGCTCCCTTCTCGGACACCTCCTGCAGCCTTGCTGCGCGGTACTGTACCGTCTAAAAAAATGTCTTCAACATCTTTTCTAAGTTCGAAGGTAAGCATTGAGCGGGTCTGCTGCCTCCCCCCCTAGACCTTTTTTCTGACAAGATGTTGCCAACTTAGATACTCTGGGCACTTTGTCACTGCTGTTCAGTTTCAAAGTACAAGTGCTCCCTGAATAAAGTGTTCTGGAAATTGGTTGTCCATAATTGGTATGCTTGCCTTACTAGTAAAGTCCCTAGTAAAGTGCACTATGTGTGCCAGGGCTGGTAATGCAATGCTACTAGTGGGCCTGATGCACTAATTCAGCCACCCACACAAGTAGCCCTAAAGAGAGAACTCAGGGCTGCCATTGCAGTGCCTGCACGCAGTTTGTTAAACTGCCATGTTGTCCTGACAAGTGTACCCACTTACCAGGCCTTACCCTTCCCTTTTTATGCTCATCGGACACCCTATGGTAGGCCCAAAGTACCCCCCTGGGCAGGGTGCAGTCTATGTGAAAGGTAGGACATGTACTAAGGTGTGTGCCATGTCCTGACAGTAAAATACTCTCCATTTCGTTTTTCACTATTGCAAGGCCATCTTGTCCATAGGATAGAATGGGGAAGGCTGTCTAATATGTTTCCAGCCTATCTTCCCAGAGGCTTAAGATGGAGAGGTGAAGTTTAGTGTGCCTGAACTCACAATTTAATAACAGATCTATTTGTGAAGGTGATTTTTGCATTGTGTGTTTAGAAACCACTCTTTTAGAAGTGGCTGGGTTTTTGTGTTTTAATATTTCTGTGTGTCTCTGCCTGGTTGTGGATTGAGTGTCTGGATTTGAATGTGATAAGGCTCTGGGGAATGTCTTGACCCAGGGGAGGAGGTGAGACAGTAACAGGCTGACCTGCATCTGGAGTGTAGGGGGGAAGAGTAGCCCCTGGAGGTGAAGTGGCCTTGGCTGCTGCCATAAAACAATGGCTCCATCTCCTGATGGGTGATTAAGGATCCAGACCCCCACTATCAAAGGAAGAAGGTGTCACTGGCAGGGAGACACCCAGAACTGGTTTGGACAGGGGTCCGTGCCCCCCTGAACACAAAGACTTAAAATACATTTAGGGCTATAACTATGAGAGCTGAAACCCCCGGACTTTGGAATGGAGCTGATCAAGACTGTAAAGGATTAAAACTACTTTGTGGTCAAGAGGAACCTCTGCCAAGGAAGAAACAGCTGAAGAGACTGAAGGAAAGGACTGACCCTTGCTGTGTGTTCTGGGGCTGGCCTGCAGTTTGCTGATTTAACCAAGGAGAGGCTTAAGGGACTATGCTGTGTGCTGTGCCCCCCTGCTTGAAAGGACTTTGCTGTGTGATGTGTCCTGAAGTAACATATCCCCAAGGGCCCGAGGAGAGCTGGCTTCCTGTTGTGGAAACTCAGGAACACAAAAGTTTCCAGGTGCGTCTAAGCGAAACTGTGTGCCTGTGCTTTTATGCAGCCTGAGACCCTCGTAAGAATTGCACTGTGATCGTGGGCACCAGGAGTCCAAGTGAGTCTCAGCGACGCTGTGTGCATGTGCTTTGTGCAGCCTGAGACCTTCGCGAGGATCGTCCTGTGATCGTGTGCACCCAGAATCCAATTGAGTCTCAGCGACGCTGTGTGGTGTGCTTTGTGCAGCCTGAGACCTTCGTGAGGATTGCCCTGTGATCGTGTGCATCCGGACTCAAGTGTTTCTCAGTGACGCTGTGTGCGTGTGCTTTTTGCAGCCTGTGACCCTCATAAGAATTGCCCTGTGATCGTGGGCACCAGGAGTCCAAGTTAGTCTCAGCGACGCTGTGTGCGAGTGCTTTGTGCAGCCTGAGACCTTCGTGAGGATCGTCCTGTGATTGTGCGCACCCAGAATCCAAGTGAGTCTCAGCGACGCTGTGTGTGAGTGCTTGGTGCAGCCAGAGACCTTTGTGAGGATTGCCCTGTGATCAAATGCACCCCAAACTCAAGTGAGTCTCAGCGACACTGGGTGCGTGTGCTTCGTGCAGCCTGAGACCTTAGTAAGGATTGCCCTGTGACCGTGCACACCCGGAGCTCAAGTGAGTCCCAGCGACGCTGTGTGTGTGTGCCCTGTTGCAGCCTGAGACCTTCATCATTGCCATTGGCCAAGACCGGCATTACCAGAGGAGCTGTGCCGCTGGCCCAAGCCTGCCTTTGCCAAGGAGGGACCTCGAACCATCCCCGTCGGGGGGGGGCCCGGGTTCCACTGCCCAAAATCAACAAAGTCACACCGGAGGCCCAAATCAAAAGGAGAGGAGAGCAAGGTCGCACCTCCCAGTTAACGCTCTGTTGCAGGGTTTCTGTACTCACACAGAACTGTGCACAGAGGAGTGGAACCTCGGCAAATTAGGGTGTCCCAAAACTTACCTTAGCAACCAACTCACCCCTTACCGAGCTAGCTACAGTGTCTCATTGGACATATCAAACTTCCAATGTTTAGACAAACCAGAACATGAACTTACAGTACCTCAGGGTACGTGGAACTCATGAACACTCTTTCGTTATATTATCATTACAAACCAGAACATGGAGTAAAGAAGACACATGTGCATTTGAAATGTTTATTTACTAATGCCGTCTTCTCAGGCGCAGTATCTTAGATAATACAAGTATACTTATTATCAGTAGCAAAATTATCAGCATAGTTACTAAGACATAAAAAGCGAATGGTGACAGCATGTTAACATGCTGTAATGAATAAGAGTTAACAACACTTATATTTCACCCTCCCTAACACATATATTATATTATTAGCTAAGAAGGTCTCTTTGGGTTGTTTTAGGGCGGGCCCATACCTTAGTGTCCTAGCATGAAGGAATCACATCAGCATACACCAGCTCTCTCTGCATGTGCACCGCATCAAGTGTGTTAACAATTCTCGTGCAAAGCAATATCAATCCCGCCTCAAGCCCAAGTTGGCAAAGGCTGCACTTGTGTTATGACTATGAAGGCGTGGAGATCAGACCTCATAACAATACCATATCGTGTTGCTCCTGAAACTTCAGCACTCTCCGTGCAGACATGGTTTATTAAACAAAACTGATATCAGAGCAATAACATATTATTCTCACATACACCACGGCAAACCACTGGGTTGAAAGCTAAGTCAACAATTAAGGGTCGTGTGCAGAAGTTGCAAGAAAGGAAAAATGGCGTTTAAATCTCAAATGTACCTATGCTAACTTAACACGATATAAGGATATATAGGAGCTATACAACACCCCCCCATGATCCGAGAACGGACTAAATAAGATAACAGAAGTGCCATCACATGAGAGCAGAATCCAACAAGAAACGAGCATGAATAAAAATCCAATTATAAAAACTAATGCTAAAAAATAGCCCACAAGTATAATGTGGCTCAAGCCAATAGGCAAGCAAAAATAAAATGTCTTGACCAAAAGTCAATAAAATCAAGGAAATGCTATCAATCAGCATGTCAATTTGAGGCAGTGTCTATGATAAGACTGTATATGAAAAGTAAGCTGCAACAGCCTCCAGGAGGAAGTCACTGTCCTCATCCGAAAACAGTTCAGCCATCCAATTTAAAAGATGAAAGGAACATACGTGATCTTCCAGCACCGGATCCTCTATAACCATCAGAGGACAGCTCGGTGGGTGTTCAAGAAAACTTCGTTCCAAGAAATTTTGCGCTGCCGACAACACATCCCAGGGACCCATTAGTCCATGTGCCACCGCCAAGGCCATAATCCTTTCGTCAGAACAAACCAACTCGTGAGCAATGATAGGACTCATCAGTTGATCAAAATCGACGTCAGAAGATATTGGTCCGCAGAGACACAAATCAATGGCCCAAAGGAAATCACAGGTCAGGCAGCGAAATACAGGCTGGACACAGGTGAAATAGGAGAACCGAAAAGATAATCCAAACGCCGTGCTTAGAGTCGCCAACGGCAGTGTGCCATAATAATCAAGCATGCGGTTGCGAAACCGCGTCAGTAGCAGCTGAGCGTGGTCTTGCACAGGAAGGGCATCCATATTTAAAAAGGCAGAAAACCACCAATGCGCCAGCCGCTAATGCAAGTAAAAACGGGAACCCTCCAAATAAGGATGAAAAAATAGAATGGAAGAAGGCAGGGATGACTCCAAAAATCTTCTCAAAGGAAGTCACGAGACCACCGCTAACAACTTTAAAAAAATGTGCTAGGCCCGTTGTGGAGGATGCGTTAAAGATAGAACGAACCATGGCTCCGAAATGCAAAGGCAAATCAGTATTTAAAAGAGCCTGAACCTCCGTACGCGTGTTAGCAATGTGAAGCACGAAAGTTTCACGGGCCGAGCTCAAGGCCACCTCTTTCTGGGACAAAAGAGCTCTTATTCTAGCCATGCCGCTGAATTCTGCTCCCAAGGTCGGTATCTGTGGCCAAATGGATGACTCCCTATGTTCACGTGTGGGAGGATAAAGAACATTTCTGCAGCAAATAACTCGCTCACTTACTGTTACTATGAAAGCTATACCTTTAATCAACCCACAACAGTTTTCATTATTGAGCATTAAATAACTACCATTCTCTAACAATTTAAACGTGGGGATGATAGCAGGAACAGGGGTGCCCTGTAAAACGCAAGCCATATTCGGTCGGTCCTTGTTACATGAACCGTGTAACTGCATGTGTCTGCACATTAAAGAATGATCTGGCGTCTCAGTACACTCATCCCCTGTTAGATAAACCTCCTGTTCATCCTTGAAACATCTGTATGTGTATGGGAGTGACCAGACCTCATGAAGAAAACCGCTACCTAAGGGTTCAAAACGACCTATTGGCACATATTTCATACAATTTGAAAACTTATATAAAGCAAAAGGCAGCGTTATTAAACCGTGGATAAGCCACGTAGCAGCAGTGGCTTCTGCCACAGAAAAAGGTAAAGATTCCAACCTTTCAATATGTAGCATAGAAAAGGAAGCATCACGCATTGAAAGCAAGCGTTGTTTGTCTGTCAAATTAAACGGTGCAAATAAAGAGGAAACGTTCATGTATCCCCAGGGAACTTTACCCATTTTCAGAGTCTGAAGTGTCCATGCAAACTGCATGATTGACCGTAATTGATTTTGACCATGGTATAAGACAGACACTTCATCATGCACAATATCAACAACAGACGACACAATATTATCTAATGTGTAAATTCTAGAGGAAAGCACGTTAATGCTATTGTCAACAACTGCAAGCACTTTCTCAAGATTCGCCTGATCAATAGCCCTAAGGCGTGAAGCAGCCTCAATCTGTGACAGTTTCCAAATTTCATTGTAAACCCCATATAACCACCTTTTCGACCTGCCACTAGCTGGGCCTTTAATGAAATCATTCAAATCCACGTCTGCATTCAGTTTGGAAAGGTGATACTTAACCGCAGGTAAAGTTGAATGTTTCAGCCAAGCTTGACACAACTTGCCCACAGAGTAAGAGGTGACAGTATGACTCAAATCAAACCGGGGATCAGATCGAACAGTCTTAAAACCGTCAGTTATATTTAAAAATCTTTTTTGGCAAGAATCAGCACTACGGTGCCAAAGCAGCCAACCCTTAGGATTCATACTGGAAATGTTAAAGGAGGAATTAAGAAGCAGAGCCTGTATATCTTTAATGGACAATTGAGTAAAATTACTCCAATCCTCATATTCCTCCAACTCCGGGAAAGACGGGGTGTTCAACCTTTTAGATGTAGCCAAACCAAAGCATGTGGTCTGGGAAATGGTTTCATTTAAAAACAACATATGATTCGGGATGAGACATGCACGGTGCAAAGCCTCAGTGCCTCGTACCTGCCAGGCCCTTGAACCCCAAACCGATTTAAGGTCTATGGTTTCCTTCCATAACTCATAGCCCCCAGTAACTAATTGATTTAGGAAGGCCTTCGAATACAACAATTTGGTATCGGTAAGTCTAACCTTGGACAGTGGCTGTTTTTGAAATTTAAAATAAAAGGACTCGGGATTGGACTGATTAAAGTCAGTGAAATAAGTATACTTTTTAAGAAACGTTTCTGAACTCCCTTGTGTAGGTGCCGGGCAATGTTCCCACTGAGTAAAATTAACAGCATCCCTTCGGGAAGATGTTTTGTGTAAGAAGTGATTGCCATAATGTTGGTAACAGAACAATTCACCATAATTAGCAGATTCTAAATATAAATCCTCAGCATCAAAAGCAGCATAGTATTTCAAATCAGAAAACAAACTTTCCACAGCATTAACATCCCAATCATCAGAACGAATGTTTTGTTTCACCACATCCCCCATATTCACTCTAAGTACATTAGGAACATTAACGACTTCCGTTGGGCCATGAATTTGAAACCGAACTGCATCCCACGCGATTCCATCCAGAACAGGCCATGCTGTGATGTTAACCAAAGTCAAGTCTCTTTTTAATCTGTGTGTAGAATGTGAAGAGGAAAGTGGGGCTAAAGTTCCATTTAAATGAGTAATGCAAGTTCTCTCCTCGACATAGTGTCCATTCATAATTCGAAAAAAATAAAACACAAAACCAATTGACATAAAAAGGTAAACCGAAAAAAGGACCAGCCAAATGTATATCCAAGGAGGTATCAAAAAATGTTTTTTAAACAGGCTAGCATATACTGCAATTTGAGAGGGTTTTTTCGAGGCAAGGGAAGCAGAGTCAAATGAAAATCTGGATTCCGTGGCTAAACGAGCTTGCAGGTCAGGCATGGACAAATCAGTGGGATATGTATAGTCCAATTCATCAACGTTAGTTCCGGGTAAATTATTTAATAATGGACTGGAAACAGCAGGTAATTCGATGGCCACTTCAGGTTCAATATTAGAAGCAGTGGGCATGATTGAATTTCTCACTATGGAAGGACAGGAAACAGCTGGTGTCATGCTAAGAAGAATCGGCCACTCTGTGTATCTTGACATTGTCAATAGAAATAAACCTGTTTTCCTTACGACCTGGAAGTGGTGGTAAAATGACTGTTCTTGTGCCCTTCACTCCAAGCACTGGAACCGGAGCTCGATAGGAGGGACCAAACTCTTTCTTGTTGTCGATCTTCTCTCGAACCAGTTCTCCAACTTGGGGTAGCCAGCCAACTACCGGGATCTGCAACGCATCATCCGATGTGGAGGGCAAATGTTCCTTTGCAAGACTGTCTCTGGTCTTTTGTAGATTCTGTAAAACAGTGCAATGTTCATCTGCATCAAAGGAAGTGGCGCGAACCACAGAGTCTAGACCGTCAAGGTCAGGGACGTACATCTTGATGCCAAAGAGCATTTCGTATGGGGTCCGCCCACCCAGAGACCTTCTAGGGAGATTATTAAGAGCACGCTGCACGCCATAGAGGTGAGCCAGCCAGTTTCTGCCAGTGCCTATAACTCGGGCTGTCAAAGATTGCTTTAAATCACGGTTCATTCGTTCAACTACACTATTACCCTCAGGTCTGTAGGGTGACGAAAACTTGACTTGGACCCCCATCGAAGTCATGGCATCCTTATACGCCTTAGAGGCGAAAGCCGGACCCTGATCCGAATGGAAGGTACCACAGGCAAAAATCCCTATAAAGATACGCAAATCTCTAATGACAGTCCGTGAATCAGCGCTGCGATGTGGCCATACCCACACAAAGCGTGTGCATGAGTCAACTGCTACTAAGATGTACTTATACGCAGTATCAGATGAAAAAGGACCGCAGTGATCTAAATAAACACAGCCTAGTGGTTTATTAGAAATGTACAACTGAGTCTGTGGCGGACGCGTTGCAGTTGAAGGTTTAATCTGCTGGCATATGTCACAAAGAAGGACATAATCACGCGTCTGTTTGTACAGTCCCCGCCACCAGAAACGTAGTTGTAATTGAGTTACAGTGGCCGAGACGCCCGCATGCGCAGACGCCACACCTTCATGAGCCGCTGTAATCAAGTCTGCTCTGCGATCCGAGTTGGGAATCAGCCGTTCCCCAACATCAGGAATTGTCACAAAAGGAACCTTTTCGGGACTTAAGTGGTATTTATACTTCGAAGGGAATCCCGCAGGATGTTTACTTCCCTTCTCAGAGGCAGCAATCGCTGCCAAGATGTCGCTATCAATCTTGGTTTTAGACCTAGTAACTGCTGCAACTAAGTATGTAGATACTGCTGATTTCGCTGCTTCATCAGCAAGCGAGTTGCCAACAGCGTGAACTCCTACGCGCTGATGACCGAGAGTATGAATCACATAAACGAGTGGCAACCTAGCCTTAAGCTCTGCCACTCGAACCCAGATCATTTTATGTTTTATTGTGCTACCCTTGGAATCATGAAAATCATTTTGAATCCAAAAGAACAAGTTTTCATTGTAAGACTGGACACAGTAGTAAGAATCACTTACAATTAGAGTAGTAATACTTGGATCTGCGTACTCCAAAGCTAGTAAGAGAGCACGAAGCTCCGCCAATTGTGCGGTGCAATCGCCCAGGGGCAACGTGTGCACTTCCCTGGAAACGAACTCATCATTCAACATAGCACCGACCACAATGGCGCATGCGGAAACGTAGGCATGTTTAGAGCCATGCGCAACCTGCGCCGACCCATCAGTGTAAATGATGCAATGGAAATCCTCCAAAGGTCGCATAGCCAGAGGAGCAGGATGAACGAATTCATACTGCAAGTACTCTTGCGACCGTAAGGAGGCGTCAAAAATAAACATGACATCCGTGGATGACAATGACGCAGCCCACTGAATCCACCAAGGGTGCAAAGCTTTTGAATTCGGTACACTGGCTTTTGTGACTGCCTCCAAGTGAGGACAGGGTGTTACCACTAGCATGCGTTTCCCCTGAGACAGTGCTCGTTCCTTAAGAATTGCCATCTGTACAGCAGTTAAAACCTTTTCCACTGTGGGAAACCGCATCTCAGCCGAAGTGTACAAGTGTGACTTGTAAGCAATAGGTACTGTGTCACCTTCATTAAAAGTGAGGTATGTGAAACCCACCGTCCCAGGAATAATTCTTATTACCAGGTTGGTGTGGTTATCACGAGTCAGTAAATATTCAGAAGCGAGCAGATCAGCCTGCAAGGATTGCAAAATGGCTGAATGCTCAGGCAGCCAGCATGATTTTGAGAAAGTTGGTTGTATCAAAGCATACAAAGGCTTGATACGCTGGGCATATTCCGGAATGTAAGTTCTGCCGAAATTCAAAAAGCCCAGTAAAGATTGTAATTTTTTCAGTGTTGTAGGAGCGCGCAATTGTGCGCACTTCTCTAAGAAGTGAGGAGCCAAACCTCTACCTTCATTGTTGAGCTCATAGCCCAAAAACAACACTGTGTGTTCAGCAATGTGCGATTTTGCAAAGTTAAATTTGTAACCCATGTCAGCGAAGTTGCAAATAACAGAATTTACACGACACAGATGCTCCCAAATATCGTCGTCTGTGAGATATATGTCATCCACATACGAAAAAGCATCAGGGTCGAGTGCCTCCAGAATAGAGACAATGCGAGCGGTAAATATACCAGGACTATTCTTATAGCCCATTGGAAGACGCCGGAATTGCTTTTGGACTCCAGCGCTCGTAAAACTGGTCCATTGGGAGCTAAAGCTGTCCAATCTGTGGGCATAAAAACCATTGGATATGTCAAGCGTTGTCTTGAAACGCTTACGCACGAGACTATCCACTAGGGCAGAGCCGTGGGTATTCTGTACAGCACAGTTACGGCAATGCGAGTTTAAATGCCGGTAATCCAAAACCAAACGATATGATCCGTCAGGTTTGTTCACAGTAAAAAGGGGATTATTCATCGGTGACACACACGTTTCAATAACTCCCTGATATTCCAATTGTTCAAGGATTTCCGCGACGGAAGATTTAGCTTCACGCCGAATGGGATATTGAGGTTGAGGCTGCGGCTGAGACCGCAACGGAATTTCGTGGCAAGGCGACAATCTATCCCAACCACATTGGTTACGGTACAGAGCCGGCGCGAGAGCCCGAGCCCACTCTTCTGCAAAATGCTGCGCATGCTCTTTCGAGACAGTGTTCGCGAAACTGGGTAGGATCACCTCCTCCCCTCGCGGCGCCGCGAGCACAAAAGGTGGGGGCCAGTCAGCCTCCGAAAGTAAAATATCATATGTAGAAGACAGATTCTCCCAAAATACACCTTTAACGGTACGCTGTATGTCACCTTCAATTAACAGGACAATTTCATATAGTCTTTCAGGGGGAGCAAGTCTCGTATCCGCTGTTTCTATCACAACGTAGACATCAGTCGCTGTCACCCTCAGTAGTGGACGCAGCGCCTCTCTGACTATGGTTATCTCCGCCGCGCTGTCCAGCAAGGTCAGAGCCCACGTCAGATTCCGAAGCCGCGTTCTCACTATCTGTGGCATATCGATGCGCTGTTAAGGCTGCGACTTTCTTTTTCGCAAACTGCGGACGCCTAGGCGTAGAATCCTCCTGCTTCACTGCGCCGTCCGTCTGGCGGGACTGACCACGTCCTTGTTGGCCACCACGTCCACGTCCACCCCCTCCTCCTCCACCGGTCTTCGGGGCCGATGTTTCCTGAAAGGAACGAGGAGAGCGTTGATCAGAACCCTGAAATCGATCTGGTGATTTAATCATCGCGCGATCGCGCAAATCATAAACTTTTTCAGTCGGCGCAGGTGCTTGTACTGCAGGAAAAGAATCCTGAGTTTGTGTATTCTTCCTCCCCTGTGTCTGTTTCTTAGGCCAATTTTGTTTTTTAGACTTGGGCTGGACATCTGTCACTGCAGATTGTCCTTGAGGTTGTTTTTTCTCCTTTACTGGAAAATATTTCAGACCTCTACTTGTGCGGCCAATTGTCTTATAAGCGGCCACCACAATCTTTGCTAACTGGCGGGGTTTGTCGGAATCGGGCAGAGCAGCCAAAGCATTCGACACCTGAAAGTTAACTGCATCTCCTTTAACATTGGAGAGAATGAGATCACTTACAATCTCAAAAGAACCACACAGGCGCATACCCAATTCAACCGCTGCCTCTGGACCGTGATCATTCTGAACACGTCTAATGATTTCAGGCAGGGCAGTCATAGACGGGGTGCCGAAGCACCTTGTATAAACTGCCGCAAATGTTTTTCCCCAGCTTTCACAGTCAACAAGTTCAGGAGTTATATCCTTCGGTAGAGTAATCGTTAACATTCTATGTTTATCAGCAGGAGTAGAATTCGGAAAAACCGCCTCCAGTTGATCAAACTTCTCTGCTAGCCAGAATGGGAAGTCATCGTTGTCAACTGGACGCGCACCAAAAACCGAATTAACCATCACTGGATTGAGACGCATTCCGCCTCGTTCCATGGGAGCGGCCGCACCCCCCTGGGGACCACCAGGAAGATGTCGACCGATGTATTGCACTAAAGCACGAATCACGGAAATGGAAACAACATGCAGCCTGCGTATTTCTGCTAGGGTACAAGCCCCGTGATTCGGGTGCGGGGTAAAGCCACCCAACGCAGGCCAACTTGTACCTGGAATTGAGAGTGGACCTAACCTCGCAGCGGACAAAGAGTGGGGGAGGGCGCCATCAAACCAAACTCGATGCTGCCAATGATCAATAGGTATTTCCAATGCCCTGTACGGCGTATATACAGCCGGGACATCCGAGGCGGTGTAGGAGTGGAACAAACCAGAATTAGCGTCCACAGCCGGAAACGTAACCCAAGAGTAAAACAACTCATAAGGAAACGCCGGATCTGCACATACCACGAAAATCACAGCCATCCCATCTACTGGGACCTGGTACGTCTGAAGATGGTTGCGTACCGCTATGCGACTATGCTGCGCAATAGCCACCGCCGCCATGACAACACTGGAAACAAGAACAGACAAAGAATACATGTAGCACAACTGGGTAGTAATTCAAAGAAACCGTTTAAGAAAGAATCAAGCTTGAATAAAGACCCATTTCAAAAAATAGGTAGGTTTCACCGACACCCCGTTTTCCGGAAACGGATGTGAAGGGGTTAAGGCATGAACGATAAACTACTCGAGTGTCATGATATAAGACCACCGAAACCGTTGGGCGCCATGTTGCAGGGTTTCTGTACTCACACAGAACTGTGCACAGAGGAGTGGAACCTCGGCAAATTAGGGTGTCCCAAAACTTACCTTAGCAACCAACTCACCCCTTACCGAGCTAGCTACAGTGTCTCATTGGACATATCAAACTTCCAATGTTTAGACAAACCAGAACATGAACTTACAGTACCTCAGGGTACGTGGAACTCATGAACACTCTTTCGTTATATTATCATTACAAACCAGAACATGGAGTAAAGAAGACACATGTGCATTTGAAATGTTTATTTACTAATGCCGTCTTCTCAGGCGCAGTATCTTAGATAATACAAGTATACTTATTATCAGTAGCAAAATTATCAGCATAGTTACTAAGACATAAAAAGCGAATGGTGACAGCATGTTAACATGCTGTAATGAATAAGAGTTAACAACACTTATATTTCACCCTCCCTAACACATATATTATATTATTAGCTAAGAAGGTCTCTTTGGGTTGTTTTAGGGCGGGCCCATACCTTAGTGTCCTAGCATGAAGGAATCACATCAGCATACACCAGCTCTCTCTGCATGTGCACCGCATCAAGTGTGTTAACAATTCTCGTGCAAAGCAATATCAATCCCGCCTCAAGCCCAAGTTGGCAAAGGCTGCACTTGTGTTATGACTATGAAGGCGTGGAGATCAGACCTCATAACAATACCATATCGTGTTGCTCCTGAATCTTCAGCACTCTCCGTGCAGACATGGTTTATTAAACAAAACTGATATCAGAGCAATAACATATTATTCTCACATACACCACGGCAAACCACTAGGTTGAAAGCTAAGTCAACAATTAAGGGTCGTGTGCAGAAGTTGCAAGAAAGGAAAAATGGCGTTTAAATCTCAAATGTACCTATGCTAACTTAACACGATATAAGGATATATAGGAGCTATACAACAGCTCAGTGAGCGTGCGTGTGCCGCCACCTTGGGCGGGGTGCAGGCCAGAGAGAAATGCACTTGGCCTTTCCCATTTTCGCTCGAGCCTCCGCTCAAGCTTGTATCACGGCCCGTACTTGCCGAGGAGTGGCAGTACCAGGGCCAGAGTGTGGAGCTGCACTTTGTTTTCCACTATACCCATGTTGGTTGCATATTTTGGCAGAAGCTGACGGCGAGTCAGTAAGAGTGGCATAGAGACCGTCCAGAGCACCGTGATCAGTGCCAGAGTACATTATTGTTGCATTACGCATTGCATTATTTTTGCATTACTAACTCCCTGATTATTGCATTACGCATTGCATTATTTCTGCATTACGAACTGCCTGATTGTTGAATTATGCATTGCATTATATTTGCATTACGAACTGCCTAATTGTTGCATTACGCATTGCATTATTTTTGCATTACGAACTGCCTGATTGTTGCCTTACGCATTGCATTATTTTTGCATAACTAACTGCCTGATTGTTGCATTACGAATTGCATTATTTTGGCATTATGAACTGCCTGATTGTTGCATAACGAACTGCATTATTTTGACATCACAAAATGCCTGATTCTTGCATTACGAACTGCATAGCATTGCATTAGAACTGCATTGGATCATACGGAATTGCTCATTAATATTGCAAGAACCTACAAGTTCTTGCTGGCCTAATAACCGGCAAGGTGAAATATTACAAATATGCATATGTTGGATTTTTATCGTGTGACCTCATCGTATATCTTTTCTTTTATAAACATATAATTGTTTTTTATGAAACTTCTGTGGAGTCCATTTGTGGTGTCATCAATGGATTGCTGAGAGCATGGATGCAAATACTTTACACATTTGCCTTGAAGATAAGCCTGCCTGCTCGTGTCAAGCTACCGAGGGGGTGAGCAGCAGCTGTCCAAGTAGGTGTACTTCCTTTCCCTGACTTAGAAGCAAGGGTCTCTCTTTGGACTAAGGTACCTACCTCATCCAACTAGAGACATCCAAACGATGCTCCATCGTGTTGGGACTTAACTTTCAGCTTTGACCCAGTTCCACAGTTGGGGCTTTCATCTTTTAGGAGCTAGGTTTCACTTAAAACTTTAAACATTCATAACTCCAGTTCAACTGATTGAATTTTTGTTGTTTTAGTGTCAAATAATTTATTACAGTTTACTTATTTCTCTACATTAGTTTGGGATTTTTCACCCCTGCGAGAGGTCGCTGACTGGTCGTTGAAAGGCGTGAAGGAGAGAAAGGGTTCACTTCCTGAAGGGTGACAGTCAGACCACACTGTAATAATTTGTCTACAAATTGTGCCCATTGCTTAACAGGGCATTATTTTATGTGTTGGGATCTCCCTGACAATCACCAGATAACATCAGCTGCAGTCACTCTTTGAAGAACGACTGTGCCCACAGAGCACCATGACTAGAAGCCTGGCGAAAAAAAACTGCACTGGGGATAAACAAGAGCAGGGAAGCACAACCAAGCTTTCACGCCAACCAAAGGGTGGTATTTTAGAAATCCGTGCCTTCATCAAGGATCCCATCTGCACACGCCTGCCCAGCCCACAGGCTGAAGATTCCCAGCACTGATTGACAATCACAGAAGCTCCCCCGTAGGCTTCAGGATGTTGGATTTGACGCATTTTAATTATAAAAAGAGAAAGTCCCCTCAAGAGATCACCACGCAATACTTTCCACAATAAAATAAATAAATAAAATGAAAGACAAGCTGTCTTCAAAAAGGAGACAGAGAGGGCGGAGCGAGTGGGAGAGGAGAGAGAGGGATGTGTGGGCTAGGAGAGAGAGGGAGATGAGGTTGGGAGCAGGAGGTGAGCCCGCAAGTGGTGCACGCGCGCTTACCGCGAACGAAAGTGAAAGTGCAAGAATGTCGAGCCGGGAGAGCAGTCTGCTCTTTTTCAAAGCACATACTCGTGCTTGTGGTGCGCCCCTGTGTGCTCCCGCAAGGTGGATGCCGCCACAAGCACAAGTATGTTCTTCAAAAAAGAGCAGAACAACGGCCGAAGGTCCTCCCAGAAGCGCATGCACGCTGCGTAGGCGAGACCTAATGAATGTGTCTGTGTGTAAAGGGACTGGTGCTCGTGTAGAGTGCTCCAATACCTTTGCGAAGAGTTTGCGCTATATGAATTCCGTAGGGCTATTTTTTCAAAGCAGGTGAAAGTGCAGGTAGTCTCTAGGTGCTGATTTCTGAATGGTCCCTGCAGACAAGTTTCAGGTCTGAGGGAGCTTTTGGACTTAGAGCTGGCACGCAGTTTGTTACATCACTCCAGCCCCTGCAGCTGCAACATCTGCCACGGTGGTATTAAAAGAAGTCTTTGATTAGCTGCACTTGGTAAGCGCGAGATACATATTTTTATCCTTTGTTGGCAAGTTCTAGGATTTCTATTTTTCTCAGGCTAATGTACAATCCATTTGTTAATGTTTTATAATTCTAAGAATGCCACCTTGTCTGAAGAAAAATACCAGCCATTTGTAAATGTTTCAAGATTCTGGAAAGGCTAGGAGCAGGCACATTACAAACAATTAATGTAAAATTCTTCGTATTCTTTTCAACATGGCAGTTCTGGCTCTGTTTGCTCTCACGATAACATGTACATGGACAGGAACGTGAATACGAGAATATACATGTTTACTCTGACATTATTGCAGACAGAATGAAAGAGCAAACAGATTTAAGTCAGAACACGCTGTATAAGTACCAATTCAAGCATACTTTGTGTTAGCAACCTTATGTGAAAATTGGGCTGCAAAATGCAGTAATTCATCATTTTTTTTCAAATCTGTGCCAGTTTTGCAAATTAAGCACTGGAGAAGTGTAAGAGATAATAGCAGACAGCCGCAACAGTTCCATATGATCTTTTATGAGTTTATGAAAGAAAGATTCTTTGGCAGATTTTAGCTGAAATACATAAACTCCAAGAGATGTCAAAAAGCAGGATAGGGTGTTAAAGGTTTAATGTGTGCTTCAAAGGTGCTCAAAATTGCCTACCGACGTGCAAAGAGAAGAAAGCACAGGTGTGTCAGTGTTGAGGGGTCTTACGGATAGTCCTAAATTACTTCAGGGGAGCAAAGGACTCAAGTAAAGTGAGGACAACAAACAAGATGAGACATCATCTAAAGACCAAGAAGAGAAGTCTTCAATACAAGGCAAAGAACTAAAAGTGGCATAAGCAAATGACACTAGAGATGTTTTCTTCAGATTGCATTGAAATGAGGAGACAGCAGCAATAGGGGTAAGGAACTCAGAGACTGTAAATGAGTTAAGGAAGTGTTGGACTGATGGGCAGTGAAAAAGAGGAGAGGTCATAAATGAAGTAGGAAAAAGAGGAGATCCAAGGTACCACGCTGGATATAAGTAAATGGAGAAACCAGGAGAGTGTGGTTGAGAGACTCAGCAAGGATCCTGAGAGGAAACAACAAAGTCTCATCAATGAGATGAAAATTGAAGTACCCAAGTAGAAGTGAAGAAGTGCCCGCATTCAAGTTCTTCAAAGAACGGACCATTTGGTCTATATGGGATTAGGAGAGACAGCGGATCAGGATTAGTGAAAGGACCAAAATACTTTTCAAAATATGATATAAAGGGAATGTTGATTGAAGAGATGGAAAGAGCCCATTGATACTGATAGAGTGGGTAAATGCCTCTAGGAAAGATAGCCGAAGAGAGTGTGAGAAGGGAGAGACAAGATTATTGAGTGCATCAGTATCAGATGGAGACAAACAAGTCTGATAATGCACAAGACCTAAGGATTTAACGAAAGATATGTTCAATATAATAACATGCAGTTAGAAACCCTTAATAAAAAATCAAGCGATTGTGTTTAGTTCACGGTACATTTGAAAGTTGACGAAGGCACGCAAGAAAACCTGGGTACGAATTAGCCGAAGCGGAACTAACACTGGAGCTTCAAAGCTCTAGAAAACAACATAAACAATTGACTTGGCATGACAAAAACGGCAGAGGGAAAAGGATTGGTGATACGTACACTCAATTATGAGCAAGCACAATCAGGCAGACCTATGGAGGCATATTAAAAACAAAATAAGCCAGGAAGTAACAAGGAGTAACTCCATTACAGAAGCCATGTGATCTTTGCATGTAAAAAAGCTTTACGTAGTCGATCAATCAGGAGCCCCATCATTCAAACATTTAGATCGCGTTGATGATTCAAAAGGCTGTGTATCCATATTCACGACCAACAGCATCCAAAAAGCATTAAGTAAAACAAGATCCGCAGGCGCACCCGGCCCAAATTGTTTAAAGAAAACCTGGCACTACAACTTACAACTTGCGCCAAACTCCATCAAGTGCCCGATAGCTGGAGAGGTTCGATACTGTACCCCATCTTTAAAAAGGGTGACAGACAGAACCCCACCAACTACCGCCTGAATCTTTATTGGACATCGAGGCCAAGACCTATGCAGCTGCACTTTTAAACGAGCTAGAGTCTTGGGCAACAACAAATGCAATAATTCCATTTTGGCCAAACCGGTTTCAGACCCAATTTCTCCACATTGGATAATATAATCACCCCATCCTATCTTGTCCATGAGGCAAAAAGCCAGAAGAAATCAGCTCTTTATGCATGCTTTGTGTACTATTCATCTGCATTCGATCCTGTGGACAGAGGAGAAAACTCCAGGAGGGGTGTATTCCTTGTGGTCTTCTTAGCACCATCATATCAATATATACATCAAATTGGGTGAGGGTCAAGCTGCCAGATACTGCGTTAACCAAACAAATCAACACCAATCAAGGGTTAAAGCAAGGGTGTGTCCTTGCCCCAATGCTGTTTAATCTGTACACTACGGACATGTCTCGGGCACTTAACAACGCAAATTTAATCCCTCCAAAAATAGGCAATACTAAGATCACAATATTGCAATACGTGGATGTCATCGTCCTGCTTGATAATTGAAAAGTAGGTTTTCAGAGAACATTACACTCCTTCACCTACATAATTGCGTAAACGATATGTTAGTTAATGAATCCAAAACGAAGGTGCTATCCTTTGGAAGGTCGCTAAAACAAATAAACAATACCTGGTCATTGGGTCCGCTAAAAATCTCAGGAGCCAAAACCTATAATTCTGGGCACATGGTTTTCTGCAAACGGCGCATCAACCATACACAAGCGCAATTTAAAGGACAAGGCATCATTAATAACCACCAGACTTTGCCAACTAGATGCAGCCTTCGAAAGCCCCTCTTCAGCCCCAATTAGAAAAGTGCTCAGGGCCATATTACCATCTGCATTTACTTCTGATAGCGTGGCCTTCCCGGCTCTACTCATCAAAACTATTGAACATTACACCTAAAAACATATAAAATAGTGTTCAAATTGCCCCATTACATCAGGGAACCCTTGGTGAGACTTGAATTCGGCCTGGAGGGCATCGGGTGGTCTAGTATGGGGTCCTTTTTAAAGTACTTTTACAGATTAACAACGGCATTGCCCGGCACCCTGAAATTTATCTTGCAAATACCAAAGTAATTCGTGGTCTACCTATTTGCTGATGGCAGCAGCAACTCTTCAAATTGATCTGACCATTTTAAATGCCTCCACACTTACGTACGCCGCAGTAAAAAGCACAATGAACTATTCATTCTACACCGCCACTAGGGGCCTTGGCAGCATCATACAATAACGACAGCCAAGCTGGACTTCAGGCACAACCTTATCTTAATTGTGCAATAGGGAAAGCTTGCCTCACCCAAATCTTGGCAGCAAAGGATGCTGGCCCTACACATTAAAGATTTTAACCCCAACTGGTCACTGCTTTCTAAGATAGTCAAGTTTAGACTGTGTGGCTATAAATCGGAAACTTTTTTACATTTACTTTGTAACTGTCCGACGCTGCTAGACTACCGGCGATCTTTATTAAAGCCACTTTTTTTAACTCATGGCATTAGAACATGCAACCATGCAATGAACTGGATTTTTTGTAGTATGGTGCCCTCCAAATTGGCAAAAATAGGTAAATTCTTTAAAGCTGTGAAAGACTTCTTTAAAGATTCAAAACAAAGCATTGAAAAGATCGTGAACTGATAACCCTTAGTCTCTGCACCATGGACATTAGGCTTTGCAGAGTTTGATCACTTTGTATTTGAGTATTAAAGTATTTACTCAAATTTTTTCTTTTTTGTTCTATTTTAAGCTTTTTTTGGTGTAATCAGATTGTTAATTGTTAAAATATTTTAAACTTTACTAAACTACTTGTATGTTCCGACTCCTTAACATTTGGGCATAGCGCGCCAGTCATTTCAGAGGGTCTCGCAAGGAAGCATTAGTCTTTTCTGCTTTTTTTAATGTCTCCCTTAAATGTTTTAAATTGTTATGGTTTTAAGTAATCTATACAATAAATTTCGTAGTGACTAACATGTTTTTTTACCTAAAAATCTTGCATTCCAAATGGCAACAGAAAAATGAAGATTCCATGGGAGTAGCAGAAAGGCATAGGGGAACAATTACATTTGCTAAATTAGCACGTTGTACGTTACAGCATTCAAAATGGTGGGAGATATGCACTGGCTTTCTTCTTATAACAATAAAATACAATTAAAACACCTGAAAATTGTTATCCATGGCTGGAATGAAGAGAATACAAAGGGAAGAAATGTGAGGGGAGTTGATGAACACAATACAAGGCCTAGCCCTGAGCTGACGGGAGCAGGCAAGGAGATGCCCTTGTCTCGAGGCTCTTTGCAAGAACACCTTACAAAGTCAAAGAAATAGTACAAATGTAGACTCCTGTACAAACACAGATTTCCCCCTGTGCTGCCGCTACATGGGGGAGCATGTGCCAATAGCCAGAAGCTTTGGGCAGCCTGGGAGGAAATGATCACAAGGGAAGACAGTCCTGCAACGAGGTATGGGTGGATGGAGCCGGTGGCCATTAGCCACGCTGGGACATAGTCCCCTTCTGTTTGTAAATGATGGTAGAGTAGTGTTTTATAGTGCAGGCACCAGGCGGAAGTTAGACGGATGCTTCTCCAGCCCCTGTGAATATGCGGATTTTCCCCAAGGTTGTCAATGCCCAGGAAGCATGCGCCGATAACCAGGAGCCTTAGGCAGGCTTGAAACAGCAGTAGGAGAATAGCTGTGCTAGAGTATTATCACTTGCATTACCCTTAAGTTTGAATTAGGGTAGTTATCACATTTGCTGTGTTTTTGATGTCTTAGCCCTAAGCTTCATGTCAGCCCAACCAGTGGCGTAACAAAGGCCCCACAGCCCCCGCAGTGCAGGGGGGTCCTGAACTCGAGGGGGGTCCCCTAAGCACAGGACCCTGGCCTGAGAGCTCCTGAGTGAGTCTGTAGGGGGGTCCCTCCATGTACTTTAACGCGGGTGCCCTTAAGTTTTGTTACACCACTGAGCCCAACTGAGAGGAAGACCAAGAAGGAGTGCCGACCAGTCAGAATCGCCCTCCCTCGGGGATGGAATGCACAAGAAGAGTCTTCACATAGCATCAACACAGGACATTCTTCCATCCTCCAGCAGATGTAGAGACAACAGCAGAGCCCCGTTCAAGTGTTGTGGATGACCCATACAGGCGGGACAAGAAAGCACATTCCCCAAAGACACCCACTCATGATACAGGCTGAATTTTCATAGTAGAGTAGCCCGATGTGGTGAGTGGTTGGGCCTGGTCTCGAGGAGCAGGGAAGAGGCTCAATACATGCTCAACAAGGCACCTGTTGGGACCAAAGTTTCAGGAAAGTTAGAGATCATGGGCGAATTTTGCGAATTCGCAATCCACGAAATTGCGTATTTACGGATTCGCAATCCGCAAAATCCGCGAACTCTCATGAATTTTGCGGATTCTTTTTTTTGTGTTCGCAAGTGTTTCTACCATTTCGCAAGGGTTTTTTACCAGTTCGCAAACGCGAACTTACTTGTCGGGTAGCAACGGTCGCGACCATGTTGTTTCTACGTCTGGTTCATCACAGCACCCTCTGTTTCACCACTGCCACCCTCTGTTTCACCACTGCCACCCTCTGGCTCACCCATGCCACCCTCTGGTTCATCACTGTAGATTATGGGGGGAAAAACACAACTGCCCTGCCTCAACTGACATGAATTAATTTGGGGCTGATGAATGTGTCACTGAATTTGAACTGGCACCTGCTTCCTTAGCTGTAAGTGCTTCCTCATTAATGATGAGCTTGAACTTTTGCACCTGCTAAGTGCTTTCAGTTTTGTAAAATTCGTTAGCACACCTGTCCTGCCTCAACTGACATGAATGAATTAGGGGCTGATAAATGTGTCACTGAATTTGAACTTCCAGGCTGGCACCTGCTTCCTTATCTGTAATTGCTTTCTGTTGCAGTGTAATTTTTTTTAACAGGACCTTTGTGGCATACTTGTAGCTATTCTGTGAGCCTGCTGTGAGGGTCAGAGCAGGGTCATAGAATAGTTGCAAGTAGGCAACTGAACTCTGGAGGGGCCCCTCAGGAAGCTCTACAGGGAATGGTTACTAATGATAAGATTGAACTTTTGCACCTGCTGAGTGCTTTCAGTTTTGCAAAAATCGTTTTTCTGCAATTTTGCGAGATGTGCGGGGCGCAAATTCACGCAAGATCGAATTCGGAAGCAGCAAATTCGTGCGAATATACGATTTGTTTTTTTTTGCGGTGTGTTAGTTCGCGTGATTTTTTGCGTTTTCGCAAGCCGCTTGTAGCGCAACGTTGCAAAGTTACCCTTGCAGTCGTACATGGGCGTGGCCATCTTGTTTGCGTGACGTATTTCCGTTTCCGGGCGCTATGTGTAATCTCGCAAAGTGTGCGGCTCGCTAGTACAAGTTCGCGTGTGATCGCGGGGGAAATCTCGCGCGAACTTACCCACGCGGTCGTGAACGGGCGCGGCCATCTTGTTTTTCATTCATTGCTATGGTTCTGGGCATGCTTTCTGTATCCTCTGTCAATCTCTGCCATCCTTTGCTTGTTTGAAGTTTTTTGGATGTTTTACTTATTATCTATCCCTCTATTTTTCTAGCTCTATATTTTTGTGTTTTCTTCTACTTTTGGTTAATTTTAAACTACTTTTTTACACTCTTTTCTTTTCTTCTTCCCTATTTTATTTCTTATTTATTTTTTACCTTCCTTTTTGCCCAGACCATGGTAAAGGGAGCCGGGAAGCAGCCTGAGAAGGGGAAAGGTCCCGCACCCCGTGCCCGGCTCCTGTGCGGGCGTTTGAGGGGGGAGCAAGTCATAGCCCGGGAGATCTTTAGCGCGGAGGAGGTGGCCGTACTAGTGTTTTATGCCCAGCGCCGCCTCCCCAGGACCATCATGGCAGGCGGCAAGATCGCTAGCGGCTACGGGCTCCGGGAGCGCCCGAAGCGGTGGGAGAAGGTGTGCCGGGCCATGTTTCAACACTCTCGGGTCCGGCGCACCTACAACCAGGCCACCCACCGTTGGACGGATCTCCTGGACCGGGAACGCGACTTGCTCGACCTGCTCGGCATCGAGATCCCCGGGCTTGGTGAGTAGTAGTAGCTATTTCTAGCTATTTCATCACTACTCTGTTTTCTCCTGCTCTGTGTGTTATTATATTGCGAATTTTTGTTTTTTACCAAGAGCAATAATGCTGCCGATTATATTGTAGGTAAATTATATTTCAAAATCTTCTGTGCATTTCAGGTGCACTGCTCTCCTTCTCAGCAGCGTTGCTACTATGCTTATTTGTTTTCGATTTTGTGTTCATTTCATTGGCCTGAGAAATTATGTATGAGTGTAGTTTAAAGAACTGCGTAATGCTAGACACTAAGGGTCAGATTTTCAATTACCGGCGCATCCCTGCAAAGTAGCAGGGATGCGCCAGTAATTGTGCGCCACGCCACCACCACCCATGGTGCGCCGTATTTACAATGCGGCGCACCATGGGCCCAAAACGTCACCGAAGCATTACGCATCTGTGCCGTAAAGGCGGCGCATTGCTGGAGTTGCGTCACAACGATGGCGCAGCTCCAGCAATGCTCTGGGGTGCCCTATCTCCCCAACGCTGCGTGAAGCCATACGTCTGCTTCAAGCAGGCGCGGGGTTTGGGTCACGCATCATTGTCCTAAAAGTGACTGATTGAAATCTTGTACATTTCCCTTAGCCACTTTTAGGATGCGTTCCTGCGCAGGAACGCCCTCCCTTGCGCCGGAACGCCCCCTGATGGCGCAGGGCTTTACAACGTGATGCATCTCCCATATGCGTCACGTTGTTAATATATGCCGCACCATGGCGCCTCTTTTGTTCTGCCGCTGCGTCACAAAAGTCACGCAACAATGGAGCAAAAGAGCCGCAAGGGGCTTGTAAATCTGCCCCTACAGACTCAAGTCCAGTCCTTCCTTTGTACACCTGGCAATAAGAAGAAATAGTGATGATGGATTGATAGTTTGAGTATTTTAATGACTGGTTAATGTAGTAGGAAACTTTTTAGTGTTGTCGCTGATCTGCAATCACAATGGAGTTTGTCTGTCACTTCGCGTGCTGCGGACTGCTGCCTGCCAGTCCTAGGCTAACCTTTTTAGTAGTTTGTTTAGTGAGTTACATAACTTTCCAAGTCGACGGTCCGCAAATCAAGCAATACTAATATCGTAGTAGACCACATGAGATAGGTCAATATATCCCGTGGAATAGTTGTCTATTTGCTATTTTGCTAAAATATTTTGTTATTGTTCTTTTGAAATGTTTGATTTGGTTGACAACAATCATCCATGTTTTCGGGTCTTTCTTTCTTTCATGTTGTACATCAGCTCCCCCCAGGGGCAAGAGGACAGAGGAGGAGGGATTATCGGCTTCTGCTGCTGTTCAAGGCCAGGATCGGTCAGGTGAGGGCTCCTTTGCTGGCCCCGGTAAGTTTTAATTTTAATATAGAGTACCTATTTTTTCCTAGCGTTCCTCATTCGATTTTTTCTAAATCGTCTTTGAACTTCTTGTAGACTGTATCTAAATTCTTATCCTGCCTCTACTATGACTCCCTGTGGTATTACTAAATTATTCTTATTAGTCTGTCTGTGTAGCTAACTAAGATTGCACATTTGGCAAAAGGTGTTAAACGAAACTCCCATTCTAGTCAGCAATAGCTCTATGCACTGAGTGCAGTCCTCTGGGATTGTCCATAATGTCTTTTCAAGTCTTTAAATGTTTATGCTTTGACAATTACCAACAATAAAAAGGTGAATGACCACCAAGAAAGAATAAGATACTACTTTACTTTTGGTTTGGATAGGAGGACAATCCATACTACTACTGTTGCAGGGACAAATCTGCACAAACAGAACTATGGACACTAAATAGTGCATTGTTTATCAATTATAATCGGCACAGGTAGACTTTCCACATACCTCAGTGATATCAGACTTTGAAGAACCCCCAATCTCCTTACTGACTAGATAGTGTGGCAGAGTCATTTAGCTCCCAAATTCATCGATGATTGATCCCCAATGATGATTATCCAATGCAGGACAAGAGTACGGAGTCAGAGTCCAGAAGTGTCAGAGGCACGGACTCATGCTTGGAAATTGCAAAACCTTTAGCTCATTCACTCTTGACCAAAAACCACAGAGTCTATTTAAGTTTTAAAGCTTTATTAAAAGTAAAAATATTTATTAAAATCAAGCTTGTCATAAAACATAAACGGTTGATTAAAAATGGGAAAGTGCTTAGTGATTTATTTCACACATTTATTGTGGGCGAGCCGAGCCCTCACCTGGTTTGAACTTTAATTTTTCTTTTTGGTGCTGAATCGTTGGTCACTCCGTCCTAGTGATGATGATTTGTTCTTAGAGGTGAAGCTTCTGTCTGTTATGAGAAAAATGGTGCGTGTTAAAAAGCAAGCATTCATCAGTTGTGCCAAAAAGTGCATCAAGACCACACCCTTCCCTGGAAAAAGGGACATTTTTACTTTAAAGTAGACAGTCACAAATTATTAGAATGGTTTCTGTATTCACATTTCTTCATTCCTAGACAAAATACTAGTGAGTGGTGTATGTCTATGACATCTAACATTCTTAAATGTACTTTGTATGTGGAACATCTGGTGCTGGGCCCAGCGCGGAGGTGGAGGAGGACACTTCTGGGGAGGAGGCGGTGCAAGTGCCGGACGAAACTGCTGTGCGGGTTGCCACGGTAGTGGCGGGCAGTGGTAAGCGCTTATATTCCTTACTTATTGAGATTGCAGACTGCATAGTGTGCTCTCTGCACGGGTGTAGTATATATGTTCTACAGTTAAGTTACTATACTGTTAAGCAGACTTTCAAATTTAGAACAAAGTTTTTTATCAACCAGGTAGTAGCCTCCTCTAAATTTACTTCAACTCAGCGGTGAATTTTTTTTTGAGAATCCAAATCAGATCTGAGATGAACTTGATGGATGGGATGAACGAAAAGCGAAAGAAGGGTGTAAGTAAGTGTGGAAGGACGAGCAAGTTAAAAGTAATGATGACTGACAAAGAAGAATAATACGTGTTTGATTGGTGCCCGAGGTGGCTGGGAAGGAATATGATGCATGGCTGGGTGAAGGATGAAGCAAGGATGGGTAGAAGGAGAACAGCCTGGGTGGGTGAAACAGAAACTGTATGTGTGCGCAATATATGCTTTGGTTGAAATTCAAATGCAAGTCAAGCACGGATGTATGGCTTGCGGTTTCCCAAATAAAATGAAAAGGTTGTTTTCCCGTGAGAAAACGTAAGGTTTGTCCAGATGAGAGACATGAAGAAGAATGATTGACATATAGTTTGAATGGATGGATGCCTGGATCATGGTACTATCTGACTCTTAGATAGCATATGTGTATCTAGAGAGAGTAGACGGTCACTGGATGAACTAAGTGTTACTTTGAAGCGCATGTAACACCGCACCCGCACGTCCGTCCCAGTGTAGGAAAGGCAAGGAAAAGAAGTTGTAATTTTGTCCGAATACTACCATGAATAGTAGCAGTAGTTTGTATTGCAAGCACAGCATATATCCGGCTATTACGATGGCCACTCACTACCTCTGTTAATAAGTTTAGTAGAACTCGGCCATTCATGTGTGGATGTATCACTGTTCACTCAATAAAAAGCAAAGCACCTAAAGTCATCCCATATGTAAGCAAAAACATACCATGTCCAGTGATAGATAATCAGATTATTTATATTCTTCATTTTCCTTTTCTAGTATTCATTGGCACTGTAGGGTGAAAGTTAAATTAATTAAGCAGTAGCCCTTGTAACAGAGTATTCTCAGTGCCACCCGTAATAGAAAAGTAAGAGCATCACCACCTGCATGTACTGGACTGGTACAGTAACGCAAGTCTGTCTCACTCATCATGGCGGGCGTCTGTTTTTCTCGGGTGCAAGTTGACTGCGCTGGCATTATGCCGGCTTGCAGAAGTTAACGTACCAATTTTGCTAAACATTGCAACACAACAGAAGAAGAAGAATAAGACTGGTGTACTGTCATAGTCGACTCTAATGGAGTGAGTCCATAGTGCTCGTAGAATTGATTCCTTAAACTCCCACTAATGTTAGAGCAAGGATGAAGAAGTGGGAGGTTAGATAGATACTGGCCACAATAGTTATGTACTGCGCTTGCAAGTTGCTAGTTCTACTGTGACACAACTTTCTGCTGAATCATTTTGTGTTAATCTTAAAGAGCATTGGTTACAGACTATGTCTTTCTTTCTTCATATAGATGCTCCTTCCAAACCAACACGGAAGGAGCTGGCTAAAAGGGCCCGGCAACGGGAGTTGGAGGCCACTGTCGCCGAATATCGGCGGCTGGTGGCCCAGGAGGAGGAGGACACGCAGAGTACGTTGACAACATCCACGGCGACACCTGCATCCTCCTCCGCGCTCCCTGGGTCAGCCAGTCAGCGCAGCAGGTCTCCAGCGGTACGGAGCCGGGGTACCGCAGCCACCCGCCACCGCCGAGCAGCAAAGAAATCAGCTGCCCCCCACAGCAGGTGCAAGGCACGCGTACACCGCCTTTCACTGAGGGTGTCCTACCTCGAGCAGGAGCTCCTCAACACCAAAACCCTGCTCGAGACCCTCCGCAAGGAGCATGCAGACCTGGCCCGAAAAGTCAACAGCAGCCAGCAGTAGGAGGAGACTGTCCCTTGCCCCTTTTTTATAGACTTTTGGGGGGTGGGAATTGGGAGTTGGGTTTTCTACTTTTTTGGACTTAGTTTTCACGGACATTCGTTGGGGTTTGGGAGGGGGGTGGGTTGGGTCTTGCGGGAGATTATTTATGTTAGGGATATATAAATATACTTTAAACTTTATCTTAGCATACGTGTTTTTTACTGCTTTTGAGGCTGGTGGGTGGGGGTTTAACAGTAAGTTTGTTTTCCTGAAACATAAGTGGCATCCTGTCACAGAGTAAGTGAATTCAATAGTCCTAGGACCGTCAGTCTCTCGTCTCTCCTAATACTCCATTATACTACCTCCCCCCAAACGCTTATCTTACCTGTAATTTGTGTTTGGAAATAGGGCTAGGCACAGGGCTGGCTGCACGGGAAATGGCGATTAAGGTTGGCAATCCTGGGCGGATGAAATGTCATCATTGCGGTGGTACTTGTGGTGTTACACAGTGGCAGTTGCAGAATCTGAAAAAAAAGAAAATGAAACCTTGTTTGTCCTTACCGTAGCATTAGAACGGTACGATAGAGAATATAGCAGGTGACAGTACACTAGAACAGTGCCACAATGTAGCCGAACAAATGGTAAAGTATTGAAAGTATAACTAGTACTTGCGTTGAATTTCTTTGACATTGGCTACTACTACAAGAAATAGTACTGAAGGTGAAGGACACAGCAGCGTAATAATTTGCCACGTCTAGGAGGAGAATGTTCTTGATGACCAATCAAGTTGATGGCGCACATGAAAATCTGCTTTCATTTGCCAATAGTGACTCAGTGTCAAGCTGAGTACGAATATATCCTCGGATTCCTTCACCAGCCTGTTGCTATGACCTTATCCTCCCCAGCAAGTGTGTGGAATTATTGCTGTCATTTAGTCACACATCAATCAAAACCACACAGCCCGGGGGAAGAGGGTTAGGGTTTGGAAAATGGATGGGAATAGGGTTTTTTGGGAAAGTTTTGTTGAGAGAAGAAAAAAAAGCACAGCATGGACAAACAATAATTGAAGATAAACAAATCTTTGGGTACAAAGCTATCCATAAATCTTTTAAGTGACATAAAGGAAGTGCATACACTACTGCATGCATGGTTACTGAAAAGTAAGTAGCACTTTCGACAACCGTGAATGAAAGAATGCGACAGTACAGGGCTGCAGTAATAATTATGCGTTTTCACTTGCCTATCTCTGCACTCAGAGAAACACTTCTTACATTAAATTAGGTTTAAAATATAGCAGAAGTAAAACCTATAGAATGGCTGTAGGGATGAATTTAGAAGCAGAGATCAAAGAAATGCAGAGTCACACTCATAGAAGTTCATAGCAATAACATTACTTAAAAGATAATTAGAAAAGAACGGATACTGTATCTGTATGTTGTTGTAGTTGTCCTGTTGAATTTGGTAAGTTGCATGCATCCAACCATTCCTCTTATTAGCGGGACTTCTCCATTCCATCTGACGCTCCGTCCATCCATGTTGGTGACCAGAAGACACCCTGTCCACTGCCTGCCTGGCGGATGCTGAATTGCGGCTCGCTAATGTGAAGTCTCACTTCATCCTTTTTTTCCCATTGCACAGGCTGAAACCCGGCCTGTAATTATTGATGGAAAAACAGGAAGTGATATTAGAACACCACTGAAAAATAAATATAAGGTATGTATGCTGTGTAGTGCAAAAAGTCACACTTTGAGTTTCCTATTAGACAGTACAATATTTTTGAAAGTGCCTACTCTGTCTGAGTCTCCTTTTGAATGATAAATAAGTATGGGCGAATTAATTTAGCGGATCTTTCCCCTCAAGCTATGTGTACTGTAAACTGTGTTTTAGAACAAAATTAGACCTTCCCAGCAGTGCTCCCAGACCCTTACTAAACCCAGTCGCAAAAATGTAGAAGACCCCCAATCAGATCTCCAAAAACGAGGCCTAGTAGAAAATGGTGACAAAACGTACTTTGAAAGTAAAGTAGGCCCAAATCCCCCCTTACCCACCATGGATTGTATTCAAACCACTTGCAAGCAAGCAAAAGTATCCATACCCAGCATTGCTCCAAGACTCGCAAACCCCCCCCACAAACACCAGGAACCCCCACAAACAGCCCCCCGAAAACGGTAGAGTGAGCCAAATCTCAGAAAATGCAAAAACTTTTTCCCCAGGGATTGTCTCCAAAACCCTTTCTTTCGGGTATTAGACATTCCCAGCAATGGCCCCAGACCCGTCAACCCAGGCGGAAAGAAGTAGAAGACCCCCAAACAGCCAAAAAGCAAAACTACAAAAATGGGGACTTAGAAATTTTCAGGCAAATTTCCAAAATCACTCCACGCGCGCTCTGCAGCTAGGCCCTAACTCCCCTTTGCCACCATGGATTTGCTTCAAACCTCTTGCAATCAAAAGTATCCATACCCAGCAGTGCTCCCAGACCCCAAAACCCACCCACAAACACCAGGAACCCCCCCAAACAGGCCCCCAAAAACATGAAAGAGAGCGAAAACTATAAAAAGTGAAAAACTTTTTCACCATGTATTTTATCCACAACACTTTTATCCGGTATTAGACCTTCCCAGCAATGGCCCCAGACCCGTCAACCCAGGCGGAAAGAAGTAGAAGACCCCCAAATAGCCAAAAAGCAAAAATGGGCCTACTACCTTCAATTCTGTCCAAATACGCTGTACAGCTAGGCCCTAACTCCCCTTTTCCACCATGGATTTCCTGAAAAACAAATGCAATCAACATTACACTGTCCCAGCAGTGCTCCCAGACCCCAAAACCCACCCACAACAACCTAAAAGTCTGCCAAACAGCACCCCAAAGACAGGCAAGTGATCAAAAGCGCAAAATCTTTTTCTGCTCCGATTTTCTCCAAACCACTTTTATCCGGTATTAGACATTCCCAGCAATGGCCCCAGACCCCTGCAGCCACCCGCAAAAAAGCAAAACACCCCCAAACAGGCAAAAAGCAAAAATGGGCCTACTACCTTCAATTCTGTCCAAATACGCTGTGCAGCTAGGCCCTAACTCCCTTTTTCCACCATGGATTTCCTGAAAAACAAATGCAATCAACATTAGACTGTGCCAGCAGTGCTCCCAGACCCCAAAACCCACCCACAACAACCTAAAAGCCCGCCAAACAGCACCCCAAAGACAGGCAAGTGATCAAAAGCGAAAAATCTTTTTCCGCTCCGATTTTCTCCAAACCACTTTTATCCGGTATTAGACCTTCACAGCAATGCCCCAGACCCGTCAACTCACCCGCAAAGAAGTAGAACACCCCCACAAGTGCAGAGTCTTTCTTCATTGGGCGTAATCCAGCCATCTGCTTTGAGGGAAATAGGAGTCTGGAGGAGGAGGATAGAGGAGCATGTTCTTGTGAACTTGTAAACCTGAGGAATTCAGACTGCGGCACCTTCAAATCAATAAGCAAATAAGTGAAGACAATTCTGCTGATGGGCTTGTTTTTGTGATTAGGTGATTAAAGTTTTTTTTATATAGATTTTGCAAAACAAAGAAAGACAGACACACAGGAATAAAAGTGAATAAGGACGAAAAAGAAAGTTAGTGATTCCTTGACTCATTTTCAGGGCTCTGTGTCAGGGAAGAAGAGCTCGTCCTCAAACTCTGCTAATTCAGACAGGAGTAGGTCAGGAGTAGGTCAGTTAACAGGGAACTTCCCTCATCTAAGTTGGTGTCCTCCTCGTCTTCTTCCTGCGTGCATACTCGTATTTTGTAATTTGGTGGTATGAAGTGCTGATTCATCTTGATCGTTGTTAACCTCTCCACATTTTTGGGCGAGAGGCGGGTCCTTTTGGAAGTTACAATGCCACCAGCAGCACTGAAAACACGTTCAGAAGACACGCTTGCGAGTGGGCAAGACAAGTAATTTATAGCCAGGTTGGTGATCTCTGGCCACACATCTGTTTTCCCATGCCAATACGCCAATGGGTCATGAGGAACATGGACCTCTGTTGAGTCATTCAGATAGGCCTGCACCATCGACTCAAGGTTCTCTAGGGTTCCTCCACTTTGCCTACTTTTTTCTGGGACCATTTGAGAAGCAAACCCAAGCTGAGTTAGCCAATCCTCTTCTTCACACAATGTTGTGTCTGGTGCAGATGATACGGTTGCTGGTGTCGTTAACGGCTGAGAGGGAAAATCACTCACTTCTGCCACAGCCACAGATGCAGAAGTGGATTTTTTTGACTGCGGATGGCCTGCTGATGCTGATGTACTGCCTTTTCCTTCAATTGCCTGCCGTTCTCTTTCAAACCGAGTGGCTGACACAGCTAGCCAATGTTTGTACTTTGTAACATCTGCGTCATCAAAAGGAAAGAATACTCTGCCTGCCACTGCCTTTTTGTACCGTGGATCCAGAATAGTAGCACAAATGTAATGCTGTTCTGTGTTGATCATTTCAAGACGATCATCGCCAAGTAGGCGGTGTAATAACTTCTCCACCAACTCAAATGCTTCTTCCTTTCCATCTTTTTCAAACTTAGAACACACCGCCTTCAGTCGGTGCTCTAGCATGCGCAACAATGGGATAGCTTTTCCCAAATTACAGTCCTCCCTGCTGAAGGCACGCGTGAAGACCTCAAAAGGACGAAGCATGTCTGTCAGGCTTTTAACTAGGTCCCATTGCTCCACCTGTATCCTCATGTCTATCATAGGTGTACCCAGTTTAAAGAAATACTGATTGACTAAAGCATACTGCTCATACAGACACTCAAGCATGTAGAAGGTTGAGTTCCAACGTGTTGCCACCTCCTGGATGAGTGCTTTCACTGGCAATTTACGTTCATGTTGCAGGCACCTCAGCTGCTTTCGGGCCTTAAAAGAATGATTGAAATGTGTGCACATTCTTCGGCAGGTGGTCAGTAACTCGCAGACTGGACTTTCTTCACTCAAGAATTTTTTAACAACCAGGTTTATACAGTGCGCCAGACACGGCACTCTGAAATAGTTACCCATATCCATGGCCTTAACTACATTAGCGCCATTATCTGTGGAAACATAACCAATCATGCGTTTTCTTGGGGACAGCAATTCAAAGACCTTTGTGTTAAACTCATGCAAAATGTTTTTTCCTGTATGAGTTTTCTCCATGGCAAACATGGCTATTGTTGCATGTTTCCGAGCAGCTTTATAAACTTTGTCCGAGTCAACACCTGCGTTTATCTTTGCTTTAACCCCTGAAAAAGAGACCCAGTGTGCAGTGATGCACATGTAATCAGTGGTTGCGCAACTGGTCCACATGTCTGTTGTCAGATGTATAGTGTGAACAGCACTCTTCTGCAAAGCTGCCCCAATTACCTCCAGGAACATCTCCATGTAGTGCTGGAACCGCAACTCTGGCAAAATAGAACCGGCTAGGAACCTTCCATTTAGGGCAGAGCATTGCCACCATTTCAAGAAAACCCACCCCTTCCACAAAAGAAAAAGGGAGAAGGTCCAGCACTAGCATTTTAGCCAGCTTAGTGTTATACAGACGCGTCGTTGGGTGGTTGCGTTCAAATGGCGCATCTGAAAACAACATGCTTCTAATGGTGGGCTGGACCATTGTACGGGATGATGATGATGACTTCTTCGACCCAGTTACGCTCAGTGATGATGAACTTTTTCGCATTGGTGTCTCACTCTCTCCCACACTCTTAGTTTGGCTCATATATCTTGCAGGGGGTGTGCTGCTGACAGGGGTACTGGGTGTAACTGAAGAAATGTTTGTCGCTTCTTCCTCCTCGTCATCATCAGATGAAACATCAACGGATACCATTTGTTGACTTGCAATTCGGGCATCCTTGATCTCCCTTAGGTGCGCATGCCATTTGACAGTGTGCTGTCTCTCAAGATGACCTCTCTGGCCTCCGGTACCATAGTTGGTACCAAGCTTACCACGACTAACTCGAACCTTACAAATGGTACAAATGGCTATGTTTTCCCTTGTGATAGTGGGAATGCTGCTAATGCCAGATGAACTGGAGGATGTGTGTTGCCGAAATTTAGTACGTTGTGCACTTACAGCACCACTAATTGGGGAAATGGAGGTCGAGGTGGATGGAAACCCCTTCTGGTGAGAAAATATGGAAGCTGTAGGTGGTGGTGTACTAGTTAATTGCATTCGTGGTGGTCCCATTCTCACGTCGCCATCATCATCATCACGCTCAGCAGCATTTCGGGCTAGGGTTAAAATGTCTGTGTGCTGCATGCCCGCTGAGGCTGGAGTGACGTCTATGATGACTGCGTCGTCGTCGTGAGAGTCTTCATCAGCAGGAGTATACGCCACTTCTTGTTCAGCGTCATCATCACACTCCATAACTCTGAGACTTTCGGGGACCTTCCTTTTACGCTTAGCTACCTTTGTCAGATCATGGTGTGCCTCACTCTCAGACGGCCGTGGTGGTTCCCAAGTTTCATCCATATCATCAGAAGGAAGGGGGCTTGAAGAAGAAGTAGACACCATCCTTGATCTTTTCCTTGCTGGGGATCTGGAAGACAATGAATCATCAGGAGGAGTGGCTTCCTCATGTGATACCTCGGCTTGAATGTCGATTTCCTGATGTGCCCCTACTTCGGGAGGAACAACTATTGTGGGCACTTGTGCCGCTCCATGCACCTCTGCTTGCTCCTCTCCTTGCGCCGCCTCTCCTTCCACATGTACTTGGGCTTGTACTTGCACATGTGGTTGTTGTTGCGGCTGTGGTTGTTGAACACTCGTCAGATGAGTTACAACAGCCTGTGTTGATTGAGGGATGCTGCTACTTTCTTGCGATGAGCCAACATCACTGGTCGATGGTGATTAAACAACTATACTGGCTGCCTCTGCAGCACTCAAGGGCTTGGACCTAAGTTGGGGTGGCGGTGGTGGCACTGAGCCCAATGGAGCGGAGGTGCTGCTCCCAGCTTGGTCCCCAGCAGACCCCGCTGCTGCTGCAGGCGTACTTTTTTTTCCCCAAAAAATGTGGCGGTCGTCACACCAGTCTCCTTGGTAAGTGGCGACAGTTGCTTCTTATGCTCATTAATGGCAACTTTGTTGCTAGTTGAGCTACTGGCAACTTTTTTTGGGGCCATCTTCTTCAGATGTCACAACAGCAGGCCGCAGTTGCACAAGTTGCAGAGTTGTCTGTGGCCACACGTGACGTTGTGCTGCACACACCGCAGCAGGACTTCTTCCTGGCACTGATGAGGAACGATGAGGCTGATGATTCGTCTTTCTGCACCTAAAAGCAAACGAAGCCAAAGGAACATCAGTTAAATAAATGTTGCATATGTAGCGCTTCAATTAATAGTTTGCAAGTAAGCATTTTTATTATACCCACCCCCCAAAATGGAAAGACCAATAAAATGCACCACTGACAGAGTATCCCTGGGCATAATGGATGAAAGCATGGCAGACTGGGTGCAGGCCTATGACACAACAAAGCACACTGCCTGGCTTCAAAATTGCCCCTAGACCCCCACCCACATGGCCAGGCCCTGCCTGGACCAGGCCTCAAAATGGCCCCCACCCACATGGCCATGCCCCATCAACACCCCAAACAATCGAAAAACACACAGAAATCACCACAATCCAATGCCATCCATGCCCTCCATGATGTTTACATTCAAGACACAATTTTTAACAAAGGAAGGAGAGAGAGAATATGTGGATTCGTTCTCCCTAGGTAACGTTAACAAAACAAGAGGAATCCATAAAGTTATGGGTTGACGATGTCCCTACTGTGGTTGGGAGCACGTCTGATGTTTTTAGGTACCCCTCACACACCAACAGGCCCCTTGGTGTCATGCTTCATCATCGGGGTCATCGTATCCCTCTACGGGATACGGCGTGCTGCGACCAGCGAGTACGCGGGAGCACTCTTATGGCTATGTGTGGTGTATAGTGAGGGTTGTTTTATCATATAGTGAGTGAGTGTGGTGGTGGGGTCGGGATAGTGAGTGGAAATTAAAAAGGACCTGACTCGTGGGTAGGCTCAAAAAACTTTAATGGTTCCCCGAGTTGGTACTGTTAAAAGGTATAAGAGGAAGAGCGTAGTATTATGTGCGCTGCCTCTGGGTGTGTGTCAACATGTTTCGATGTAAGAACATCTTCTTCAGGACAGGGTTACACAAAATCCCCACCTTACTCACGTTTTTCTAATTTGTGTATATACAAAAAAGTGATATTTATTAGTGAAGGTCTATTATTGTACCTAAACTTTAGCCGCTATTTTGCAGACCTGTAGAGAGAAAGGATAAAAAAAAATTCTGGTAGTCCTTGCTTTCAAAAAAGACCATGGGTTAAATACATCCGTGGTATTGGTCATGCAGAAAAAGTGCGGTCTTTAAAATGTTGAAAAATAATCATGGCACGAAGTGTTTACTCTACACAACTATTTTTAACGTGCCTATTGTGAAAAAATACTATTTCCAAAATATTCGAAAAATATTCGAAAAAAGAGGACACATACAAAACGAACACACATACAACATAAAGCACACACTCTAGATTTAGGGCCATGTTTGGTGCCATCTGTACTTTCCAATGGTGGTAAGGTAACTGTGCTGTAAACAGTAAAACCGCTGAAACATACTGTAAAAATGGGAGTTCAATGCTCCATGAGACCGTGTCTAACGTAGGGGTTACCCGGGCTTCCTTGCTGCCTGTGAACAGGAAAAATGGACAAGATATATACATCCTGCTGTTTATATTGTTTGGTACTTACAATGCCGTCTGGAAATGTCCGTTTCATTCAATTACTCACGGGTCTATGAGGAGAATCCCTCTTCGCTGCCCCTTACGCCGGCTCCGCTGTGTCTAAGAGTGTGTTTTAGACGAGCCCTTTTATATGCTGGGTACACGCCCAGGTCTTTCTTAATTAGCCGCCGGTGCGCAGGTATTTAGTCAATTAGACGCCGGGGAGCCCATTTTTGGTCTACCGGTGATCTGCCTGTTAATTGGTGAGAGGCCGCGCGGTTGTCTTACGCGCATGCGCATAGAAGTGGCCTTCCCCGTGTATAACGTGAGGGTGCGTCTCTGTTTATGCGCATGCACATTGTATCAAACGGGATGCGTTGTTGTTTCTGATGCTCAGTGAAACTGGGTGTGTATAACGTGAGAGTCCGTCTCCGCTTCGCGCATGCGCATCGCACAAAAACGGGATGAATTGTTTTTTGAAACATTGTCATGACTTCAAACCACTCGTTTCACTAATTTATCTTAATGGGGCAGAATCCCGGCCCCTGTTATTCATGCTGCTCTGTGCATGCTCGTCTCATCGAGCTCATGTTCCTTCTTTCCTATGTGTCAGGCGAGCAAGGTGTCGGTAACCTTTTACAGCACGGTCCCAAGGTGGATATAACACTGGGTGTGTATATTTAGAGGTGTCTTAATGTCAACTCAGTTTCTTAATTGCCCCCATGGTATGTCATCGTTGAGGCCTGATATATGGGTCCCCAAACGGAACACCCAACGTTGCTCCTTCTCAAAAAGGCCATGTTCTGAAGGCAACTGTTCAATGATAGTCCAATGGATGTCATTGACACAGTGTCCCATCTCCAGGAAGTGGTTGGCCATTTTGGTGGTGCTCTTCTTGCACCGTATATTGCTCTTATGTTCATTGAGTCTTGTTTTTATTGCTCTTGTTGTCATGCCAATGTATTCCAGACGGCAGGGGCACGTAATCATGTAGACAACGTTTTTGCTGTTGCAGTTTGTCAACCTTCTCTGGTCCCATTTCGTGCCATTGGTGAAGGTAAGTTGTTTACTCCTTTTTGTCAGGAGACAGCTGGCACAGTTGCCACATGGGAAATGACCCTGTGTCCCATGTACAGAAGGTTGGTGTTGTGGAGAAGATTTGGGGCGTGTATGTACAAGGATGTCCTTAAGGTTCTTCCCGCGTCTGTGGGAGAACATTGGTTTTTCTATCTCCAAATCACCGCAATTCAGGATGCGCCAATGCTTGTTCACTATTTTTGACACCTCATTTGAATGGGTGTTATATGTGGTGATACATATTGGCCTGGTTTGTTTCTCACTGGTTACCACCTTGTTTTCAAGGAGAGCCTCTCTGTTGTTGTTCTTGGCTCTCTTCATTGCTGTGTTGATTACTCTGTCCGGGTACTTCCTAGCTTGCAGTTTCATTTTTAGGTCCTTGGCCTGTGATTTGTAGCTGTCCATCTGTGTGCAGTTCCTCCTGAGCCTCAGGAACTGACCATAGGGGAGGTTCATCCGGAGGTGTCGCGGATGAAAACTGTCATACTGTAGTAGACAATTCCTGGCCGTGGGTTTAAAATGTGTAGTAGTTTCCAAACCTCCATTCCGATGGTAAATGTTGAGGTCAAGGAAAACCAGTTCCTCTTTAGAAACTGAATGGGTGAATTTCAGGAAGCGATCTTGGGTGTTTAGCCATTCCATGAAACTGGTCACTGTCTCTATGTCGCCTTCCCAGATGATGAAAATGTCATCGATGTATCGCTTCCAGGTGAGTATATTGTCTCTGTAGGGGTTCTGTGGAGTCAGGATTTTGTTGGTTTCCATATGGTGCACACACAGCCCCGCCAGGCTCGGCGCAAATGTGCTCCCCATGCTCGTGCCATGGCTTTGGAGGTATATGGTGCCGTTAAACTCGAAAAAGTTTTTAGTCAGAGCTAGTGCAATGCACTCCATTACCACTCCTCTTGGGGTGTGGTACCGCCAGCTTGCACTGTACAGAACTTCCTCAATTATGGCCAGGGTTTCGTCATGGGGGAGGCTGGTGTACAAGCTCTCCACATCCAGGCTGAGTAGTAGTTGGTGGTTTGGATCAAATGGTAGGTCTTGGAGTAATTGTAAGACAGCTTTTGTATCTTTCAGATAGGTGTCTGTGGCCTGAATTAGAGGTCGTAAGAATGCGTCTGAGAATTTCGAGAGTGGTTCGAGGATTGAACCGATACCCGAGACAATGGGTCTCCCGGGTGGGTTGTCTATGTTTTTGTGGATTTTGGGTATGCAGTAAAACTGGGGTGTCCGTGGATGGCTCTGTATTAAGAATTCAGATTCTTTTTTGGACAGCCAGTCATGTGTCACAGCCTCTTCAATCATTCCACCAATGGTTCTCCTGAGGGATTCGGTAGGGTCTTGGGCAAGTACAGTGTAATTGCGTCTGTCCGATAGGAGTCTCAGGCATTCCTGGTTGTATGCCTCTGTTGTTTGCATGACAATCGCTCCGCCCTTATCAGCGGGTTTTATGGTTATGGCCTGGTTTTCGGTCAGTTCACGTATTGCCAATTGTTCCTCTTTGCTGGTGTTATGGAAAACTGGTCGTACTGTGGAATTCAAATTCTTCAGGTCGCTCATTACCGCCTTCTCGAAGGTTAATACTTCGATGGGTAGCAGGGCATCAGGTGGTGTAAAAGATGATAAGGGTCTCAAACCCATGTCTGTCTCTGGGATACTTTCTTTATCCTTAAAGAAAACCTGCAACTTAATTTTTCGCAGAAATTCTTGTACTTCCGCGTGTAGTTTGAAAGAATCCAATTTGTTGGTGGGGACGAAACTCAGTCCTTTGTTCAGTACTGCCCTTTGTGTTGTTGTCAGTTCCCAAGGTGTAATGTTTACTACTAGGTCCCTCTGGAACTGGTTGGGGGGTTCGATAGTGCCCCTGTCATGCTCCTCGTGTTCACTCTCGGGTCCTCTTGGTTGGGGTCTTGCCACATCACTGTGTTGCCTTTTCTGTTTCGCCCTCTGTTGGTGCCCCGGCGGGTGCCTAAAAAAAGGCTGATTGCTGTAAAAATTTGGGTCATACTCAGGCATCCATGGTTGGTACATCGGACCGAACGGGCCTTGACCATAGTTGAATGGCGGGAAAGGTGTTGGTGCTGTGAAAGGAGGCTGGAACGGTTGTGCCTGATAACCCCGCCAACCTCTCTGTCTCGGATAAGTTTGGCCTTGACGTCTTTGGTAACCTCTTTGCCGCTGGTTGTTGCGGGTGCTTGAGCTAGAGGAACTGCTGTCTGAGCCATCGCTATCATGGTCACTGTTGGCGGTGCTTTTATTGTAGTCGTCTTTTGTGTGTGGGTAGGCTGTCTCCGGAGTGAAGCGATCTTTGTCTTTACCCAGTTTCTTGAATTTACTTTGTTTTAGTGTGGCCTCGAAATCTGCCATTTGTTGGTTCAGTTCCTCCAGCCTTTTTTTGAGTTCTGCTGGTTTAATGTATGCCTTCAGCTGGACCTCAATTTTTTGTATGTCCACTTTTAGCTCTTGTGTTATTCTAGTGGCAGTTTTCACTATGAGGACCAGCCAGTCCCGAGTGCAGTGCCACGAGATCAATGACCACTCCTTTTTGAAAATTTTATCATTTTGAAAGATGAACGGTTCATTTTTGACTAGTAGGCCCTGTGGTGCTATCTTGTTTCTTAAATACTGAGTCATCAGGAGGCCATGTAATGCTGCCCTTATCTGTGATTTTCTTAAGTTGACCAATTCATCCCAGTCAGCAGTGCTGGGCCCAGGGTCTGTGTTGCTCAATCCTTCAAAAGGGTTGAGGGCTGCCAGAATCGCGTCCACATCCTCCTCGCCAAATGTGAGACCGTGTTCTGAATCCATGGTTGTCTAATCAGAGGTGTGCTAAGTGTGTACGATGTGATGTATGTATGTGCCTCTTGGGAATAGGGGAACTCCCGCAGCTGTGCGCTGCCTATAACAGAATTTTTAACAAAGGAAGGAGAGAGAGAGTATGTGGATTCGTTCTCCCTAGGTAACGTTAACAAAACAAGAGGAATTCATAAAGTTATGGGTTGACGATGTCCCTACTGTGGTTGGGAGCACGTCTGGTGTTTTTAGGTACCCCTCACACACCAACAGGCCCCTTGGTGTCATGCTTCATCATCGGGGTCATCGTATCCCTCTACGGGATACGGCGTGCTGCGACCAGCGAGTACGCGGGAGCACTCTTATGGCTATGTGTGGTGTATAGTGGAAATTAAGGACCTGACTCGTGGGTAGGCTCAAAAAACTTTTAACAGTACCAACTCGGGGAACCATTAAAGTTTTTTGAGCCTACCCACGAGTCAGGTCCTTTTTAATTTCCACTCACTATCCCGACCCCACCACCACACTCACTCACTATATGATAAAACAACCCTCACTATACACCACACATAGCCATAAGAGTGCTCCCGCGTACTCGCTGGTCGCAGCACGCCGTATCCCGTAGAGGGATACGATGACCCCGATGATGAAGCATGACACCAAGGGGCCTGTTGGTGTGTGAGGGGTACCTAAAAACACCAGACGTGCTCCCAACCACAGTAGGGACATCGTCAACCCATAACTTTATGGATTCCTCTTGTTTTGTTTACATTCAAGACACCCCACAGAAAGACTAGGCCCATGCACCACTGAGTACCCCTGGGCAAAAGGCCCCAACAACAGCCAAAAAATCAAAAAACACACAAAAATCACCACAATCCAATATCATCCATGCCCTCCATGATGTTTACATTAAAGAGACCCCACAGAAAGACTAGGCCCATGCACCACTGAGTACCCCTGGGAAAAAGGCCCCAACAACAGCCGAAAAATCAAAAAACACACAAAAATCACCACAATCCAATGCCATCCATGCCCTCCATGATGTTTACATTAAAGAGACGCCACAGAAAGACTAGGCCCATGCACCACTGAGTACCCCTGGGCAAAAGGCCCCAACAACAGCCAAAAAACGAAAAACACACAAAAATCACCACAATCTAATGCCATCCATGCCCTCCATGATGTTTACAATAAAGAGACCCCACAGAAAGACTAGGCCCATACACCACTGGGTACCCCTGGGCATAATGGAAGAAAGCAAGGCACATTGGATGCAGGCCTATGGCACAAAGCACACTGCCTGGATTCAAAATGGCCCCTTGACCCCCACCACATGGCCAGGCCCTGCCTGTACCAGTCCTCAAAATGGCCCCCACCCACATTGCCATGCCCCATCAACACCCCAAAAAATCGAAAAACACACAAAAATCACCACAATCCAATGCCATCCATGCCCTCCATGATGTTTACATTCAAGACACCCCACAGAAAGACTAGGCCCATGCACCACTGAGTACCCCTGGGCAAAAGGCCCCAACAACAGCCAAAAAATAAAAAAACACACAACACAAAAATCACCACAATCCAATGTCATCCATGCCCTCCATGATGTTTACATTAAAGAGACCCCACAGAAAGACTAGGCCCATGCACCACTGAGTACCCCTGGGCAAAAGGCCCCAACAACAGCCAAAAAATCAAAAAACACACAAAAATCACCACAATCCAATGCCATCCATGCCCTCCATGATGTTTACATTAAAGAGACGCCACAGAAATACTAGGCCCAGGCACCACTGAGTACCCCTGGGCAAAAGGCCCCAACAACAGCCAAAAAACGAAAAACACACAAAAATCACCACAATCCAATGCCATCCATGCCCTCCATGATGTTTACATTAAAGAGACCCCACAGAAAGACTAGGCCCATACACCACTGGGTACCCCTGGGCATAATGGATGAAAGCAAGGCACATTGGATGCAGGCCTATGGCACAAAGCACACTGCCTGGATTCAAAATGGCCCCTTGACCCCCTACACATGGCCAGGCCCTGCCTGTACCAGTCCTCAAAATGGCCCCCACCCACATGGCCATGCCCCATCAACACCCCAAAAAATCGAAAAACACACAAAAATCTCCACAATCCAATGCCATCCATGCCCTCCATGATGTTTACATTCAAGACACCCCACAGAAAGACTAGGCCCATGCACCACTGAGTACCCCTGGGCAAAAGGCCCCAACAACAGCCAAAAAATCAAAAAACACACAAAAATCACCACAATCCAATGTCATCCATGCCCTCCATGATGTTTACATTAAAGAGACCCCACAGAAAGACTAGGCCCATGCACCACTGAGTACCCCTGGGCAAAAGGCCCCAACAACAGCCAACAAATAAAAAAAACACACAAAAATCACCACAATCCAATGCCATCCATGCCCTCCATGATGTTTACATTAAAGAGACGCCACAGAAAGACTAGGCCCATGCACCACTGAGTACCCCTGGGCAAAAGGCCCCAACAACAGCCAAAAACGAAAAACACACAAAAATCACCACAATCCAATGCCATTCATGCCCTCCATGATGTTTACATTAAAGAGACCCCACAGAAAGACTAGGCCCTTACACCACTGGGTACCCCTGGGCATAATGGATAAAAGCAAGGCACATTGGATGCAGGCCTATGGCACAAAGCACACTGCCTGGATTCAAAATGGCCCCTTGACCCCCACCACATGGCCGGCCCTGCCTGTACCAGTCCTCAAAATGGCCCCCACCCACATGGCCATGCCCCATCAACACCCCAAAAAATCGAAAAACACACAATAATCACCCAAATCCAATGCCATCCATGCCCTCCATGATGTTTACATTCAAGACACCCCACAGAAAGACTAGGCCCATGCACCACTGAGTACCCCTGGGCAAAAGGCCCCAACAACAGCCAAAAAATCAAAAAACACACATCACAAAAATCACCACAATCCAATGTCATCCATGCCCTCCATGATGTTTACATTAAAGAGACCCCACAGAAAGACTAGGCCCATGCACCACTGAGTACCCCTGGGCAAAAGGCCCCAACAACAGCCAAAAAATCAAAAAACACACAAAAATCACCACAATCCAATGCCATCCATGCCCTCCATGATGTTTACATTAAAGAGACGCCACAGAAAGACTAGGCCCATGCACCACTGAGTACCCCTGGGCAAAAGGCCCCAACAACAGCCAAAAAACGAAAAACACACAAAAATCACCACAATCCAATGCCATCCATGCCCTCCATGATGTTTACATTAAAGAGACCCCACAGAAAGACTAGGCCCATACACCACTGGGTACCCCTGGGCATAATGGATGAAAGCAAGGCACATTGGATGCAGGCCTATGGCACAAAGCACACTGCCTGGATTCAAAATGGCCCCTTGACCCCCTACACATGGCCAGGCCCTGCCTGTACCAGTCCTCAAAATGGCCCCCACCCACATGGCCATGCCCCATCAACACCCCAAAAAATCGAAAAACACACAAAAATCTCCACAATCCAATGCCATCCATGCCCTCCATGATGTTTACATTCAAGACACCCCACAGAAAGACTAGGCCCATGCACCACTGAGTACCCCTGGGCAAAAGGCCCCAACAACAGCCAAAAAATCAAAAAACACACAAAAATCACCACAATCCAATGTCATCCATGCCCTCCATGATGTTTACATTAAAGAGACCCCACAGAAAGACTAGGCCCATGCACCACTGAGTACCCCTGGGCAAAAGGCCCCAACAACAGCCAAAAAATAAAAAAAACACACAAAAATCACCACAATCCAATGCCATCCATGCCCTCCATGATGTTTACATTAAAGAGACGCCACAGAAAGACTAGGCCCATGCACCACTGAGTACCCCTGGGCAAAAGGCCCCAACAACAGCCAAAAACGAAAAACACACAAAAATCACCACAATCCAATGCCATTCATGCCCTCCATGATGTTTACATTAAAGAGACCCCACAGAAAGACTAGGCCCTTACACCACTGGGTACCCCTGGGCATAATGGATAAAAGCAAGGCACATTGGATGCAGGCCTATGGCACAAAGCACACTGCCTGGATTCAAAATGGCCCCTTGACCCCCACCACATGGCCGGCCCTGCCTGTACCAGTCCTCAAAATGGCCCCCACCCACATGGCCATGCCCCATCAACACCCCAAAAAATCGAAAAACACACAATAATCACCCAAATCCAATGCCATCCATGCCCTCCATGATGTTTACATTCAAGACACCCCACAGAAAGACTAGGCCCATGCACCACTGAGTACCCCTGGGCAAAAGGCCCCAACAACAGCCAAAAAATCAAAAAACACACATCACAAAAATCACCACAATCCAATGTCATCCATGCCCTCCATGATGTTTACATTAAAGAGACCCCACAGAAAGACTAGGCCCATGCACCACTGAGTACCCCTGGGCAAAAGGCCCCAACAACAGCCAAAAAATCAAAAAACACACAAAAATCACCACAATCCAATGCCATCCATGCCCTCCATGATGTTTACATTAAAGAGACCCCACAGAAAGACTAGGCCCATACACCACTGGGTACCCCTGGGCATAATGGATGAAAGCAAGGCACATTGGATGCAGGCCTATGGCACAAAGCACACTGCCTGGATTCAAAATGGCCCCTTGACCCCACCACATGGCCAGGCCCTGCCTGTACCAGTCCTCAAAATGGCCCCCACCCACATGGCCATGCCCCATCAACACCCCAAAAAATCGAAAAACACAGAATAATCACCCCAATCCAATGCCATCCATGCCCTCCATGATGTTTACATTCAAGACACTCCACAGAAAGACTAGGCCCATGCACCACTGAGTACCCCTGGGCAAAAGGCCCCAACAACAGCCAAAAAACGAAAAACACACAAAAATCACCACAATCCAATGCCATCCATGCCCTCCATGATGTTTACATTAAAGAGACCCCACAGAAAGACTAGGCCCATGCACCACTGAGTACCCCTGGGCAAAAGGCCCCAACAACAGCCAAAAAAACGAAAAACACACAAAAATCACCACAATCCAATGCCATCCATGACCTCCATGATTTTTACATTAAAGAGACCCCACAGAAAGACTAGGCCCATACACCACTGGGTACCCCTGGGCATAATGGATGAAAGCAAGGCACATTGGATGCAGGCCTATGGCACAAAGCACACTGCCTAGATTCAAAATGGCCCCTTGACCCCCACCACATGGCAGGCCCTGCCTGGACCAGGCCTCAAAATGGCCCCCACCCACATGGCCATGCCCAATCAACACCCCCAAAAAATCGAAAAACACACATAAATCACCACAATCCAATGCCATCCATGCCCTCCATGATGTTTACATTAAAGAGACCCCACAGAAAGGCTAGGCCCATGCACCACTGAGTACCCCTGGGCAAAAGGCCCCAACACCAGCCAAAAAATCGAAAAACACACAAAAATCACCACAATCCAATGCCATCCATGCCCTCCATGATGTTTACATTAAAGAGACGCCACAGAAAGACTAGGCCCATGCACCACTGAGTACCCCTGGGCAAAAGGCCCCAACAACAGCCAAAAAACGAAAAACACACAAAAATCACCACAATCCAATGCCATCCATGCCCTCCATGATGTTTACATTAAAGAGACCCCACAGAAAGACTAGGCCCATACACCACTGGGTACCCCTGGGCATAATGGATGAAAGCAAGGCACATTGGATGCAGGCCTATGGCACAAAGCACACTGCCTAGATTCAAAATGGCCCCTTGACCCCCACCACATGGCAGGCCCTGCCTGGACCAGGCCTCAAAATGGCCCCCACCCACATGGCCATGCCCAATCAACACCCCCAAAAAATCGAAAAACACACATAAATCACCACAATCCAATGCCATCCATGCCCTCCATGATGTTTACATTAAAGAGACCCCACAGAAAGGCTAGGCCCATGCACCACTGAGTACCCCTGGGCAAAAGGCCCCAACACCAGCCAAAAAATCGAAAAACACACAAAAATCACCACAATCCAATGCCATCCATGCCCTCCATGATGTTTACATTAAAGAGACCCCACAGAAAGACTAGGCCCATGCACCACTGAGTACCCCTGGGCAAAAGGCCCCAACAACAGCCAAAAAAACGAAAAACACACAAAAATCACCACAATCCAATGCCATCCATGCCCTCCATGATGTTTACATTAAAGAGACCCCACAGAAAGACTAGGCCCATACACCACTGGGTACCCCTGGGCATAATGGATGAAAGCAAGGCACATTGGATGCAGTCCTATGGCACAAAGCACACTGCCTGGATTCAAAATAGCCCCTTGACCCCCACCACATGGCCGGGCCCTGCCTCTACCAGTCCTCAAAATGGCCACCACCCACATGGCCATGCCCCATCAACACCCCAAAAAATCGAAAAACACACAAAAATCCCCACAATCCAATGCCATCCATGCCCTCCATGATGTTTACATTCAAGACACCCCACAGAAAGACTAGGCCCATGCACCACTGAGTACCCCTGGGCAAAAGGCCCCAACAACAGCCAAAAAATCGAAAAACACACAAAAATCACCACAATCCAATGCCATCCATGCCCTCCATGATGTTTACATTAAAGAGATCCCACAGAGAGACTAGGCCCATGCACCACTGAGTACCCCTGGGCAAAAGGCCCCAACAACAGTCAAAAAAACGAAAAACACACAAAAATCACCACAATCCAATGCCATCCATGCCCTCCATGATGTTTACATTAAAGAGACCCCACAGAAAGACTAGGCCCATGCACCACTGAGTACCCCTGGGCAAAAGGCCCCAACAACAGCCAAAAAATCGAAAAACACACAAAAATTACCACAATCCAATGCCATCCATGCCCTCCATGATGTTTACATTAAAGAGACCCCACAGAAAGACTAGGCCCATGCACCACTGAGTACCCCTGGGCAAAAGGCCCCAACAACAGCCAAAAAATCGAAAAACACACAAAAATCACCACAATCCAATGCCATCCATGCCCTCCATGATGTTTACATTAAAGAGACCCCACAGAAAGACTAGGCCCATGCACCACTGAGTACCCCTGGGCAAAAGGCCCCAACAACAGCCAAAAAATGAAAAACACACAAAAATCACCACAATCCAATGCCATCTATGCCCTAAATGATGTTGAAATTCAACAAAACAGTTGCATTATGCACCCATAACTAACCCTGGTCCTACTGGATACTGTGGCTACCTACAATATATTTTATTTAATGTTCTGAAAAAGTTCCAAAATTGTAGTTGCAGCAACTGTAATGCCCCAAACAAACAACATCAACTTACTTGTGAAATTTCTAATCCAAAAGTGATCCAAAGAAAGTAAAAAAGGCCTCAAATCCAAATATCCAGCAGCATCCACAAAAAGTAATCCTTCCAGGTCAAGATCCAAATCAAAGTGACCAGGACATGAGCAAAGCACTGGGAGGAGCCTGCTGGACAGGAACAGGAAGTTGGAGACTGTGGGGCACTTCCTTCCTCCCACCCCCCCCAAAATGGACTCCTTGCAAAAAAAAGTGCAGGCAAATGTCAACCTGAGGAGTTATTCTGATAAAAATCATCATTTTCAAGGTTTATGCTGCCTGCTGGTGGATTTCTTGTGCGAAATTGCAAATTTTGCAATCTCGCAATTGCGAGATTGTTGCTACCCGCCGCATCTACGTGTTCGCAAGTGTTCACTCCCGCGATGCGTGATCACGGGCCTTTATGACGTACTCGCGTTGACAAACTCTCGCTGTGCAAGGTGGCAAGCCGCGATGACGTAATCGCGGTAGACAAACTCCCGCGGGATCCCGCAGCAAGATCCAAAATGGCGCAGCACACGCAAACATGGAGAAAAACAACTCTTCAAACGCTGAATGACGGTAAGTGAACGCTGCGCGCCGCAAAATTGTATAATATTCTATTTGTCAAGCGCGACCAAGCAAAAAAATACGCTACGCGCGAATTTGCGAATTTTCGGCAAATTCGCGAGAGTTCGCGGATTGCGAATTTGCCGAAAATCCGCAAAATCCGCGAGCGGAACGGATTTTACGCCCACGCTTAAAGGAAACCCAGAAGAGGGGGCAAAACGGGGCTGCCCATGAGAGAAGGTAACGGGAAAAAAGAAACACTTCCCACACTAGATCTTTGTCCTTAGGGCCCTGGAGGGTCAGCAGTCCGTGCATCCTCATATGTGAGGGAAGATCCCAATGGAAAGCAGAAAAGACCCCAGAAGAGCTTCAAGAGGGACAAAATGGAGAAATAGAGCCTGGAGGAGGTAATAAACTGAAGGCACAGGAAAAACTCCCAGAAGGAGCTTGCATATCCTGAGAATGAGTTGGACCTGTGGGAGAAGAGAAAGGAGTAGAGCAAGCTCTAGGAGTCGTCTCTAAACTGGCTGTGAGAGGACACGCAGGAGGGGTGGAAGGAGATCTGGCCCAGCAGCTCAAGCTCCCGCCTGTAAAACCCGAAGACCTAGACTAGACTAGACTCAATATTTAGTGATTCTAGGAAAATCACTTAATATCCCAGTGTCGAAATGTGTGTAAAATGTTTTTGTGTATTCCCTACTTGGTCAACATGACCTAGCTCGTCGCCTGACCCCTCATATAATATACAATCCTCCGTTGCTTCATAGCTAGGTTTGCACTATGTAAATACCAATACATATATACACACACCACTCAGGAAAATAGATCAGTGGGGGGGAGCAGTGTAAGCCCTAATCATCACGGGCCTTCCACCTCATTTAAGGTGGACACTGAATAGGGGAAACTGAAAAGAATAGCCGTAATAAAAGAAGAACAGCAGCAGGGTCCCAAGACAGAGAAATAATAAGGCTCAGAATCGCTGGATTAAGAAAGAATAAAGTGCAGCAAAGAACAAGGGGCTATGAACACAGGGCATCAGGACTGCAACCCCGATGACCAGCAGGAGAGATAGCATCCCCTTCAAGAGGCCCAAAGGACAATTGTAAGACCTACCACACTGCAAGTTAGACGAATTCTTGTGCCTAAAATTGACACAGTAGCAAAATACTTAAATATACTCCAAAATGATCAAAGAAAGAAGGCTGTCAGATTAAAGCAGATGGAGGAGAAGGGCGCACACTCAATCTTTCTACTGATGCCTTGAAGCAACAGGTGACCCTCCTCAACAAGAGGGTCAGATTCTTGAAACATAAAGTGGAAGATGATAGTGGCTGCAGCAAGCGCAACAACATCTGGGTGATAGGCCTGTTAGAGGAAATAGAAGGATCCACCTGGTGGACATTATGAAGAATTCGTTATTCTCCTTAGTAGTCCCACAGGGATCCTATAAATAATTTCAGCTGGAATGGGTACATGGAGTGACAGCCAGGGAACTGCCTCCAGGTTTCCCTCCTAGACAGATGGCCGCTTACCTGCTCCACCTTAGGGATAGAGCGGTCATCGTTCAGAAAACTTGCATCACAGGCAGCTGTAAAATGTCATGTTGGCCAAAGCCTCTGTGCATGTCTGGATGAGCACTTGGAGAGAAAGCTGGATGTACTGATGCTATCAAAGGAGTGGCCGCCAAGCTCGTAGCGCTGATGCCTGATTCCATCATGGCGGCGGTACGTTCCAAATACGAGTCACGCTTGATCAGGTAACGGCTGTGATGGTGGTGGTTGCAAGGTCATGAAAAGGGGGGCGCATAGAAGAATAAGGAGCAGGTCATACCAGTTTTTGGAGGCATTTGGGAGCTCCGGAGGAGGGTCTCCTATACATCAGCTTGCCTGTCCTCAACATGGCCGCCGCACATGGTGGTTGAAAAGAACGCAGTCATACCGAATTTTAAAGAACCCATTTTGTTTGTTTGCTTTTCTTGTTCATTGTAATTGGGCTTGTGAGTAAGTGATGTTGGGCCTCTGCATGCCTGACCTCAACATGGCCGTTGCACCCGGTGCGTGAAAACGAATTACAGTTTCACTGAAACCACCTGAGTACCGTTTTTTCTCCCTACCGTCGAGATGCTTTCCTGCTCGGTTTAGGGAGGTGAGAGAGGGGCTTTGAAGTAAATCCCTCGGCACCCCTGGCTCTGTTTGTTCACATAGTGGGACGCCCAGTCTGCTTGTGTCTATCTTTATTGTCGATATCGGGCATCCTTTTCGTCATCTGGTCACCGATCCTGTTATGGGAGGCCCCCCTTTGCTCGGCTGAGCATTGAAAGAGCTATGGGCTGGTTCTAACTCTCTGCTTTTGGTGGCCATCTTGGATTGGGCTCGCTGGCATTATCTCACACACCTGGACTGGGCTCTTAAAAAGAGAAAAGGGTGGTTCACCCCCTGCTTCTGGTGGCCATCTTGGAATGGGCCGTTTTGTCATTATCCCACCTGGGTATTGAATCTCTCCTCCTAACACCATCCTTGTCCTATGGATATGACAATGCCATCAGAAACCTGACACACTGGCAAAATGGAGTTAAGTCTTGATCCCTCAGGATCCAACACATTCATTATCAATTACCCTCCCAACCTTTCGAAAAACGCCGCCAAAAAACACAAGAACCAACTACTCAGGGCTAGGCCCGAAACCTTATTCTCGGACGTCTATTTCTGTTCAAACAAAGGTAGTAGAGTTAATGACCTGATTTTTTACACCAGAAAAAGAGCATGTTGGCGAAAAGTCCTCTATGCGATGCTCAGAATATCAAGTACCAGGAAAACACCTCATGTCTCAAGATTACTACAGAGCCCTTGTCTACGCTCAACGTCAGTGCCACCATCAACCACTATAACAATTGGATCATCCTAATCCAAACCGCCAATATCAATCTAATTAAGATAGCCAGTATCTTCCCTTTACTCAAAAGCGTGGTTTCGGCGAAACCCATTGACACCCACTCTCACCTTTCTATCACTCAGGTCATCACTAGTCCTCCCCCCATCACTTTGAGGAGGCCCTCACTCTCCCTAAATCACACTTCGCCTTTAGATGTTCTCAGAGCGGCCCTGTCCCCTGTTTAAGTGCCCCAACCTTCTAGACCCCCGACTCAGATTGTGAGAGACTCTCCGGGTTCACCCGACGCACAACCAGCCAAGCTGATTCTATCCATGCCTCACTCGGAGAGATCCCTGTGTGACCTACTATCATTGCCCTCCACGATTGATCCCTCTTCCTGCCTCCCTCTCACCACGACTCCTACTTTGTTTGTGAATGGGCAATTGCCCTACACCGATCTTGATCGGTCAAACCCACTCTTTCCTGTCCGAACCGTATCTGATCCTCAGCTCAATGGTCTTTTCACCAGAACTAATGCTCCAACCTTGTTATCCAAAGATCAAGGAACACCGCTAGTCCGAATTGATCAACTCCTTCCCCAGGAACCACTCTCCATCACCTTGGACCCCAAGGGCTTACATCAAGGCCCCCTGTCTCCGTGAGCTTTCCCAAACGCACCCACTACCGCATTCAAACTTGGTCATGCAATTGGATGAGATATCTCTCCAGCTGCACCTCCTCACTACTGAACTACATGACCTGAAATCCCTCTCAAATGATCTCCCCGCGATCAGCTCCTTTCTCACCTCTGTGAACTCCCCTTCATTGAGCAACTAATGGAAGTCTTCTCTAGCAATGTCGACTCAGCCGTGTCCCAAATCTTCCATGGTGACTTCAACCTTCTCTGGTCTAACCCTAACAACCACGCGGTAGCTTGCCTTAAAGCATTTTTGAATGAGCCTGAGTTGATTCAGCACTGTGACCAACCAACTCACATTAAAGTAGAAACTCTAAACCTCATAATCTCGAGAGGGCAGTCCATCACATTGGATACCATTACCCCTTGCGATTGGTCCGACCACCATTGCATCCTCTTTTATATTAACAGGGAGGTTTCGTTGAGGAAGGCTCAACCAACAAAATCAAAGATCTGGAAAAGGGACCTCAGATCAATAAACGCAGTTGAACTAGAAGCCTACTGTAAATCTGCCCTCTCCTCCCAAGCTGACTTGACTGAGGTTCAGTTACTCACTGACTCCTACAACTCGACCATCTCCAACACCATGGACGACATCGCAATATATCCAGCCTTGGTACAATGACAACTTAAACAAGGAGCACCGCAACCTTAGGGCAGCTGAACGTTCCTGGACAGCCAAACCCTCCTTGGTACAACTAAAACTTCTTAGAGATGTTAGAAGCTTCTACAGCAAACAAATCAAGAACGCTAAGGCAGACTATTTCAGACACCAACTTGATCAAGCTGCAAACTTCGCCAAGAAACGTTTTGAGTTGGTCAAACATCATTCAGTGGGAGGCCCAAACCACTCTGACTCCGGAGGCAGCCCACCTTCCTGTGATGATCTTGCTGCTTTCTTCACCGAGAAATCAAGACTCATCACCATTGAACTCGCCTCTAAGAAGGCCCTACTGCCATCCCCCAGGTCCGCACCATTCTTTGACCTCTCAGAAAAGCGCAAACTTATCAGCCTGAACACTAAGAACCATGAATCATGGGGCACCTTTTCCCCATTCAGTGAAAAAAACATCAACAAGATTATTCAGAACATCAATCCATCTAACCACTTCAGTGACCCACTGCCACCGGCCTTCTTCAAAGAAATCAAGAATGTACTCATCCCCACCTGGACAAGGATCGTAAACGCTTCTCTATCACAAGGCACGATCCCTGAGTGCCTAAAAGCAGCTCAAGTGTCACCTATACTAAAAAAGCCTAAAGCAGATAAAACTGACCTCAACAATTTCCGCCCATCTCCAACATCCCCACTCTAACCAAACTACTTGAAAAAGGTGTACAATCCCAACTCTGTGCCCACATAGAGAATTTCCAACTCCTAGATCAACATCAATCGGGTTTTAGGAAGGGGCACAGTACTGAATCGGCTCTCACGCACGTTATGGATGACATCTTAAAAATGCTGGACAAAAATGATTCCTGCCTCCTAATCCTCCTTGACCTTTCATCCGCATTTGACACGGTGAATCACGACAATCTCCTATCCATTTTGAAGAACAGAATGGGTTTCTCGGGTCGGGTGCTACAATGGTTCTCATCCTTTATTCACCACAGATCACAAAGAATAAAGGCAAACCACTCCCTCTCCCAACCCTCCCCAGTACTCATGGGTGTCCCCCAAGGATCCGCCCTATCTCCTATCCTCTTCAACCTTTTCTTGGAACCACTAGCAAACTCTCTTAATTCCACGAACATTCTCTTCCATATGTACGCGGACGACACACAACTTTATTTGAAAATCTCCTCCCCGGACAACATCATCTCACTCAAAACTACTCTAAATGCTACGCAAAATTGGTTAACAGAGAACCATCTACTGCTCAGCACCTCTAAAACAGAATTCCTTTTCATTCCACCCCCCGAACCACACCCCAAGGCTAGACCTTTGGCTGAATCACCTCACTGCCTTCAGCTGCACCCCTCTCATCATAGACTCAGCCAAATCTCTCTGAATCACCCTGGACAAGCACCTGAATATGAAAAATCATATCAGCAATGTGTGTAAGGGAGCTAACCACTTGATGAGGACACTTAGAAATATCAAACCATTCCTTCCACAAAAGGATTTCAAGCAGGTGGTACAAGCACTGGTCCTACCGAGGCTAGATTACGGCAGCGCTACACTCTGTGGCCTTCCCAAATACACTCTGGCTCCATTAAGGGAAACAGTGAACGCTGCGGCCAGACTGGTCACAGGTACCAAACGAATTGAGCACATATCCCCAATCCTTAAATCACTTAGGGGCATATTATCAAGACAGGCAATACAATTATCGCCGCTTTAGCGTCAGAAAACTGCAGCTAAAACGGCGATAATGGGCCTGATAATATGCTCTAAGGAATTCCAATTGAAGCCCATGTTAGATGTGAAGGACATCTGACCTGCGTTTCAATTGGAATACCATAGAGCATATTATCAAGCCCATTATCGGCATTTTAGCGGCGGTTTTCTGCCGCTAAAGTGACGATAATTTTATCGCCTGTCTTGATAATATGCCCCTAAAATGGTTGCCATATGAAGCTCAAATTCAGCTAAAGATTGCCGTTCTAACGCACAAAGCTCCCATATATTTAGCGCAAAAGCTTGAATTATCCTGTGGGGGGAGAGCCTCATGAAGCGCCATCACTCTCCTCCTGAAACGACCCATCCTTAGGAAAAAGAGAACCTGTCTCCGAGCCTTCTCAGGCGCTGCCCCAAGGATATGGAACTCTCTCCCACCAGAAGTAGGCAGAATCTCTTCAACGACTGTTTTCAAACTGGAAGCCAAAAGATTCCTAATGAACACATTTATACCTTAATTTGGGCTAGGATCAACTGCTCGAAATCAGTGATCCTACATCCATTGTACCTTCATGAGATGCTGCTATTTTGTACTGCATTGGGTGCCCCCCTTGTAGCCTGTTATTTTCCCGCTTATTGTATCTATCTCTTTGATTCATTTGTCTGGAAATCATGCGATTATTCATGTTATGTATTCCTACTTGTTGTCGATATTGGATCTATGCTCTTCTTTTCCACATGGTTTGCCCCCTTTGGAGCTTGGTATATACCTGTTTTTTGCATCACTCTCCCGGATACAATTGTCTGGGAATTATGCGATTATTCCTGCTTTGTATTCCTACTTGATGCTCGATATTGGATTTATGTCCTACCTTTCATTCTTTGTAAAGCTCTGATATCCTTTGGGATCTTGTTTGCGCTATATAACACTTTATAAATAAAAAGAACATATGTAGTGCTGCATGATATTAGCCATGTAAGGAATGGTAACATCATTGTCTATATATTTGTTAATGCTTGTGGTGACAAACTTCACAACCCGTAAAATAGACCGTTTATATGACTGAGCATCTGTAGAAAAGTATCATTGTTTGGCTCAGCTCATTCAGTGCAAGTGCCAAAAGGGCACATTCTCATTACTGGAGCCCCAACTTTGTTGAAACACACGTACGCAAGGTAGTAAGATTTTAGCGGAAATTTATTTTCCTCATCAGGGGCCAGCAGTAAAGTGCACGACGTCTACCATCTCCCTGTATGAAAACACATATTGTGCTTGTGGGAGATGTAGTCCATATATCCTGGACGGATGCACATACAGGGAGATGGTAGACGTCGTGCACTTTACTGCTGGCCCCTGATGAGGAAAATAAATTTCCGAAACGCGTCGGGCCTATTTCAAACACGCAACTGCCCATACCAACTAACGCTTTGGGGAAGGCGCACGCAGGCTCGGGTGCTACCCGCTACTTGGACAACCCCATGGAGCGTAATACATTAGCGGCGGTCCTGCCGCTGGGTTGCACCACCCCGAAGAAACGGGGGCCACGAGACTCGCTATCCAAGGAGTCTTGTATGTGGAGCTGCGCGATGGATGAGGACAGGAGTGATGTTTGGGGCTCATGGTAGAGCCTTGGAACGAGCAGTAATTTGAAAGTGCATCCATCCAGGATATATGGACTACATCTCCCACAAGCACAATGTGTGTTTTCATACAGGGAGATGGTAGACGTCGTGCACTTTACTGCTGGCCCCTGATGAGGAAAATAAATTTCCGAAACGCGTCGGGCCTATTTCAAACACGCAACTGCCCATACCAACTAACGCTTTGGGGAAGGCGCACGCAGGCTCGGGTGCTACCCGCTACTTGGACAACCCCATGGAGCCTAATACATTAGCGGCGGTCCTGCCGCTGGGTTGCACCACCCCGAAGAAATGGGGGCCACGAGACTCGCTATCCAAGGAGTCTTGTGTGTGGAGCTGCGCGATGGATGAGGATAGGAGTGATGTTTGGGGCTCATGGTAGAGCCTTGGAACGAGCAGTAATTTGAAAGTGCATCCATCCAGGATATATGGACTACATCTCCCACAAGCACAATATGTGTTTTCATACAGGGAGATGGTAGACGTCGTGCACTTTACTGCTGGCCCCTTATGAGGAAAATAAATTTCCGAAACGCGTCGGGCCTATTTCAAACACGCAACTGCCCATACCAACTAACGCTTTGGGGAAGGCGCACGCAGGCTCGGGTGCTACCCGCTACTTGGACAACCCCATGGAGCGTAATACATTAGCGGCGGTCCTGCCGCTGGGTTGCACCACCCCGAAGAAACGGGGGCCACGAGACTCGCTATCCAAGGAGTCTTGTATGTGGAGCTGCGCGATGGATGAGGACAGGAGTGATGTTTGGGGCTCATGGTAGAGCCTTGGAATGAGCAGTAATTTGAAAGTGCATCCATCCAGGATATATGGACTACATCTCCCACAAAGCACAATATGTGTTTTCATACAGGGAGATGGTAGACGTTGTGCACTTTACTGCTGGCCCCTGATGAGGAAAATAAATTTCTGAAACGCGTCGGGCCTATTTCAAACACGCAACTGCCCATACCAACTAACGCTTTGGGGAAGGCGCACGCAGGCTCGGGTGCTACCCGCTACTTGGACAACCCCATGGAGCCTAATACATTAGCGGCGGTCCTGCCGCTGGGTTGCACCACCCCGAAGAAACGGGGGCCACGAGACTCGCTATCCAAGGAGTCTTGTATGTGGAGCTGCGCGATGGATGAGGACAGGAGTGATGTTTGGGGCTCATGGTAGAGCGTTGGAACGAGCAGTAATTTGAAAGTGCATCCATCCAGGATATATGGACTACATCTCCCACAAGCACAATATGTGTTTTCATACAGGGAGATGGTAGACGTCGTGCACTTTACTGCTGGCCCCTGATGAGGAAAATAAATTTCCGAAACGCGTCGGGCCTATTTCAAACACGCAACTGCCCATACCAACTAACGCTTTGGGGAAGGCGCACGCAGGCTCGGGTGCTACCCGCTACTTGGACAACCCCATGGAGCGTAATACATTAGCGGCGGTCCTGCCGCTGGGTTGCACCACCCCGAAGAAACGGGGGCCACGAGACTCGCTATCCAAGGAGTCTTGTATGTAGAGCTGCGCGATGGATGAGGACAGGAGTGATGTTTGGGGCTCATGGTAGAGCCTTGGAACGAGCAGTAATTTGAAAGTGCATCCGTCCAGGATATATGGACTACATCTCCCACAAGCACAATATGTGTTTTCATACAGGGAGATGGTAGACGTTGTGCACTTTACTGCTGGCCCCTGATGAGGAAAATAAATTTCCGAAACGCGTCGGGCCTATTTCAAACACGCAACTGCCCATACCAACTAACGCTTTGGGGAAGGCGCACGCAGGCTCGGGTGCTACCCGCTACTTGGACAACCCCATGGAGCGTAATACATTAGCGGCGGTCCTGCCGCTGGGTTGCACCACCCCGAAGAAACGGGGGCCACGAGACTCGCTATCCAAGGAGTCTTGTATGTGGAGCTGCGCGATGGAGGAGGACAGGAGTGATGTTTGGGGCTCATGGTAGAGCCTTGGAACGAGCAGTAATTTGAAAGTGCATCCATCCAGGATATATGGACTACATCTCCCACAAGCACAATATGTGTTTTCATACAGGGAGATGGTAGACGTCGTGCACTTTACTGCTGGCGCCTGATGAGGAAAATACATTTCCGAAACGCGTCGGGCCTATTTCAAACACGCAACTGCCCATACCAACTAACGCTTTGGGGAAGGCGCACGCAGGCTCGGGTGCTACCCGCTACTTGGACAACCCCTTGGAGCGTAATACATTAGGGGCGGTCCTGCCGCTGGGTTGCACCACCCCGAAGAAACGGGGGCCACGAGACTCGCTATCCAAGGAGTCTTGTATGTGGAGCTGTGCGATGGATGAGGACAGGAGTGATGTTTGGGGCTCATGGTAGAGCCTTGGAACGAGCAGTAATTTGAAAGTGCATCCATCCAGGATATATGGACTACATCTCCCACAAGCACAATATGTGTTTTCATACAGGGAGATGGTAGACGTCGTGCACTTTACTGCTGGCCCCTGATGAGGAAAATAAATTTCCGAAACGCGTCGGGCCTATTTCAAACACGCAACTGCCCATACCAACTAACGCTTTGGGGAAGGCGCACGCAGGCTCGGGTGCTACCCGCTACTTGGACAACCCCATGGAGCGTAATACATTAGCGGCGGTCCTGCCGCTGGGTTGCACCACCCCGAAGAAACGGGGGCCACGAGACTCGCTATCCAAGGAGTCTTGTATGTGGAGCTGCGCGATGGATGAGGACAGGAGTGATGTTTGGGGCTCATGGTAGAGCCTTGGAACGAGCAGTAATTTGAAAGTGCATCCATCCAGGATATATGGACTACATCTCCCACAAGCACAATGTGTGTTTTCATACAGGGAGATGGTAGACGTCGTGCACTTTACTGCTGGCCCCTGATGAGGAAAATAAATTTCCGAAACGCGTCGGGCCTATTTCAAACACGCAACTGCCCATACCAACTAACGCTTTGGGGAAGGCGCACGCAGGCTCGGGTGCTACCCGCTACTTGGACAACCCCATGGAGCCTAATACATTAGCGGCGGTCCTGCCGCTGGGTTGCACCACCCCGAAGAAATGGGGGCCACGAGACTCGCTATCCAAGGAGTCTTGTGTGTGGAGCTGCGCGATGGATGAGGATAGGAGTGATGTTTGGGGCTCATGGTAGAGCCTTGGAACGAGCAGTAATTTGAAAGTGCATCCATCCAGGATATATGGACTACATCTCCCACAAGCACAATATGTGTTTTCATACAGGGAGATGGTAGACGTCGTGCACTTTACTGCTGGCCCCTTATGAGGAAAATAAATTTCCGAAACGCGTCGGGCCTATTTCAAACACGCAACTGCCCATACCAACTAACGCTTTGGGGAAGGCGCACGCAGGCTCGGGTGCTACCCGCTACTTGGACAACCCCATGGAGCGTAATACATTAGCGGCGGTCCTGCCGCTGGGTTGCACCACCCCGAAGAAACGGGGGCCACGAGACTCGCTATCCAAGGAGTCTTGTATGTGGAGCTGCGCGATGGATGAGGACAGGAGTGATGTTTGGGGCTCATGGTAGAGCCTTGGAATGAGCAGTAATTTGAAAGTGCATCCATCCAGCATATATGGACTACATCTCCCACAAGCACAATATGTGTTTTCATACAGGGAGATGGTAGACGTTGTGCACTTTACTGCTGGCCCCTGATGAGGAAAATAAATTTCTGAAACGCGTCGGGCCTATTTCAAACACGCAACTGCCCATACCAACTAACGCTTTGGGGAAGGCGCACGCAGGCTCGGGTGCTACCCGCTACTTGGACAACCCCATGGAGCCTAATACATTAGCGGCGGTCCTGCCGCTGGGTTGCACCACCCCGAAGAAACGGGGGCCACGAGACTCGCTATCCAAGGAGTCTTGTATGTGGAGCTGCGCGATGGATGAGGACAGGAGTGATGTTTGGGGCTCATGGTAGAGCCTTGGAACGAGCAGTAATTTGAAAGTGCATCCATCCAGGATATATGGACTACATCTCCCACAAGCACAATATGTGTTTTCATACAGGGAGATGGTAGACGTCGTGCACTTTACTGCTGGCCCCTGATGAGGAAAATAAATTTCCGAAACGCGTCGGGCCTATTTCAAACACGCAACTGCCCATACCAACTAACGCTTTGGGGAAGGCGCACGCAGGCTCGGGTGCTACCCGCTACTTGGACAACCCCATGGAGCGTAATACATTAGCGGCGGTCCTGCCGCTGGGTTGCACCACCCCGAAGAAACGGGGGCCACGAGACTCGCTATCCAAGGAGTCTTGTATGTAGAGCTGCGCGATGGATGAGGACAGGAGTGATGTTTGGGGCTCATGGTAGAGCCTTGGAACGAGCAGTCATTTGAAAGTGCATCCGTCCAGGATATATGGACTACATCTCCCACAAGCACAATATGTGTTTTCATACAGGGAGATGGTAGACGTTGTGCACTTTACTGCTGGCCCGTGATGAGGAAAATAAATTTCCGAAACACGTCGGGCCTATTTCAAACACGCAACTGCCCATACCAACTAACGCTTTGGGGAAGGCGCACGCAGGCTCGGGTGCTACCCGCTACTTGGACAACCCCATGGAGCGTAATACATTAGCGGCGGTCCTGCCGCTGGGTTGCACCACCCCGAAGAAACGGGGGCCACGAGACTCGCTATCCAAGGAGTCTTGTATGTGGAGCTGCGCGATGGAGGAGGACAGGAGTGATGTTTGGGGCTCATGGTAGAGCCTTGGAACGAGCAGTAATTTGAAAGTGCATCCATCCAGGATATATGGACTACATCTCCCACAAGCACAATATGTGTTTTCATACAGGGAGATGGTAGACGTCGTGCACTTTACTGCTGGCGCCTGATGAGGAAAATAAATTTCCGAAACGCGTCGGGCCTATTTCAAACACGCAACTGCCCATACCAACTAATGCTTTGGGGAAGGCGCACGCAGGCTCGGGTGCTACCCGCTACTTGGACAACCCCTTGGAGCGTAATACATTAGGGGCGGTCCTGCCGCTGGGTTGCACCACCCCGAAGAAACGGGGGCCACGAGACTCGCTATCCAAGGAGTCTTGTATGTGGAGCTGTGCGATGGATGAGGACAGGAGTGATGTTTGGGGCTCATGGTAGAGCCTTGGAACGAGCAGTAATTTGAAAGTGCATCCATCCAGGATATATGGACTACATCTCCCACAAGCACAATATGTGTTTTCATACAGGGAGATGGTAGACGTCGTGCACTTTACTGCTGGCCCCTGATGAGGAAAATAAATTTCCGAAACGCGTCGGGCCTATTTCAAACACGCAACTGCCCATACCAACTAACGCTTTGGGGAAGGCGCACGCAGGCTCGGGTGCTACCCGCTACTTGGACAACCCCATGGAGCGTAATACATTAGCGGCGGTCCTGCCGCTGGGTTGCACCACCCCGAAGAAACGGGGGCCACGAGACTCGCTATCCAAGGAGTCTTGTATGTGGAGCTGCGCGATGGATGAGGACAGGAGTGATGTTTGGGCCTCATGGTAGAGCCTTGGAACGAGCAGTAATTTGAAAGTGCATCCATCCAGGATATATGGACTACATCTCCCACAAGCACAATATGTGTTTTCATACAGGGAGATGGTAGACGTCGTGCACTTTACTGCTGGCCCCTGATGAGGAAAATAAATTTCCGAAACGCGTCGGGCCTATTTCAAACACGCAACTGCCCATACCAACTAACGCTTTGGGGAAGGCGCACGCAGGCTCGGGTGCTACCCGCTACTTGGACAACCCCATGGAGCGTAATACATTAGCGGCGGTCCTGCCGCTGGGTTGCACCACCCCGAAGAAACGGGGGCCACGAGACTCGCTATCCAAGGAGTCTTGTATGTGGAGCTGCGCGATGGATGAGGACAGGAGTGATGTTTGGGGCTCATGGTAGAGCCTTGGAACGAGCAGTAATTTGAAAGTGCATCCATCCAGGATATATGGACTACATCTCCCACAAGCACAATATGTGTTTTCATACAGGGAGATGGTAGACGTCGTGCACTTTACTGCTGGCGCCTGATGAGGAAAATAAATTTCCGAAACGCGTCGGGCCTATTTCAAACACGCAACTGCCCATACCAACTAACGCTTTGGGGAAGGCGCACGCAGGCTCGGGTGCTACCCGCTACTTGGACAACCCCATATATATATATATATCACCGCTCAATTTCCCTCTCAAGCAAGAGAATGGACCGCACTCAGTGTATAAGGTCAGTTAATCTTTATTCTTTTTTCAAAATTGTAGCAACAGGACGCGTTTCGGCTTCGCGCCTTCCTCTAGCTGTCACTTTGCAGCACAATAATTCAAATGTAAATAAAGTTTTGATTGAATGACATCATTTCCTATGGTAAACAACAACGATGGACTCTATTTCATGCTAAAGATGCGGCCATCTTGGAGTGTATCAATTACAACTGCTTTTAAACAAATGGCTTTATAATTTGAAATAAAATGAGAAGAAAATATCAAGCCCTGGATGGGCATAGTCAAACATAATAAATAATTTTGCTGAAACATGCTATCATTTTGTAATCATGAGGGAAAGATATCTCGCCCAAAATCATCATATTTACAAATGCATTTTAGAATTAAAGAGAAGTATTCAATCTTCACTTTTTAAAAAAAACATTATTCGTGATGCCTAATGCATAATCATTTCGTAATCATCAAGAAAAGGTATCTCATCCAAATCATCATATTTACAAATGCATTTTAAAATTAAAAAGAAGTATTCATTCTTTGCTATTTTAAACCATTGTTGCTGATGCATGATCAACAATTAATTTGTTTGAAATTAATTATGAATTCAGCTCTGCAAGTACTGATAACTACTTGGGTTGGGACTCACTTGCCTAGATGTATTGCTAATTCTTCTTCGGTGTTTAACCCAAAGGGAGTTCTCGTATTGAGATCGATAATGTATCTCGACCCAAGACGGCGTAGCTGGATTTCCCTATCTCCGCCTCTTTCCTTGATAGGAACTTGGTCAAGGCAGAAAAAGCGCAGAAGATTCCGATCACTTCTGTGTTCCTTTGCAAAGTGCCTTGCCACTGGATAGTTTGGGTCATGATGTTGTATTGCCCTGGCATGTTCTAAAATTCTCCTCTTAACTGGGTGAATTGTACTGCCTATGTATTGCAGATTACATGGACATATAAGGCAGCAAACACAGAAAGGGGTGGTGCACGTTACGAATTTGGTAATTTTTCTAACTAGTGAGTTCCCTGGGACTGAGTAACTTGTTTGCTTGGTACTTGCCTTGCATGCTTTGCGTCAAGTTTCTCAGTCTCGGTGTGTGTGGAACTGAGTCAAAATGACTATGCATTAGGAGATCCCTCAGTGAACGATTCTTTCTATATGTGATTTTTGGATAGCAGGCTAACTCTTTCCCTATAATCCCATCTGATTTTAGAATCTACCAGTTCTGTTTCATGATGTTATATATTTCTTTCGACTCTCTCGAAAAAGTTGTGATAAATCTGGGTGTATTGTCTTCCTTCGCAAGTATCTTTTGATTGTCTTTAAGAAGGTTAGTTCTGGGAATTGTTCGAACTTTGTCATATGCCTTTTCTAATATTTGGTCCGAGTACCCTCTTACTCGGAACCTTGACATGGATTCGTAAGCTGCTATGTCAAAATCAGTAGATGTTGTGCAATTTCTTTTAATACGGAGCAATTCCCCGTACGGGATGCTGTTCTTGAGAGATTTAGGATGACAGCTGCTGGCTTCAAGAATCGAATTGCCTGCAGTGGCCTTACGGTGAAGGGAAGTACATATATTACCCTCTTTGATGAAGACCTTTAAATCTAAAAAGTCAACCTCAGTATCACTAATATTGCCACTGAAATGCAGGTTCACTGTATTGTCATTCAGATGTCTGATAAAAGACTCAGCTTCAATTCGAGGACCTTTCCAAAATATGAAAAGGTCGTCGATGTAACGGTACCAGCCTTCAATTGATGAGACCCAGTGCTGATTTTCATCAGCCCAGGCAACCTGCTTCTCCCGAATACACAGACTACATAGAAGGGGGTCTCAGGGCTTGTTTACCGACTCATACTAGACACATGCCCCTACTTAACTGATTCACCACAAAGAGGTATCTAGGAGTCTAAAAAGTGAGATCAGATCACACACAGCTGTTGACGTGACAACTAAAAAGAAAGGTGGTAGCTATGTTAACTAATGACACCACGTGATGAAAGAACACCTCATTCACGTGAAGTACACACTTAGGGTGAGAATTTTCCCATCAGTTGTCTAACTGTACCGCCCTATTTACATCATTTGGGTTCTCCTTACCCAGGAGTCAGTGCATTCACAGTCATGTGGGATGAAAAAGGTGACTGTGAGAGTAAGAAGACCCACCGTTTTAAACTAGTGAGCGGAAGCAGTATAACAGGACAACGGAAAAAAGCAGTGCAAGGAAGTGTTTAAGTGAGAATATAAAATTAAGTGAGACTGAGTAGAAGAAAACTTATTTTAATATTTTCTCTCAGCTCCCTAAGTCTAAAAGAATGTGAAGGACAGATTAACAAAATATCTGCTCAGCGAGTGGTCAACATGTTTCTGCATATACGGAATTGCCTATGCATTCGTCAGGACCTAGTTCGTGCTACTGCTGGGAATTCTTGTGAAGAAATAAAAAAGAAACATATCACCTGATCGTCAGGTACTGATGCTCCACCACAATCTATAGAAGAATTAAATAAAACACATCAACAGACAAAGATGAACAGATACACACAACTATAATGACAAGCAATACACGAGTGAATAGTGTTATTGCAGCGACCTGTCAAGACACATTTACATGACATATTCACACTCACCCAATTAGTGTGGGGATCGCGCCTCACCTCACCTGGCTGCAGCTCAGGTAAATGAGGAGCACCGCTCTGTTTAGAAAAAACATATATATACATAAGCTCTCTCTGTTACTCCCTAAGGGTACCTAAAATGACGATGAAGGCCATAGGTGTCAATACTATCACAGAACATCCTATAGCGCTGCATGATAGCTGCAAGAGAACTGTTCTGCTGGCCCTTGTTTCAAATTGTCAGTGAGGATAATATTTCATGCGTATATTAGTTGATGGTTATACCGCATGCTTATATCAAATTTGTGACACCATTACAAATGTCTAGCTTAATGTTGCCCCTGATAATTAAATCGCCACACTATAACTGGCAATATCTAGAGATGCACATTAAAAAGTTATTAAATGGCAAATCCACCCCTTTAGGAGATCGCTGGCATGGAAGAAAACGATGTCCATAACTCCGCTACACTTCGTTGTTACAACGGAAAAGTGCACTTATATGCTGTCACTAAAGCGGAAGGCAATGTACGTTACTCCGCTGCATCAAGTAATTAAGGAGGACAAGGGGCTTCTATGCCCGATTGTTTGGGCGTTTAGGCGTTCCCTGCTTCCGCGCCGATGTACGTTACATTAAGTAATTCAGAAGTGCAAAGGGCTTCTATGCCCAATTGTTTGCGCGTTCCCTGCTTTCGCGCCGGTGTATGCGGAGTGAGGGATCCTTACCTCTCCGTCGGTGTCTCCTGGCGTCCCTCTGCGCTGGACTTGGGGAGGCACCGAACGGCAGAGGCGGCGACCATTTAATGACGCATGACTACAATGCGCTCACGTGATCACCTCACGAATGCTGGGTAATGTGGTCCCGGGACCCTTAACCAGACGAGAAGCTTACTTTAAACCTCGTCTACGATGTAATATGTGTTTATTCATCGGTAGATGTACCTACTGCATCTCAACCAGTTTTATGAATCAATTAAATAAAAAATTGAAAATTACAATTTGCTATTTATTGATTTGCGTTTTTAATCCTGGAAGGTTGTCCGCTTCATGTGAGCCAGTATTAGGGGCTGATCCGCCTTGTGTAAACCAATAGTGGGGGCTGGTCAGACCAATAATGAGAATCATATTTATATCGACCTCTAAGATTGATCAGCTCAGATTCTCCATGTGTAAACGCTAAGTTAGATTATACGATGTTAGCTCCAGTGACATATTAGAATCTCATCAGGATACACACAATTTGTCACTCCCAATCGTGCGGGTATTGCAAGAGTTGACAATTCCGGTTTTAACCAATATTCAGGGCTGGTCAGACCAATAATAAAAATCATAGTTATATCGACCTCTGGGGTTGATCAGCTCGGATTATCCTTGTGGAAACGCTAAGTTAGATGAAAACCTACGATGTCAACTCCAGTGACATATTAGAATCTCATCAGGATATATCAAGTTTGTCACTCCAAATGGTGCATGTGTTGCAAGAATTGACAATTAGGTTGCAACATGTCACATATTCTAGGTTTTACAAAACTGAACACTACCATATCTAGGCAGATCATAGTGACATCCAAGGAATGGGCTCATTAAGGCCCTCCTTATCACTATTAAGCTTATACACCCATTTCTGCTCTTTCTTGAACAGAAATTTGCTGACATCGGGACAGTGTTCTGGAATGGTTGGTTGTTCAAGTATCGTCCACGTAAAATCATTTGGGCCATGTCCTACCTCAAGGAAATGGGCTGTCAGCCGAGTCGCTTGTTTGCGGCAACGGACTGTACTTTTATGCTCACAAATGCGCGTGCGTGTCTTTCTAGTGGTCATTCCCACATACCTTTTGAAACAAGGGCACGTGATCAGATAGATGGTATTCTCACTGTTACAGTTTGTGAACTTTATCTGTTGCCACGGCCTGCCTGTACCTATGTCCACTGTGGTAGATTTAATTGTCTGTGGACATACAGAGCAGTTTCCAAAGGGATGGTGGCCCTGTACAGGTGGGAGATCCCAGAGCGTCCCCACCTGTCGGGTGATCCTGTTCTTTGGCCGGGTGTGCACCAATTGATCTTTTATATTTTGCCCTCTCTTAAAAGCGAAGAGTGGTAAAGGCAGTGTGTCCCCGCTGGTTTTCAGAATTGACCAATGTTTTTTTATGATCTTTTGGACCTGATTAGATCTAGTATGGAAGGTGTTTACAAAAGTAATCCTGTCGGACTTCTCTTTTGGGACGGTCACATCCAAGAGAGCTTCACGATTATTATTGAACGCCCTTTTCTTAGATTGTCGTATAATGGTAGATGGGTAATTCTTCTCACGTAGTTGTTCAGACAACCTAACTGAATGGGTCTCAAAAGCCTCTTTAGTAGAGCAATTTCTTTTTAACCTAAGGAACTGTCCGAAGGGCAGGTTGTTTCTCAATGCTCTCGGATGACAGCTCTCGTAGTTGAGAAGAGCATTTCTGGCCATGGGTTTTCTATACAGTTCTGTGATTAGACCAGCTGGAGTAGCCATTATCAAGAGATCTAAAAAGGGCAGCTGGGTTTGGCTGAATTCAATTGTGAATTTCAAATGCATGTTGCACGAATTTAGCCAGCGATGAAAGTCCCTGAGATCTGATTAAGAACCTCTCCAGACGACGAAGATGTCGTCTATGTATCGCTTCCAAACTCGGAGCGATACATAGTATGGATTGTCATGATTGAGCACCTTCGTCTGTTCAAAAACATGAACATAGAGGTTGGCTAGACTCGGCGCGAAGACATTACCCATACTCGTGCCAGATGTTTGGAGATAGGTAGTGTCTTCGAATTTGAAGTAGTTCTCTTTCATAGCTAGTTCAGCCAAGTTCATGATAAAAGGGACAGGTGTTCGAGATTGTAAATCCCTCCCTTGTAAGATGGTATCGATGACCTCTAAGGTCTCTGTCTGAGGGATGGAAGTGTAGAGCGACTCGACATCAAAAGAGACTAGTAAGTCTCTTGAGATGTCGAAATCCACGTCTGGAAGGAGCCGTAGGACATCCTTTGTATCCTTCAGATATGTAGGCATCTCTCTTACTATAGGATTCAGGAAATGATCAACAAATGTTGATAAAGGTTCAAGAATAGAACCAACTCCGGAGATTATTGGTCTCCCCGGAGGTGGTCTCTTCTACTAGGTGACTGATCTTAATTTTTAACTTCTCCGTCGGGTCTTCCTTCAGTGGGATGTAGGATTTCCGATCTTGAAGTTGTCTTAGACATTCTGCTCTGTAGGTTTCTGTGTCCAACAGAACTATCGCACCGCCCTTATCTGCGGGCTTAATTATGATTGCTTCATTGGATGTTAAAGCACGTAGCGCAGATTTTTCTTTTTTAGGGAGATTCAGAAAGGGTCTAGGTCTTTCTGTCTTGAAGAGGGTGCTGATGTCATTTTCCACTGCCTCCTCAAAAGTCTGGACCCTTGCTGGCAACCCAAGGACTGTAGGGTTGAAAGTAGATGTTTTTTTTTAAACCAGTATTGGCGTCATGTTGTGTTAAGACGTTTGAATCCTGTTTAGCAAAAAAGTAATGTAGCCTGATCTTTCTGAATAACTTAGCTAGTTCAATTTGTGCTGTGAAATGATCACCTTCATTTGTGGCCACAAAGCCTAACCCTCGATTGAGAAGACTCTCTTCATCCTCAGATAGTGGATGGGAGCTGAGATTAATCACGAGGCTGGCTGCTTTGTCGCGCTGCTCGTTCCCGCATTCTCCCTGGGAATGCTCTTGCCATTTCTCAGGTCCAAGGTAGGTTGTTGTGTCTGTACTGGTGTTGACCAGCAGACCTGGGGTCCATTCCCTTGTCTTCTCCTGCCTCTGTTTATCCTGGGGCCAAACCCTAAAAAAGGCGGGACTCCTGGGGCTTGTTGCATCTGATTAGGGAAGAAAGGAGGACACATTTGGGGAGGAAAATTTGGGCCATACATCCACGGACTTGGCTGCCAAAATGGTTGAAACTGATTCTGGTTGTGATTCGAATAGTTGCCTCTCCGTCCCCTTCTGTTACCACGACCCCTAGGTGGAGTAGGGCCATTATAATTTTGTGATGTGTCAGAATCGCTGGAATTGCCATCAGAACTCGAGGTGGCATATGTAGAGCCTCCTCGATGGCCACTCTGATTAAATGACGGTGCTATGTAGGTATCACTGGTATAAGGGTATACCTTTTCAGTTGAAAATTTAGCCAGATCTTTTTTAAATGTTTCTAATTTAGAAAAGAGGATTGATTCTTTGAATTCATTATTCTTTTTGTTGTTATCCTCTTGTGCAGTCTTAAATATTGTTGATTTTATGGTGGCTTTAATTTTTCCTTCAAGGAGTTGAATTTCAATCAATATTTGATCAGCGACCCGTTTGGCAGTTTTGATGAGAAGGACTAGCCAGTCCCTTGTACACCGCCAGGCTATCATAGACCAATCCTTAATGAACCCTTTATCGTCCAAGAAAAGTCTTGGTGCATTGGTCACAATTAGTCCTGACGGTGCACAGTTACCCCGTAGGTATTCTGCCATAATTATACCATGCACTGAGGTCCTGGAGTGTGATTTTTTCAGGATTAAAATCTTGTTCCACCCATCATCTGTATTACTCACAGCTATAGGGACACATTCTAGTATACTTGTATTTTCTTCTAAAATATTCTGTATTTCAGCATCCTCAAATGCTTGGCCACAATTCGTCGCCATCTCCCTTTGGAGAATGAGTAAATAAAAAAAGGAAAGCGAAAACCCTCTCCTACTCTAGTCAGAAAAAGTACCCGCAAGAAAACACAGGAGAGCAAACGGTCAATACATGAATATGTTAATATAAACAGGGGAGTGAGCCAAAACACCATTCGTGTGGCTTCCTGAGATAACAAGACCCGCGGCCTCAGCCGCTCACAACAGAATACACAGACTACATAGAAGGGGGTCTCAGGGCTTGTTTACCGACTCATACTAGACACTTGCCCCTCCCTAACTGATTCACCACAAAGAGGTATCTAGGAGTCTAAAAAGTGAGATCAGATCACACACAGCTGTTGACGTGACAACTAAAAAGAAAGGTGGTAGCTATGTTAACTAATGACACCACGTGATGAAAGAACACCTCATTCACGTGAAGTACACACTTAGGGTGAGAATTTTCCCATCAGTTGTCTAACTGTACCGCCCTATTTACATCATTTGGGTTCTCCTTACCCAGGAGTCAGTGCATTCACAGTCATTTGGGATGAAAAAGGTGACTGTGAGAGTAAGAAGACCCACCGTTTTAAACTAGTGAGCGGAAGCAGTATAACAGGACAACGGAAAAAAGCAGTGCAAGGAAGTGTTTAAGTGAGAATATAAAATTAAGTGAGACTGAGTAGAAGAAAACTTATTTTAATATTTTCTCTCAGCTCCCTAAGTCTAAAAGAATGTGAAGGACAGATTAACAAAATATCTGCTCAGCGAGTGGTCAACATGTTTCTGCATATACGGAATTGCCTATGCATTCGTCAGGACCTAGTTCGTGCTACTGCTGGGAATTCTTGTGAAGAAATAAAAAAGAAACATATCACCTGATCGTCAGGTACTGATGCTCCACCACAATCTATAGAAGAATTAAATAAAACACATCAACAGACAAAGATGAACAGATACACACAACTATAATGACAAGCAATACACGAGTGAATAGTGTTATTGCAGCGACCTGTCAAGACACATTTACATGACATATTCGCACTCACCCAATTAGTGTGGGGATCGCGCCTCACCTCACCTGGCTGCAGCTCAGGTAAATGAGGAGCACCGCTCTGTTTAGAAAAACCATATATATACATAAGCTCTCTCTGTTACTCCCTAAGGGTACCTAAAATGACGATGAAGGCCATAGTTGTCAATACTATCACAGAACATCCTATAGCGCTGCATGATAGCTGCAAGAGAACTGTTCTGCTGGCCCTTGTTTCAAATTGTCAGTGAGGATAATATTTCATGCGTATATTAGTTGATGGTTATACCGCATGCTTATATCAAATTTGTGACACCATTACAAATGTCTAGCTTAATGTTGCCCCTGATAATTAAATCGCCACACTATAACTGGCAATATCTAGAGATGCACATTAAAAAGTTATTAAATGGCAAATCCACCCCTTTAGGAGATCGCTGGCATGGAAGAAAACGATGTCCATAACTCCACTACACTTCGTTGTTACAACGGAAAAGTGCACTTATATGCTGTCACTAAAGCGGAAGGCAATGTACGTTACTCCGCTGCATCAAGTAATTAAGGAGGACAAGGGGCTTCTATGCCAAATTGTTTGGGCGTTTAGGCGTTCCCTGCTTCCGCGCCGATGTACGTTACATTAAGTAATTCAGAAGTGCAAAGGGCTTCTATGCCCAATTGTTTGCGCGTTCCCTGCTTTCGCGCCGGTGTATGCGGAGTGAGGGATCCTTACCTCTCCATCGGTGTCTCCTGGCGTCCCTCTGCGCTGGACTTGGGGAGGCACCGAACGGCAGAGGCGGCGACCATTTAATGACGCATGACTACAATGCGCTCACGTGATCACCTCACGAATGCTGGGTAATGTGGTCCCGGGACCCTTAACCAGACGAGAAGCTTACTTTAAACCTCGTCTATGATGTAATATGTGTTTATTCATCGGTAGATGTACCTACTGCGTCTCAACCAGTTTTATGAATCAATTAAATCAAAAATTGAAAATTACAATTTGCTATTTATTGATTTGCGTTTTTAATCCTGGAAGGTTGTCCGCTCATGTGAGCCAGTATTAGGGGCTGATCCGCCTCGTGTAAACCAATATTGGGGGCTGGTCAGACCAATAATGAGAATCATATTTATATCGACCTCTAAGGTTGATCAGCTCAGATTTTCCATGTGTAAACGCTAAGTTAGATTATACGATGTTAGCTCCAGTGACATATTAGAATCTCATCAGGATACACACAATTTGTCACTCCCAATCGTGCGGGTGTTGCAAGAGTTGACAATTCCGGTTGTAACCAATATTCAGGGCTGGTCAGACCAATAATAAAAATCATAGTTATATCGACCTCTGGGGTTGATCAGCTCGGATTATCCTTGTGGAAACGCTAAGTTAGATGAAAACCTACCATGTCAACTCCAGTGACATATTAGAATCTCATCAGGATATATCAAGTTTGTCACTCCAAATGGTGCATGTGTTGCAAGAATTGACAATTTAGGTTGCAACATGTCACATATTCTAGGTTTTACAAAACTGAACACTACCATATCTAGGCAGATCATAGTGACATCCAAGGAATGGGCTCATTAAGGCCCTCCTTATCACTATTAAGCTTACACCCATTTCTGCTCTTTCTTGAACAGAAATTTGCTGACATCGGGACAGTGTTCTGGAATGGTTGGTTGTTCAAGTATCGTCCACGTAAAATCATTTGGGCCATGTCCTACCTCAATGAAATGGGCTGTCAGCCGAGTCGCTTGTTTGCGGCAACGGACTGTACTTTTATGCTCACAAATGCGCGTGCGTGTCTTTCTAGTGGTCATTCCCACATACCTTTTGAAACAAGGGCACGTGATCAGATAGATGGTATTCTCACTGTTACAGTTTGTGAACTTTATCTGTTGCCACGGCCTGCCTGTACCTATGTCCACTGTGGTAGATTTAATTGTCTGTGGACATACAGAGCAGTTTCCACAGGGATGGTGGCCCTGTACAGGTGGGAGATCCCAGAGCGTCCCCACCTGTCGTTTGATCCTGTTTTTTGGCCGGGTGTGCACCAATTGATCTTTTATATTTTGCCCTCTCTTAAAAGCGAAGAGTGGTAAAGGCAGTGTCCCCCCGCTGGTGTTCAGAATTGACCAATGTTTTTTTATGATCTTTTGGACCTGATTAGATCTAGTATGGAAGGTGTTTACAAAAGTAATCCTGTTGGACTTCTCTTTTGGAACGGTCACATCCAAGAGAGCTTCATGATTATTATTGAACGCCCTTTTCTTAGATTGTCGTATAATGGTAGATGGGTAATTCTTCTCACGTAGTTGTTCAGACAACTCACTTGATGCAGCGGAGTAACGTACATTGCCTTCCGCTTTAGTGACAGCATATAAGTGCACTTTTCCGTTGTAACAACGAAGTGTAGCGGAGTTATGGACATCGTTTTCTTCCATGCCAGCGATCTCCTAAAGGGGTGGATTTGCCATTTAATAACTTTTTAATGTGCATCTCTAGATATTGCCAGTTATAGTGTGGCGATTTAATTATATGGGGCAACATTAAGCTAGACATTTGTAATGGTGTCACAAATTTTATATAAGCATGCGGTATAACCATCAACTAATATACGCATGAAATATTATCCTCACTGACAATTTGAAACAAGGGCCAGCAGGACAGTTCTCTTGCAGCTATCATGCAGCTCTATAGGATGTTCTGTGATAGTATTGACAACTATGGCCTTCATCGTCATTTTAGGTACCCTTAGGGAGTAACAGAGAGAGCTTATGTATATATATGTTTTTTCTAAACAGAGCGGTGCTCCTCATTTACCTGAGCTGCAGCCAGGTGAGGTGAGGCGCGATCCCCACACTAATTGGGTGAGTGCGAATATGTCATGTAAATGTGTCTTGACAGGTCGCTGCAATAACACTATTCACTCGTGTATTGCTTGTCATTATAGTTGTGTGTATCTGTTCATCTTTGTCTGTTGATGTGTTTTATTTAATTCTTCTATAGATTGTGGTGGAGCATCAGTACCTGATGATCAGGTGATATGTTTCTTTTTTATTTCTTCACAAGAATTCCCAGCAGTAGCACGAACTAGGTCCTGACGAATGCATAGGCAATTCCGTATATGCAGAAACATGTTGACCACTCGCTGAGCAGATATTTTGTTAAATCTGTCATTCACATTCTTTTAGACTTAGGGAGCTGAGAGAAAATATTAAAATAAGTTTTCTTCTACTCAGTCTCACTTAATTTTATATTCTCACTTAAACACTTCCTTGCATTGCTTTTTTCCGTTGTCCTGTTATACTGCTTCCGCTCACTAGTTTATAACGGTGGGTCTTCTTACTCTCACAGTCACCTTTTTCATCCCACATGACTGTGAATGCACTGACTCCTGGGTAAGGAGAACCCAAATGATGTAAATAGGGCGGTACAGTTAGACAACTGATGGGAAAATTCTCACCCTAAGTGTGTACTTCACGTGAATGAATGTGTTCTTTCATCACGTGGTGTCATTAGTTAACATAGCTACCACCTTTCTTTTTAGTTGTCACGTCAACAGCTGTGTGTGATCTGATCTCACTTTTTAGACTCCTAGATACCTCTTTGTGGTGAACCTGCTTCTCCCACCAGCTGACGAATAAATTTGCATAGCTGGGGGCGAAGCAGGTTCCCATCGCCGTACCCCTACATTGCCTAAAATATTGTTTTTGAAAGAGGAAAATATTATTGTTGAGGCAAAAAGACAAAAATTCTAGTAACATCACATTATGTTTTGAAAACCTCAGCGATCGTGTTTTGGGAAAATATTCGACTGCTTGTAAGCCATGTTGGTGGGAGATGCATGTGTATAATCCAGTTACATCAAGGACAATCATTAACATGTCTGTCTCCCAAACAATATCACATATAGTTCTCATGAAGTCGGTGGTATCACGAATATAAGATGGTATGGTTTTCACGTGGTCAATCAAAAAGAAGTCCAGATACTGTGACATTTTTTTCTGTTAGGCTCCCCCTAGATGAAATAATTGGTCTGCCCGGAGGTGCAATCGCATTTTTGTGAATCTTGGGCAGAAGATAAAAAGTCGGGGTAACTGGTTGTTGACAAGTCAAAAATTTCAGCTCGTTTGGATCAAGCATGCCCTCAGCCGCCCACTTCTCAATGAGATCATGATACTGGATGATACTCTTGTTATAATCTTCCTTATTGATTTTTGTATAACAGGTGGTGTCCCTTAGTTGTCGTAGGGCCTCAGTACAATAAAATTCCCGCGTCATTAACACAATGTTCCCACCTTTGATGGTTTACAAACTAAGTTGGGATTAGATTTGAGGTGCCTGTGAAAGCTTCCACTGTTTGTTGCTGTTAGTACTTTGTCTCCTCAGATTCTCAAGACTTGCTTTAACTGATACTTCAAACACGTCTATTGCATCTTGTGGCATTGTAGATATGAATTTCGATGGTGGTTTAAAATTAGTTTTTGCTCTCATTTGAGTTATGCCAAATAGTTCCGCAACTCCTATGCGTTGTTCTGCATCAGTGGCAACTGATTGACACTCCAATATTTGTAAGAGGTCTGAATCATCTCCCTCTAAGTTCTCCATTGCAGTTAGTGCACCGCTGCTTGCTTGTGTTGCATCGCCAGATCTTTTGAGCTTATGGAACTGTAGGAGCTTTAGTTTCTGTGTGAATAAGAATAAGTCAATCCTTGTCTGGGTATATTCAAAGTCATGTGCTGGGCAAAATGTTAGTCCCTTTTTAAGGACTTCTGTTTCTGATGCCGAAAGCTTGTATGATGTCAGTTTCACAATTGTGAGATCCTCAGTGGGAATTATCTCCGATTCCCTCTCTTGCTCCTTGTGTAAGAGGATACTCCTTCTGATGTTGAAGCCACCTCTTCGCGTCTGTCTTGTCTTGGCCTTTGTTCCAGGGGTTTGCCTTTTTCCCCCCTCTGAAATGTTTGCCGCATTAGTTGAAACTCCTCGCGAAAATGGGACTGCGAGGACCCAGCACTGCTTAAGCCTGTTCGCTCATCTCCGGACTGTTCTGTGTCAGTAACATCCGATTCTGAGGTGACAACCACCTGGGGAGCAGGTTTCATTGCGCCGCTTCTCATGGCCTTTCTTGGTGCATCGTATTTGCGTGCAAATGTCAGTATGCGCCGTTGCTCATAGTCACAAGCATCCCTCTGGAATTTTGTTTGCTTGCGCTTTCTGATCTTATCCTCATAGGCAATCAGACGTTTTTTCATTGCATCACGCAGCAAATCTTGTTGTGCCGAGTCAGGGTCCCGTGCGATTAGTGCTTCCAACTCTTCAATTTCTTTCCGGCATTTATCTCGATCGCTCCATGCGAATTTTATTGATATTTTCAACATTCCACCTGACATCTCAGCTGTGTATGTCGCCCATTCATCCAACAATTGCGGGTCAGGATTCTCGTATGAGGGAACAATGTATACGGAAAGCCCCAGTGGGATTCGCTTCACTTCCAGGTATTTCTGCAAGGAAGTGGCTTCCCACCATTTTCGGACCTCGCGATCACACAATCTCTCAAGCTTGATGAATAATATTTTAACCGCATCGATGCGGCGCATTTTCCCGCTGTGCGCTAAGAAATGCAGAATCCCACGGTTTATGACGAGCTCAGCTAGTCATGAGCGTACAAGAGGTGTACTTCATGACAAGCTGAGCTCGTCATGAGCGTCGAAGGGGTTAAGGGGTGTCTGTTGGCTCTGAGTAGTTGCAGAACTGCTACTTCCTGACACCGTTTGACTGTCTTTTTCTTGAAAAATATCCGCTGCTGCTTCGCAGCGTTCCTGGTCAGAGTACATCGTTGTATGTTTTTGTAATGAGGACTAAATCACATGTGCCAATTTTCGTTATACCTTATCCACTCGCCTCAGTCGTATATATATATATATATAATTCACTGAAAAAAACATAGGTGTCAGGGGCGTTATAGTTAGCAGGACATTTCACTCGTCCAAAACCATTGAAATTCCCCCGTTATAGTTAGTTCAGCTAACTATAACTCGTGTGACCGCAATGCACTGCTGATGACATCACATATTACATCACTCATGACATGGTCAGTGACATCACTGATGACATCATCCAGTGAATGTGTGTTTTTCTGAAAATTAAATAGGTTTTATATATGTATATCTCAAGGTCTATGGAAGAATAAATGGGTATATAAGTGTCCAAATTGATGATTTTTTGTTGTTGTAAAATTGATTGTATAACGCATAGATTAAGTGTATCTTAGTGAATAAATGGGTTAGTGAGTAATGTTTAAATATGTAAATATCTGTATCAGTCTCTCACTTTGTGTATAAGTGAATGCATGGGTTGGTGAGCAGCTACATGAGTTTCTATATGGGTTATTACTTGGTTTTTCGAGTATCAGTATGAGTGTCTGTATGGTTCAGTGGGGGGTATTACTTAGTGCATAGATGCATGAATGAGTGAGTCATTGTTTGTATGTTTTGAAGACAGTATGTGTGCAGGGCTGTATGAGTGGATGAGTGTGTGTATGGGTGTGTTAGTGAGTGAATGACTGTTTTAATAGTGTCTTTATACATTACTACATATATTTTAAACTAGTATATGTGATTATTGGTGTATATAAGTGAGTATATGTGAGAGTGAGAGATTGGAAGAGTTCCTGTATGAATAAGTATGTGTTTCTATAAGTGATTGTTTAAAAGAGTAAGTATGTGTAAGTTTCTGTAGAAGTAAGTGTGGTGGTGTGTGTATAACTGTATATGCAAATGGATGTTTGATTCTTTATTAGCATGAGTGACTGTGTGTGAGTAACTCTATGGATGAGTGGCGGTGTTTAACAGGATGTATAGGTGTAGGAGTACATATGATGAGTGAGTACATATATGAGTGACTAAATAGGACTGTTGGTGAATGAGTGGATGTGTATGTAGATCTTGGAATTACTTAATAGGTTGTTGTAACTGGTATTTGGTATGTCCATTGTTTTGAACATTTTAGTTTCTCTTTTTGAATATGTGTATCAAAGGTTATATTGGGGTGAGAGGAGGTCTGCAACTCTATCACAGGATGATATCATCAGTGTCGTCATGAGTGATGTCATTTGAGATGTCATGAGTGATGTCATGAGTGATGTCACTGACCATGTCATGAGTGATGTAATATGAGACGTCATCAGCAGTGCATTGCGGGTGCGCGAGTTATAGTTAGCTGAACTAACTATAACGGGAGAATTTCAATGGTTTTGGACGAGTGAAATGTCCAGCTAACTATAACGCCCCTGAAACCTATGTTTTTTCAGTGAATTTCTAAGGTTTTTTAAATGCCAATTCCTAACTATAACTTGCTTGAAACCTATGGTTTTTTCAGTGAATTTCCAAGGTTTTTTAAATGATAATTTTTAACTTTAACGTGACTGAAACCTATGGTTTTTAAGTGAATTTCAAAGGTTTTTTAAATGCTAGTTTCTAACTATGCCTAGAGAGGTAGCACATGTAAAGAAAGAAGAAAAAACGCATAGAAAGTAAAAAAGATATGTTGTAAGAAGCAACAGAAGTCCTCTAAGACGAAGAAAAGTTCAGGAAGAAGGAAAACGTGCAGAAAGAACAAACAGAGGAGCAGAAAGAAGCCTTGTTGCAAAATCATCAAGTTGGGAGATAAAGTCTTCTTGAATCCTGAGGATCCCTAAGGTCCAACTAGCCCACTAGGTACCTCCAGTAAGCGCCACAGAGCTGCGTTGCAGAGAGGTGTAAAAAGGGGCACGGCCTAGTCCACATCTCTGCAACGCAGCGCAGTGCACTTACTGGAAGCACCTGGTGGGCTAGTTGGCCCCCAGGGGCCCTCAGGATTGAAGGGGAATTATTTCCACGACTTAAAACGTGCCACAGGGCATGTTCGCGCCCTGTGGATGTTTTAAATTGGAAGATTAAGTCCACTTGAATCCTAAGGGTCCCTATGGTCAAACTAGCCCGCTAGGTACCTCCAGTAAGCGCCACAGAGTTGCATTTCAGAGAGGTGTAAAAAGGGGCATGGCCTCTGAACACCTGTCTGCAACGCAGCTCCCTTGCGCATACTGGAGGTACCTGGTGGGCTAGTTGGCCCTCAGGGACCGTCAGTATTGAAGGGGAATTCATTCCCCAATTTACAACTCACCAGGGGGCACATTTGCACAATGGTGAAAGAAGGGGGCGGGGCCTGAGGTGACATGTCTGCAAACAAGCCCTGTGGCACGTTTTAAGTTGGTGAACCATCTCTAGGTGGCACTGTAAGAAATTATTAAGGATAAGTGAAGACTGATTTAGCTACGTTACATTCTTTTGGTGGCTGTTAAGGATATAGGGGCTATAATTCGAACCTATTGGGGACTAAAAGAAGATCTCTTTTAAGCTACATGAGCATATTGGTAGCTGTGTGACAGTGTAAGAAGTTTTTTTGTGGGTATGAAAAGGATTATTTATGACTATGTGAGCAATTTGTTGGGCTATTTGACGGAGTGTTGTGCTATATTAGGGTGTGTTGAGGAGCTGCTGGATAATATGGTAAGGGTTTTTTTGTCTACTATGTTGGGAATTGTTGAAGGCTGTGTCAGGGTGTATTGTTAGTTGCATTAGAGTATTCTAATGGGCCGTGTGAGGATCTGTTGTATGTTATGTGAAGGTTTGTATTTGACTGTATTGGGGATTTGTTATGCCTATGAGATAATCTGAGTAATTTGAGGATCTGCTGGATATAGTTGATTATTGCCTGTTAGATACAATGTAAGTACTTGTTGGGGTTATGTGATGGTGTGTTTGGGGCTATGTGAAAGTGTATTGGTGGTATGCAAAGAACTGATTATGGGAAATATGCAAGGTCTGTCGAAAAGAATGTAAAGGACTGTTGAGTGTGCAATTATAGTTCCGTTGGTGACTGCTTGAGGTTCTATATTGTTCTTTGTGCGGGTCTGTCAGACAAATGTAGGAGTCATCAAGAGGCAGCTTGAAGGTCTACTTGAATACTATTCAGGATTTGTTGTGTGTTGAATGTGAGTGATATGCCAGGGTCTTTCTCAGACTATGTTAGCTTTTGCCTTCGGGTTTGTGGGGTTGTATCAAAGGCTATTGGGAGCTGTGTCAGCATTACTCAAGTTTAGTGGGGGCTATGTTGGTAGCTGTGTGGGGCTCTGTTTCTGGTGTGTTGAGAATTGTTTAAGGCTTATTGGAGGCCATTGGAATCTATAGGGGTCTAAGTCAGGATCCCTTGGGCCCTGAGCTTAGTTTGAACCAATTTAAGAGCCTTTGGCCTCTGTTCAGGGTCTATTGGAGACAGTGATATGGTTCTGCCGGGACCTATATATAGATCTGACAAAAACTATATGAGACTTAGTTGGGCTTGAGTTCGCTCCGAGTGGGGGACTATTTAAAACATAGAGCCTTAAGTCGGCTACAGGGCGTTGGCTTGAAAGTCTTGATAATGTTTTCTGTGGATGGATTCTAACAGGGCCTTCGGCAAAGAGTGCCTTCTCTCATAATGTAAAATTGCTGTCTGCATGGATGTTTACTAGAAGATAAACAGGAAAAGGACAGAAAAAAGAGATTGAGTATCTCCCTCGCCATTGTTACTGTTCTTGATGGTGATCAGTAAGATGCTTTGTCAGTTCTATTTTGCGTAGTTAAGGGTCCTGTATGGGCATCGAGGATGTCAGAAGGAATACACCTAGATATCATCTCTTCCATGACACAGTGCTTTAGTTCACATAATAAGAGACAGAGGATGATATGAAAGAAAAATACTTTATCTTGCTCTGTAAAACATAAAATATTGTCCAAAAAGAAGTAATCAAAGTGTGTTTACATCACCAATGAGAGACAGCAGAAATTAAAACATGCGACAAACTTATACCCAGCAATTAGAAATTTTGTTTATTGTGGGCTGGAAAATCTTAGACCAAAAGGGGAGGGCAACCTTGAAAGTGAATTTGCTGATTTAGACTGGGCCGCAACACTAATTATATTTTTTAGCAAAATTAGTAATACAAAGTTTAAACTACTTCAGCTTAACTATATACACAGAACATACTTTAAATTCAAGCGTCTGCATAATATTTTCCTAGATGTGAGGCGCTAGCATTCTTTCACATGACTCATGCCTGTCCATTTCTGCAGATAGTCTTGGTTGCAGTGGGAGATCAAATTAGGAAGAAGCAATGCATGTGATCCCGGGTCTTGCCTTTTTGGATTGAAGCCCTAGCATAAGGCCAGAGGTCTACTTTTAATGTCATTGATCTGGTCTTCTAGTTGGCCAAATATCCCACAGCCATTATCTGCCAATCTCCCAGAACTCCTAGTTTGGCAGCATGGGAATCTGAGTTATATAACTGGGCAAAAAATTAAAACAATGTTTATATACATCACAATGCAGAAGGCAAGGTAAAGATACATCGCGCAAAGACTCAAACTCTCCCCCAGGTCTGACGAAAGGCCATAGTTACAAATGACTTTGTTCTTTTCTCCCCATTAAGAGATGGACGTGGGCTGCTCAGGAGAGTCGCTACAGCTGGTCCAGTTATCTATCCTACTTAGCTGTGCTCCGAAACTTACCCTTTGATGCCCACTAGAGAAGTACTCAACACAATTATGCTCTGCTCTCCCACCATAGGCGCTTATGTAAAGGATTTCTTTACGATAAGTGTCTGGCACCAAAGCCCTGTTTGTTTTGTTCATTGACTGCTTAGAGTGGATCTAAACACTTTCAAAAACTTAATAAAGACCAATTAAAAAATTTCTAACATATGTGACCTAATATCTGTGTTGGTCTGTGCAGATCTTGATGAACCCAGTATCAGGTGCAGCCGCCCTGTTCTACAGCTTCTGCACAAAGGGCCATTGTTCCTCTGCCTTTGGCGGGCTCAGCTACAGCTCTGTAGTTTGGCGACCAGTGTTTCTCCGTGATCAGTCATGCAGACAGTTCTGTAATCAGCAGTACTTGGTCTTCACAAGCGTCTGTTTAGAAAGCACATTCAAATTAACTATACAGCACACAGTGCATCAATAACTATTTTGACATCAGAGAGCTGAAGAACAAAAAATCATGGGACAATTGCACGGCGGCTGCTAATCACAGCCTGCGAAAAGCAAGAACCAGAAACCGGCGGCCTCCTGGCTCTGCCACACCCTTCCCACGTGGCATAAATAAAAGGCACACTTTGCATTTCTACAGACGTTTTACATCGGGTATCCCAACAGAGGAAGCAACATCATTTTTTGAAAGAAGATTGCAAGAGCACTAGGGGTGTCATGGCCCGTTGTACTAATTCAGTCTTAACTTCCACGTGTTATATTATTCGAGAAACCTTAAAATGTGACGTGTTTGACAGAATCATTTATTATGTTTATACATTTGTAAAAGAATGTATGATTGTTTGACTGTGGTCTCAGAGAGGTAAAGCGTCAGCACTGGTAAATAAAAACTGTGCAGGAACATGCTGGCCTTCATTGTACTGGCATATGATGATGAGTGTGTGCGTTTATGAGGCTGGATGTGTCGGCATTCGCAGGTGTGTGTATGGATATGTTTGTGGGTGTATGAAAGTGGTGTCTGAAGGGTGGACGTGGGCGTATACTTGGTTAGTAGCACATAATGGAACCTGAGTAGTCATATATAATTTGCAGTGGGCGGCTGTACGATGGTGGATGTGCTATCCTAAGATGTTAGGTGGACACATCTACAGTGAGTGTGATGGCATACTATAGTAGTGTGTTGGCATATAATGAAGTTATTGATGTTTTATATTGTGTTGTGTGCTACATTTTGTTTGAAAAAGCGGGTAACATAGCAAGACTGTATTAAAGTTGTTGGAGGTAAGGTTGACTGAGTATGACAGAACTGTGATATAAAGCAAAGGTAGAACCTTAACTCAATAATTGCATCACTTCTTACATTTTAAGAAGACACTACTGTTAACATATTAGCTACCTTTAACTCCCTTCTGACTTTACTTTTTTCTGTGAATCTGGGAATTTTTTGTGCATATTTTTTCACTTTTGTGTGCTGGGTTACAATGTTGCTTTTGTGGACGTAGACCTTGTGTAGTTCTACATATTTATGGTGGTGGGTGCTTTTGTGTATGTTGGTGTTTGTGTGGATGTATGAGGGTGGGTGTGGGGACTTATGTTGTTACACATGTTTGTGTATGATGGTGGGTAAACTGGCGCAGGTTAGTTGTGTGGAGGCATGGTCCTTTTGGTGGCATATCATGGTGGTTGTGTTGACATATGATGGTGGGCGTGTTGCTGTTTGATGTAGTTGTGTGGATGTCTGGTGATAGATGTTTAGTTTTATGATGTTTTTGTGGACATATGATAGATTAAAACCTAAAACAAATTTAGTTGATAACATCTTCAACTTGCCAAACGCTAGGAAAAAGAAGATGTTCAGGCATTTCTTGGCATGGCTGAGTTTTATACTAGAGTTAGACCTAATTTTGCCAGCAGTTCTTGTGCCGTTTTCAACCTGCTTAGATAGAAGGCAGGAAAGCCTTCAACACCAGGTGAGTGGCTCGCAGCTCCAACAGATTGATATAAGCCGGGCTTTCTCTTCAAACCAGAGTTGTCTGATCGCCACCTCCCCCAGATGATCTCCCCAATCGAGTACTGATGCATCTGTCACCACCATCAGCTCTGGATGGGGAAAAGTGAGAATCTGCCACCCAATGAGTTGTGTTTGAGGAGCCACCACTGCAGATCAGCAATCCCTTCCAAAGTTAGAATGTAGTCTGCCAGATTACCACAGTGGTGGAGCCGATGGCACTTCAAATTACATTGCACAGCCAGTATGTGCCACCTGCAGCAGCTGACCTGGAAAATGCAAGAGGCTAAGAGACCAGAAAGCTTCAGAGCTGCTCTGATCAATATCCAGGACAGAGCCTGAAACATTGGCATCATAGTCTGAATGCCCTGGACTTGTTAAAAGGGAGGGAAGGCCATAAATTGTACTGTGCTCAATGTAGCGTCAATAAAGGCCAACTTGTACAATGGAATCAGGCTTGTTGATCGTGAATCCCAACAAGGTTCATGTAATCTGGAGGTGTCCTACAATTGACTGTGGCAAGCCCCCCTTCAATAGCAAGATGTAAAGGTAGAGGCAGTTTGGCATGACAAGTGCAGCATGATTACTGCTATCACTGGCGCTGGTAAGGCCAAGGGGGAGCACTGTGAACTGAAGATGTAGATTGACCCTCCAGAAATACCTATGGGACATTTGGACGTGAATATAAAAATACCCCTCCTGCAGGTCCAAAGACACCATCCTTCCAGTCTCCTGGGTCTTGTGTGGTTAGAATCTGGGCCAGTGTTTGCATCTTGAGTTTGTCCATCTTGAGGAAGGCATTCAGACGTGGAAGTTTCAGTGTAGGCTGGAGGCCTCTTTTCTTTTTCAACACAAGAAAATATTTAGCGAAGCAATCCTCTCATCATTCTGAGTCTGGGACCCTCTCGAAGGCACACTTGGAGAGCATAACTTGCACCTCCTCCATCAGAATAGAGATGTATTCCTCAGAAATTTGACTGAACCAATGTGGAAAATGTAGTGTAGCACACAGAAAAGGTATGGCGTAGCAATGCTGAACAATTTGAGTGACCCATTTGTTTCAGGTAATGGATCACCACCGTAAGAGGAGAAAAGTAATCCTGCCCCCCACAGAATGGGTATATGTCACTAACAGCCAATTAAAGCAGCTTAGAAGACACGGGTGAAGGAGCCTGGGAGGACTATTGTCCTTCCTGACCTATGCGATGTCTGCCAGACACTATACACAGCCTCTAAAGAACTGAGGTGATTCCTGCAGTGGTTAGGGCAATAGACACTGTCTGTACACCAATCCTCTCAACTAGTCCCTACAATTCCGACATTGGTAAGTGAACTGCTTGGACGGGGTCAGCAGTCCCAGAGAGTGGACTATAGCTCCATTATTTTTTAATCGCTCAAAAGCAGAATCATCTTTTTTAGCAAAGAGGTGAATGCCATAGAAGAACATATTCATGAACAAAGCTTGCACGTCTCCTGAAAAGCCTGTCAAACACAACCATGTATGGTGTCAAATCACAACACTAGTCCAAAACCGCCCTTCCCAAACACTCTGTAGTGGCAAGACCAGCCTGAATTAACGTACTTGGCATCATCCTGTCCATCTTTTGTTTTTGTGCCAAAAAGGCTCTAAGGTCTTCCAGGACCGCCTGCAAGTATCACTGGCTTTGTCCCATAAGGCATGCATATAGCGATAGCGGCGTAAAAAAACAAATAACATTAACTGATCGCACTGCCAAAATGATTGAAGAGAACATTCATTTCCCGAAAGCCTCAATTCATTTGGATTCTCTATCTGGGGAGGTGCAGACTGGAAATAATTTGGACTAACTTTGCTAATATATTCCTGTATCCTAAAGTCTCTGGTATAGCGTCTAAGGTGAGAAAGACTGGGACCCCAGGTACCTACCTATGACACCTGGACACTTGTCTATTCAGGGGTAGACAGGAACATGGTTTGGACTAAGTCCCCATAAGAGTGTCCGTGAGGGCATCATCGAAAGGAAGCAAAGGCTCAAGTGTATCTGGCCATGGGTGCAATATTTATTTAAGGGCATTAGTTTGGGTTTCAATGGCTAATATAAATCCAGCACTTCAGCTGCCTTCCAAACTACAACTATGAATGACACTTTCCTTAATAGGTGACTCAAGTGGCAGATCTTTTTTTTTTTGATATTTTTATTGAGTTTGCAATACGTAAATCATTACAATCAAACAATCCCCCCCCCCACCAATCTGTCTTTGGATGCAAATCTTGTCAGGACAACAATGTGACATACCCCTCCCAGGTAAGTACACAGCCATTCAGCCAACAACCCAGAGCAGGGCAGGCGGCGACTCCAACGCGTTCACCGATGTAAGTGTCAATGAGTAGCACCACTCCCCCCGTGCCGAACATTACCCGATCTCATAGTGTAATATTCATCTCTGAACATCCCGCCGGTAGACCGGCATCCTCCCTTCCGTCGCAATCTAATGTCCTAGGTCCCCCGCTGCGGGAGGAGAATCTTTTTTACTCGTTAGATATGTCTGATATAACCCCCAATAATTTTTAGGTCGACTAGTGGGAGGCAGCAGCTCACTGTTTTTTCGGACTGTGTACAGCAATATAACATATCATGTGCCCATCGTTTAGGTGTGGGTGCGGGGCCTCTCATCCAGCAGCATGCTACTACTCTCTGGGCCATGAGCAGGCCCATGTCCACCACTCGCCGTACAGCTTTGGGTAGCTTCTTAGTGTACCCCAGGAGTGCAAGAGTGGGATGAGGTGTGAGGTCTATGTCCACTGTGTTACTTATGTCAGTAAAGATCTTGTCCCAGAAATCCCATACGCCCGGGCATTGCCACGCCAGGTGCAGAAAGTCTGCGTACGGAGCATGGCATCTCTAACAGTCCGCTGTTTCCCGGAGGCCATAGGGGCGAAGTCGTGTCGGTGTATTGTACACCCTGTTGAGAAATTTGAAGTGCACTAGCCTATGTCTGCCATTCAGTGATAGCGTCCTAGTATTAGTACAGCAGTATCTCCACATATCGTCATTGATAACTATCTGCCGGTCAGTTTGCCATGTCAGCCTCGCTTTTGTGTACGTGTGTTCCCTATGTGCCTGAGATATCTTATACAGATTAGACAGCAATTTTTGGGGGGACTTGGCTTGGATTACATACATGAGTTCCGGAACTTCAGGCGGTTCTGCCATGTCCTCACCCAGCAGCTTTGCAAGCGCACTGCGCACCCTGTGGAATTGGAAGCGGGTCAATAGAGGTGTATTCACACTGCTAGTAGCTGCTTGCTTCCAAGTTTTAACCACCCTGTCTTGAAATAGGTCTCCAGCAGTTGCTATGTTGAGATTTTGGAGCGCATGGATCACCCCTTTCTCATTGATGGGAGGCAGCCATCGCGCCCAATCTATCGGCACCATTGGAGAGTATAATAGCGCATCACTCTGCGGCTATAATATGTTGTGCTACGCATGATTTGTTGCGGCAATTGAGTCAAGTATGCCAGTCCTACGATCAACTGGTCGAAAAATTGTGGCCGGGGCGAGAGAGGGCTAGCAAAGAGTGCCTCCATGCGGACATGCGGAATATCGGGATCACCGTGGAGCGAGGTGTGCAGATGGGCGGCCCGGGCAACTCTGTAATATGGCTCCAGATAAGGGGCACCAAGTCCCCCCATGCTGTAAGGCAATGTGAGCAGCATCCATTTGGCTCGGGGTTGTTTCCCTGCCCATGCCAACTTAATCATGAGTTGCGTCAGTCGTTGAAAAAAGGACTTGGGAAGCACTACTGGGATTGTCGTGAATAGGAACAGGAATCTAGGCAGCACAACCATTTTCATAATTGAGATTCGTCCCAGGAGGGAAAGTTGGAGCCTACACCAGGCTTCAACATCGTCCTCCAGCCTGCTGAAGGCAGAACCGTAATTTTCTCTGATCAGGACTTCAGCATCGATATGGAGATGAATGCCCAGATATCTGACAGTGTCTGTGGTCCACTGTAGTGGATACTCCATTTTGATGTTCTGCGTGACAGGGGTTAAGGGGAAGGCCAGTGATTTCATCCAGTTGACCTTCAAGCGGACCACCTCTCTCAATACCGAGGATAAATTGTTGTCTGGGTCACGGACGTACAGCAAAGTGTGGTCGGCGTACATAGACACCAGTATCTTATATGTAGGGAAGCTTATACCTTCATTACCATGGTGTTCTCGTAGCGCACAGGCTAATGGTTCAGCAACTAGGGCGTACAGGAGGGGCAACAGCGGGCACCCCTGTCTGGTGCCTCTGCTAATGGGGAAGGAGTCGGTGACCAGGTTACCGAGACGGCGCCTGGCGCACGGGCAGTTATACAGGGCTCCCACCATCTGAAGGAAAGGCTGCCCTAGGCCCATCCGCTGCAATACCAGTCGCATGAAAGGCCATTCCACCAAGTCGAAGGCCTTTTCCATATCAAGGAACACTGCTAGTGCCTTCCTATCCTGCCGAACATGTTGCATCGCGCCTAGAACAGTGCGGATGTTGTACACCAAGTTTCTGCTGGGGATGAATCCAGCTTGTTCAGGCGCTACTAACTGGGGCGCCAAAAGCGCTAGGCGGTTGGCCAGAACCTTTGCGAACAGTTTAGTGTCAACATTGAGTAGAGAGAGAGGCCTGTACGAACCACACTCATCTCGTGGCTTGCCCGGCTTTAGTATCGTGACCAGCAGTGCTTCCCGCATCGAGTGCGGCATGCTGCCCTCAACGCAGATGTCGTCAAAGAGTGTAGAGAGGTGTGGCAGTAATTTATCCTGAAATGCCTTATAGAATCCCACAGTGAGGCCGTCTTCTCCCGGTGCACTGCCAGCCCGCATACCTGCCAGGGCTTCCGCTATTTCGTCCCTCTCTATCGGGTGCATCAAAAATTCCCTATCCGAGTTGTTCAATGTGGGTATATTGATGTGGTCTAGGTAGTCAATAATATCGTCCTCTAGGTCTGCGCTGTGTATAGATCAGTATAGAAGGCCTTAAAGGCTTGTGCTATGTCAGTTTCTTCCGTAAGCACTGCACCGTCCCCCAAGTCGATTTCCGTGATCTGCTGACGTCCCCTCTTCCCGCTTAAGGTTCTGGCTAGGACCGAGCTGGGTCTCTCTCCCTCCCCATATGTCCTAGCACTAGTGTACTTTCCCAGGTGCGTCACTTCCCTATCAGCTTCCTCATGGTATTCAGCTAGGAGTACCTTGATCTCCTCCCCTATCGCGCCATCCGACTGTCTACTCTGTCTCTCCTCCAGGGTGGTCAGTTGCCGCTCAAGGTTGGCAAGTCTCTGTCTGATGGACTTGAGTACTCCCGAGTGTTTGGTCATTGCTATGCCCCTGATATATACTTTGAATGTTTCCCAAACAACCTGGAAGCTATCTACAGAGCCCAAGTTGGTCTCAAAAAACACATCAATGGCCTCCGCTAGCTCTCCTCTGAACACCGAGTCCAGGAGAGAATAAGGGGGGAATCTCCATGTGAAGGGCGGGACGGCCTTACCCGGAATACCCAGCACAAGCAATACCGGCAAGTGGTCAGATAACGTCCTTGGGAGCACCCTGCAGTCTCTAAACTGCCCTGCCATAGAGGAGCCAGTAGTCTATTCTGGTGTGGATATCATGGAAGGCGGAGTAGTGAGTGTACCCACCGCGCTCTGGGTTCATGGCTCGCCAGACATCCTCTAGACCCATACTGGTGATAACACTCCTCATTGCCAAGGCTGCAGCCGAGGGTCTACGGGGTGGGCAGCCGATCTATCCCAATATCAGTGTCATATTGTCGGGCCGTGGCCCCTAGGGCTAGAAAGAAGTCAGGAGCGTCATAATTTGGGCCATAGGCATTAATTACCACAAAATCTAAACCGGGTCCGGAGCATCTGGAAATAACAAATCTGCCTGCAGTGTCTGCCCGTAGAGTTTGTAGGGATAGTCTCGATTTCGGGTTTACCCAGGTGATCACTCCCCTGGCGTGTGATGTGAAGCCTGCCACAGTTATATTGCCCTCTAATCCTCTGCAGTGTAACATTTTGCTGGTCATGGGAAGATGGGTTTCCTGAAGCAGCGCCAGGTCTATCTGTTGGCGTTGTAGGTAACTGATGACCTTTCTAACTTTCCGGTGGTCGTTCAATCCGTGCACGTTCCATGTAAGGGCCCTGAGTTTTGGTGTGCCTATGTTGACGGTTTTGCCATCTATGTCAGCCATTGGTGTAAACTGAGTATTTCCTGAGAGCACATGTCCTGTTTGCGTCTAAAATCTGCAACATGTCCAAAGTCAAATACAATCCCCCCCTTTATCAAATGAACAATCCCGACCTAACATTCCCAAAACCCCCCTCCCACAGCAGACCATCCCCGACAAGGCCTCGCATGAGTGAATCCCTCTCCCCCACCTCCCAACTTGGTACCGAACTATTGAACCCCCATTCAGGGATTCAGGGTGTATTGCACGCAGGGGCCGAGGTTGACGGGCAGCAAACAAAGGGGTGTGTTACAGTGCTTGCCCTTGCCCCACTCCAGTTTCTCGCCGCCCCATACAACAACATCAGCTAAAAATAAATGACTAACATTAATTATCACACGGGCTGTGCCTGCCACTTGAGTATATCCTGGACATAGTCTCTCGTCCTCCACTCATGGCCAGAACCCGCCCGGGCCGGCGAGCAGCCAACAACCCCTCTAGGCAGTTCAAACAAAGTTAACACATATCAGAGTTATCTCACCCACAGTTCCGCCAGGCCATCAGGTCTCGGTCTAGGTGTCTCTGCCAGCCCGCTGACCCAGGAGGGCTCAGGATGTCATCTCCAGTGTCTTTTCAGGGAGGGAGGCAGTCAATAAGTTCGTTGTGGGTCCGAAGTGCCTCCCATCACTACCCTCAGTCCAGTAGGCACTGTCATTCTCGCTCTGCCAGTTGGCTTCGCCGTTCTTCACTTTCTGCATGACTGCCGGGGGCCTGTCGACGTTCCCTGGACCATCCCTTCAAGGCCTGCTGTAGTGAATAGGTGGGAGCGACCCTGACGATTGACTCTCAGTTTTGCGGGATACAGCATGGCATAATCCAGATCAATCTCCCGGAGCTGTCTCTTAAATGGGGCGAAGTGTCTGCGCGCCTCCTGCACCCTAGCAGTGAAGTCAGGATATAAGGAGATTTCGGAGCCCTCAAACTGAAGTGACTTCTTGTCTCTGGCCAGCCGGAGGGCCATGTCCCTGTCCCTGTAATTTAGGAGCTTGGCGATTATAGGACGCGGCGGGGCTCCCGCAGGTGGACGAGGGCCCAGCGAACGGTGTGCGCGCTCAACTATGAACATTGGTGAAAACACGCCTTCCCCCAGCAATGTGACAAGGAGCCTCTCAACAAACTTTTCCATGGCGCCAGTCTGTGTCGACTCCGGAACCCACGTGATGCGTATGTTAGAGCGTCGCAAGCGGGCCTCCAAGTCCTCGGTCTTCTCTTGGAGCGATTGCATGAGTTTCTCTATTTTCTTATGGCCCGAGTCAAGTCCAGTTTGTGCCTCCTCCACCTCCGTGAGGCGCCTTTCAGACATGTCCAATCGTTCCACGTGTTTGTCAACGCGTTCCGCCATGCGGTCCATGCGGTAGGTCAGTGCATCTATCTTGGTGCCTATGGACGTCATGCTGTCTTGTAGGCCTTTTTCCATGGTTAAGAGCATGATTTTGATGTCCGAAAAATCAGAGTTGCCCGCTCCATTTGTAGACGCGGCGCCATCTGCATCCTGGGGCTCTGAGGTTTTATTGCCCATGGATTAAACCCAGATCTTTTGACTGGGTGTGAGTGTTTGATTGATTCAGATGCTCCGTCCATCACCACCCCCTTTTGTACCGCTTTTGGCCACCATAAGTGTGGCAGGGAATGCTCAGAAGTGAGTCCCTTGCTCACTTTGCCACTGGATTCAAGCAAGCCGGGCTGAAGACGGCTGGAATGCCAGAAACCGGTCCTCGGAAGCTTGTTTCCGGTCCAGGGAAGACATGGCTTGGCAGTTCGGGCTGGACTGTTCCCATGAGGCACAGGTTCAGACTGATTTGCATATAGCCATGTCCGAACTGGGGTGGCAGAGTGGGCTAAAGAACGGTGATGGATTAAACCCAGATCTTTTGACTGGGTGTGAGTGTTTGATTGATTCAGATGCACCGTCCATCACCACCCCCTTTTGTACCGCTTTTGGCCACCATAAGTGTGGCAGGGTATGCTCAGACGTGAGTCCCTTGCTCACTTTGCCACTGGATTCAAGCAAGCAGGGCTGAAGACGGCTGGAATGCCAGAAACCGGTCCTCGGAAGCTTGTTTCCGGTCCAGGGAAGACATGGCTTGGCAGTTTGGGCTGGACTGTTCCCATGAGGCACAGGGTCAGACTGATTTGCATATAGCCATGTCTGAACTGGGGTGGCAGAGTGGGCTAAAGAACGGTGATGGATTAAACCCAGATCTTTTGACTGGGTGTGAGTGTTTGATTGATTCAGATGCTCCGTCCATCACCACCCCCTTTTGTACCGCTTTTGGCCACCATAAGTGTGGCAGGGTATGCTCAGATGTAAGTCCCTTGCTCACTTTGCCACTGGATTCAAGCAAGCCGGGCTGAAGACGGCTGGAATGCCAGAAACCGGTCCTCGGAAGCTTGTTTCCGGTCCAGGGAAGACATGGCTTGGCAGTTCGGGCTGGACTGTTCCCATGAGGCACAGGGTCAGACTGATTTGCATATAGCCAAGTCTGAACTGGGGTGGCAGAGTGGGCTAAAGAACGGTGATGGATTAAACCCAGATCTTTTGACTGGGTGTGAGTGTTTGATTGATTCAGATGCTCCGTCCATCACCACCCCCTTTTGTACCGCTTTTGGCCACCATAAGTGTGGCAGGGTATGCTCAGACGTGAGTCCCTTGCTCACTTTGCCACTGGATTCAAGCAAGCCGGGCTGAAGACGGCTGGAATGCCAGAAACCGGTCCTCGGAAGCTTGTTTCCTGTCCAGGGAAGACATGGCTTGGCAGTTCGGGCTGGACTGTTCCCATGAGGCACAGGGTCAGACTGATTTGCACATAGCCATGTCTGAACTGGGGTGGCAGAGTGGGCTAAAGAACGGTGATGGATTAAACCCAGATCTTTTGACTGGGTGTGAGTGTTTGATTGATTCAGATGCTCCGTCCATCACCACCCCCTTTTGTACCGAGGTTTTATTGTGGCGCTGCTCGAATGGGAGCTTGCTCTGAGTCTTGTCTCCTTTCCCCATGATGTCGAGGGGGGAGTGGGGCGGATAGGGCAGGCCTCGCCCTGGAAGGATCTCACTGGACTGGGTCAGGGTGGGCGAGCAATGTATGGGAGGGTACCACCCGTATCCCCTCGTCTAGTTATGGCGGAATGCCGTTGTGTGGTCTTCTTGGGGTGTTTAAAGTCTGTAATGGTGCGAGGTAGGCCCAGCTCTCACCAGTCAACTCCCTCGCCGTGGGCTCCCAAGGCTCAAGGTCTGTATTCACTGCGGGACCACACCAATGCGCACCGGGCAGGCTCCGACCCTTCAATCCGGCATCCTGAAGCGTGATCCGCCTCAGAGTCACAGGCGGCAGCAGCAGTGCCCCCGGCACAATATTCCTCTGGGCACGCTACCTCACCCGGCAAATCCAGGGGGACGCGGTGCGGGGGCCACCCCAGTGCGGCTCGCTAATGTAGCTGTCGGCACGTGTCCCTTGAAATGTATCAGAGGTGCCGCCACGAGTCCTCAGGCTATGCTCCGCTCAGTCCGGCAAATCGTACAGGCGTTAAATGCCTCTTTCCGCGAAGGCTGCGGTAATGGCATAGGTCACGCAAACACTTTTATGGTGGAGCGTCTGGGGACATTGCCGAAGGGTACCCTCGACCGAGGAGGGTCTGTGTGCGTCTCCGCGTATCGAGCCTCTGTCGCCGGTAGCTCCCGGCCAAGTCGCGTGTGATTTGGCTGTTCCGCGGGGGCCAGGTCCGTCACCCCACAGAGAGCGCGGCGGTGCCGGAGAAAGGGCACACAACTCACCGCTGCTCCACCGCGCTCAGGATGCAAGATGTTCCCCCCCACTCAGTCGGGCAGCCGCAGCCCGATGCGCAGGCAGCCAGGCACTCACCGGTCTCGAGCGCTCCCGGGACCCGCACGCAACAGCACGTCGCTCGGGTCAGGGCTCACGCAAGGCCGTGGCTTAGCGGCCTCTCTCGCCACCAGACTTGTCCCTCTCGTCTCCGCACTCGCTGCTCCCGCGAGCGCTGGCCAGACTCCCTCAGGACTTCAGTGCGCTGCAGACTTCAGGCTGCGCACTCCGCGTTGTGTAATGGTCAAGCTGATGCAGGATAATGTAGGATAGTGCCAGGCGGCTGCACGGAGTTAGGGGATCACGCGTCCGCCATCGTTGCCGGCAAGCTCCGCCCCCCCTCAAGTGGCAGATCTACCCCTGTGTCCTAGAAGTCATCAAGAAATCTGGCTTCTTGCAAGTATGTGTACACATATTCATCATTATAATAAGGAAGAAGGGCGATCATGATCATCTCCTTCACCATCATTGAATGCTGATTCATAGGGTTACTATTAAGGGCTAAACGACCATTCTGTTTTCTGCTCTACAGCGACTATTGAACCACCCAGATTAGGGACATTTTACAGGCTTTTAACAGCCTGTGAAGAGATTTTTAATACAAATATTTAGTTATCCAAAGGCTAGTAAGAAGTCTGATGGTCGAGGGTGAATTTCTAACAAGCGCTTAACTATAAGGTCAAGATTTGACTCAACAAGAGTAGTCAGCACTGTAGGAGTATGGACCTTCCTCCAGCTTCTCCTAAGCCTTTGATCTTTTTGGACAAGATTTGTTATGCCCCCAGATTTAGGGGCTGGGTACTAACGGATAGGCTAAGCCCCAAATCAATGGGATTATGACCACTGTGATTGCTTTCAATCACACTCCAGAATGAACATACCAGTCCAATTCCTTAGAAATAATACATAACTGTGCTCGGACCGCAACCAACAAAAGTAGGGGTCTGTTTAAATAAATTCTTCACCATTTATGCTGCATTATATAACCCCAAATTAGATAGAGCATGCAATAATTTTAGGCCTCTACGGTCTGTGCCCTGCGGTAATAAAGTATTATCCCTGACTACAAAGGGGTCATACATTATCGTACTAATGGCCAATTTAGTATTAGAACCCCCCCACAATCATCTGAAATTTATTGACAGACTTCTCAACCTGACTTTTAAAACCAAAAGTATATAGGAGAAAATCTCGGTCTGACACTCCAAATCACAAGCTGAATTATAAAAATACATAAGAAAACAATTAAACTTGTTTGCAGAATTGACCCATTAAATCTGAATCCCTTGATGATTACATACAATTGTAACAACCTTAAAAAGCTTTGTGATATTGGTAGATTTGGGGGTCTACAGCGGCGACATCCACGATGCGACGGCAGCAGCAATGATAAGCTTCTCCTTCGTTGCGAGACGCTTCTCTCGATGCTGTGCAATACGACAGCTACAGCGGCGACATCCAAGATGCAACGGCAGCAGAAGCGACGGCGACACGATCCCTCTTCAGTGCGAGACTCTTCTCTCAATGCGGTGCAATACAACAGCTACAGCGGCAACATCCACGATGCAACGGCAGCAGCAGCGACGGCAACACGCTTCTTCTTCGTTGGCAGACGCTTCCATCTCCCTGCGACACGCAGTCCCTCAAAAGGCCCAAAACATTAGCAGGCACTTCCAAAGAACTCTTGGGGAGCTGGGGGCTGAAGTCTGTTGTCCCTGAGACTTCAGCAGGAGTCAAGCTCTTTTCTCAAACCCTTGGAGATCCTTTACAAGTTGAATAAAGTGCACACAAAGTCCTTTCTCCTTTCTTTGGCAGTCAGGCAACCACTGCAGGCCAATCCCCCAAGCAGCACTTCAGCTTAGGGATAGTCTCTCCTCAGTTTCTCCAGGTTTCTCTCCTCAGCAAAGGGTTCCTCTTGTTTGTACAAAAGTGATCTAATTTCTTGGGATCAGGGTCCCAATATTTATACCTCAAAATCCTTTGTCCTTTGAGGGCAGAGGGGCCTTTGTCTAGTCCAACCCAGTTCTGGAGCGCTCTGTTTATATGACTCCTTCTCTGCCTTCACAGCGCAGGGCAGAGATATCAGCCGCACCACAGGAGGTGGAGCCAGCATTGTGGAGGAAATTCACAGCCCTATTAAGGTCCCAGGTGCAACTCCTCCCTTCCATCTAGATGCAGATCTCTTTATTCACCACTGGGCTGACTCATCCTGTCTCCTGAAATCCCCCAGCCCCTGTCACTCAAACTCCAGACAAGGAATACACAACCTAGCAGAGACAGGCTTGGATAGTTAGACACGAAAATACCTACTTTCTAAAAGTGGTATTTTTAAACACAGAATGTTAAAACCAACTTCACTAAAATATGTATTTTATTATTCTGAGTTCATTCATACTAAATTCGAATTTCTACCATGTTCCCTGAGTCAGTTAGGATTATAAGAATGGAATAATCTAACTGCCCATTCTGGCCTATGGAGAACAGGTAGCCTTGCAATAGTGAAAAACGAAAATGGCTGTAATTCACTATTAGGACATGCCACACATACCAGGGCATGTCCTGCCTTATACTTACAATGCATCCTCCCCGTGGGTCTACCATAGGGGTGTCTGATATGAAGAAAATGGAAGGTTTAGGGACCAGCAAGTGGGTGCACGTGCTCAGTCAACATGGCAGTACCAGACTGCAGAGGCTCTGCAATGGCAGGCCTTAGACACACTTTTACAGGTAGCTTCTGTGGGTGGCAAAACCAGTGCTGCAAGCCCACCAGCAGCATTTGGTTTACAAGCCCTGGACAATCCTGGTGCACTGACCTAGGGTCTGACAGGTAAACCAAATCAGCCAATCATGGAGTCACTTATCCATACATCAATTTACAATAGGGAGAGCATATGCACTTTAGCAATGATCAGCAGTGGTAAAGTGCCCATAGTCATAAAAACAACAAAAACAGGTCAGAGAAAATACAGAAGGAAGGCAAAAAGTTCAGGGATGACCCTGCAAAAAGGGCCAAGTCCAACAAATATGGATCATAATTATTAATCCCCCATGCTCTGCACCCAGGCAATGTATTTGCTAGAACAGAGAAACATTGAAAACCATCCCAAGTAATATCCTCTAAGGACCATGTTTCCTGCTTCATTATGAAATAACATTTAGAAATGTAATTCACCCAGTTCTGTGTTAGGGAATGGGGCCAGTCCTCTTTCCATGACCATGTTCTTTGTGTCACATGACTTACCTGGGTGGACTTAAGCCGCGTCTGCCCTTCCTTCAGTGCTTGGTATCTATCCTTGTTGGTTTTGGGTTCCGTGCCTGGGGTTGGTTTTTGGTGTCTCCACTGTTCTGCTCACGGGCTCGTGGGCTGGTCATTTGGATGCTTTGCTGTTCTTGTTCCTTTCCCGGTTCCCCAGCGTAGACCCTTCTCTTCCCTCTACCTCGGCTCTAGCGGTGATTCTGGCGTTTCTCTGGAGGACAACTTTGCTAGGGTTCTGGGGCTCCAGTTCCCTTTCGCCTTGTCAAGTGATCCAGTGATACGGCGTCAGTGTCAGCAGATCTCCGTCTTGGTGCGGCAACCCGGACAAGAGACGCTTGGGACTTCCTTGTTTTAGTGTATCCTATCGGCTTCGTTTTGCCGATTCGGACGTTTTCCTGTTACTTCCTGGTTTGCATAGCCCGGTGAATGGAGAACGCGCTGAGGCTATACACTGCTCGTTTACTTCCCGTATTCTGCCTCTCCAAGTCTCTGTTTCTTAAACGATAAGAGAGGGGTTTTTTTGTGTCGCTTAGACGACTTTTTCCCCCTCATTGCGGGTTTTCTTTCTTTGACAAAGGGATTGTTTAGGAGTTCCCATCGTAGTACTGGCTCCCCTCCCTTTCCCTCTTTCTTTGGACATTGAACCCACTTACTGGATGTCTCCATAACGAGCACGCTGCACTCCACACAGGTAAGGAGGTTGTTATGTGTTTATGGGGGCATGGTCATGGACAAAGGGTTATGAGGGTTGTTATAGTAAAAAGAGCAGATTAGTAAAGCATTGTATTGTTCCATAGGTGCAGAGCTGTGGAGACAAAGAAGCCCCTGGCCTATACCACGTGGGTGGACGCAATCATCTTTGTGCTTTCCCTTTGTTTCTCTTTTTTCCCGCCCCTTCCCTTGGCTCGTTTGCTCACTCATTGTTTATCAGCCAGTGAGTGGCATATGAGTAGGGGTAGTGGATCGGGCCATACTTCGCTCCTGCAGTGTACGGGCATTGGACGTGGAAACCAACAGAATACCAAGCCCAAGATTTACAACACTGCCTGAGCGAAAATGGATGAGCATTTAGGAGGGGCTGCTAGTGTTCCTACTATGCAGGATTTGATGGGAGCTATAACGGCTTTACAAAATCAGGTACAGGACTTAATACAGGAGAATGTGGGATTGAAGCATGAGTTGGGGGCAGTGAAGACCAGAGAACAGTTACAACAACGTGGGCAAGGGCCAGTCATACAACCTGCGACCTTTCAGTATACAGGAGGGACAGGACAGGGTGCTACTGGTGGGATTCCCTTAGCTGTTAGCGTAACAACCCCTGTTCCGGTACCTTTAGCACCCCCTGAGAGGTTTACAGGAGAGATTGAAAAGTTTGGTTCATTCATGAACCAATGCCAATTGCATTTTATGTGCAAGGCTAATGCCTTCCCTGATGATTCCGCCAAAGTTGCTTTTACCATCTCGTATTTGGCTGGCACCGCTGCTCAATGGGCTATCCCTCTTGTCAATAACGATGACCCTGTGTTGTATAATTACACTGCCTTTAAGGAGTTGATGCGGGGATTGTTCGCTGAGCATGCTTTTATGCAGGCTAGCGATGCAGAGCTACTGAACTTACGGCAGGGCAGGCAGGATCTGTTAACGTATATTTCAACATTCAACAGGTTGGTGTCTGAAACTCAGTGGCCAGTGGCAAAGAGGACTTCCTTGTTTTATCAGGGTCTTAGTGAGGACCTTAAGGATGTGGTTTCTCAGGTTGTAGATACCCCTGACGATTGTGCTGCCTTTATAGATCTTGTAGTGAAATTAAATCATCGATTGTCTGAGAGACGCGGGGATCGGAATCGATTCCAGGGGTCTCGGGGAAGTTATGCTAAGCCGGAGACGAGGCCTGGTGGGGAACCGAAGAATGTGTCGGAACCAATGGAAATAGGTGGGTAAGAGGCCCTTTGACTTTGGTGGAGAAGAAACGACGAAAGGAACTGAATTTGTGTTTATATTGTGGTCAGGGAGGCCATTATGCAAGAGAATGTCCAGTGAGCCCTCTGGGGTTTCATCCTGCAAGAAGGTAGCCTGTATACATCATGTAGATGGTCCTGTTTGTAAGAATGAAACTCTGGGAACGTATGAGGTCTTGGGTGTCATTGATCGTGTGCCTAGACATTTCATTATTGCCGCCTTTCTTTTGCTGTCTGATAACAACAGGGTGCCGGTGTCGGTATTATTGGATTCCGGTGCCACAGGGAATTTTATAGATATTTCTTTGGCAGAGAAGTTAGAGCTCCATTGTTGTTATAAAAAGCAGCCAGAGCCAGTGAGGGCGATAGATCGAACAGAGCTGACCTCGGGTTCCATTACACGTCAGACAGCTCCTTTGCGTTTGCTGTGTGAGAACGGACATTCTGAGCTGGTATGCTTTGACTTGATCGATACGCCATCCTTTGGATTGGTGTTAGGAGTGCCTTGGCTTCAGGAGCACAATCCCAGGATTGATTGGGTGAAACGTTTAGTAACCCTGGACTCCATACATTGTGTGAAGCATTGCAATCAGGAGGCGAATGAAGGGGTGTCCCCTTTATTTTGTGCACTAACCAATGTAGTCTCTGTTCCAGTACAGAATGCGGCATATAGGGATGTTTTTGATGAGGTACAGGCTCAGGGTCTTCCGCCTCATCGGTCTTTTGATTGTAAGATCAATTTGGTACCCGGGGTTCCACTGCCGTGTAGTCGTATTTACGCGCTTTCAGAACCGGAAGAGATGCATCTCAAGGAATATCTGGACGAGATGTTACGGTTGGGGTTCATTCGTCCCTCTAGTTCTCCTGTGTCCTCGGCGATCTTCTTTATTCCAAAGAAGGAGGGCACGTTGCGCGCTTGTGTGGACTATAGGGCCTTGAATAAAGCCACGGTGAAGAACAAGTACCCTCTTCCACTCATCCCTGTGCTATTAGATCAGCTGAGAAAAGCAACGGTTTTTACCAAACTGGACTTGTGCGGTGCTTACCATCTGATACGCGTTCGTCCCGGGGATGAGTGGAAGACGGCGTTCAAAACCAAACATGACTTGTTCGAATATTGCGTAATGCCGTTTGGCTTATGTAATGCGCCAGCAGCCTTTCAGTTCTTTATTAATGAGGTCCTCCGTGATTATCTAGATGGAAGTGTCATCGTCTATCTAGATGATATACTGATTTTTTCTGAGACCAGTGCTGACCATCCGGAACATGTGACACAGGTGCTGCAGAAATTGCGACAACATCATCTGTATGCTAAATTAGAGAAGTGTCAGTTCAGCACACATACGGTGGAGTTCCTGGGTTTCATTATTTCAGCAGGAGGAATTCAGATGGACCCCAGAAAGATAGACGCTATCGTTACTTGGCCTATACCTTCATCAGTCAAGCACATCCAGGTGTTGTTGGGGTTCGCCAACTTTTATCTGCGTTTTATTTCCCATTTCTCCGACATTGTGGCACCTATGACACGATTGTTAAGAAAGGGGGTTCCCTTTGTTTGGTCTGCTGAGGCTCAGGACGCTTTCCAAACGTTATTGAGGACGTTTACAACAGTACCCGGTTTGGTACATCCTGATCCTGCCCTGCCGTTGTTTGTGGAAACGGATGCTTTGTTGTGCGCTGTTGGTGGGGTGTTGTCCCAAAGAGATACAGAGACTGGTCATATGCACCCCATTGCCTTCTTTTCAAAGACTTTGTTGCCAGCGGAGCGTAATTATACCGTGGCTGAGAGGGAGTTGTTGGCTGTTAAATTGTCCTTTGAGGAGTGGCGACATTATTTGTGGGGAGCTCGGCATACCATTACGATCTACACCGATCACAAAAATCTGGAGTTTTTCCGTTCTGCTCGTGCTTTGACACCACGCCAAATGCGGTGGGTTCTTTTTTTAACGAGTATGACTTCGTCATAACTTATAGACCCGCAGCACAGCAGATCAAATCAGATGCTCTTTCCCGGATTCACATTGATCACAGGGATGTTGGACCTGCGAAGGACGACAGACCTATGATCGATGGTGATAAGATTATAGGGGTTACCATGACCAATGACTTTCTCTCAGATGTAAAGGAGCAATTGCGTCAGGTAGATCTGGCACCTTGGTTAACGTTGCCCCAGGTTTTGGTGAAGGATGGGTTATTGTATCATGAGGGTCGGTTGTTTGTTCCCCCTGACTTGAGGGAGTTGGTGCTACAATGGTGTCATGCGTCGGCGTTGGTGGCGCATCCTGGAGTGCAGAAAACAAAAGAGCTGTGTTTGCGGGGGTTTTGGTGGGATACAGTGGGTCGAGACATTCAGGGTTATGTGGCAGCTTGTCCTGTTTGTGCCACTAGTAAACCCTCCCATAGCAGACCATCTGGTTTGCTGCAGCCCTTGGAGGTACCTCCGGCTCCTTGGCACACCATTAGCATGGATTTCGTTACTGATCTTACCTCCGTGGGTGGATTTACTGCTATTTTTGTGGTAGTAGACCTGTTCACAAAAATGGCACATTTCGTCCCATTAGCCAAGATCCCTACTGCTAAAGAGATGGCCATGGTATTTATGGCGTCTATTGTGAGGATACATGGATTGCCATCAGCGGTAGTGTCCGACAGGGGGGCTCAATTCGTGTCCCATTTCTGGACGGAGCTTTGTTCAGTGCTCAAGGTGGAAATAAGGTTGTCATCAGCTTATCACCCGCAGTCCGACGGGCAGACTGAACGTACCAATCAGACCATGGAGCAATATTTGAGGTGCCTTGTGTCATCATTGTCATGTCATTGGGTGACGGCTCTTCCTGTAGCGGAGTTTGCTTATAATAACAGTCTGCATTTCGCGTTGGGTATGACGCCTTTCTACTGTTCACTGGGGTATCATCCTAGGGCATTAGCCATCCAACCCACGAGGCGTGTGCCAGCCATTGACGACGTGTGTAAGTGGATGAGTGACATCTGGGATGTAGCTCGAGTGCAGTTGCTTAAGGCGAAGGCTGATATGAAGACGCAGGCAGATAAGCACCGGGCGCCTGCTCCTTCTTACCGGGTGGGGGACCGGGTTTGGTTGGCTACTCGTAATCTCAGGCTGCAGGGGTCCCGTAAATTGCAGCCCCGATATGTGGGTCCTTTTCCTATTGTGCGGGTGGTTACTCCTGTGGCTATGAAATTGGGGTTACCTGGGGAGTATAGGGTCCATCCTGTGTTCCATACTTCTCTGTTAAAACGGTTTGTGCCTTCTCAACAGGCATTGCCGCCTCCTCCTCCTCTGCTAGTTGATGGTCAGGAGGAGTTTGAGGTTCATGCTATTTTGGACTCACGACGTAGGAGGGGTCGCTTATACTACCTGGTGGACTGTAAGGGCATGCTCCCGAGGATCAGACATGGGAGCCTGCTGGGAGGGTTCATGCTCCCCGGTTGGTTAGGTTGTTTCATAGACAGCATCCCTCTAAGCCTCGTCCGGTGGGGAGGATTGTTGGGGGGGTACTGTTAGGGAATGGGGCCAGTCCTCTTTCCATGACCATGTTCTTCGTGTCACATGACTTACCTGGGTGGACTTAAGCCAGGTCTGCCCTTCCTACAGTGCTTGGTATCTATCCTTGTTGGTTTTGGGTTCTGTGCCTGGGGTTGGTTTTTGGTGTCTCCCCTGTTCTGCTCACAGGCTCGTGGGCTGGTCATTTGGACGCTTTGCTGTTCTTGTTCCTTTCCCGGTTCCCCAGCGTAGTCCCTTCTCTTCCCTCTACCTCGGCTCTAGCGGTGATTCTGGCGTTTCTCTGGAGGACAACTTTGCTAGGGTTCTGGGGCTCCAGTTCCCTTTCGCCTTGTCAAGCGATCCAGTGATACGGCGTCAGTGTCAGCAGATCTCCGTCTTGGTGCGGCAACCCGGACAAGAGACGCTTGGGACTTCCTTGTTTTAGTGTATCCTATCGGCTTCGTTTTGCCGATTCGGACGTTTTCCTGTTACTTCCTGGTTTGCAGAGCACGGTGAATGGAGAACGCGCTGAGGCTATACACTGCTCGTTTACTTCCCGTATTCTGCCTCTCCAAGTCTCTGTCTCTTAAACGATAAGAGAGGGGGGTTTTTGTGTCGCTTAGACGACTTTTTCCCCCTCATTGCGGGTTTTCTTTCTTTGACAAAGGGATTGTTTAGGAGTTCCCATCGTAGTACTGGCTCCCCTCCCTTTCCCTCTTTCTTTGGACATTGAACCCACTTACTGGATGTCTCCATAACGAGCACGCTGCACTCCACACTGGTAAGGAGGTTATTATGTGTTTATGGGGGCATGGTCATGGACAAAGGGTTATGAGGGTTGTTATAGTAAAAAGAGCAGATTAGTAAAGCATTGTATTGTTCCATAGGTGCAGAGCTGTGGAGACAAAGAAGCCCCTGGCCTATACCACGTGGGTGGACGCAATCATCTTTGTGCTTTCCCTTTGTTTCTCTTTTTTCCAGCCTCCTTCCCTTGGCTCGTTTGCTCACTCATTGTTTATCCGCCAGTGAGTGGCATATGAGTAGGGGTAGTGGATCGGGCCATACTTCGCTCCTGCAGTGTACGGGCATTGGACGTGGAAACCAACATTCTGGTCCAACAACTTAGAGTGCGACCTACAATGTTCCATAAAACCAGCCAAATCAAGGACTCCTTGCAGTGAGTCACTTCCAGATGTGTGATAAGTTTAAAAGATAATCACAAACCTTTGGCATATCTGATCTACTCTTATGCAAGATGGTATCAACTAACTGTCAATTCATCCCATCTAAGTCCGATAAGGGGGAAATTCTATTGCCAGTTATAAAAGGCAATCGAACAATAACTGCCCCAGTGGGTGGCAGACATCGCTGTGGCACAGACTTCAATCTGAGTTGTGGGGTTTATTAAAAAAAACTTGTGGTACAATATTAATACTAGTGTCTACTGTAGCATAGAACCAACTGGGCTATACGTGGGTACCTGTAATTAAGAATAATACAGTCCCTCTCAAGATTCTTTATCCAAGGACCAATCTATGCTACCTTCTTTGCCAACAAAACATCATTAATTTCCGAAATCTGAAAAATTGAGTGTAGAAATAGCCAGTGGCAAACCTTATTTTTAAGTTGGAAGGTAGATTCAATATCAATTTGTGGCAATGGGCGAATGTTAGTGAAGGCAGCCACATAAGGGCAGCAATCCGGAGGGAGATTTCAATGTGGCTGATATGACCTAAATGGACAGATTCTAATTACATATTCACAACCAAAGGAGTTTCCCTAATCCTCAGTTCTTCGCTTAGATTGATGTCCTGTGTTCTGAGGTTTCTGAAGAATGGAGAAACTGGTATCACAGCAAGCTGCAGAATTGTCATTGATGGGTCTTATAGGTGACATCAGGGCAGTGCCTTCTGAAGTTACAGCATTATTTGTTGCCTCCTATGCCATCAGTAGCGGTCATTGTCCCCTCCCTGCATGCCTTAATTAGTTCCTGAACATAAGATTCTAATCGCTTTCTCAATCAAAAGAGTAACACAGGCCTCAGCAACAATTTTGATTTCCTTCAGTAGGTGGCCCAAATTAAGATTTATGTTTTCATTAGCTGGGTTCTCAGGGAATTCATTCATTTCAGTAACCAAGGGATCTTCACTTGGGCACTTTGCAGAACGTTTTTTCACATTAACAATTTGCTTTCATTGTCTTTCCATTTTTGCCGCAGGCCTCCATTCCCTAACTTGTGTGATGACCAAATCATTTAAACTCATTCTCACCAACAACTGATCTTGTGCCACCACATCCTTGGTAAGTCTACTGCAGGAGGCCAAAAGTTCCTCTGTCACAGCTGGTGGCAAACCTGGATTTATGTGATGTTCACATAAATCCAGGAGAAGGCGCATTTCAGTAAGGTCGATTTTCTTGGAGATGACCCCAACTGCACTTACCAAAAGAGAGTCCAGGGTAGTGCCGCGGAAAACCTCACTAGGTTTCACTTTGTCTCTATCCCCTGACACTTTCCTTTTTCCCATTCCCCCTCAAGAGTTAGATGGCTTGAGTGTGTAGATGGTTACTACGTTATAGTAAAAATATAAAGACATCCCACCATATGGACAGTTAAAGGGATAAATAGCAAAGTCAGTTGCAGTGAAGAACAAGTTACCTTTGGAAACGCCTTATCTGGAAGAGGCAGGATCTAGCCATAGTCAAGGAAACTATCGTGTGAAACAAATTTTGAAAAAAAGGACCTCCAATCATAGAATGATGGAGAAAGGGAAAAAGAGAGGACAAAATGAATTCTGAAGAGCATCGCTAGAAAGACAAGAACAGTAAAAAGAAAATGCTCTTATACTGCGAACCTTGATAGATATATTTAATGCATCCTCTGAAATAATATAACAGAGACACTCATTGAAGAGAGAGAAGGAAACAGACAAGTACAGCCAAGAAGGTTGAACCAGGTCACCAAGAAGGGTGTAGGTTAATGCAGCAGCGTACACCATATAGAAGGCCAGCCAACCGTATGTGCAAAGCACACATATATATTTACTGAAGTAAAATACATCTACAAGAGATCCATTCAAGAGATAGGTTGATAGATGTATATAAAAAACATAGAAATGTACGTAGTCGCACGTCATACAGGATACAGCAAAAGTATATCCACTCCTCCGAAGGAAACTCATGTCCTCCACCAGTGAGCGAGAGGAGGATTAGAGGAGGAACGAGGGACACTCCAAGAAGAGAGGTAACCAAGGAAGAACAGAGATAATACATCCTACAGTCATAAAAGAAGAGGTTATGTCAGTAACTGAGGTGGAGACAGAAAGCCAAAGTTGGGAAACTGCAACACAATACCTCATAGAGCAGGATGTGGATGGCATCACCCATTACAGGAAAACAAGGGGCAACTGTCCAAGAACCAACGCCAGTGACTGAGGAAGGATGCCAGCAGGCGGAAGCAAGAGAAGTAAAGAATAACCAGCATGTGGAAAGTCCACCATGAAAGAGAAGAAGATGTCCGCCAAGGTAAACTAAGGGTCGGCGGAAACTAAGCTCAATAGATAGTCAATTATGATAATCACATATTGCCCAACATATGGAAGCAGGGGAAAGCAGGTAAGAAACCTGACCAACGCTTCTTGGAAACTTGAGGAAAGATAAGATAGAAAGGGAAACCCAGCCCCTTGTGAATTAAGGATATCAGACAAGGATCCAAACAATCAAGGGGACTAGATTCCCAGGTGAAGAGTACTGAAAGAAAAGCAGACACAACAACTACCCCACGGATGTGATGGCAGAGATGTATTTTTAAAAAGAATGCAAGAGGCAACAGCAGCGACCGTACCCCAAATAGGTGGGTAGAACCCCGAAAGGGTAAAAAGACAGACATGAACACCAGACTGCAGAAGATAAGCAGCATCAGTGGCACAATAAAGGAGAACAAGTGGGGATGGAGGGGGAGGGGTCCCACACAAGAAAACAGTGCCTAGGCACAAGTGAAATAAAACTCCAACAAGATGCCAATACCATAAGGGCAGCAGGGAGAGGGAGTCGTGGAACCCAGGCTCAAACCAAGAGGAACATAATATGAGCAGGAGAAAATCCATGTGTCTCACTGAGTAAAACAGAACCAAGAGAAGGTCCACACCAAAGAGGGTTGAAGACCGGAACAAAAGATAACCAGAAAACCAAAAGATAACCAGGCTAAGATCATGCCTGCCTATGGTACCAGTGTCTCCTGTATGGAGGGGGCAGAGAAAAGAAGAAATCGAGTCCCTATAATGGATACTAAGTGTACAGACCGCCTCTAAGGCATACAAAATAAGGACCCGAAAACAGAGAACAAGGCTACAGTGCATCAGCACAATGGAACAGAAAACCCACCACAGAGTAAGCATTCAGGTAGGAAAAATCAAGTATCTGGAAGAAGTCGTAAGAAAAGACTCCCACGAGACCGCAAAGCAAGATGTGTTCCAGATGGCTGGAAATTAAACCTGACACTGACAGCATAATTAAGAAGAAAAGTACCTGAGGAAAGCAGGAACACCACAACTGGTGTTAAACTGGAAGGGAGAGAGTACTCTACCCTGTGAAGTTGGACAAGAGACAAAACAAGGGGAAACAAACTGTCCCGGACAACCTTAGAAGAAGGAATAGTTAAGACTCCGCACCACCATGACTATCTCTGAACCAGCAGTCGGCATGCGTGCCAAAAAGGGAGGTGCCATCAAAAGGCATGTTGATTAAAGTAGTTTGTACAGCCTCCAAAAATCTGGAAGTACACAACCATGCACACCGATGTAGAGCTATGGAAGAGGCCATAGCCCGACCAACAGAATCAGTGGTATCCATACCACAGCGGATGCTGAGAGTGGCAGCTTGCTGCCCCTCACACACCAGGGGAACAAGAGCATTCTGGCCTTCCACTGAGTCCCACAAGGCATGGGAGAAGCAGGTGAGGACACAAAAAGTTTTCAGAGAGCAAAGAGGAGTGCTAGAAGAGAAAATATGCCTACCACAAGCGTTGAATTTCCTGGCCTTTCTCTCCGGAGTGACAGAAGAGAGAAAATCAATATTTTGGGTGGCCAAAGCAGGTCGAACCACAAAGCTCCTAATAAAGGGATGTCTAAGGAGACAGGAGGGACCCCCTGGGGCTTGGTGATGCCTGCAAGAAATAGAGCAATCCAGAGGGGGCCCTCTTTCAGGTTTAGCTCAAGCGCCCAGTAGGATATAAAAAAGGAATACTTAAGGAACACTATAAGGAAGTACAGGCTCAACGTTATACTGGTCAGGACATAGGATGCCAAGTAAAGGGTCTGTTGACAATTCCACAAAAGAAAGTTGTAAATCCGGCATGACCAAAACTCGATTGAGCATGTCCACCAGAGCGGAACTCACCTTTGTAGTCAAACCAGGAGGAGTGAGGGGCCTGGAGAAGATTTCAAGCCACTTGCATCACCCAAGTCAAATAACCAGTTAAACTGCATATCGGGTGAAGCTGTCTACAAAATGGGAAGTGGACACACCAAACTGTCTTCAGTGCTTCCACAACCATGGTCCTCAGAAGGAAAAACCAGGAGTAAGGGAGTCTAACAGGCGGTTGGCTCCATTGGCCTCACATCTGACGTCGTAACTGAAGCTGGTCAATGTTGAGAAGGCGATGCCTCTACATTGGAATGAGTGTCAACGGCACCACTAAGACTGGCAGACAAGAGTCCGACTCCAACATCGGAGTTGGCAGACCAGAAGCAAGACCCAAAGGTGGGAGCTGCGATGGACTGTGCACCGGTGTTGCTAAGATGTCAGACACAGGAGGCCGACCTGAAGCCGGCGGGGTCACAGGCACGACCTCATGCACTTATGTGGGGCCCGAGGGTGCTCCAGAGGGAGGTGATGATCCAAGATTAGAATGATGAGTTTGAAAATATTGTCCCATCTGGGTGGACCCATGCCCCGACACTTCAACAGAAGAGTGGGGACCAGCGGTAGGCGACAAAGGTGGGTGGCACCGCGACTTCAACCGCTGATGCCGAGACTTACCACCGGACATCAAGGGAGATTGATGCCTGCAGGAACGGCTCCTAACTTGGACGCGTGGTCGGTCTGTTGAGTGCATAGGGTATCGAGGACAAAGAGAAGACTTTGATGACTGTGAGATCTGCGCTGCAAGGAGCTTGATACGACGTTCCCTGGGCACTTTCGGTTGGAGCTGGCAACAGGAATCACACTCTTTGGAGTCATGGTGCTCACCCAAGCATCACATGCAAACCGAGTGAGGGTCCGTGGCAGACATCTGTCATTCACAGGATTCACAAGGCTTGAACCCCGAGTACACTTAACAAAGGAGAAAAACGAGGCACACTGCTGCGTTGATGAAAAAATGTGAAGTAGTTTGAAAAACGGGCGGAGGAACTAAACAGTGTGGAAAGAAGGAACTGACCTCAGCGTCTGGGGAGGGCTTATATGGACTGCATTGATGTCATATTCGGTGGACGATGTCGCCCTCTACCAATGTGCAGAGGTACTGCTGACAATATTTGTGGATCCATTCTGGCACCAGGGGAGGGTTCTAAGACAAGGAATCTGTGGCTAGATGTCTCTATCAGATACCTAACGCATGGGAAAGAAAGTTGCTCACCTCTAGAGTTGATGTTCATAAAAAGCCTATAGCCAAGGGAGGTGGCCCAGCCTTGTTTGGTTGCAGACAGGCGCCGATGGGCATGGTCTTGGCCTGGTCTTCGCCCGGGTATGAGTCCAGGCACATCCCGTGCTGCAGGCTGATTGCCACAATTTTCTAGACCCCGGCCTCACCTCCTGTAGCAGTGAAGCAATGTATGCTTTGATATCCTGCCCAGCCAAAGTGCAATATGCCTTTGAGCTGCTTATTTTTTTAACATGGAAAAGTAAAGTGAATTATGTTACAATCTTGCTAGAGGAAACCAGTGTGAAAGGAAAGGTTGTAGGATGTAATTTTTGTGTAATACCCAACAAAATATAAATACCTGTAAATGAACTGTACACATACAGGCATTAGGAAAGCACAAATGAAATCACATGCTCTTGTTATTCTGAAGTGTGATTGAAACCTTTAGTAGGACCAAAACAAATCAGGACACTTTACTTGGTGATGAACACATGATAAATATTAACTGAAATCCAATTTCCACCTATAATCATTTGTGCACAATGTACTTCTATCAGTAGAACTGTATGTATATGCAAAGTTAGTGGCCATTCAAATTGAAAATGTGTTGCCTGTAAATGACAGTGCGGTACCATGATGTTTTCGTTACATTAAACAAATTGCCCGCCTCATGTCCATTAAAGATAGGTAGGTCACAACATTTTGTAGTACTTAAAACTCAGGTTGTGGTTCTAAAAGGTTTGGGAAGCACTGCTCTATAACAAAGTACTTAAACTGCACAGTTACTCCTGGGGCAGTCTCAAATTTTCATGTTGGTTTTGGCCACATTATTTGGAACCACACAGCAACAATGGAAAGTCAGTAAGCAGCACACAACTTGCCCGCAGCAACAGAGGCACCTAAACAAAAGGTTAGATCATGAAAGCACAACCACTTTGCAGAATGCCTGCTGAATCCACACCACCAGAGGAGCTGAGTCAGGATCTTCACTTCCTCAGAGATGGGAGTACACCTAAGACAATGTTGACTCCTGTTGGTTTGAAGTCAGTGTGCCGATGGAAGTTAGGCTGCCGAACTCTTCACTTATCTGAGTCTCCAGGGGCTTTGCAATGCATAAATACAAACCATAGAATTACAAAAAAGAACGGCTAGTTAATATGAGGGGCGCTCCTCTCGAGAACAGACAAATATTTTGGCTAATGGGGATTGGTGTTTCTCTTGTCCTACCACCACTCAGAACTAGATAACAGAACAGGAACAGGATGGTAGGTAACAGGGCATTCCAACCCAGTCTCGTTACCTATATAAGTTCAGTCCTGAGGGATGGCAACCGACAGAGGTGGCTGGCATGGATCGGGGGTGTTGAGGAGGGTGAGAGCCCTAGGGGATAAATAAAAAATTAAATTATATTTACCTCCTTGCCGCGTCCTCTTCGCCGCGTCCTCCTCGTCACGTCTTTCCTACTCATCCCTCCGGCCGGAACACAAAGCATCCAGGCTCCCCTGAGACCATTAAAGTGATGCAATGCAGCATTGTGATTGGTCCAAGCACGGTGGTTTGGCGCTCGGACGGAGACTGGGAGCCTGGGCATGTTCACCATTGTTAGATCTGGGGGTCTCTAGTTGGCAATGGTATTCACCTTTGTCCAAATAGGGACCCTTACTTCTAAGTCGGGATAAGGGTATTACACTCCTTAATAACCCCTGCTCACCCCCTGGTAGCTTGGCAAGAGCAGACAGGCTTATCTCTGAGACAGTGTGTTAAGCATTTGTGAATATACACAGTAAAACAGTGAAAACACTACAGATGGACACAACACAGGTTTTATAAAAATAAGTATTCTTTATATAGACTTAACACAAGACCACAAACGACAAAAATCCACAATATTACACTTAAGATTGCTTAAAGATGATAAAACGTTGCTTAGTTCAAGTTGATGATAAATGGAACAAAGTTCTCAACAAAGTACCTGGATGCGTAACGCAAAGTAAACAAAAGGCTCGCAAAAGGGAAGATGCGTCGTGCCTCAATGGTTGCGCAGAGTAGGAGATGCGTGCAGAGGTGATGCGTAGATTCTCGGCCTGCAGGCCCGTTGCGGTGCGCAAGATGGCGCCTTGATGCGATGCGATGATCCGGTTACGATGCAAGAAGATGGCGCCCTTGGTGCAGCGATGCAATGACGATGCGTAGACGCCCTGGCAGCCTTGCGAGAACTCTGTACTTTGGAGCCGCGACAGGCCCTGCGATACGCTTCTCCGGTGATGCGACAGCAGGCAGCTTCGATGAACACACGCTTCCAGGGAGATGTGGCGAAGGCTCGCTTCTCTGGCGAAGCGACAATTTCAGCTGCGGCGGCGACACACTTCCTCTCGATGCGTCGCACTTCCAGCTCCCAGCGACACGCAAATGCCTGGAGTCCGAATTCCCAGCAAGGAAATTCAGAGGGGAGCTGGAGATGAAGTATTTTATCCCCGAGACTTCAGCAGGAGGCAAGCACAGTTCAAGCCCTTGGAGAATATTCTGTAAATGATGAAAGTCCTTAAAAAGTTCCATCTCCTTTCCTTGGCAATGAAACAACCACTGCAGGCCAACCCACTGGCAGAGGGGCATTAAAACTCCTGCAGCTTCTTTGGTTCTTTTCCTTGGCAAAAGGTTTCTTGTTCCAGAAGTGATCTAATTTCTTGGGATCAGGGTCCCAATATTTATACCCCAAAATCCTTTGTTCTCTGAAGGCAGAGAGGCCTCTGCCTAGTCCAAACCAGTTTCTGAGCACTTTGTTTACATGACTCTCTCCTTCCTCTCACTGTGCAGGGCAGATACATCAGCTGCCCCACAGGAGGTGGAGCCAGCACAGGGGAGGGAAGGCACAGCTCTGGAGCACTTTGATGACATGATTCCTTCTCTCCTCTCACAGTGCAGGGCAGAGACATCAGACAAGCCACAGGAGGTGGAGCCAGCATTGTAGAGGGAAGACCTAGTCCTATTCAGGTCCCAGGTGCAACTCCTCCCTCCGGGCTGCCCCAGCCTGTCTCCTGGAATCCCCCAGCCCTGTCAGTCACAAACCCAGACAAGGAATACACAACCTAGCAGAGGCAGGCCTGGACAGTTAGGCAAGAAAATACCTACTTTCTAAAATGGTATTTTCAAACACAGGATATTAAAACCAACTTTACTAAAATATGTATTTTATTATTCTGAGTTCAGTCATACTAAATTCGAATTTCTACCATGTTCCCTGAGTCAGTTAGGATTATAAGAATGGAATAATCTAACTGCCCATTCTAGCCTATGGAGAACAGGTAGCCTTCAATAGTGAAAAACGAAAATGGCTGTAATTCACTATTAGGACATGCTACACACATCAGAGCATGTCCTACCTTATACTTACAATGCACCCTGCCCTTGGGCCTACCATAGGGGTGTCTAATATGAAGCAAAGGGAAGGTTTAGAAACTGGCAAGTGGGTGCACTTGGCCAAGTCGACATGGCAGTGGTAGACTGCACATAGGCCTTACAATGGCAGGCCTGAGACACACTTTACAAGCTGCTTCTGTGGGTGGCACAACCAGTGCTGCAAGCCCACCAGCAGCATTTCATTTACAAGCCCTGGGCACACATGGTGCACTGTACTAGGGACTGATAGGTAAATGAAATAACCCAATCACGGAATAACCAATTAGTACATTAATTTAACATATGGAGCACTTGCACTGTGGCACTGGATAGCAGTGGCACAGTGCCCAAAGCATATAACCAGCAAAAACATTTCAAAACAGAGGAGGCAGTCCATCAAAATGGAAGGGAGACTCACGCCAATGATGCCAGGTCTAACAACCACCCGGGCTCTAAAGCAGCATGGGTGGAGAACATGCTAAGTGCGCATGAATGTTTGGCACATTCATGCGCACTTAGGGTGTGAAAACCACATCTCCTCTCCCCTGATCTATCAGCAGAGCAGCTCTGCATCATCAGCAGAGCAGCCCCACCCTGCTCCGCCTGGTAAAGCTGCCTCGCCTGCAACAGGAAAGAATAAATGATAATAACATTGTTATTATCATTTTATTTTTCCTTACACTGCTGAAAAGCAGTGGGGAGACTCTGCGACAGCCTAGCGCAGGAGCCATCACTGGTAACAGAACAGATTTGAAGGATTGAAGGTGTCCTGATTGCGGTCTTGGCTCTCTTTTCCAGGCAAGTGCAGATGAATTGAGAGTGATATTTAAGCATAACAAAGTCTCAGGATATGGAATGCTAATCTAGGCTAAGGAGGAAATACCAATATTACACTGAAGTTTCCATATAAGTAAGAACTTGTGTGTGGCACAAGAAGGGTATTCTCATATATAAGTCCATCACCTGGATGCTATGTTATGTTATCAGGTTCTTACCTGATCATGACTCGCTAGAATTCACATTGCCTTCAACCACAAACAGACCAACTTATCAGCTTGAGAGGGGAAACAGGCAAGTTATGATACACCTCTTTCGAAATTACCTGGAGATAATGCATGTTTGGCACATACCAACCTGTCAGAGACCATACAGATATTTGATTTATTTGTTGTGAATTGCTGGCACCCTTTCCCCCAAAGTGAGCACACACAAGAAATCCACCCTATTATTTTTAAAAGTCTTTATGTAAAGTCAACTTATGTGAAGATATATGGAAAAATATTAGTGCAAATATAAAAGGAACAATAGCAATTATATATAAACAGATTGTAAAAATTATAAAAGCAGGCAGCATGTCACGTTGTAGAAAATTCCCTTCAAATCTAGTCCTCCCTGATAAACACACCAGCACCAGAAGTCTGCCATTCTACAGTGGCAGTGGCAGGAGGTATGGATTGGGTCTGGTGGAGCAGGGAGGCGGGGGAAGGGGGTAAATAAAAAATAAAATTAAACAAACCTCCTCGCCACGTCCTCCTCGTCGTGTCTCTCCTCCTTGTCCCTCCGGCCACAACTGGAACAGGAAGCACTGAGGCTCCACTGAGCCTATCACAATGCTGCATTGAGGCATTGTGATTGGTCTGAGCGCTCTGATTCAGCGCTCAGATGGGGACTGAGAGCCTGGGCATATTTTCCACCCAGATTGCATTACAGCCTGTGTGAAGAACATGCTAAGTGCGCCAAACATCCATGCGCACTTAGGGAGTGAAAACCACTCCTCCCCTCCCCTGGTCTGTCAGCAGAGCAGCCCCACCCCGCCTGGAAAAGCTGCCGTGCCAGTAACAGGAAAATAATTTAATGATAATAACATTAAGTTTTCATCATTGTATTTTTCCTTACCCTGCTGAAAAGCAGTGGGGTGACATTCCTCAGCCTTAGAGGAGGAGACGCCACTGCCTTTCAATGAGCGGTCAGTATTCAAATATTTATCTTCACATGCCTGAAATTTGATATATTTCAATTGAGAGTCTGTCTGCAGAACAAGGCTGTCTACGTTGACATGTAAAGGCCTTTTGCAGCTATATTGAAAACTGCTCTGCTCCTCTAGAATTTTAAGTTTCCCTCACTCCTAACAATGTTGTGAGGGATCATTGAATATCATTTCTTAACATTATTTTGAAAACAAACCCTTGAAATACATGATCTAAGGTGGGAATAAAAGCATGGGAATTAATTACATATTCACTGTAGAGCCTATTTGCCTTTCTGCAACATCAATGTCTTAACTAAGATACATGTAGCACACATTATTATACAATAGTATATTACGATAATGAGCAAAACGCATATAAACTAATCAGCATATATATAGAGAAACTTGAGGCCCTAAGCTACAATAAGCAATGCACAATATAAGGGGATCTTAGGCATATGGGGCAAAAGAAATGCCAGGAGGAGGGAAGACAGATTTAGAAGGAGGGAGGCAAATGAGAACAGGTTTGGAGCTTTCCAGAGGTGTCTTGCTTGCTTCTTACCCATTCTTTCCCAGGAAAGAAAACAATACCAGGACGTAAGGGAAAAACTTCCCGACCTGAGGAATTTAGAACCCCGCCCATCTCCTAAACAATTAAGGACTATTTTTGTCTGAATAATTCAATCTCTGAAACGAGATTCGACTATTGTGTGTGATGGACTAATTAAAACCCATGAGTTATTAACTGAATATCCATATGGAATCATAATATCTGATAATGAAAGGGAAATCGGTTAAACATATTACTGTATACAAATAACTGTATGGTTTTGGTCACGATCAAACTTCCTTTGAGGTTGGCACGGGCTAGGTGCATGGTTGCCTGACCTAGCAGACATTTTGTGGCCACCTGATTTTGCTCTCTTTCGGGCGGTTCACTCTTTCCATTGGGCTCTGTCATGTAATTTAGCCAGCTTACTATGGGACCAATTAATATGGTGATCAAAAGACGGGCTATGTCTCAGTAAACAGATATTACATATTTATTCGCTATGCTTTTCTACAGGTTTGCGTCTTCTTGTCTTTTTATTTGTCCTGAGAAGGCCATAAATTGTCATTGCCAAAATGCGTCAACCTTTTTCATGGAAGGGGTCTTCCAAAAAACGAATGAAGATGTTCCATTGTATTGGATCTACGAGAAGGAAGGAAATCGGTGGAGTTCATCCTGCGTTCTCCTTCTCAGAGTGACTGCCTCGTGGGTGGACTTTAAAATTGACTAATTTAGTCGCCTTTAGTTGAATTGTTTAGAGGTATAAGAAAATATGTTTAATGTTGTATAAGATTTGTGGCTTTCATATATTTGTTTGTGGTGCATTTTGTGAAATGTTATACTTGAGAGTTTATTCATTCATGTAAATTTGGACAGATATATATATATTTAGAGACTGTGGGCTACTCGATGTGTAATAATCGGTAAGATTCATATTTGTCATTGCATTGTGACAAACACAGATTGAACATAATTGATCCGCACTATATACTGCTCTTTTATTTTTGCATACAAAAAGGGACATCATAGCAAACATGAGTAGGGAAAGGGGATGTGGCAGTCTAATATGAGAACCCGCCCCTCTCTGCAACAGAAAAACATTTCAACTAATATAACATAACATAACGTGGATTTATAAAGTGCACGTTCACCCCATTGGGGTCTCTCGGGGCTGAATAACAGATGTTTATTGTTACCCAACTCAATGGTACTCATTTTATCGACCTCAGATGGATGAAAGGCTGAGTGGATCCGCTGGGATTTAAACCTGTGACCTTGAGGTCAAACACAGGCCCCTGCAGTGGATGCATTAATCCACTGAGCCACCAGACCCAGCTAACAGGGATGGCTGTTCCTCTTGTCCCACTCCTCTCACTACTAGAGAACCAAACAGAAAAAGTAAGTTGGGGAATGGGGCAGTCCAGGCCCTTTGTCTTACCTGTCTGTAAAAACCCATTCCTGACAGGTGGCAACAGACCAGGTTTGGAGCCTTAAGAAGTGTCCTGCTGCTGCCTTCACTCCTTTTTAGAGACAAGGGCAGATTATTTAAAAGGGAGGAGGATGGAAGAGATTCAGAGGGAGGAGGAAGGTAAAACAAAACAGGGCTGGAGGATTCCACTGGTTTCCTCACTGCAGTCTTCTGTGTATATATGTATGTATGTAGAATTTCTAGAGCGCAAACCTAGCCAAATAGCAGCGGAGCGATGTACAGGGTCAAAAAGTCAATGATGATAGGAGAGGTAGCTAGTTTGTGGGCTGCCCTCTCTCCCTTTTCCAGGGAAGGGAAGAATACCTGGACCTGGAGGAAAAGACTAACTGACCTGGGGAATTTGAGTGTATACCAATCTCCTAAACGTAAAGCAGCTCATTTTGAGTAAATATTTCAATTCCTTAAATGAAATAAAACTATTGCGTGTAATGGCCTAATTGATATCCATGCGATATGAACTGAACTGATTACATACCTGTGTTCATAAAGTCAGCTTAATAAACCACTGTGTTCAAAGCAAGCATTTGTTTATACATCTTTAGGGCGAGGGGGGTCTTTTTGTGACCAAAAACACAATGTCCCTGTTGCACAGGGGATGAGTATATGCAGTCAGAAATACATTTGGGTTCTCTTGGGAATACAGGTAGGAACAATATTTCAGTTGGGTCTGTTTTGAGAGAACGTGTTTATCAAATCTGTTTTATCAGGAAGGACTTTAAAGACTATGTTTGATGAGTTGGAGTTTTTCAAGTAAACTTGGATATCTTGAATGTTTATACTTTTTTCTTTGACCACATCACTCAGAAGGTCTTGGTATAAGTTAAAGCAGTAGGGTGAGAATGCAGAATCATGTGCCATGTAATATTTTAGTGGTAAACTTGGTCATCTGAATGACTTCATTTGAACAAACTGAGATCTTAATGACAAGAAGAACTACTTCAGTGCGTGTCCTTCAACTCCATTCTGGTGGACAGGATGGCAAGAAGAAAGCACATGCTGATAAATGTTCTAGCATGACTAGGCACATGAGTACCCAATCTTGAATACATCATCCAGTATGGTAAAAGTAGCAGTTTCCACGATGCATTTTAAATGGAATATGCCTTGGTAGGTGTTAGTTGGATATATGTGTTAGGAGATATGTGCCTTCTCTTCTGTGAGTGATGCACTGACAAATTTGAAGTTTTTGAAAATTTACATTCTAAATTATTATTTCTAAGTTGGAAGCACAGAGCATTTAAATAAAAAATGATATACATTATTGATAAAGTGAGTTACCATGACTGAGCGTTACAAAGTACTCCTTTGTGTCTTAAACTGCAGTTTTTGATTGCCCTCAGCAGATGTGAATTTTCAACTGAAAGCACTGATCGAAGAAGATCCACAGAGGTATTTCCTTTAATATGGATTATGCAAATTCTTCTACTTTCCACCAGAAAACAGTACAGAACTTGATTTAAGAAATGGCAACTTTCTAATTAAAGGCATCTCTTTTGATTAAGCAAACCACTCCTATGTAAAACCTTCCAAATGTGTGTTATCTCTAGCAAAAACAGTGACGTTTCTTTACTGAATTGTTCACCATGGTTTTTCCGCTTTCGATTTGGTAAGAACCTATTTTCATTCCGAACAAAAATAGTGGTCCTAACATTATGTACACATCTGGTATAGTTTGCTCTATTTCACTTGAATTAATTCAGTATTTCTCAAAACCTTTAGTTATTACTGTTGACCAAACAACATAATACAGATCTATATCAGCCCCAGGCCCGGACGGGCTGCCAGCCGAATACTACAAGGCCTACTCGGACATCCTAATCCCGGAACTACTCAGAACATACTCGGCAGCATTAGAGGACTGGTCCTTGCCCAGGTCGATGAATGAGGCAACATTGGTGTCTCTCCTCAAGCCGGGCAGAGATGGCACGCTCCTCGGCTCATACAGGCCTCTGGCACTGTTGAACACAGATTACAAGATCCTAGCGTCGACCCTGGCCCGGAGACTGGCGGCCTTGGTACCTACCCTAGTGCATAAAGACCAGAATGGCTTTGTTCCAACGAGGTGCACCGCCCAAAACATTAGGAGGCTGTTCCGAGTGCAGGAGTACGCGGTCCAGAACTGGCCGAGATCGGGCTGCTTAATTTTAGACCTGGAAAAAGCGTTCGATTCAGTGGAATGGCCCTATCTACTGGCAGTGGTGCATAAGTTCGACCTGGGCGACGACTACATCGAGTTGGTAGGATTACTGTACAGGAGGCCTGAGGTGAGAGTACGCACGGGCAGACTGTTATCTGATACCATCAGAGTCAGGAAGGGCACCAGACAGGGCTGCCCGCTGTCCCCACTGCTTTTCTCGCTGGCGATGGAGCCTCTCGCCGAGATGTTGCGTAGCAGAGGCACACAATGGGGCATCCCACTAGCGGATGGCACACACATAATATCCCTGTACTCCGACGACCTACTCCTGTACGTCAGAGACCTTGACCACCTGCCGCTGGAATTATCGGACATCTTCCGAACATTCGAGATCATGTCGGGCCTAAAAGTCAACTGGGCCAAGTCGGGGGCGTACCCATTTGCTCCTAACACCCCAGACCCTGAGCTCAGGATCAACGGTGAGAGGTTGCCGTGGCACCAAACCACGTTCAAATACCTGGGAATACATATCTATAGAACTCCCCCGGACATCTTAGATGGAAATTTGACACGAGCCATAACATCTATCAGATCCCAAATCGCCTTTTGGAAGACTCTCCCCATCAATGTGCCGGGCAGAGTGACATTAACGAAAATGATCGTCCTACCCAGACTCTTATATTACATTGCAAACATTCCACTATACGTCCCGGTCCGCGCCTTCAGGGAACTAGAGACCATGATTAGAGACTTGATCTGGAACACAGGAAGACCCAGAGTAGCGCTGACGAAATTGTATGTTCCGATTAGCGATGGAGGACTAGCGGTCCCAAACCTGGAACTCTATTACCTGGCGGCGCAGCTGCAATGGGTAGTGGCTTGGCTATCAGGCAGACATCAGGAGGACACAGCCACAGCTGTGGACGCACTATCCTCATTACAGATACACTCCTTATCCCACCCGCTGACAGGCGCCAGGAAGCACACCCAACTACATGTAGCGGTGGCCGTAAAATGCTTCTCTCGATGCCTACGGCTTACCAAAACCACCACAACGTACGCCCCGGCGCTCCCACTCCTAGGCACCCCCAGGACCGCGACCATGGTCACGGAAACAGCCCTGGAGCACTGGACGTGCTCGGGAATAGAAACCATGGCGGACTTATACGCTGACGGCGCCCTGATCCCCTTCGCGACACTCGCTGCCGACACAGGGTTACCGGCGGGACAGTTCTTACAACACGCTTCCATAATCAGAGCGTTCACACAAAAATGGGGAAACATCACTGAAGAACCTCCCATACACCAACTGATACAATGCATTCACGTCATGGGGAATGGCACGCATGTGGTGCACTGGCTGACCCAAGCACTGCTATCGCACACACAACGCACCCTACAACCACTGCGGGATGAGTGGGCGGTAGACAGGGGGAAGGCCTGGACAGACAAAGAGTGGGCGGTGATACTGGCAAGCCCCAAGAACATCCCTCGAAACGCACGTTTCAAGCAGATCCAGTTCTACATATTGCACAGAGCATACCTCTCCCCAGACAGGATCAATCAATACTTCCCAGGAGCAGCGACAGGGTGCCCGAGATGCGAAACAGAAGGGGCGGACCTCCTACACGTGCTGTGGCAGTGTCTGCAGATCCAAACATACTGGCAGTCAGTATTGCCGATATTAGAGCGGAGCACGGCGATGCCGATTCCTCACACTTGGGAGGCATGCCTATTGGGTCTCTACCACAGAACCAAACACAACAAAGTGCCCTCCCGTTTTTGGGATCTTGGCCTTATCACGGCCAAGAGACTAATCACTATTATTATTATTATTATTATTATGCGTTCTTATATAGCGCTCGATTACCCGTAGGCATCTCGGCGCTTGCCTTGGGAACCCGTCCTGGCTTCCCCAAGGTGAAAGCCAGGCATCCCGCCGCGGGGGGGGGCCATAGTGGAGATTAAGCAGGCTAATGCCCAGAGCTGCAGAGTGTGAACCCGTGATTCGAGTGGGCACCGAAGCGAGAATTATCGAGTCCGTGGATATTTGGGCTCAAGACCCTGCCGCGTCGGGAATTGAACCCTGGTCCCGGGTCTGACCTCTGCTTCAGGGTCTGCCTCCTCTAACCAGTGAGCCACACTTCTCCACTCCACTCCACTCCTTCTCCACTAAACACTGGAAACGCGCAGAACCACCCATGACAGAGCACTGGCGCACCTCCATGGACAACTGGGCAAAAGCGGAAAGTATCTCCCTCCACAATGAAGAAACAGCAGGGTTGCGTAAGTTTCCCATTGCGGCACTCTGGGACGAAACACTACACTCCTTCCACAGAGAATACCAGACACCGGGAGACCCCGCAGGCGACACCTCCCCAAGCGGAGCACACGGAGACGGACGCACAGCACCTGGCACTGCTGATGGTGGTCCCACTGCCGACATTCCCATCAGATAGACAGGATGGGCACCGCCCCACATAACCCATCCCCCCCGCCCGCCCCACCCGCGACATATACCCACCGCCGATAACACATCACCCCCCCCGAGCTGGTGGGGCAACCATGGGCCGGCTACGACATCGCCTCTACACCCCCACTGCACAGACAAATGTCCATCATGCCACACACCACACACCTCCAAGTTTAGCAACCCCACACCCCCCCATTCTTACTATTTTTACTTTTCCTTTATTCAACGCTGACGAGGCTGGCATGACTGAGCTATAATTCCATCCTTATATTTCAATGTGATGTAACATCGTATTATATGCTTTGCTCCGAGACCAACGTATACACCTTTGAGCTACATGATACTGTATACTGTACAATTCATGTTTTCTTTTATTCTGTGAACCCAATAAAGGATATATATATAAAAAAAAAATGTAAAAAAATAATACAGATCTATATCTACTCGGGGAGTCGGTTGCTTTACATAGATGCTTATTTTGCTCTCAGAATTACAAGAATGTGTTAACAGTCAGATCCATTATTTTCTGTCTATCGAACTTCAATATTTTTTATCCAAAATGGAAGATGCCAGCAATAACTTCTCATTGATTTGATAACTTGATATGCAAATAAAAAAGAGGACAGCTTCTATTCTCGAGTGTCAGTTTATCTACTGGCTTTTCATTAGACTGATCATCAACCAGCTCCTCGATAATCAGAACAATAATTCTTATATTGCCATGATGGGGTTGCATGTCAGAATTCTGTTGTTAGGATACCGTCTGATAATATAATATTATGGCCCTAATATTGTTTACACAAAATATTGTCCCACTAGATACAATAGATTACTAATATTGAGTCCAAAGGGGCGATATTTTTGTAGTCAACATGTTATTTAGGACACAATATTTATGTCAGAATATTTTATTTATTTTACTTTATTGATAATTTGGATAATAAAATCTATCAACAAAATTCAGATTAAGCCGTTTGTTATCTGCATAGACTCAAGTAAATACATTTAAAATCACATCAAATGTTCTTAAGATCATTAAATCAATTAGTAAAAACGTTTGAATAAGAGAGTACATTGAAACTACAAATACTTGTAATAGATGTCAAGTCAAGTCAAGTCAGAGAATTTATATAGCGCACTACATACCCGGAGGGTTTCAAGGCGCTTAGGAAGGGGGAGGAGGATTACCTGTCAAATATCCACGTTTTAAGTTGCTTTCTGAATGCTAGGTGGTTCTGGGTAAGGCGAAGGTTAGCGGGGAGTGAGTTCCATGTTTTAGCAGCCAGGTATGAAAAGGATCTGCCTCCCATGGTGGTCTTGTTGATGCGAGGTACAGTGGCGAGGGCTTGGCTGGAAGAACGTAGTTGGCGGGAGGGGGTGTAGAAGGACAGTCGTGAGTTGAGGCATTCTGGACCGATGTCGTAGAGTGATTTGTGTGCGTGGGTAAGCAGTCGGAAAGTGATCCTCTTATTGACGGGTAGCCAGTGGAGGTCTTTAAGGTGACCAGAGATGTGTTCGTTGCGTGGGATGTCTAATATGAGTCTTGCTGAGGCGTTTTGGATTCGTTGGAGTTTCTTCTGGAGTTTTGCGGTAGTACCTGCGTAGAGGGTGTTTCCGTAGTCGAGTCGGCTCATGACCAGAGCGTGGGTGACTGTTTTCCTTGTTTCGGAGGGGATCCAGCGAAATGTTTTTCTGAGCATGCGAAGAATGTTGAAGCAGGAAGAGGATACGGCGCTGACTTGTCTGTTCATTGAGAGTGAAGAATCCAGAATGATGCCTAGGTTCCGTGCGTGGTCAGTCGGGATGGGTGCTTTTCCGAGGGCTTCCGGCCACCAGGAGTCGTCCCATGCAGAGGGGGATGTACCTAAGATGAGGACTTCTGTTTTGTCTGAGTTCAGTTTCAGACGGCTTAGTTTCATCCATTCGGCAACTTCTTTCATTCCTTCGTGTAGGTTAGTTTTGGCGGTGCTGGGGTCATTGGTGAGGGAAAGAATCAGTTGAGTGTCATCCGCGTACGAGATGATGTTGAGGTTGTGTTGGCGTGCTATGGCCGCGAGGGGGCTCATGTATACGTTGAAGAGGGTGGGACTGAGTGAGGATCCTTGTGGTACGCCGCAGATGACTTCAGAGGCCTCGGACTTGAATGGTGGAAGGCGGACTCTCTGGGTTCTTCCGGTGAGGAACGAGGTGATCCATTCAAGTGCTTTTCCTTGGATTCCGATGTTTCTGAGGCGTTGTAAAAGGGTGCTGTGGCAGACTGTGTCGAATGCTGCAGAGAGGTCGAGGAGGATGAGGGCGACTGTGTCTCCATTGTCCAGTAGAGTTCGAATGTCGTCTGTTGCTGCGATGAGGGCGGTCTCGGTGCTGTGTTTTGCTCTGAAGCCAGATTGTGAGGGGTCGAGGGATTTGTTGGCTTCGAGGAAGGCGGCGAGCTGGTTGTTGACAGCTTTCTCGATGACTTTGGCCGTGAATGGAAGAAGCGAGATGGGGCGGTAATTTTTGAGTTCGGTGGGGTCCGCTGTGGGTTTTTTCAGAAGGGCGGTGAGTTCAGCGTGTTTCCAGTCTTCCGGGAAGGTGGCGGAGTTGAAGGAGCAGTTGATGACGTCTCGGAGGTGCGGTGCTATGACGGATTAGATTAGAAGTGTCCAAAATCCCTAGTGTTTTTGATCTTGTCAGCCACACTGCATAAAGAAATTTTGAAATGGAGACACAATTAGCATTCTTGAGTCCGTTTTACATATTCTTAGGGCGTTTATCCTGTTGGATGAACCCATAATCTGACATAACAGAGCAACATATTTAGCCTTAGGTCTGGAACAAGCAGCAAAAAAAGACAATAGATGTTACGCCAAATTTTCTGTCGTAAGGCATAATTTGGATTTAGGTGGCAGATGAGAATGAACATTTAGCTAGTGGTAGAACTTCATATTTAAGCTTCAGCTACAAGCATCTCAAAAGTGGTGGATTCATATAATCTAAAAAGTCCTCAGACTTAAAAGCAGTTTTGAGGTGCAAAAACACTTGAGATAAACTGCCTGCTGCTAAAAAGGATTTCCTCTTCCCCCTCAATAATTATCAGTACCTAGTCTTCACTCTGGCAGATGCGTTCAGATAACTAGAAGATGGGCGACAGCAGTATTCCCTTACACCAAGATCTAGCAGAGACTTCTTGATATTACTTAGCCAAGGGCTCCTCGATGACTGGGGTCGAGTAATAATGTAATGAAACGCATTCTTAAATTAACTTAATCCATCAATGTTCCAAATATGAATCCAATATTTCATAGGCCTTAACCTAGTAAGCTCTACAATGGGTTTTAATGCAAGTTCTAGCCTTAGAGGACGCAGAGGAGTGTTCTGTCCAAGTTTTGTTAGAGACTTTAACTGTTTGTTTTCTTCAATCCCTATGGATCTAACATCACAATGTCCCCAAAGTTCAGCATCAGAAAAAGCAGCATTAATTGCTTGGTCTTTGTACATTTCTATTGCAGGGGAGATAGGGTCAGAAGTACAGTTAGAAAACCTGAGAGTCGGCCAAGACCATGTGCTATATGCGGGGAGAGCTTTTTGTAATTTGTGACATCCATGAATTTAACTTGTTAACATAACCCCAGATAATCAAATTCAGTAACTCTCTTGATGGGTTTTTCCCTCAACATCATTACCTCCCTGAAGTGTTTCTTGTGATTAAAAAAATACATGAATTTTGTCTTCTGGGCAGCCCATGCATATCGCAAAAGGTAGACAACCTACAGAGCAGGGTTTGGTGTCGCTTTGGAGATAGGTTTAGAAATGAGCAAGGCACCATCAGCAAAGTATAAGGCTGGAATCCTCTTCCTCCTCTCCAGCTAGTCTTGGGGCATCATTTTCTCAACCAGATAAAAAAATAATACAGCCATTGATAAAAAAGAAGTAAGAGAAGGGGCTAAAACGCAGTCCTGGTGAACACTTTTGTCAACCCTGATTTCACCCTTTGTGCCCTATCTGACCTGAGCAAATGTATCTTTATGAAGGAGTAAGTTTTAAAAAGTCATGCAGATTTACCAATTCAAGAAGGACTTCCCACAGTCTCCTCCATGGAACCAGATTGAATGGGGCTCCAAAATAGATAAAGGCAATGTAAAGGTTCCCATCGCCGATGTCTACCATCCTCCATTTGATCGCAAGGAATCCGATCACCTGGTAAACATTTCCTGTTTTCTCCCCAAAGTCTGGTTGATATTGACTTGCAAAACAATTGTCATTGATCCATTCACTTAATTGATCTAATATGTGCTTAGAAAGGATCTATTGGATATTATCCAAGAGGCTAATGGGGAGATCGTTTCTGACAAAATTCTACAAACCTTCTTGAAAATGGGCAATATCTCAACTCCATTCCATAGGGGGGGGCTGCATTAAGCTAATTTTGTTTCTCTACCATCTGGCTTCAGACAGTCGCTACAGCATCATAGATCTGTGAAATAAAATCATTGGAATTATCTATACATTTCCATCTGAGGGCCCTGTGATTATCACGGTCAGCTCATCCAGGTTGTTAATGGAAGCCAGTGCCTGGTTGTTGGACAATATGCTGCATATTTGAAGGGATAGCGGATAATGGTCGGTCTCTTCTTTCTGTACGACCATCGTATCGGTCATAGCACTCCAGACCCTAATATCCAAAAGAATATAATCTATATTCCTTAAGAAGGCCCCCCTTTGAAAGGTCGAACAAGCATTTGCATCTAATGTGGAACGACCATTGCATGCATGCTGGCCAAGAGTGAGTGTTAGGTCACTCACTTGTAGAGTTTGTATACTCAGGTGCTTCCTAAGTGAAATGTATAGGTGTAGTATGCTCCACAATACATCCTAATCTTTTAAGTCATGTTGACATTTGGTTTGTATATTGCATTTCATTCTACCCGATTGCTAGTTGTTTGGTTTATCCACAATCTTAATTTTTAAATTATTTACATTTTTTAGGTAGATGATAGTGTAATCAGAGATTCACTTGTTTTAAGCACAATCCCTTTGCTTTAAAGTAGTGTTTCAGTGAAAACTTTGAAGCTCACAGTGTTGCAAGTATGAGATTAAATAATCTTCTAGGTTTTATCAGAAACAGTCATTCTCTTAATGAGCGATTAATAGGCAATTCCCTTAATATTGTTGTCAGAATATATTCCACAGGCTCACCAGACATCCAGGGTCTGTTGGTTAACCTGATCGAGATAAGCCCTTTCTTAAAATTAATACTTACGATACAGGCACAAACACTCAAACAGAATCGCCAACACTCCAATTCCTCAATGCCCTTTAGACCATTTAAACCTGTACCCGTCATCTTTTAGTTGCAGGTGACTTTAACTAACATACGAAAGCATGCATTAATATTGTTCGCCTGACTCCCGATAAAGCCCCTAATGGTGGACTTTGAAGCCTCAAGCTCGCCTGCAGCTATTTAACTTGAGGCCTGATATATTTTTACCTTTTAGACTGATGTTCTGTTCCTTTGAATTCTTTCCTGTGTCCTGATGATGACCCGGTGCGATTTAGACTTCTAGGACAGAAACATAGCCATCATAAAGCCGAAAGATTGTTATGAACACAACCCATGAACTCTGCATTCCTGTGTTTGGCTCTTTGTTTAAACTGGGCTATTATCATTATCTTATTTGTTTATATTGACATCTCACACCACATTTTATCCTGCACCGTTGCACTTTTTCGTTATTTCTGCCCTTATTGCAACTAAACATTTATATCTTACTAGAAGAATTGAACAGTAATTCAACACAGACCTCCGTGAAATCTATTGCATTCATCTCTGTCGTTTGTAACACAAGGAACTTGCATTATGATGAATTAGTTGATAATAGTCTCCATGTTGAACACTGCCGCCTTCAAACACACGCAGCTAATTCCTAAATGGAATACTAAGTTTCCCTAATATATAATTAAAGCTCAAAACACTTTAATTCAGGGGATTTTTACCAAATGACACTGTTTCATTCTTCTAGGGGAAGGAAACATTAGGGTAATGTTGCTGAAATGAAGAAGGAAAAACAAACGCCCGACTCAAGCAGAAAGAACTATATACAGTGTGTGAATAATTTTCGGATCAGAATTTTACTATGAAATGTACATGGCCTCTTATCAAATCGAAAGATAAATAACCTTTTTGAACAAGCGAGAATCTCAGAAGAACAAAGATCTAAAACCCACAAACGAACATAACAACTAGCTGTCTTCGCCATTTTAAATCAAATCGCTCAAATAGAAAGGTGACTCCCTTAATTCTCAAAACGTTAGGGGCACTGGGAACACTCACAGATAAACATTGTGGCATCGGTCTAGTTGTTGGCCCGCGCCGGAACAGGAAGTTCCGAGGGCCGGAACCGGAAGGCGGCCATCTTGTTTGGCGCCGGACGGCTCCGTGGAAAGACACGGATTCCCGGCGCTCCGGGTTGCAATAAAGTAAAGCAAAACGAAAGCACTTGTCCTCGCCTTATTTATGCGAAATGACATTGTAATAATGGCGACGAGGCAAGATCAACGATAACGAGGAAAAAAAATATATATATATATTTTGGAGACATTTTTTTTTTTTCAATCGGAAACAAAAAGAGGAGAAAGAAAGGGAAACGTGTAAGAAGTTCCTCATATCAACGGATCCACGCGCACACTGAGCGACGCTGTCCTGACCACGAGGAAGCACAGAGTGGAGCGAGGGCCTGAGTGCTCGGCCGAGGCACTGCACAATAGGGGTACCCCTTACTACCCTGGACCTATTACCCGGAGCGCAGCAGAGGACATGGGTGACCACAAGCAGAGGGAAGCGCAGTTAGCCGCAACCGCTTCGTGGCACTGTGGAACAAGCTGGCAGAACGACAACCACGAGGTGAGGAGCCGAACAGAGCAGAAAGGGGCAGGCAGCAGTCGAACCTATCCGCAGACGGGGCCACGGGCAGTGTGCGAAGCAGAGAAGGGCGTGTCGACGATATCGATACCAGGCAAGCCCCGGGCAGCCCGCCCAATAACGCAGTTCCCGCCCAGGCAGGCCCCAGGGGCGCAGGCAAAATGGCGACGCCGTCGGCCTCATTGGCGCACATGGTGCCGTTCCTACACAAGAGAGGCGAACCATCCATGCCAGGGGAGGACTGGAAGAGGTACTTCCAGAACTACTTGGAGGCCATTGAAGAAAACGAGGCCGCGTACACGGAGCAAAGAAGAAGAAAAATATTATTGCACAATCTGGGTCAGGAGGGCTTGAGAGTGTTTGACACCATCGTCAAGCAGCCAAGGGATGCCAACGACAAGGAAGTATTCCGTCACGCATTGGAAGACCTGGATGCGCACTACAGACCGGTGGTTTGCGTGGCCATTGACAGGCACAAATTCTTCCACAGGAAACAGGAAAGCGGAGAGACAGTCGATGAATACGTAGTGGTGTTACAGAAGCTGGCCCTCACATGCAAATTTGGAGATCTCCACGACGATCTGGTGAGGGATCAGATAATAATGCACACGACGAGCACACACGTCCAGGAGAAACTTTGGGTCAACGGGGACGCGCCGCTGAAGGATGTGTGGGCCCTAGTGAAGAAGGCGGAAATGTCCAAACGGTGCGCACAAGCCGCCAGAAAGGAAGGGAGCAGTGCACCGACGGTATGCAGAGTCATGCTACATGGCAAAGGAGACACGCGCAGGCAGCGGGATTTCCCCAGACCACAAGACCCCAGGAAAGATCAGCAGCGAAGCAGTCTACCGTCGAAATCTGGAAGAGGGGGAAGACCAAGTTGTTACAGGTGCGGGAGCGAAGCACATTTAGGCAACGACAAAGAATGCCCAGCGTTTTGGGCTAAATGCTCTTTCTGTGGAGTGTTTGGGCACTATGAGAAGGTGCCGGCGGAAGCTAAAAGGGACCTCTGTCAAATACATTGACCAAGAGCAGCGAGGAGAAGAAGAGACCGAGCCGGAGGAAGATCATGATGATGACGATCTCCTCTACATTGACGCTCAAGTCCTGGAAGTCGTGGGGGGAAAGATTCGGACAAACCAAGGCTCGACATGCATATTGGAGGAATCCCGATCGAGATGATAGCTGACTCAGGTGCCCCCATAACGATTGTAAAACGACAGATATGGGAAACCAACTTCAAGCCAAAGGTGAAGGAGGAGCTACACCCCATGGATGTGCGACCTGTCACCTACACAAAACAGAAGATACCTATGGTAGGGTACTGCCCGTTACTCTTTGAATTCAGGGGGCGCCAAGCCACGTGCAAACTCTATGTAGCTGAGAAGGGTCCCTCTGTACTCAGATGGAAAGACCAGGGAGCATTGGGAATCATGTTAAACCCAGGAGGCGTGGAGAAAGTGTTGTTCATGGAAATGAAAGATGAGCGAGAAGAGGAAATGTGGAGAAGAAACTACCCCGAGGTATTCTGCGGAAAGATCGGAGAATTGGCCAAGTTCAAGCACGTCATCAGATTGAAGGAAGGAGCACGGCCCGTCATTCACAAAGTCCGCAACATCCCGTTTCGTTGCAGAGAAGCGGTACAGGAGGAACTTGACCGCTTAGAAAGGAATGGGGTTATTCAAGCCCTAGAGAGTGCAGAATGGCTATCACCCTTGGTAGTCGCCCAAAAGCCTAACGGAAAGGTGAGGTTGTGTGTAGACCTCAGGGAACTGAACAAAAACATTCTCATAGACAAATTCCCACTTCCCCGCATAAGTGAAATGCTAGCAAATACTAAGGGAGCCAAGTGGTTCTCGACTGTGGACTTGTCATCGGCGTATCATCAAGTAAAACTCCACCCCTCGAGCAGTCACCTTACCTCCTTCATAACGCCGTTTGGGTGCTACAAGTTCGTCAGGATGCCCTTTGGTCTCGCCTCGGCAGCTGCCGTATTTCAAAACCTGATGCATAAGCTGTTTCGTAAGATGGAAGGAGTCCAGTTTTTCCAAGACGACATCCTGGTGATGGGAAAGACCAAGCGAGAACACAACGAGAAGTTACACGTGGTGTTACGCACGTTATAAGATAGCGGCCTCACGGCCGAGTGGTCAAAATGCAGATTCGGCGTCCCCTCAGTTACCTATTTGGGCCATGAAGTCAGTGAGAGGGGCAAAGAACCGAAGAAATCCAAAATGGACGCCATACAAAATGCCCCTTGCCCAGAAAAAAAAGGAACAAGTGCGGTCATTCCTGGGCATGGCTGAATTTTATAGTAAATTCATCCCCAATTTCGCCACCAAGACACATTGTCTTCGCCAACTCCTGAAGGAGAAGAACGGATTCAAATGGTGTAAAGAAGAACAAGAGGAGTTCGATAACCTGAAACTGGAGATGAGTAAGGCCATTCCCCTAAAGGGTTTTGACACTGCGGCAGAATCCGTACTCACCACGGATGCAAGTGACAAGGGACTCGGTGCGGTTTTAATGCAGCGAGCCGACAACGGAGAACTGTCCACGATCGGCTTCGCGTCCAGGGCTTTGACTCCCACTGAAGAACGCTTCAGCGTCATAGAGAAAGAAATGTTGGCGGTGGTGTGGGCTATGGAGCGCTTCAGGCAGTACCTGTGGGGTGCAAAATTCCTGGTCCGCACTGACCACAAACCCCTGATGAAAGTATTGACGTCCAATGGCCACGCGCATGCAACACCAAGGATAGCCAAGATGACACTGAGACTCTTGGACTTTGTATACGAGGTGGAATATATACCTGGTCCCCAGAACAAAGTAGCTGACTTTCTCAGTAGAGCGGCAGCCATGGAAGAGCCACAAGAGCAGACGACACCAGGATGGGAAGGCTTCGTGGTAGCAACAATACAGGACATGGAAGGAGTGATCAGTGCGCAAGACTGGGCAGAGGCATATGCACTGGATGAAGAGCTGGAAGTGATCAAAGGGTACGTAACACATGGGTGGCCTGAGAAGAGACACCTCAAAGAGACATTGAGACGGTACTGGGAAGTGAGAGACGAACTGTCGCTAGGAGAAAATCCCATATTCTTACTCAGAGGTGACAAAATCATTCCTCCACAAGGACTCATTGAACACCTCATCACCCTGCTACACGAAGGGCACCAGGGGATCACGAAGACCAAAGCCCTAGCCAGACAAGCTTACTGGTGGCCAGCCATCGATGCCCAGGTAGAGAGGTATGTGAGCAGTGTGACTCGTGTTCCAAAGCGGACAAATCCCAAGTGATGTTGAGGCCGCAGTTGGGGAAGTTTCCTTTACCGGGAGGACCTTGGGAGATGGTGTCAATCGATATCTTAGGGCCTGTTCTCACCTCGGAAGGAATACAAAAATATGCCATTGTGTTGATCGACAGATACTCCAAGTGGCCAGAAGTGGAGATAACGGACACAGTAGACACGGAAGCGGTGATATCGTTCTTAAACAATGTTTTCACAAAGGAGGGCATCCCCAAGACCATAACATGTGACAATGGTCCACAATTTATCTCCACCAAATGGGAGGCATACACTGCCAGGAATGGGATAGAAGTCAAGCACACTCCTATATACCACCCGGCGGGAAATGGTCAAGTGGAACGTTTTAATAGGGTGATCATGGGCACCATCCAAGCGGCCATAAATGATGGGCAAGATTGGGAGAAAGTTACCCAAGATGCTATGGGCCTATCGTATCACTCCAGGAAGCACAGGCTACAGCCCCTTTAAAGTACTAAGGGGAAGAGAGCAGTTCACCAAAGACAACACAGCGTGGAGACAGATGGTCATACAAAGCAAGTGGTCACCAGCAGTGGTAAAGAGGAACCTAGAGAAAGCACAAGAAACATACACAGAACACTTCAACAAGAAGCGGAACGTTCAAGGAGTGTCAGTAGAGAAAGGTGACTGGGTAAGGGTGAAGGTAGCCACCTTGAGACGGAAAGGAGAGAGCAAGTTCACGCCGCCGCTGAAGGTCATTGAGCCATACACCAGGTCAGCATTACTCAGTGATGGGAAGGTGTGGTCGCAGGAGAGAATGGCTCGGTGCAGCAAGATCCTGCAGTGGAGCAAAGAAGGGGATGAGAGCGAAGGAAGGAATGTGGAAACGATGGACAATGGAGGTTGCGAAGAGAGACAGGAGCAAGTCGAAGAAGGGACTCAAATAGAGGAAGCACGGGAAGACAAACAAGTAAGGAGCACCAGAGGGGAAGGCACAGGAAGGTCAGTGAGCAAGAAAGGAGACGAAGAGGAAATTGTGGAAGGAACAAGCAATGGACCTAGAGCACTGGAGAATGGGCAGGAAGAAGGAAGGGTGAGAACGAGAGTAGGAAGAATCGTGAGAACACCCAGACGGTTCCAGAACTTTGATATGGACTATAAGTAAGGTTGTCTTAATTTGGGGTACAATGCATAAAGGGGGGAGATATGTGGCATCGGTCTAGTTGTTGGCCCGCGCCGGAACAGGAAGTTCTGAGGGCCGGAACCGGAAGGCGGCCATCTTGTTTGGCACCGGACGGCTCCGTGGAAAGACACGGATTCCCGGCGCTCCGGGTTGCAATAAAGTAAAGCAAAACGCAAGCACTTGTCCTCGCCTTATTTATGCGAAATGACATTGTAATAAACATGACATAGGTGTTTGCTAAGATTCTCCAAGGGCAGGAAATTACCTCATCCTGAGTATACCGCCCTTTAAAAATGGATGACCCTGGGACATTCAGTGATATTTTGTAGGAATTGACCGACGTGCGAGAGCCCTTTATTATTGTTACTGTGTACCCAAACCTGTAAAAATCCTGACATCTGACGATGAAGGGAGAAAAAGAACTGAGATGGGAAAGTTGATTCAAGAGTTGGGCCCTCGTCCACGGAGGAGTGCGTGATATTTATCACACTTGACAGAATAGAAGCGATGACAAGACGCTATTGCTCTTATACATTCTGACTATTTACAGTGACTCCGTTTTCCTAAGCTGCCGTTTCTAACTTTGTTTTTAACGTGCTGGAACCTAGGTAAAGTCTTATGCCCCGATATTGAGTTAGGTGGACAGAGGAGAGCCGAAACAACTAGGTGGGGGCCCCATCCTTCCTATGTAGAGTATTTACATACCTATACACTCGAAATAGTGCGGATGAGATCTACGTCTATTTTCAGCAGAATTCCTGACACCGGCAAAATCTTATGCAGGACCTTAATTAGAGCAGTGACAGGAAACGAAGCTTCATTTATCGCAGGAAGACAAAGTAGAACAAGCATTGAAAATAGGTCTTGCCTTTGATTAAGTTAAAGCCATTTGCTTTGCTAATGGTATTGTATAGCAAATCAAATGGCTTTAACTTAATGAAAGGCGAGACATATTGCATTTTTAATGCTGGCTTAATAATGGCTTTTAATAAAATTTGCATATATTGTATTAATACATTGAGCAAAATTAAATATGCATTATTACAATTTGTTTCCGAAAAAGATGGGTTGCATTATGCAGAAAGCTAGCACTTGACTTCTTAATTGAAGAGACGAGCTGGCTGACTGCTGATGAAGAGCGAAGAAACTTCATTGACAGATTTATCTTTGTCTTTGTAGATGTTTCTTCGTTGCAAAGTCTCTCGCTGACAAATGACTAAATATGAGGAGACAAAAACTAATGTGGAGCAGAAAAGCAAAATATGGTCACTGTAAAATAAACTGTACAATCTCAGTGTGGGACTTAAAATGTGCGATCTCGTGAACCTCGGACGATATTGGTGTATGCTGCTATGAGACTATTAGACTTCAAGGCTTGTATGAGTAAGCTTGCCACTTGGATGACAGAGCACTGTCTAAAACTAAATGGCACGAAAACGGAGGTTATTATAATTGGGGGCAATGAGGCAAAATGGACAAAAGAATGGTGGCCCAACTGTTTGGGTCCTCTGCCTACTCCTAACCGGGAAGCAAAAAATCTAGGTGTCTGGATAGACAATAAGTTGTCTTTCGATAGCCACATCAAGAAAACAGTTGGCAAATGCTTTGGAGTAATGAAAACGCTCAACCGCACCCTTGACTTGCTGCCTCTGAACTCCAGACGCACCATGACGCAGGCACTGATCACATCCCGCATTGATTACGGGAATGTGCTGCTCCTGGGCACATCTGCCAAAAACATTAAGAGATTACAGGTTCTGCAAAACTCTGCAGCACGCCTGGTGCTAAGGCTGCCTCGGAGAGCCCCTTCGAGACCCTCTTTAGTATCCCTCCATTGGCTACCTATTAGTAAGAGGATTGTCTTCAAAGCGCTACTATGGTGCCATAGGATAATCCACCAAAAAGCGCCGGCTTATATGTCAGATCTGGCATCCCTGTATGAACCGAACAGATCTCTCAGATCGAAAGGAATGGGCCTGCTCAGAACACCTCGCCCCAAAAAAGCCAGAATGGGAGGCAGATCCTTCCGTTCTATGGCAGCCAGGCACTGGAACCTTCTTCCCACGGACATCAGGCTAGAGACAAATGAGGCCTCTTTTAGAAAGCGGCTAAAGACCCATCTATTTACTGCATAATGATACTCCTGTTTTCTCTCCTCAGAATATGCTCTCTCCACAGCGCGGGGACACGCCGGGAGGCGTCACCAGGCGCTCTATAAACCCCTTTAAACTAAACTAAAAACTAAACAGCCGTTATGTGGCTCGCACGACCACTAGGTGGCATCATTTCGTTACATTACTTTGCCTCAGCCACGCTTGTTCCACGGGTCTTTATGATTCAAAAATAAACTACATGTCAGTTGGAAACTCACTTATTGATGCTACGGCATGTACATTCACCTGGTGCTTTCCTCAGTGATGTTTTGGCAAAAAAAAAGCCTCTTCAAATACAGTAAACAATCTGGTGTGATTAGAAAAGGGAACTCGCGGATATGGCTGTGTTGTCGACTGTTCTTTTCTTATTGTAACTTTTCTTCGGAACCGTCTGTCATTGCAAGCCTGGCTTCCCCTTGTGGAGCCGGTAACGTGCAAAATGTGTTTTGTTTCGAACTGGTATAAAAGTCCAATTTCTATTCTAGCATTCTGAAGAGCAGTAGCAGCTTGGCACCATCTAATACACCGAGCCAGTATCCCTGACGTGCCAAACGGCGCCATCTGCCCTTTTAGTTTAGATGGCCTCAGAGTTGAACTGAACAAAAGTGAATTTACCATGTGACAGAGCCAGTAAACCACAATCACCACAGCAACTCCAGTACTAGTCGAAAAGGCAAGGAACCTGTGCTTAGAAATGCAATTCCATGCATACATTATTTAAACTTAATGATTTTGTTGGCATAAAATGTTCTGTGCTTTCTAAGTGATACTGGGTAGAAAGAAACACGATGTGCCCGAGCTATATCTAGTATTAAATTCGCGCCTAACGATTCCTAATTCAGAGGCTTTCTTTGCCTCGCGCTGGCGCCCTCGAGCGCGTTCCAGATGTTTCCCACCGAATGAAGGAATACCCCGAAAGAGCCCCGTCTGCAATGGTTCCAGCAGTTTTAGGTAAAGTCCAGGCGCTAAACTCACTTTATGAACAGTTTGGGCCCCGATGTGATAACGTTCACGCAACGCTTTTTGCAGGAAAAAGAGAGTACTAGTACCTAAAAAGCTATCGCCATGCCACGCCACGCCACACGCCATTGTGGGAATAAAAAAAGAAAGTGCTCAGGAGCAATTAGAAGACACTGTGTCACGCCGCGGAGTAAAAGATCCAGTCTGGGTGGGCGGGGACAAAAGTGGACAAGGCGGTAACCAGAAGGGACTAAGAAGCCTCCTTTTCAAACCTGAGCAAGCATTTAGCTTGGGGGATGACGCCAGCGATTGAAAAAGATGGGTGGGGCTTCTAAAAGCTTCAGAATCATCCGTATTGATTCCAAGAAGCCCTCGCCAGGCCAGACCTAAAAATAGGCACTGTTTGGGTAACTCTTGTCACTTTCGTACCCACAAGCACAAGTTACTACTTGTGTAATGATATATCGGTAGGAGACATTAGTAAGTGATAGATTCCTTACCTTAGAATATCCCCATGCGTCAGACTGGATCTGGAAAGTTTTTCGTCAACAGTACCCCTGGGCGTCGGTAGGTGGCATCGTGCAGCTCTGCATCCGTCGCTGGCGTCCTAAGCGCCGAGATGACGTCACGGAGACTACTTAGGCGCCACCCATACACGCTGACGTCAGTTCTGTACATGACTTTCTGCGCCAGGAACACAGAGCCATGCAAGAAACTGACCACTGGTGCCATGAAACTAGGGCCCTGAAAGGGATGCCCTTAACCCTAGAAATCAGTTCGCAGAACGGGGAGGATGGGTGGGGCGGTAAGAAATCGATCACTAACTAATGTCTCTTACAGATATATCGTTACACAAGTAATAACTTGTGCACCTGAAAGAGACACGTTAGTGATAGATTCCTTACCTTAGAATAGATACCCTAGCAATACCAACCCCGGTGGTAGGTCAGCGAATAAGATGACACCAGAAAGTCACAGGGAACAGAACGGCCAAAGAAGCCGTCTCTACGGACTTTACTGTCAAGGCAGTAATGCTTGGTAAACGTGTGCAGCGAAGCCCAAGTAGCTGCCTGACAAAGGTCCTGCAAGGGAACACCGCGACCCAAGGCAGTAGTAGCCGTCGTCGCCCTGGTAGAATGGGCACGCAGCCCCACAGAAGGCTCCTTCTTAGCCAACGAGTAACATGCTTTGATGCACAGAACGACCCACTGAGTGATGGTTTGTGCATGGCCCGACCTTTTTTGGCACCCACGTAGCCTTCATTTAGAACGAGACCACATGATTTGGGTCCAGATGGTGAAGCCTCTCTTCCTCTTTTGAAGGATGCGGAGGTGGAAAGAAGGTGGGCAAAGTGATGGTCTGCCCAATGTGGAAGGGCGTAACAACCTTTGGCAGGAAAGAAGGATGGGTCCTTAAAACCACCTTGTCCAGATGAACAGAAAGGAAAGGAGGTTTGGAAGAAAGAGCCTGGAGTTCACTCACTCTTCTGGCAGAGGTGATAGCTACCAGGAAAGCTGTCTTGAGAGTGAGAAGACGCAAAGGACAGTTATGAAGGGGCTCGAAGGGAGCACACATCAGATATGTCAAGACAATGTTTAAGTCCCATTGAGGCATTATGAACGGCACAGGAGGAAAAGTGTGCGTAATGCCTTTCAGGAAACAATTAACAACTGGGGACTTCAAAAGAGAAGGCTGATCTGGAAGCTGTAGAAAGGCGGAGATGGCCAAAAGATAACCTTTGATAGTGCCCAGAGCAGAGGACTTGGGAAAGAGGGGCAGAAAGGTGATTCACAGCCTTAGCCACCATGCCACACACTTGTACCATCGGCAGGCGTATATCGTTTTAGTAGAGGGACGCCTGGCTGCCAGAATTACATCACAGACTTCAGGAGGAAGATCGAAAGCTGTCAACTGTCGCCGCTCAATCTCCACGCATGGAGGTGGAGGCTGGACAGGTACAGGTGGAGGACTGTCCCCTGCTGCTGCGACAGAAGATCCTCCCAAAGAGGCAGTCGGATCGATCGCCATGTTGAGTAACTCGGGATACCAGTATCTTTGTGCCCAATCCGGAGCCGTAAGGATGACTTGGGCCCAGTCGCGCCGAATCTTCTTCAGCACTCTGGGCAAAAGTACTATTGGCGGAAAGGCGTACAAAAGACCGCAGCTCCACTCGCGAATAAAAGCATCACCGAGCGAGTGCCGCCTTAAAATTCCAACATGCAGAACTGATGACATTGCACATTCTCTTCGGTGGCGAATAGATCTAACCAAGGCACTTCCCACTGCAGAAAGAGACCTTGCGCCACTTCCGAGTTCAGACGCCATTCGTGATCCATCAAGCACCGGCGGCTGAGTTAGTCCGCCCTGGTGTTCAGAGAACCTGCCAGGTGTTTAACCACCAAGGTAATGCCTTGATGTTCCAGCCATGTCCAGAGGCACAGAGCCTCCTGACACAGGGTCCACGACCCCACCCGCCCTGTTTGTTGCAATACCACATGGCGGTGGTGTTGTCCATGAACACCTGCACAACACTTCCCCGGACAGAGGGAAGGAATGCCTTCAGAGCAGGGCGGATCGCCCGAAGCTCCAAAAGGTTGATATGGAGCCGGGACTCTGCCGGAGACCAGAGGTCTTTGATATCTGCCTCTCCCAAGTGGCCGCCCCATCCCAGGAGAGACGCATCCGTCACCACGGTGTGCTCAGGTTGGGGAAGGGAGAGGGATCTGCCATTGACCCAATCGCGTTTCTTGAGCCACCACTGCATTTGTCCTGCAGTGCCCTCCGAGATCTGGACATGATCGGACAGGTTGCCCTGATGCTGTGGCCACTGGAACTTCAGGTCCCACTGCAGAACCCGCATATGCCACCTGGCATGTTGCACTAGCAGGATGCAGGAGGCTATCAGGCCCAGGAGCCAGAGGGTCATGCTGACTGAAACCCGGGATAGAGGCTGAAAGATCATAATCATAGCACGAATATCCCGGACTCGCTGCTCGGGAGGATAAACCCGAAACTGCATTGAATCCAGAACCGCTCCGATGAAGGGGAGCTTCTGAGAGGGACTCAGGTGCGACTTTGGCACCTTGATAGAGAACCCCAGCAAATGCAGGAGGTCAGCCGTAGTCTGAAGGTGGGTGACCACTGCCTGGGGCGAGCCCCCCTTCAACAACCAGTCGTCGAGGTAGGAGAAGACTGACACCCCTGACCTGCGCAGGTAAGCTGCGACCACCGCCATCACTTTCGCGAACACCCGAAGGACGTTGGTAAGGCCGAAGGGGAGCACGCCAAACTGAAAATGCTCCTGGCCTACCGTGAACCGCAGGTAATGCCGGGGGGCCAGCAGGACGGGGATGTGAAAATATGAGTCCTGCAAGTCCAACGCTACCATCCAGTCACCGGGGTCGAGGGCAGCCAAGACCTGAGCCAGAGTCAACATTTTGAACTTCTCCTTCAAGATGGGGCACAAGCCCCCTTTGTCCTTCTTGGGGACAAGAAAGTAGTGGGAATAACAACCACGTCCTACTTCTGGCCCAGGAATGAGTTTGATGTTCCCCTTGGCCAAGAGGGCCATGACTTCCTGTTGGAGAAGCGAAAAGTGATCCCCGACATGGGGTGGAACGAAGGTGGCATGGCTGGGGGGTAGACTCGAAGGGGAGGGAGTAACCCCTCTGGACGATTTGCAGCACCCACCTGTCGGAAGTGACAGAACGCCAGTGGGGGAGGTGATGTTGAATCTTGCTGTCCACTGGGGTGGGGTGCAACCCAAAGCTCGGACTAGGAAGGCTTTGAGGTGGATGCTGTGAGAGCGGAGGTGGACTGACCCGCACGCTGGCCCACTGTGCGGCCACGGTGGCCTCCATGTCCACGCTGAGTTTGGTTCTGCGCAGGTTTCTGACTGAACGAGCGGGCAGGGGCGCCCATCCTGTGGCTACGAAAGGAACGAAAGGTAGACGTGGCCGGGTGTGTGGTGGAGAGACCCAAGGACTTGGCCATAGCCCGAGAGTCCTTGAAACGCTCCAGCTCACTGTCTGCCTTATCACCAAACAGGCGAGTGCCATTAAAAGGCATGTCCATGAGGGAACTCTGGATGTCCCCCGAAAACCCAGTGGACCGCAGCCAGGCATTGCGACACAGGGCCACTGTTGTGGAGATCGCTCTCCCCAAAGAATCTGTGGTGTCAGCCCACAGCGAATGGCGAACTTTGCGGCATCCTTCCCCTCCGCAACAGCTTGGGAAAGAAGAGCCCTAACCTCTTCCGGGCACTGGGGCAGTGTCTGCGCCACTGTGTCCCACACAGCGTGAGAGTAGCGGCCCAAGAGGCATGCGGTGTTGACTGACTGGAGTCCCAAGCTGGCAGAGGAAAATAACTTCTTTCCAAACTCCAGCTTTTTCGATTCCTTATCCGGCGGGGCGGTAGGGAACGCACTTTGGGAAGTGGAGGCCTGAATGACCAGGCTCTCCAGAGTCAGATGATTTGTCAGAAAGGCCAGGTCACCCGGTGCCGGGCGATGACGCCTGGCCACGTTCTTATCCACAGGAACCCATGTGGCTGGTCTGGACCAGGTGCCCATCAAAACATCCGTCAAGGCCTCATTAAACAGGAGCAGAGGTTCCATAGAACTTGCCGCCGGCTGAAGCACCTCAGTAAGGAGGTTGGTCTTGTGAGTGAAGGTAGGTAGATCAAGGTCAAGGGCCTCAGCTGCTCTACGTGGCCTTAGCTGCTCTACGGAGCACCACAGTATATGTGGCGCCCTCCTCCATGACAGTAGGAGAAATAAATCCAGGCTCGGAGGAGAGGTCAAGGCCACCTGCATCCTCCAAGTCCTCCGCCCACTCATGTTCAGACTCGCACTGCCGTGTAAGAGTGTCCTCAGACCCCTTCCAGTCATCCCCCTCCTCCACAGCTCGAGGCACAGGCGGCAGCGGCAGGGGAGGCATAGGGGAAAACAAATGCTCCAACGGCACCGGGAACTGTGCCGATCCAGCTCCATGTCCCAATTAGGGACCCAAGCAGGAGCAAAATTGCCAGGAAATTCAGGCAAGGGCGGAGGTGGCACAAACGGAACCCATGGTGTTGCCGGGAACGCAGCCGCAGGGAGCGCCGGGGCCAGAGCCACAGGCGGCGGAGCCAGTGGCAAGCAAGGGCCCTCAATAGGGGCCGCAGGGCCTGAAGGCGCGCCGGAGGGAGCCATAGGCCTGAAAAGGCGGTCCATGGTGGCAACAAACTCTTGCACCTGGGCCGGAGTCGCCGACGGACCCGTATAGGGTGGGTAGGCCGCTGGACTCCCAGGCTCCAACGGAGGCGCAGGGGAAGGACCCCTGGCCCCCTCGTCTGTATCCGGAGACCGACGGGGGGACATCGGAGAGCGATCACGCTTCTTTGACTTTTTCCTGTAACGCCGCTTACCAGATTACGAGGGTGAAGACTTTGACCCAGAGGAGCGATGATGATGGCTCCACGGTCGGTCCCTCGAACGACCCCTGGACCTCGAAAGGTGCGGAGACGACTGCCTGTCCTCCAGAAGCTTTCGGGACCGCTCCCGCAAAGCCTTCAGAGTCATGGCCAAACAGTCGGAACATGACCGGGAGTCATGGACGCGCTCCAGACAGTAGAGACAAACGCCCTGGGGGTCGGCCACCGACATTGTACGGCGACAGGCCACGCAGGATTTAAACCCAGGCATCCCTATGTGGCACCAGGATTCAAGACTCAAACGAAGTGGAGACAAAAAGTCTCAAAAAGCTAGTTAAAAAGAGACTAAGGTACATGCTCTAACCGGATCTGTGCTTGCAGGTGCGCAAAAAGAAAGAACTGACATCAGTGAGCATGGGTGGCGTCAAAGTAGTCTTTGTGACGTCATCTCGGCGCTTACGACGCCAGCAACCAACGTGGAGTGGCACAACGCCACCTACCGACGCGCAGGGGTACTGCTGATGAAAAACTTTGCAGATCCAGTCTGAAGCCTGGGGATATTCTAAGGTAAGGAATCTATCACTAACATGTCTCTTTCAGATCTAAGCGACAAAGCTAACATGAGTTTGTGTAGTTTTGGAAAGGGAAGATGTCTCCTACATGCTCTCTGATGTCAGGGGAAGTTCAGAGTCTTGCTGATTTTCGACAATCTACATAATTCAATATCAACAATCAACAAGAACAACAGAGAATGCAAATTATATTTTTCCCCTTTATTGTTTTTCCTCCTAGCAGTGACCCTCTAAGGGGTACACCTGTCACGTATCATGTTTGATAAACAATCTGTGCAAGGGAGACACCGTATCTACTGGGAGAAGTAACCCGCCTCACTGGTCATCTTTAAGTGCGATTGACAGGCTTAATTGCACACATATCTAAGATTCAGCCAATCTGTGAGGCTACAAGGACAACACATCATTCACATTCAATTAAGTGCCTTTGAAAACAAAAGACTACACATCTTGGAGAAGCAGATTTGCACACTTATCTTCAAAGGTAGGCTGATTGAGGGCCTTACAACTGCCTTCAATAAGCATTTACCGACCAAACAGCACAAATGCAGGAACTGATCGATGGCATTAAGAACACAGATCAGGATGTGCCATTGACATATGAGAAGCCCCGTGCCCACCGAGAGCCGCAGGTCGCTCATACAAGTGGTCTGTGCATCGTTTGGCCAATGTCACCAATACACTGAGCAGAAGAAATTAGCAACTTCACTTAGACCTAGTAAGAGGCAACTTGCAAGGGGTCTGTTGCAAGGAGCCACTGCACTCTGCACCCCTCTACACCACTCCAATCTATTCTGCACTACTGAACTCCACGCCACTGAACTCTATACCACTCTTCACCTCTGCACTCTACCCTGAACCACTCCACGCCACTTCACTCTACTTTGAAACAATCTACTCTACGCCACTGCACTCTACTCTGCAAAACTCTAAGTCAATGAACTCTACACAACTTTAGTCAAAGCAAATGCACTCTACTCCACTCTATGCCATTCCACTCTACAATACTACTTAACTCTACGACGCTTTAACCAACTCCCTTTATGCCACTCCATACCATTTAATTTACTCGACACACTCCACTCTATGTCACTCTACTCTACAACACTCTACTCCGCTCTACACAACACCCTCTACACCACTCCACTACACTCTGTGCCACTCCACTCTACTCCACACTGACACTCTTATTCACTCCACACCACTCAGCTCTCCTCCCCTCTACATCCTTCCACTCTACGAGACTCCACTTATCCACTTTACCCCCATTCTCTCAACGCCACTCAACTCTCCTATACCACACTCCATAAACCTCCACTCTACTCAACATTACGACACCCCACTCCACGTCACTCTCTTTTACCCAACTAACTTTTAGCCATGTTGAACAGCAGCCACGCTGGTGTACAACATGACTAAAACATTTTCGCAAAGCCAATAAAAGCTCTAGCATAGGCAAGACTTATCACTCTGGCCATTGCTTGTTTTTATAGTCATTACTTTTTAAGACTCCATGGGATGCACATACTTATTTTCATCCCCGACTCCTCCCGTTTTTCCTCTAAATGCCTTCCCTCTCAATGCTCCTCAGCAGTGCGCTAGGTGCCACAAGTTGCCCTTGGTGATGACCTGGATGCCCCTCCTGTGAAGCGGACATGCAGCAGCAGGTGTTGGTTACCACTTACATTAAGTAAACAAAAAAGCAGAACAATCATACTACTACTGTTGACACACCAAACCTAAATAGCTGTAAAGGAGTTCTCAGTTGCAGAGTTTAAAATACACAGCTTTTCAGTAAAGCCCTTTCTAAGTAGCCTATTCATGATTCCAAGTGTATTGCAATCCCTGCCGACACCTGTATAGGCCAAAAACGTCCCTTCTTCAGGGTCTCACACCAGGATTGCAAAGAATCAAAATAGGCGAAGGCATTTTTTTTTTAAGATTGTAAACCAATTAAAAAAAAAATCTGGTCGTCATTACATATTGAAATTGTCGGTTGACAATGTCTTTCCCAGTCCACCAAACACAAATTACAATTCAAATGTTTGAAGTAATTGGGATAGTGAATACAATTATTTCTCCTGAACTATTGGTTCCTACTCAATTGCAGCGCACTTGAGTTAATCAAAACAACAAATAATTGTAACATAATGCAGCTTAAGTGGTAAGGCATTTTTATTTATTTTTTATATACCATGGATTTCAGAACCATCTCCTGGAAAATGAAACATCAAAATGATACAGTTCAAGCAATTAATGTAGCAATCATAATAAGCAAACAGCATATCACACCAAAACATTATTAGATGTTTACATGATTGTCGGTATATTCTACTCCAAAGGCCGATCAGTCAGATTGGAGCTGTGAGAGTGCCAAAGGACAAGAACTCTGGGCAAATAAAGACAAGAGGCAAAGTCCAAACCAGGAAGGCCTATTTAAAATTAAGAAAAATTACAGAAGGCGAGAGAATTAGTTAGTCGGGTGATTTCAACACCTTATAAACTATCCTAAGTACTGAGTCAAGGAGCAAATTATCATAGGGACTCCTCAGAATGAAAGCAAGGAAAGTTTTGTGAAAGAGCGAAGTATAATAACAAGAGGAATGATATGAAGTCTGCCTCAAGAGAGAGCAAGGAAAAGTCTGGGATACATCCCAAAAACAGCACATTTTGTACGTTCCCAGGAGTAGAGAATCATGGCCTTTGCATAGTGTTAAGTGGCGCCAAGGGCTGTACTAATAAAGATACACTGAGAAGAACCAATTGATAAGGCAAACACTGTGTCACACAAAACAGGCTTACTCTAGAAACACTCCCAAAATGAATAAGCATTGAGTCCCTTTTACCTTCCTATAAGGGAAAATGACAATGCACTACTAAAAATAATCTATTTAATTGTGAATTGGAGAACAGTTTAACCAGCAAGCAGGACCAGTTTCGAACATTTGTGACATTATAAAAATGTCTCCAGCAGGCTTCCTTCGAAGCACATTGGCACAATAGAAATAAACCAAACCGTGGAATATATCACATTTTTGTCTATTTTACGAAAAGCAAAAACACAGAATGGGAGAGCAATAATGCATGCTGTGCAATGTTTGAAAAAGCCATGTTGCTTTAGCTGCCAAAGCAACCAGACCAGAGGGCCTCTAAATCTCTACCAGGATGAAACAGTTACATAAACACAGGAAGACCACAGTCCTTGCTTTAAAGGCTTTTCCAGTCGATGACACTGCAATCCAGTGGGTATGATTCATAAGGCATCTGAATTTTCCATTACGGACAAAAGACCACTGACACATTTCTTATCCTTCTGTTAGCACTGTAATCCCACTGCTACCTTGCAGTGCTAAGTTGAATGTAAGATGGATGGAATCAGATCCAACTACGTGAGCCATACGTTTTGTCATCTGTGATGCAGACTCTATTATATCTAAGTATTTGGTGATGTTGTGTAGCCTGTCACGTCAATGCCTCCCTTCAGTATTTCTGAGGAGCAATCTTCACAAGTTAGCCGTTCTAATGTTGCACTGTGACTCAACATGTGGGGTTGTGTGTGCTGCCGCTGTACTTGGCCCTGTGTATGTGATGATATAATTTAAATCACAGGTAACCTGAAATAAAATCAAAATAAGACTTGTATAGCACACAATTACCCGAAGGTGTCAAGGCACTGCCTCGAGGATAGAGGAACTGCTGGTCAGAGAGAATGGAAACAGATTACTGATTGAAAAGCCAAGTTTCGAGGGCTTTCTAAATGTCAGATCTTTTTTTTTCTTTTTAGGTCTAGGGTCCAGAGTCTGGGAGTGCCTACAACAAAGGTTATACCTTCCCAACAGGAATTTTTGAATTTGGGAACTATTATGTTGTATGCTAATGCTAGTGTAACGGTCTAGATGGACTGTGCCATCGGACACTTTGTTTAAAGTATTCAGGTCCAGTGCCGTGGAGTGCCTTAAGGGCAATGCATAAAGCCTTAAAGTCAATCTGCTTCTTCACCAGAAGCTAGTGGAGAAGATCAAGTGCGTGAGAGACTGATTCATATTTAGGAATGCTAAAATGTAGGTGGGCTGCGGTGTTCTGTAACATCAGAATTATGTTGAGCGATTTTTTCTAGATGTTAAAGATAAAGGGCATTACTGTAGTCGACTTTGGACATTACAAGTGCAACGCTAACAGTTTTATGCAGACCCGAGGGTATGAATGATATTTACTGTCAAAGGTCACACCCAGATTTTTTCCTTTGCAGACAGTTGATGGTAAGGAGCCAAGCTAATGAGGCCACCATGTTGGGGACCAAAAGGAAATATCCTTGCCAAAGAGTGAGACCTCCGTTTTGCTAAAATTAAGTTTTAAACAGTTCAAGGACATCCATTCCTCAACTTGAATTCAACAGTTATGGAGTGGGATAACTGGCCACGGTTATAACAAATTGGGTGTCGTCGGCTTAGGACACTACAGAGAACATTAAAGACTTGATCAGATTGGCTAAGGGGGTGACATAGACATTAAAAAGGGTAGGGCTCAAATAAGAGCCCTGAGGAGCACAATAAGGAAGTGAAAAGGTAGGTAAGTTAAAAACATCAAGAGCTACAAACTGTTCTCGGTTCAAGAGAAAAGACTTAAGAAGGGTGAGCACTAGGTCCTTAATCTTGATGGATGTGAGGCAGTCTGAGAAAATGTTATGGTTGACAGTGTCGAAGGCTGCAGAGAGGTCTAATAAAAATAGTGCTGCGCTGCCACCGGCATCTACGGTCTGGCTAATTTGCTCTGAGGCTGTAATAAGAGCAAGTTTCGTGCTATGGTGGCTTCTAAAACCGAACTGGGTGAATCAATATGTCCATTGTTCTCGGTATAAGAGTTGGAACATTCAAGGGGTACGCCAGCTTTCTCTTGTTATAGATGTGATGTGTGGATATTACAACAGTTGTGTCATGTATGCCCCCCATTACAGAGGGGAATGTGCAAAGGCGTAGAACTTTTTCATTGCACCCTGTCTTTCATTTGGTGTGCCAGAGAAGTAACATTTGTCTTAATTTTCTAATCTAAGACTGCACTATGTTAACTGTCACCATGACAACAGATAGATAAAATCCTGAGGCTAGTAGAGTGTTTGCAGAAGTGATGGCACTGCCTGTCCACTCTGGATGTCATACTGCAGTGCTGGATGTAGCTTCTGAATGAGGCCTTGTAAGACATGCCTTGAGAATCTATCCTTTATGTAGATTAGTTCATCTGCAACGGAAGTTAAGATTACTCTTAATACTACATTCTCTGCAGCCCATCAGCGACAAGGTCTTACCATTTTAGAGTTTTGTGATGTGGTGTGCAACACATATAGTCTGTAATTCTTTTGCATCTGAGTTAGCCTGGTGCAAGGTTTATGCCTATTTTTAAGCATTTTGTACTTTTCACAAACTCATATTTTTTGTATTTCAATAGCAACGTCACAAAGTTGCTTTTGTTATCATTACATGTATATTCACAATGAAGAATTACAGTGCAAGATATCACTAGTGTTGGCCTGACGTGCCTTCATTTGATTTACGGTTCTTTTGCACAATACAAATTTGCTTTGCACATTTGCAATTGGTTGTGAACCGCTAACAAATCTGCAAACGATTTGTGTATCGCACACCTTATGAAATAGCTCTACATTGAAATAACACTCCTGTACTTCCAAAATTCTCCAATCCCATTTGATATGGCATAATCAGCTAAACGCTTACATTCTTGAGGGGTGAACCCAATTAGCGCTGTCCCAGCTGTCGAAAGGCTATGCTTCTTGGCTAAAGTTTTTATCCGATCTTCAATAGTGCGTGGCAATACATAGGAGAAGCTCTCATCGAGAATCCTGTTCGAGAAAAACTTCAGGCCTTCATTGGCCACTGCTTCAATTTCTGTGTCCTTAATGCTCTCAACGTTACAGGCAACTTCAACCTTTCCATTGTGAGGAAATGCCATGGCTTGGACACCTGGCAATCCTCCTTTGCTGCTGGCTCGGATAGCGATTGCAATTTCTTTTCCAATTGACAGATCTTGAGTGTCCAAGGTGCAGTTGCAGTTCATCACATAAGGGCTCGCTCCAATACCTAGTGGATATAAACAACATGAATCAGTGATGCAAAACATGTCCCACATTTCTCAATATGTGAAGTTTAAGACTATCAAAACATGACTAACAAATACTCAGTTGGAATAACCTTGCATCATAAAATTAAAGTGATAAAGAATGGTGGATATATATTTTAAACCAGAGAATAATTCTGTGGACACATGGAGACTGCAGAAGGAATACCATTATAAGTTCGCTATCACATTAAACTCTTTGGAGCTTGTGTTTGCCCATGGCCAACACAAGCACTATTGGTGCGTGGAACGGCCACCGGCCGACACAAGGGGGGGCTGCCTAAAATTCTCCGGTGCTCTAGAGAGAGAGTTCGGACTTTTGTCTAGTGCCAATTTTTACGACATAAAGTAGCGCAGGGGGCCTGCTGCAAAGAACAGATCTGTATTTTATGTAGATAGCTAAGTAGATTAGTAAAGCCGGGCATTACCAATAATTTTAAACATATGAAATGTATGTGAGAGAGAGGCTATGTAGAGATGAGGGGCTCTTTTAGTGGGTGGGAGCGAGGGAATCCATGGAAGAGGTCATAACATAGTGTGCCTTTGTAAAGCACACGTTTAACTGTGGGCATCTAGGCGCTGAATAGCAGATGTTTATTGGAGGACAGGGGAGGGATGGCGCCAAAATGATTGTCCTACTTGGTGCCACCAGCGCTAAAAGCTGTGATGATGGGTATGTGGCAAGGTGAGTGAAATAATACTGTGCCTTTTTTAGAGTCTTTGGAGAACCTGCTGATTTTGGAAAGAAGGCAAGGTACGGTGACTTTGTCATTATTAACTGTTACACACATCACTCACGCACAAACCCACCTACTGTATCAAATCAACATCCTATCTGCCTTCTACGTAGAATAGCGTTTTAAAAGGATGCATTTAGGCACTAGCAGAGATGGTGTCTCATTGGAAGAATGCAGTCCAAACTTTAAATCTGGCTCTGTAGTCCAGTTCTGAGGCAGGATCAGAGACTGAGACAGTATCTGAGGGAGAGGACAATGGAGCAGAATTTTGTGTAATTTGTTATTCTGCGCAGCTCCATCCAACGACACATCTTCCAGCGATTTGGAGGGTGGCGATGATTACAGTCATGCTGGCCGTTCACAAGCACAGTCTGTGCAGCTTGACAACAGGTCCAGGTTAGAGCAATCCAGAGAGCAGGCATGTGCGGCAGCATGCACAGATAAAGTGCTCTCTTGGCAGCCTACCAATTTAGTTCCGCGCCAAATTTTGCCTTTCACTGGAGACACTGAATGCAAAGTCGATACGGCTAATTGTGTGCTAATTTACTACATCCATTACTTTTTGGATGTTGACTTCCTTGATAAAATTGAGCAGCAAACAAATCTGCATGCCGAACCATTTCTTGGGCCTCATTCTAAGACACACAAGTAGACTCCGCTTCATTAGGGGAGTTGAAGAAATTTTTGGGTCTTCAGCACAAGATGGGAGGAGTGCATAAACCAACCTAGATGTCCTAATGGTCTATTCACAAGGTGTGGGTAACCCACATCTTCGCACCGTACATGAGCAGTGATCGTTTTTTGATATTGCAGCGCATGCTGCATTTCAATAACAACTCTGCTGCATTGCCCTGGGACCATCCTTACCATGACAGGTAGTACTACTGGAAAGAATATAGACATCGACGAGTCCTTGATCCTGTACAAAGGGTGACTGCTGTTCTGGCAGTACATTGCGAGGAAACAAGCTTGCTATCGCATCAAGTTGAACATGCTATGTGAGAGCTCGACTGGCTATGTGTACAGTTTGAGAGTGCATACAGCAAAGGACTCCAATCCAAACCCTGTAGGTTGCCCTCCCACTCTAGAGGTCACAGGAAAGACTGTATGGGAGCGTGTCCAGCCATTCCTTCACAAAGATTATATCCTTGATGTGGACAATTTCGATACTGGAGTACAGCTGTTCAGTGAGCACTACAAAACACTGTAGCCAGCAGTACAGTATGTTGCCGCAGCAAAGGACTCCCACAGGCGCTTGCTTGTATGAAGCTCTAGAAATCCCAGAGCAATGCGTTGCATTCAAACAAACTGCTTTCAGTCAAGTACTGGGATAAGCGTGATGTGTACATGCTCACTGCAACTAATGATGAGAGTACTTCCCCTGTCACGGTATGGGGTCAGATGGCCGAAGTCCACAAGCCCACCTGTATACTTGTTTACAACAAGTACATGGCAGAGTGAACAAGAACGACCAGGCACTTCAGCCTGTAAAACCAGCACTTGGTATAAGAAACTGTTTACCCACCTGATCCAGATGGCCACAACAATGCATATGTCATCATCAGACAACCACAGGAAGGTTCCTGTCCTTCTTTGGCTTTCAGTTGTTTTGTGATTGAAATTCTCGCTGCTACAGAAGCAGCAGCCTCCACTTCATATGTTCTGGAGGATGTAGCAAGGCTGCAGGAGCGAAACTTTGCTGATTGCAATCGTGCAACACCCAAAAAGCAGCGACCATGTCGTCGCCGTCGTAAAGTGCGCTAGATGCAGAGAAAGAGGCAGGAGAGTCATGTTTACTGTCCCCAGTGCCCATATCAGCCAGCCTTGTGTTTTCCTATTTGCTTTATGTTGTATCATACTAAAGCAAAGTGCTGGTAAATAGACTGAGGCGGCGCTGCAGTTAGGTAAACCGTTCAATGGTTGTGAATGGATACCTACTGTCTATGGGCCATTACTTCGCTAGGCAAGCAGCAGCAGAAATTTAGTTCCTCTACTTCAGGAAATCATGGACTTCCCTATGGCCTGCTCGACACCTTTATCCACCCTCAGAACGTGGTAGGAGTTCTGTTCGCCGATTGACAAGAGCATTATTGTCCCCACACTGCACATACTAGTGGGCAAAATGTTAAAGGTTTGACTAAATTTTGAAGTGGTTGTTAGGGAACTTATGTATACTACAAAAGGACAACCCTGATTGCCATTGAGAACCAGGTTAAGTGTAATAAGTCAAACAAATGTCCCGTAGGACTTATTCACCAACATTTGTACTTGCTTTTAAAGTGTGCAAAGTCAATTAGTAACTTGTATCTTAACCATTTTATTAAAAACGGGTACAATATCCTGTATGATGATTGTTTTCACATCTTTAGTATAAAATGTGAAAACAATCATCATACAAGATATTGTGTCCTGTAACCTTTTTCAATAACATTGGCTATGATACAAGTTAGTAATTGAGTTTTCACACTGTCGAAGCAAAAGAAAAAGTGTTGGTCAATGAGTCCCACAGGACATTTGTTTGGCTTATTACTTTGAGAACTTAGGCAATAATCCCCAGCATGTTTGCTTAGTTTCAACAGTAGATATGCTCACTCAGTGCGAGGAACAGGCCTTGCAGGGCATCCTCTGACACCCCTAACTTGCATCCACAAACTGGAAGGAGTTAGATTTAGCACAGTAAGTGCGTTGATGGTGCATGCCAGACACGTTTCCTTAAACTTCAAGTAGCTAGGGATGGAAGGCATGAGTATAGAGGATTACAATTAAAGGATTAGTCAGGACTCTGATTAGGATAGAGACAAGGATAGGTAAGAAAAACGTACAGTAGGTTTATCCCAGTGTTACTGCATAGGTAGAAGACAGACAAAAAAGGCAGCACAGATACAGATTTCATGACTTCATCTTCACCTATGGATTCAAACCCATTGGTGACGCAGTCACATTGAATTACCAAGGCATGCATGGGTCGATGCTTGACCTGCTAGTCATGTTCCTCCTCCGTCAGAACTTAGTAGATGGTCAGGCTGCTGTAAGATAAGTGCATCACTGTTGGACTTTTTCTGACATAGTGTTGCCAACTTAGATGCTTTGGGCACTTTGCCACTGCTGAGCAGTGTCAAGGTGCAAGTGGTCCCTGTGTAAAGTGTAATGGTAATTGGTTGTCCATGATTGGTATGTTTGCCTTACTAGTGAAGTCCCTAGCAAAGTGCCCTATGTGTGCCAGGGCTGGTAAATCAAATGCTACTAGTGGGCCTGCAGCACTGATTGTGCCGCCCACATGAATAGCCCTGAAAAGATGTCTCAGGCCTGCCACTGCGGTGCTTGTCCGCAGTTTGTTAACTGCCATGTCGACTTGGCAAGTGCCCACACTTGCCAGACCCTGCTCTTCCCTTTTCTTACACATAGGACACCCATATGGTAGGCCCAAGGTACTACCCTGGGTAGGGTGTAGTGTATGTGAAAGGTAGGACATGTACTGGTGTGTGTAACCTGTCCTGATAGTGATATACTGCCGATTTCATTTTTCACTATTGAATGGCTATCTTGCCCTATAGGACAGAATGGGGAATGATTTGTAAAAAATGTACAAGTATATCTTCCGAACGGTATACGATAGAAAATTTGAGTTTAGTATCACTGAACTCAAGATTTAATAACACATCTTTTAATAAAGATGGTTTAAATTGTGTAAGAAAATACCACTTTTAGAAAGTGGCTATTTTGCTGTGCAACCATCCTGTGTGCCTCTGCCTGTTTGTGGATTGTCTGCCTGGCTTGGGAGTGACAGGGATGGGGTGGTGCAGCGCTCCAGAAGTCTGGATGAGTCAGCACTAGGCTGAATAGGCCTGATCTGCATTTGGAGTGGTGGGACCTGTACTTGAATAGGGCCGTGTCTGCCTTCCACAATGCTGGCTCCACCCCCTTGTGGTGTGTCTGGAGCCAAGGCTCACACTGGCAATGGATGTTGTTGTGCACTTGCAGAGTGCCCCCCAGAACTGGTTTGACCTGGGCTCAGAGCCCCTTGCACAAAGAGAGCAAAGACATTTTGGGGTATAAGTATCAGACCCAAAAACCCAGACTTTAGATCATTCCTTGAATTCAAGAGGAACCTGTGACAGCTTTGGGCCTCTGGAGGTTGTTGCTGTGGTATGGAAGCTGGCAGAGAGAAGAAGCTCAAAGAACTACAGAAACCAAAGCATCGCTATTCTTGCACTGTTTTTTCCGACGCACCTTCATGGTGCGAAAGAGTTTCCACGCAACACCGCGCCGATGCGAAAACCGTCGCAGCGCCTTTCATCGCTGCAAGAATCGACGCATTGAGGGATCGCGGCTGAAGAGGACCGACACAGAAGTGTGGCTCAGTGGTTAGAGGCGGCAGACCCGGAATCTGAGATCGACCGTGGACCAGGGTTTGATTCCCCGCCTCGGCGGGTCTCGGGCTCATAAAATTCCACGGTCTCGACAATTCTCGCTCCGGTGCCTACTCGACTCACGGGGTCACACTCTGCGACTCTGGGCAATAGCTTGCTTAATCTCCACATCGGCCCCTCGCGGCGGGATGCCTGGCTTTCACCTTGTGGATACCCTGCCGGGGTTTCTCACAGGGGAATACCAGGACGGGTTCCCTAAGCAAGCGCGGAGATGCCCCAGGGTAAGTCCTGCGCTATATAAGTTTCATACATTTACACATTTACTGCCGCTGCATCGATCACGATGCATCCCGAAAATCCACGCATTGTACCTGTGTGACACGCTTACCCGACGCATCACCTGCAGACCCAAACCGGCACAAAGAATCAACGCATCACTCTCCATACAGACCGGAATTGACGGAACCCTTCCTCTGCATGCAGTGGGACTGTCGCATCGCCTCCTCAGGGTCTCAGGAGTGTTGCATCTCTTTGTATTTCCGACGCTGCAGCTGTTTGGCTTGGTGTACTTTGGCGCAACTCCAGGTACTTTGGTGAAAAGTCACGCATCCATAGATTTCTATGGTACCAGTTCTTGAAACCTTTTGAAAGTCTTTTTTTTTTTAACTGTGTATGTTGAATTTTTGTCGTTTTGGTCTTGTCAAGTTCAGATAAAGATACTTTATTTTTCTAAACCGCGGTGGTGTCCATTTGTGGTGTTATCACTGTGTTACTGTGAGTGTTGGTGCAAATACTTTACACATTGCCTTTGAGATAAGCCTGTCTGCTCGTGCCAAGCTACCGAGAGGGTGAGCAGGGGTTATCTAAAGTGTGTGTGTCCCTTACCCTGACTAGAAGCAAGGGTCCCTATTTGGACAAAGGTACCTACCTCTGCCAACTAGAGACCCCCATTTCTAACACTGGGGCAATAGGAAATTTGTGCGGGCCCGATCCCACAACTTTCCACCACAGATGTGAGGAAAATGTGATTTTGTAGCTAAATTTGAGGTTTGCAGGAGATTCTGGGTAAGGAAACGTTGGGGATCCATGCAAGCCACTCCTCCCTGGACTTACCTGGTGTCTAGTTTTCAGAAATGTGCAGGCTGGCTAGGTTTCCCAAGCTGCTGGCTGAGAAAGGGTCGAAAATCGAGAGCTACCCACATTGGAATTGACCCAGGTTGGTGAATATCGGGGTTAAAAAACAAAGTAGACTAGTGCCATGACAAATGCAGCTGTAAGCGGGGTAGGAAATATTTAGTGATCCACCTATTGATGGATTGTGTACTCTTCCTATAGGCAAGGAAAAAGATTCTCCGACCTGAATTCAAAAAGTACAGGATACAGTCGAGACAAATGAGCTTAAAATTGCTGTGTGTTATTAGATACCAGGATGTAGCCATAGCCACCGATCAAATCCTGTGAAAAATTATAACATCTCAGGTTAGACTTTCTTTCTCACAGTGTTCTAAGATAAAGGTTGTCTCGCCCTCAAACTGGCAGAGAGATGCTTTGGCCTGGCACGTAATGGATCGCAAGCTGTTGATTATTTTATCATCTTTCTTTTAAAATGTTTTTAATATGTGCTGGACTGTTTCGAAGATCTGAGTCCTGTTTGCATCAAGAGGATGATCTGGCAAGACCTAGCGTGAGAAGATAAATTTTACCTGTCAACAAGATTGATTAAGAGAACCCATGTGTATGTGATAAGCTGATATGCAGACTGCACTTTGCAATGTCGTACCACAGCAAAATGCGCTGCAAGTTAATGGTTAAGTTGCCATCTTTTGTCTTTTTAATGCGTTCTTAATATATGTGGGACTTTGGGTTGTCAACCATCTGCTGTCTATTAGCGTCGGAAATTTTAAGTGTTTATCTGGCTATTAGCCGAAGTCATGTGTTGATCAAATTGGACCAAATGAGAGCAGCGTACTATCAATTTTAAAACAATTGGGATTATTTACTTATGAACTGGGTAATGTGCAATATTTTTGTAAGAATGTATTTCTTTTTCTTTGTTTGATTTAGAGCTACCCACATTGGAAAAAAGATTCAGTTTTCGGGGAAAAAATTAGATGCATCCATGTTGCATTTTGGGCTGTTTCCCGTTGCGGCCACTAGGCCTACCTACAGAACTGAGGTAGCATTTTTATCGGGAGACTTTAGGAAATGCCGAGTGGATGGAAGTTTGGGGCTCCCCATAGATTCCAGAACTTTCCATCACAGAAATGTGTTGAAAATGTGTTTTTTTTTATCACAGTTTGAGGTTTGCAAGGGATTCTGGGAAAAACAAATGGTAAGAGTCACGCACATCAGCCCACCCTGGATACCCCTATGTCTCTAGTTAGCAAAAATTTAGTTTGGCTTGGTTTCCCTAGGTGCCGGCTGAGCTAGGGTCCAAAATCTAAAGCTACCCACAGTGGGGGGAAAATGTGATGCATCCATGTTGCATTAAGGGCTGTTTCATGTAGCGACCACTAGGCCTACCCACAGAAGTGATGTACCATTTTTATTGTGGGCTTGGAGGTATGCCGAGTGGATGGAAGCTTGTGGCACCCCGCAGATTCCAGCACTTACCATCATAGAAATGTGTGGAAAATGTGTTTTTTAGTTAAGGTTTGCGGTACACAGGGGATTCTGGGTAAACAAAAGTGGTGAGAGCCACTCAAGTCAGCCCACCCTGAATACCCCTGTGTGTCTAGTTTAAAAAAATGTACAGGTTGGCTAGGTTTCCTTACGTGCCGGTTGAGCTAGGGTAAAAAATCTAGAGCAACCCACAGTGGAAAAAAAGGATCCGTTTTCAGTGGAAAAATGCGATGCATCCATGTTGCGTTTTCGGCCTTTTCCTTTTCCAGCCACTGGGCCTAGCCACATAACTGAGGTATCATTTTTATCAGGAGACCTTGGAAATTGCTGTATGGATAGTAAGGTGTTTCTCCCTGCAAGTTCCAGAAAGTACTATCACAGAAATGTGAGGAAATTAGTTTTTTTAGTCAAAGTTTCAGGTTGGCAAGGGATTCTGGGTAAAACAGTGTGGTGAGAGCTAGGCAAGTCAGCTCACCCTAGCTCTCTAGGTTTTTGAAAATGTATAGGTTGGCTAGGTTTCCCTACGTACCGGTTGTGCTAGGATCCAAAATCTAGGGCTACCCACATTGGAAAAAAGGGTCTTTTTCTGTGGAAAAATGTGATGCATCCATTTTGTATTTAGCGCTGTTTCCTTTAGTTGCCACTAGGCCTACCCACAGAAGTGAGGTACCATTTTTATTGGGAGAGCATAGAACATTTGTTATTACCAATTCGGTTTTGCTGCATTTGTGCCTCTTATATGTAAGCCGGTGAATAAGAAACATGACATTTAAAAAATACCCTCTAAAGCTTACGTTAGAAAGGGGTACCCACAAATTCAGAGATGTACAAATAACCACTGCTACTAAAATCCATATCTTGTGCCCATTTCTAAAATACATAGGTTTCCTACATACTCATTTTTCTCTCTGCCTATTTCACTATATAAATCGGTCTATACTGTGTACTCAATGCAAAAGCATTGCACGGTGCAGCTCAATTGTTGTCCCAGGATACCTTGGGTTCTTGAACAGCCTATAAACCCTATACATTAAAGCAACCAGAAGGGTCTAGCGGATGTAATGGGATATTACTCTTGTAAATCGGCAAACAGAACAAAAAGTTGCAGGTGAAAACGTTGTCAGACATGCCCATTTTTTTCAGACTCATTTTCAATATTTCTTTATTTTAACGGTTATTTTCCTTGGGAAAGTCTTGAGGAATCAACACATATGATCCCTTGCTGGATTAAGAATGTTGTCTACTTTTCATAAATCTATAGCTTTTCTGGATCACCCATGGGTTTCACACTGGTTTCCATCACAAACTAGAAGTAGGTTGAGAGCACAAAAATAAGGAAAATAGGCTAAATCTAAGAAAAATGCAAAAACTCTGGTACAGAATTAGGTTTTCTGATTGAGCACTCTATGTTCCTGGAAGATCCAAAGATGGTAACTTTAACACAGTAAACCGTTTGTGGATGCCATTCAGAAAAAATCTGACACTCATCTGAAACACATGTTCTCTATTTTTTTTGAAACACTCAAAACTTTGCTATATTTTGCCTATTTTCTCGGTCCCCTCCAGGGGAAACCACAAACCCTGGGTACCTTCAGAATCTCCAGGACATTGGAAACCAGCATTTGCAAAGCAATAGGTCTTGCATTTGCGAGAGTTCACGCTATTGGCATTGTAAATGACATCGGGCCATATGTATCAAAAAAGAGTTTTGCGATTCTCAAATTGCGATTTTTAGGGAATCGCAATGAGAGAATCGCAAAATGCAATGTATGTAGGATTTGCAAAAAATTTTGCGAATCCTACATATTCCTTATTTACGAATCGCAAATTGCGATTCGCAAATAAGGAATACCTTCCCATTCCATCCTAGTGGGTTAGAAGGCCCATAGGATGAATGGGAAGATATTTTCAATTTGCGATTACCAATTAAAGAATCGCAAATTGAGAATGCAATTTCAAGGTTGCCAGGACACCCTGTTGCACCCCTGATATATGCATGTGTGCACATTTTGGGCATATACATGCCACAAGGACATGTGTGTGCGACATGTTGCACTTTAAAAAAAATCAAAAATGTGCTTTTTTAAAGAAAATCGCAAATTACCACCAACTTGAAGTTGGTGGTATTTTGCAATTCCTTTTGTATGTACCCTATGAGTATTCGTTTGGGATTGGCATTTAGAAACGTGAGGCACTCGTTGTCAGTGAACCTCCCACTACCACAAAGCAGTCTGCCATGGGAGGGGCTCAGTTTGAAAGTTAACCCTCACCCTCAAGTCTTTTGTCCCCCCATGCCGGGGTCTGCTTGGATGCAGATTCGGAGCGCTTTGCATGCGAAGGGGTCATTGCATAGAGCTGAAAGAACTGCCCATCTGGGCCCAACCCCATCAGAAATTGGAAGTCTTAGCTGCAGTGACAATGCCCGGTCATTAGAAACCCAAAACGGCCTGCATTCTGATGCTCACCCATTACTCACATCTGAGCCCTTCCCCAAGTGGAAAAATGCACTAGCCACGTGCTTATATGCAATACATGCACGGTGCACATTTTGTGAAGACAATGGGCCCGTACAAAGCATTCACACCAGCTAATCTCATTGATTCCGTCGTTATCAGATAAACATATACTTTGCCTGTGTGAGGGACCCTGACCACAGGACCCCTTCCTGAAAGAGGGCGCAAGGAGGAATGCTGGCTGCATTACAGAACAGTGCCCGGAGCCCAAAGGATACATGCAAAGCGTCAGAAAAGCCCCACAGGTCACAGTGAAATATATAAACAGGGGGGCGGGGCCACCCACAAAAAGGTGCACACTGGATATTCCCCCCCAAAAAAGTCAATGCTTCACACTTTCAGAAATAAGGAAATTATGCCAAGGTACCTGAGGGCAGGGTGTATAGTATCAATTTCTTTTTTTGGAGGGATGATATGCATTCTTTTTCTCTTCCTTTTCTCCAAGCTACTCTGAAATCCACGCTTTGTTTTTGTTATGAATAACTTTCCTACAAGCTGTTAATTCCGAGACTATAGTGTCTTAAGTATTATAAAGCCGCAGCTTTGAAGAACTATATAAACAAACATGTCTTGTTGCTGCATCGGGTCCCTGTCCTTCGCGTGGGATAAGGGACAGCCGTCATGCCCCCGTTTAACATGGACAGGCCCATAATATCTCACAGTGTAAAAAAAAAAATTTCAAAAGCGATGGGGGAGAGCGCTGCAGGCAGGAAAAACAAATATTTGCAATGCAATAGGTCTTGCAATTAGATGCGAGATCTATGCAGCTATTGTCCGGCTGCTTCAAAAGAGAAAGTGCGCATGGCACACTAAATGTAGGCACAGCATGTCGTGCCTGCAGCAACTCAATAAAGAAAGTAGTGCTCACAGAAAAAGAAAAACGTCCCGTGTAACATCTGAAGTAAAAGTTCCAGTCGCCATGGGAGGTTACAAATGGAGACAAGGCGGTTCTAAGGAGGGACTAACAAGCCTGTTTACAAATCAGACGCCATCATTTACGAAGGATACTGACACAAGCCAATGGCAAATGTGGGCAGAGAGTGGGCGGAGCTTCCATTGCATACTCCACTAAAACAAGTCTCCCCAAGAGCAGCGCATGCGCGCTGACTCTAGGTTCGACCTAAAAAGGACGCAAATTTGGAGTAGATACTTTATGTAGAATAAAAGTTATGGAGCATTAAGCGCAAACTATCCCAAATAGCCAAAAAGGGCTCAGCACTGAGGGGTGATAACCGACTAACAGTTTTGGTACTTAGCAATTTTTAAAAAGCATGTGAGATGTTATGGGGAAACCGAAACACTTTGCTACTTAGCACTGTGTTAATGCTTCCTAGTCATAGATTTAAAGGGATCAAAATTAGACTAATTGCAGAGGGTCTTTTGTCATACATTACTGACAATTTTATGAAAATAAGTTGGCAATTCCCTCTAGAGAAGTTACCATTATTGGCTAGTACAGTAACGGTCTGGAAGAAGCTTGCAATTACGAGTTGGACACTGATGATCTCCTATGTTGTTTCCCTGATTATTCCTCATTTTCATTTTCGCTCAAAGACTTTAGCTGCCATAAGCATTACTAGCAATTACGCTGGGCCAAGCCTGTCTGATGCGGAGCTTGTTGGGATTAAGAGCAACTCGTAATGAGGACTTATATGCATGAACAGGCACTGATATGCTTTGAATCAATGTTTTTATAAACATCCACAATATTGAATTGTACTCATGAGTGATTCAAAGCTCTCTTTGCTTAATGGGATAGCCTCCCCCGACACTCCATCCCACTCCACTCCACTCCATTCCATTCCCGCTCCTTTTTATTGTGGCATCAGCAAGGGCATTTTGCCATTCTATTTTTACCCTTACCAGTTTTTGATTTGTATTTCAAGAGAAATTTCTCCTACTCTTCCTGCCACAGTTCAAAGAAATGTTATTGATGAATCGTCCATTAAACGCATTTCACATTTTCGCTGTTCAGGAGTCACTAATTTATTTCTACAACTATGGTTCTCAAATTCCTCTAGCATGTGAATTTGGTCAACATCAGTAAATTCACCAGCATATTCTTTTCAGAAAGAAGCTTGCCTCTGCAGGTCAAACTTTCTCTGCTCACAATACTAAATAAAATAAAAACACTACCTTTATCTGCAATTTACTCAGCTAATCACCACCAAGTAAATCACCTGTTTCGCCCTTCAGCAACTTACAATCAGAATTCCGAACACTTTGAGAAATGGAAACGCCCCTCACACCCATAGAGAACATTCACTGTCTGGGTATATAATTTAAATCTCATTCTTTCCTCCACAAGATCAGAGCGGGAGATTTTCAACACCTTCACTGTCTATTGAGTTCTCATCCTTCGGCTGAGGCTGCCACACTAAATCCCATGAGTCTTTGTCATATCCCACCTTCACTACTGCAATGAGGTCTACACTGGACTCTCAGACAAGACCATGGCCAAACTGCACAGAGTGTAAAGCCTCTTAACCTGCTTCACCTTTAGTCTGGAGAGATTGAAGCATATCAGCCTAGCCCTGGGTCTTGATAGAGCAATGATTACAATTCAAGGCCATCTGCCTAGTGTATAAAGCAGCGCATGATTGTATCACGGAATACCGGTCTGATCTGTTTTCTCTCCAGCAACAATACTGATGGCTAAGGTCGGCCTACCATAATACGCAGTAGCATTAAACTCTAAGGAACAGACATTCATGTATACAACTTTGCATAAGCATCATTACACCCTCTGAAACTTCTCCCGTCTTCAATTATGCTTTCACAAAGCTAAGACAATAAGATGTTAGGGACCAGGTAGGGCACACAATTATTTGGGTGCATCCTCATGGCAGTAGAACTGTATTCTTCACTCTAATTTGGGGATTAGCTGAGCCACCAAAGAGCTTCTTGCAGGCTACCAGACACGATTTCTTAACGTCAATATTCCATGTAGAAATAAATGCAACTTCAGGTTCACCAAACTGGTCAGGTAAGGCTAGCAGAACATTTCTGTTAAAGTTTTTACGATCGGATATTGTCACTTTTCTAGTTCTCAAAATCATTCAACAGGGCAAGGCAGGAGCTTGAAGTGGTTTGTGAGGGTCTCCCGAAGTCAGATATGTTGTTGTCAGGTTCCTGCTGAAAACTTCAGTTTTTGTTGTAAAAACTCTGGGCAGGAAACAGTTGGATCTTGTAACTGCTGGGTAAGTCTGCCGCATCTTCTAGGTCCTAAGTTTTATCTTTTTGACAAAATTCTTCCAGTAATGCAAGGCTGAACACTGTAGTCAAGCAGAGCCCCAACAGGTTAAATACATTTCACATGAGGTACCCCTGAAGCCTTTTTCTTTTTAGAAACAGCTCCAAGCAGGAAAAACCTAAGAATCTCTTCAGAAGAGAGTACTCTCTCCCAAATGTAACGTCCGCTCCATGACCAGAGCTCAAACAAGCATTGGCACAGCCAATAGATCTCGCTTTTGGGACCTTGTAAGTATTTAGTTATGCAGCACAATATCCTTGGTGCAACAACATCAACTGTTGCATGGCTAAACACTTATAAGGTCCCGAAGGCGAGACCTATTGGCTATGCCAATGCCTGAGGGGGTGCAATGGTGGCGTGGTGTTGGACTAGTAAATTAAACTATTCCAATACCCAGCTCCCCCTCTAAGGCAAGTCGTTAAAATGACGTGCGTGCAGAACAATTTCTGGAGTTCCTAAGGCATGCGTGAAAAATGCATGGGGAATTCCGTCATACATTCGTTGTATGAGGCCAGGAGGATAGTTCAGCAGTTCAAGGCCAGCAGCATATCTCAGCTATACTCGGGTGGAAGGATAGTTCAGTTGCAGGAGGCCAGGAAGATAGCTTACCTGTGTGTGGCCTGGAGGTTTCCTCACCTGTATACAGAGCCCAAGAAAGTCCAGTGCCTCCACCTGAAACCAGAGTTTCATCCCAACAAGGTGCATTCAGCCTGCAGTGCTTCCACTGGAGAACATGAGCGACATATTCAATGGCCATACCTACTGTGCGTGTCCAACGCACTTAGAAACCTGCATCAGAGTATGAAACGCAGTAGCATTTGGCAACAAAAGGCGGAGACGTTTGCGGCACATAGAAGGAGTCAGACCCCTCTATCTGTTAGTTCTCCTGTCTACACAGGCAGGTCTTTATTTCATTTCTTAGAGTGAATCCGGCCTACTTTGAGCCCACCATGGTCAATTTTCTATATTTGTCTTTAGAATTACCACCAAACCGTATTGGTACAGTGTCAGGTGTGAGCAGCTCATCAACCCATGTGACCTTCAGGGTGCACCCAGACTTGTGCAGCAGGTGCACTACCCCTTTGAGTTACTTTGCTTTTAAAACGAACCTTTCGGTGGGGAAACAGCTCGCTTCAAAGGACACGCGTGTTCAATGGCGGATTCTCAGTGTTGGCAAACAGAAGTGTTTGCCTCCTCCACTATTGACAACTTCTGCCGGTTTCCTGTTTATTTGAACTGGTGGTTGCATTTTCTCCGGGTGCCTGTAGTAATTTCCACACAGTTCCAAATATACCACAGCTCTCCCATACCTGTGGGTGTTTCCACTGATCCACTAGAAGCTTCACATAGCCGCCTCTCCGTGTACAGAAGGAGCTAGTCTCCATGTAGGCGTATTACCTACCAGAAAAGGATAACAATTCGGGTGTAGGCGTCAAGACCTCCTTTCCTGCCACCCAGAGCAGAAATATGAACTCTTACCATCGCTGTTCTCTACTCTCTGAGTACACATACTCACTTGCCCATGCAAGTGAGAGGTATTGAATATCTGTGCCTTGTGCAACATATACGGACAAGTTAATGTATAAACCAACTGATCAACAGAGCCGAGAAACATTAAAATTAAGCCATCTGATGGGTGAGTCATTGAGATGGCTCTGGTGGGGGTTGTTAGATTAAATAAATGTAAATTAAAATGATGCACATTAGGAGCCAGCAGCGGTCAGTAGCAGTATTTTTCAGCAATGGTACCTGCGTGAGTGTGCCAGGCAGAGTGAACGGAGGAGGGAGAGAAAGACGGGGTGAGGCTGCGGACACACCACAGACATGGGTATCCGCAGAAATTTTTCCAGGGGGGGGCGCTAACCTGGCAAATGAAGGGGCGTGGCTAATGTTAATCAATAGGGGCGGGGCTAAAATGGCAGACAATCAGGATCGGGTAATGCCCAGGCCAAGCTGAGAAAAAAAAAGTGGTGAATTCTGCACTTGAAACTGGACAACAATTAGAGCACACATATGAACCCTAATATTACACCCTGGCCCCTTAAAACTCATACATTCCCTAATACCTGAAACCCATAACCCATACCTGCCCTGACCCCTAAAGTTGTCCCCCTGGTACCCCAAAACCCATACCCGCCCTGAACCCTAAAATGTCCCCCCTTGCAACCCAAAACCCATACCCACCCTGAACCCTAAAATTACCCCCTGGTACCACAAAACCCATACCCACCCTGAACCCTAAAATTACCCATGCCCCCCCAAAACTCATACCCGCCCTGAACCCTAACATTACCCCTGGCACCCCAAAACCCATATCCACGCTGAACCCTAATATTTCCCCTAGCAGCCCAAACCCCATACTCGCCCTGAACCCTCAAATTACCCCTGGCACCACAACACTCATACCCACCTTGAACCCTAAAATTATCCCTGCCACCCCAAAACCCATACCCACCCTAAACCCTAAAATTACCCCACTGGCATGCCAAAAGCTGAACGCTATGGGGCAGATTTACAAGCCCCTGCGCCACTTTTGCGTCACTATTAACATGGGAAAAGTGTTGCAAAAGTGGCCCAAGGGGCTTGTTAATCTACCCCTACAAGCTTACACTACATTCGCATATTCGGAGGGGACTGCCCTCCTTGAGGTTTCCATGCATGCAATTCTAAAACACTGTAACCTAGATATGCAGCCAGTAGGTAATGCTGGTGATGCTGCAGAATGCATTAAAGTTACTGGAACTTACTTAAAAACTGCTGCCTGATCTTCTGATACTATTCGCTGGAGTCGGGCTGATCAGCAGCACTGTCGTCCTGGCATCCAGCCCCTCCCAAACGTCTCACTTTCTAGATAGGTGTTGGTCAAATGTCTCCTGGATTCTCTTTGCCTGGGACTCCTCTGCTTCTTCGTCTGTGCCCTTGGATGCAAAAAGAGACAGATCCATGGCCCTGTTCACCATTTATCTGGTGAGCAGCGCCATGGATGTGTATTCCATACAAGTGCACAGACAGCAGGGTGAAAGGGATGGCAGTGCAGGTGACGCTTTTCCTTTGTAAAGTCATTCCTGCTGGCGTCATAGCCCATGGTTTGCTGTCTGTGCACTTGTATGGATACACACCTATACAGACAGCAAACCCTGGGCTATGATGCCAGCAGAAATTCCTATACAAAAGAAAAGCGTCACCATCCCTTTTCCCTTGCTGTGCACATCTTACCACTCCCACGCCATGACCAGGCAGCTAGAAGTGGTGATTTGTCATTCTGAGGGGTGTGAATGTTATAAGAATGTGTGTGCCCGGCTGAGACAGATTCCCCGCACACCACACACACAGCTGCACCAGAGTACTTCACACAGGTCTTTACAAGACCATTTACTTGGTAATGAGGCTTTGTTGTGTTTTCACCCCTACTTAGAGCCCCTGCATCTCCACTTTGCACATGGCTTTGGCTGTATGAATTAGCCCCCCCCTCCCGAAATTTGAGGGAGAGGAGTTGACGTGAGGTTTAAAAGAGGGGTGAACAAGGGATTGAAGACACTGAGTGGTGACCGTGATGGGGCAGACATTTAATGCAGTTTCCTTTACAAATAGGTTTATTGTACAAATCTAATTTGACATACTCGCAGACAGCAAATGCTGCTGCCTTTCCATGGTGTCTGAAAGTTTTTTTCAGGAAGTTGGGTCGACGAGCTGATCGGGTCATTTTCTTCCTTCATGTGGTGATGATGAGTGGGTTCCAGGGCGCCTGCACTTGTCGCCTCTGTCATTGGTAGCCCCCTCCATCTGAACGCCAAGGATCACCACCCCCCCCAACCACCGGCACCTGGAGGGGTCGTGGGATGCCTAGAGTGACCAACTGGCATGGGTGCAAATTCAGGAGAGTGAGTGTAAAAATTCAGGACAAAAATTCAAGACAGGAGGTCAAAATTCAGGACAAAAGGTAAGGTTTAAAGACACATCAGAGAAGGTTGCGCAATAGTATATAAGTAAGTAAATAGACAACCACTAAAGTACAAGTGAAAATAGGTTTATATTAGGTTGAGACAATTGTGCACTTAATGGTTTGTCAGTATACGTGCAGCTTTAAGCAAACGTGCAGGTCTTTTTATGGTAACAAAACCGCCCCCACCTTTCCAGCTCCCAGAGAAAACGCCTGATGCCCGTTCCGGCCAGTCTTGCCTTGATACCACCCTCCAATGGCGCCCCTCATCTTCACATAGACCCTCTCTCACGTGTATTTAATTTCTTGTACAGTGCTACTCATCCCAAATATGTGGGGCAGAGTTTTGGAGTGCGTTACAACACACACATATTATATAGAGACAATCACTCATATAAATGAGAAAGTCAATATATAGGAAATGTTGCTTAAGATAATGGGGCATACAATGTGTAATAATACTTTCATCCATCATTCAGTCTTTCACGATTCATTCTGTCCTTCCATCTGTGTGCCGATCCATGTCCATATTCATCCATTTACAAACCTATCCATCACGTTTCCTTCCATCCATCTGTACACTCATCCTTCCACTCTTCCACACATCCATCCATTAACTCATCCATCCAGCCATTCACCTGTTCAGTCATCCATTTACACATCCCCCTTCCTCTTTCAATTCCCCTTTCACTTAGCCATCTATCCTTCCATCCACCCACCCATCCATCTACTCATCCACTCATGAATCCATCCATTGAACCTATCATTCATCTATCCTTTCTCTCATCCATCCACCCTTTCTCTCATCCATCCACCCTTTCACTCCTTCACTCATCTATCCATCCTTTTGTCCATCTACCCGCCCTTTCACTCACTCATCCAGCCTTACATCCACCCTTTCACTCATCCGTCCATCCATTCACCCTTTCACATATCAATTAATTAATCCACCCTTTCACTTATCAATTCATCAATCCATCCATCATTTCACTCATCCATCCACCCATTCACTCGCCCGTCATCCACCCTTTCACTCATCCATCCATCATTTCACTCATCTATCCAGCCATCCATCCATCCACTCATCCCTTAACTTACTTACTCACTCACCTTTTCACATTAATTATGAGACCCATCAAGGACTCCACCCTCGCTGTAGTTCCTAAAGTAAGGGGTGGGGTGGAGCAGGGTTCACTATGCCCCTGCACATAGGCAATCCGAAAAAGTGGAAGGCATGAGTCATGCATGATGCGCAGGGCCTTGACGTGGGGCGACTGTAACATGGTGTTGTTTCCAGAGCTTTAAGTGGGATGAGAAAACTAGGGGGTCTCTTCAAAAGGGTGTTTGATGTAATAAAATGTGTGCCTTAAAACGCATAAGCTAAAATTCTGTGCTTAATATAATGTGCCACCTGACTGGTATTTTTGTTGCTTCTGTCATTGCATCCAGATATATAATACAAGTAACGTTACACTTAGAACAAGTAACGTTACACCTACAACAAGTCAGAACTATTGGCTTTGTCAATGGTTGTCAGTTGAATAAAATAAAAAAGCAGCAATCATGGTTGCTGTACTAAAACTATAATCCTTTCCTTTCAACTTCTTTCACCGCCTTCCTTTGGCTAAGTGGATTCTCACCTAGCAGCAGCATGGGCGTTTTTGCACTTTCATGTGACAGAATGCCCTGCCCTGGACCAAGGCTGGATGAGGCCACCACATGCTGTGCCAGCCCAGACTGACCCATTGTCATTCTGTATGGGGCAATCAGCCCCACACAGAATGATAATGGGCGGGGTGGGGCTGCTCTTGTGCTCAGAGGAGTGTGAGGCGCCCCATCAGGGAGCTGAGGCCTTTTGCAGGAGAACAGCTCTGTTCCCTGCAATGCTTAAAAGCCGTGGCGTCAGGCCTCACTCCTGGATGCATTGGTACAGATGGGCTTGTGCAGGGGGGGCAAGGAGAGGCGCTCCAGGGGGGGGCAAGCGCCCCTCCTTGCCCCCCCCTGCGGACGCCCATGCTGCTGAGTTTTCAAAATATGTCCAGGCACCGTGGAACAGAAACCAGGAGTCCACCATGGGACCCTCCTGCATGGGAATCAGAGCAGGAGTCCAGCTTGAATGAGGGGGAATCTGGGGATGAGAGTAACCCTCTCATATTTAGTCACTGAAACCTCAAATGCGTGATCAAAGAAAACGGGAAAAACTACCCTATAAGGAACCAAAAACTTACATTCTGCATGCTAATGTGTTGATCGTACCCCTGCACACCTTTGTCACTGCCTGCTCCAAGATCGTGAAGGTAGCTTTATCAACTCAAAAAATTGGGAAAAATATGCGTTATTTACGGTTCATTTTCCGGTTATTATGCATATTCGTCTTTTACAATGTACAGAGCCAAATCAATAACATAAGTAACCCTGAGCTGACAAATAGCGTTGTTGCAGTGCTTTTATTTTGCCACTTAGAAATATAAATTTGAAACAGCATGTGTAAAATGTAATCATTTTCTAAAAAACTTAGAACTAATTTTTATATAGTACAAACTCGGCCCGAAGAAACTCGCACGCTTTACATTATACAAGGACAATTTTGTTTTTTAAAGCAGGGGTAGATTGCCGAGAATCACAGGACATTGAACGGACGGTTCCCTTGTTCCGATGTCGGCAGCGCTTGCAGTTCTCCCCTATAGTTGTGTAGTAAATGGGGTTTTGTATTAATATGTAAACTGCATTAGGCCATTGTTCCTGCACTGCACAGACACTTAAAGGTTTTTTTTCTAAGTGAAACTAATAGCTGAGTGCTTCTTACGGCTTGAACATGATCCATCCTTAAAGTAAAAAAAAAACTTTTATTAACAAGGGAGGGCGAGGGTGAGCAAGAGTAGAGAAATGTCAACAAGTACGCGCAGCCATGCTAATTGAAAACAGATGGCCCCTGCGCACCACTGCTCGCTCCCGCAAGGTGGAAATCACCACAAGCACGAGTGCTTAAAAAGAGCAGACCGATTTCTAAAGGTCATCTCCTAGAGCAGCGCTGCGCTAGGCTCGACCTAAAAATGACTAAGTCCCAAAGGTTTTTTGATGCAATGAAAGTTACTCCTCGTCTCCGAGATAGCGTCCTCGTCCAAAGGGCAAGTTTGTGGGCACTGCTTTCTCTCAATCAGGGTTTCTCTCAAGGTCCGCATGCAATCTACTCACATCTAGCAGGAAGGATCTGCTTTAGAGCAGGGATTGTTCCTGCTGTTTGTGTCCCTTTAGCAGTGAACAAGACGACATCCAGATGACTCTCTGAGAACAGTTCCTGTCCCTGGGTGCCAGTAGCAATCAAATCTTTCAACCTTATTTTTCCATCTGTCAAACAGAATTTCCTTTTTCCTTCAAACGTTATTACCTTAATTAATTTTTTTAAGGAGGTGGTGGTGAGGTGGCATGATGATTAGACTATGAGAATGTATTTGTAAGCTTAATTTATGTATATGCTGTTGGAGTGGAGGAGGAGATAACTTTTAGACTTTAAGACGTACAGATCTCTCAACTTGCCCTATTCTTGAGAGTGAAAGCTATATGCTAAACACTTTTTCCCCTTTTAGAGGTTTTCTCCTGAAATGCTCACTATGCTGACACCTTCCTGCTTAAATTTCTTATCCTTAAATTCCTGCGAGATTGTTTCATTAGAACCATCCTCAGTCTAACAGAGCTATACTTAGATGACTAACACTTTTGCTATTTGTATTTATGTGACTGAACTTGTGACATATTGATGCATCAACTGGATACTTTGTTGACTAAAGCTTCCTTTTCTAATTTTGTATCAGAATGATGCAGTTTTGTAGACACTTGTAATAGCGGAGGAGTAAGTAATAATAGAATTGTGATTTACAATTGCTTATGTTTAGTTTGTGGTTGGTACGATATGGTAACGATTTAAGTTGATGTGTGAGTGTAGCACTTGGTATAAAGAAGTTGAAGTTGTTATCGAGCTGGACGTAGCCTAAGATCCCAGGATGAAGAAGACACTATATTGTGTTTGTCTGATAAGTTTTGTGGTGTTCATCGTGAGACGTTGTCGACGTCACAATTGAGATAGGGACATTTATCTTTGTGTGAGTAAGGTGTGGTTGGTATAGTGGATCCTAGTGCACAGGGAGAAACTGTATCAATCTGATCTCTGCTGGACGAGTATTCATTTCGAATGTGTACCTGGGTAGGTTGGGAAGTGCTGCTCTGAACCATTTCTTGTATGATAGAATACCATTGATTTCATTAGTGGAGCAGACACAGTTGTATGATAGAATACCATTGATTTCATTAGTGGAGCAGACACAGTTGTTTTGTTGAAGTTGCTTTGTTCCTTGGGTTGTGTGCTTAGAGTTTAAAAGAGTGTGTTTTATTGTAAAGGGGGGTGAACTGCTGGGTGAAGTGGGACTGACATCACAGTGTGCGCGCTGGGATTGGTCAATTGGTGTAGAGCCATACTGAGATTAGGGGTCTTCGTCATAAGAGTGCTACGCTGGTATTGGTATTGATGCCGAATGAGAACTGTGGTTAAATAAATTATTTGCTAGTTTGAGACGAAAAGATTTATTTTAATTGTTGATTTACTGTTGAAAAAATGAAGTTTTTCAAGGCTGTATTAGAAATGTTTAGGGGAGATGTACAGATGCCTGTTCGAGAGGGAGAAGAGGCACCACCTGAGAATACACCATCATTATAGGATATAGGACAAAAAGGAGGGGGAACTAGGAGACAATGAAGGACCACTACCTAGACTCTGAAACCAATAATCGAACCAACGAGGAAGGTACTGTTCCTATTAGAAAGAAAGGGAGGAAAACAAAGCGGTGGACAAGACACGGAGTGGGAATCCTAAGAATTATTTCTTGGTGCTCTCACACATCCCTGGGGATGTCATGCTTCATCATTGGGCATTGCTCCTCATAGGGCTGACGCTGTAATGCCCTACGGGCCCCACGAAGGGTTGCTTTGGCAGAGATCTTTTATTGTTATTGCCGTATGATGAAGTGTGCAAGTGTGAGGGCATCCTAAATGTGTGGAGTGATAGTGTATGCAGGAGTGAGGACAAATTAGATAAAAATGTCTAAGAGATACCCAATTTTTTTTAATGTTATGGTTCTCTTGGCAGGATTATAAAACCCGTAAATGGGTCAGGGCTACTGTATGGGCGTAATGTACCGAAGTAGCTTCACGTATATGGGTGCAGTCAGGTCGGGTGTAGTCAGGTTGACATGTTTCTTGCCATAAGGTCTAAAAATGATTCACAGCGCTTCTTCGGCACCTAATAAAAGGAAGGTGGGAATCCTACCCCACACCTATACCGTGAGGTGTAGTATAAGTATTCCCCCTAGAAGAAAATACCTGGTGCAGTGGTAAAAAAAATGATCGTCCAACCGGAAAAAAAAGAAGAAACAATAGGAAAAATAAAATTGTATGCAGATATTTTGCATATCTTGTTCAATGCATCATTAGGATCGCTTTTCCAGCACGCAGTATTAAAGTGTCTCCAATGGTAGACATGCACATGCAGTGGTTGGCACTTAATAGTTGCCAAGTAGTGAAAGACAAACTAATGCACACAACACAGCAAGCGAAAGGGAAAACATGGTACAAACAACATGTAATTAAAAAACAGTGAATGTGTCACACAGTCTGTCGCAGTTGACTAGTAGTCAAGTGTGAAAATGGGTCTTACCCTTTGGATCTATCAAATATGCCCTACAGGTTAAAATAGAACTTAGCGCACAGCTGCTAACTATAAAGCAAATGGAATGACCGTCAAACTCAGACAATGTGAGGTAAGGAGAATAGGGTCAAAATGTAGAACGGGCCCTGGGTATTATAAATGAAACAACCATACTCACATGGCTTCTATGCATAAAGTGAGAGAGACCTACCCTCCTCTGCTCACCCAGATCAAGACTGAGCAGAGGAGGCAACCCTTATTTGAAGTACATCTGACTGAATAATTGCCCTCAAATCTGGAGTATGCAGATGTAGGAGCAAGCTGTGATTGGTTAGCCTATGCGGTCATGGGAGCGGGGGCATGTTCGGGTCAACAGAAGCTGGAATAGTTGTGGCTACAATGCAGCCCTTCAATGGTGGCGATCTTAGTGTGGTAGTTGAGTCCATCCATATGTCACTCAGGCAGTGATGTAGTAAACGTGCAGTAGCGTTATACACCGTAGCACTCCAAAAACTTGACAACCTTCTCAGTCGAGCCGGATGCATAAAAAATGAATGTAATAACAAGAAAAATATATTTGGCAGTTAAAGGGCAGTGTGTGCTGTGTTATCAATAACTGTTGGAAGGATGGTGTAAAAGGCACTGAGGCTGTACGTGTGCCCTAAAAGTCGGGGGGAAAGGCATAGGAGTGTTCCTACACCTGTGGGAGCCATCCTATATGAGGTCCCTAAGCAGTGCGGAGAGAGCCCCGCGTGCTAGTGTGGCACAATTATCAAACAACAGAGGTGGCCATGTTGAAATGTGTAGACCTCGAGACATGAAAGTAGAGGTAAAATCTCAGCAGGAACATGGGTTCTTTCATAGTAAGCGATATACAGGAGACGGACATGCCTTTGGTGAAATTTAGGGATTATCTATGGTCATTGCCATTAACGACATATAGATGTGTGTGTGCCTGCCTCAATACAGAAAATGAGTTCTTGTAAAGATGACAACATGTAGGTAGCGTCATCAACACCTCAACTTGAGAATCCATGGGTGGTGGGGGAAGAGTACAAGGCATATTAACCATTTGAAGTTTATAGTGATTCTTTACCAGAGAGTATGGTCGAGAAGAGCAGGAAAGGGGCAGCGTCTCAGAGTTGATGTATGATTTCATGAAATGTCACCAAGTTTGTGTTCTGAGACAAACCTCAATTACCTTAATGATGGCATCCTGAGGGATGTTTGTGTACAACGCCTCTATGTCCAGGCCTACAAGGAGGTCGATTTCCTGTTCATTGTTGATGTCAGCAATTAGGTTTAGCACGTCCCTGGTGTCCTTGAGGAACAGAGGGGGTTTCTGGACCAGTGGTTGGAGTTAGTGGTCGCAGAACTTACTTAAAGGTTCTAGTAGTGATCCGATGCTGGAGATGATAGGTCTTCCTGGAGGGGAGCTAATGCTCTTGTGTATTTTTGGTAGTATGCTGAAGTAAGGGGTTCTTGGAGATGTATTCACCAGAAACTCTGCTTCATGTTTTGTGATCCAGTCATGCGCCTCTGCCATCGTGACCATGGACTGGATGTGTTTCATCAAGATGTCGGGTGGATCTGAGTTCAGAAGGCGGTAGTATCTTCCATTTGCTAGTTGGCGTAAGCATTTTTGGCCATAATCGGTGGAGGTCATCACAACGATCGCCTTGCACTTGTCTGCTGGTTTTACTATGATCAAAGGGGTCCTCGGTCAAGGTGATGACCGCTTCAAGTTATCTGGACAAACCACTGTCGTAGGATCTGAATGTTCTGATCTGCACAGACTTTTAGTATGGCTTTTTCAAAGGTGAGAACCTCACTTGGTATGGCTTAAGTGGGTGTGAACCTTGATGGTAACCTTAACACAGAGTCCTCACGGTCCAGGATAGTCCTGTCCTGAAAAAATGCCAGAAAATCGAGTTTGCAGAAAAACTGGTGAAGCTCACTTGTGAGTCAGAATCAGTCTTCCCATGGAGTAGGCACAAAGCCAATGCCTTTAAGTAGTGCCACAGTCTCGTCTTCAGTAAGGGCCCTCTTCGAGGGGTTAAAAATTAGTTTTTCTTGGCTGGCTCCTGGTCTGTATCTGGGTGTCTTGCTGTTGCCAATGGACCAGCTTGTTGCTTCCTTTTCTTCTGCCTCTGCCCCAGCCTCTGCCTCGAAAAAGGTTGGGGAAAGGGTTGTTGGAAGAAGGGCTGTGGTGGTTGAGGGGGCCTCCGGAACCTGTGGTGCTACATCTGTGCATGTCCTGGAAAGGGGGGAATCATAGAAGCCACATAGGTATGGTTGCCTTAGTTGTAATATCCAAGGGCCGTTTTAAGTTTCAGACTTATTACCCTTACTTCACGTTGTCTGAGTTTGACTGTCATTACCTTTTCCTTACAGATAGCAGCTGTGCACTAACCTTTGTTCTGACCTATGTGGTATATGTGATTGATCCAAAGGGTAAGACTCCTTGTTCACACTTGCAGTTTTTGAATTACATGTTGTTTATACCACATTTGTCCATTCGCCTGCTGTGCTGTGTGTATTAGGTTATCTTTCACTATTTGGCAACTATTTAGTGACAACCACAGCATGCACGTGGTTAGTATTGGAGACACTTTGATACTGTGCGTTGGAAAAATGATCCTGATGACACACTGAACAAGATCTGCAAACATTTCTGCATACTTTTTTGTTCTTCCTATTATTATTTCTTCTTTCTTTTCAGGTTCGTCAATCATTTCTTTTTACCACTGTATAAGGTATTTTCTTTTAGGGGAATGCCTAAAATAAACATTACAGTTTAGGTGGGGGTAGGATTACTACCCTTTCTGTTATTAGGTCCTTAATAAGCACAAAGGATCCTTTATGGTCATTAGGGCCAGAAACATGTCGACCTGACTACACCCGATCGGACTAGAGCCATAGACTTGAAGATACTTGGGTACATTATGCCCCTACAGGAGCACTGACCCATTTACGGGTTTTTTAATCCTGCCAAGAGAACCATCACAATAAAAATGAAAAATCTTGTCATCTCTTCGACAGTTTTATTACATTTTTTCTTACTCCTGCATTCACTACCGCTCCACACATTTAGGACACCCTCACACTTGCACCTTTCATCATACAGCAAGAACAATAAAAGATCTCCGCCAAAGCAGCCCTTCTTGGGGCCCGTAAGGCACTGTAGCGCCGGTTCTATGAGGAGCACCGCCCGATGATGAAGCATGACATCCCCAGGGATATGTGAAGGCACCAAGAAATAATTCTAAGGATTCCCACCCCGTGTCTCATCCACCGCTTTTTTTTCCTCCCATTCTTTCTGATAGGAACAGTACCTTCCTTGTTGGTTCGTATAAATGTATGGATCAATACATGTACTTGGCTTGGTCAATGGTATAAAATAACAGAGTAAGAAGGTGCAGTGATGTTTCCACGTTATGGGCGTTTAATTTGAGAATCATAAAAAATCTGAGGACAGTACTGTACAAAATAAAACTGCATCCTAGACCCACACAGCATGAAGCACTTAATGCTTGAGAGCGAGCAGCTCATGATAGGCAGAAGGAAAGATATCAGGGAAGAACCAGAAAGACAGTGCATACTTATGTTGATTCAAGGTGGGATGCAGAACAAAGGGTAGTGGGGATCCGATATGATAGAGGGAGCTAGACTATATAGCCGGCATTGCCAAGCGGAGAGACAGAGAAAGGAAAAGAGAGGAAGAGAAGAAATAGAAGAAAAAGGGGGAAAAGATGGAAACTGTGGAGAGCGAGGATGACGCCAATCATAGCGATTCTAGTGATGATCTTTTGAACGCATTCCATCCACACCCAAATAATGAAGCTCCGCAGGAGAGAATAAGTGGTGCAGGTGTCAGTGGAATCTCAGGAGTAGGGATTGCATCAGAGAATACAAGTTCTAATGTGATGGGAGGAAATTCAGGGATCAGTAACCCCGTTGACCTGATTGTTTTGAATGCCCCAGATGCACTTACTGTTCTGGACACTATAGGTCCCCTAGTCCCGCAATATAACCCAGGATCCATAGGGAACACAACACATACTTTGGCAGTTCATACTGGAATGGGTGCCATATGTAACACACCTACGGGCCTGAGAATGAGAGGACTTTCTCAAGCTCCTTTAGTCCCGACTCAATGTAATAACCCATTGTGCTGCAAATGCAGATCCAACCATAAACCAGGCAGGATTCACCCCTCTATAAGGGATTGTTCAAAGAGCACTAAGTTCTGATATGTCTAGGTGTAGTACTCCTGCGAGCATTAATCAAAGTACGCCCAGTCAAGGGATAGTATCTACTGCCCCTGTGGAGCAGGTTGGTTCAAGTGTCCAGGAATTTGATAGGTGGCTTCAAAGGTTAGTTGAAAACCCAGGAGAAGGTACAAGCTCAGCTGTAACCAGAGAGACAATTGAGTCACAATTGAGAGACAATACAGTGGACGTGGTCAAATTAAAATTGCAACTGGATGAGTTGACAGTTGGGAATTTAGATTTTTTCCCTAATTAGATACCTCTCAAGAGAGTGAACTTGTGTTTCTGTGTAAAGATGTTACCAGACGTGGAGGACAGATTCATGAAAGTTTATCAGAACTAGCCCAGAAGATTGAGGTTGATTTGACTAGAAGCTTGCTTGGATGATATAACTAGCATGAGAACATCATGAATGAAACTACTAATTACAGAATTGACGGTACTTGAAAATAGATTGAGATATATAAATAGTAAGGCAGATTGGTAAAAAAGAAGGAACAAAAGAAACACAGAGGAGAACCGCCTCCATCCACAGCTGAGGGAGATGGCGCTACAGCATTTCCGTCGAGAGAAGTGCCTGGTGGAGGTTATGTCTGTGTGTCTTGGCGCAGGAGTGATCTTGTGCCATTCACTAATGATTTTCCAAAACTAAGGAGAAAACAGTAGACTGGTATTCTTAGGTTGAACGATTTGTGAAAATTTCAAAGGTCCTGTGGATTGATTTGAATACCTTTGTGGGCAGAATGCAAACTGTCCGTAAATTGGCTGGAGACGGGGCATCCATGGAATCCAGTGACGAATGCTCCGTCAGAGTTAGTGATGAGAAAGTATCAGCAGGTGATATCCTTTTTTAGACGGAAGGTATCATAGAAAGTTTTTCTTAATGGGTTAGGAGTGACAAAATGACCCAAGAACCATATGGGTCAGTGCATGCCTACTATGAAAGATTTTTGCAGGTGTTTAAACAGTGTAGTGGTACGGAGACCCTTGAGCTGAAAGACATGGTACATTTTGTGTTTCGGTTCATGTCAGGATTGCGAAGAGAGGTTGGCTCGTTGATTCACCAACATTTGATTTGTTGGCAGAATAATCCAATCGGTGAGATTTTGAGGTACGCAAAATACTCTAGTGATAAAACTGAGATAAAACTGATGGTGGCACAGTGACCCAAATTGAGTTTAATTTGAACCAGAATCTTTTTCTAAATCAGGGTACGCTTCAACAGTACCCTATGATTGAAACGTCAGATGATTATGGCTCTGACTTGTCACAATGACGATACTTGAGGGGGGAGGAGGAATGCATGCTTGGCACAGTCTTTGAGGTAGACCCTAGAGGTCCATTCGTAGAAGGTGAGGTGAATGGCCACCACGTATCCTTTCTGATCGATACTGGAGCAACTCATTCCACTGTTAGAACAGCAGAAGTTCTAGACCTACCCCTCTCAGGGAAAACAATCCAATTAGTAAGAGTTGCAACAGACAAATGACAAACCCAATGACAGAAGTAGTGCTGGTTAAAATAGGGTCCTGGATGGAGAATCACCAGTCTGTGGTGTTTGATTCGAGCCCCGTAAATCGAGACCAGTTGTGCAAACTGAATTGCACCATTTATTGCACCCCAAAGGGTGTGGAGTTCCAGACTAATGATGAGGATGTTGCCTTTAAATTCGCAAAGCATGGTCCAAACACTGGATTGTTTTTTTTTTACTTTCTGTTTATTATTTTCAGATATGCACAAACAAACAACATAAGCATCTCCGCTTTCAGTGAGTAGTACAGTATTGGTTCGGTTACACTCATATTACATTTAACAGCAAATTTCCACTTATATCTCAGTAAGGTACAGCACTGACTCTATAAAGTAGCAAGGGCTATATTGGGTATCGTTCGGCATATTATTGAACAGGCACATAATCAATCTACATTTCCATCACTTCCTTTTCGAAACTTCGCATACATAATTAATAAGGCAGCCGACATTAAGGGTGAACAAAAATAAGTCATGGCGTGCACAGCCTCCCTCTCCATCGTGTACAGTGCCATCTCCACCTCTCAGTGACATATCCTCCTGTCTCTCTAATGCATAAGTACATCTGAATCACGCTATGGTGACCCTCGTGGGTGTGTTAGTAGGTAGAATGTCAAAGGGGCCCATATATCCCTGGGTCTGGAGGCAGTGGGTAGCAGTTCGGCATATTTTGTGAGACGTTCTTGGCAGTTCACCAAATCTTCAATCCAGCTCTTAAACTTGGGTGCTCGTCCCCTGCCCCAACGACATGCCACCCTCCTCTTAGCCATGAGCAACGCGATTGCTACATATTTGCGGTGCTCCGCCCGCAGAGGCTTGACATAGCCCAGCAGGGCCATCAGTGGTGTAGGCACCACGTGTGTGTTTATCATCAATGTCAACGCCTGGAAGACGTGCTCCCAGAAGTCGCTCACCTCCGGACACTCCCACGCCAGATGTAGAAAGTCTGCACCCACGGCGTGACACCTGTCACATCTGTCCGAGACTCTTAGTTTATATTTGTGCATCCGGGCAGGGGTGTAATACAGTCTATGCAGGAACTTATAATGAATTATGCGGAGCCTGCTGCTGGCTGAAACCTGTTCAGTCTGCAAGCAACAGAACTCCCAATGTTCATCCGTTAAGGCAAAACCCAGCTCCTCCCCCCACCTTGTGCGGGACACTGTAGCCGGCACTTCTCTCTGTGTGTGCACTGTATCATATATATCAGGGAGACTAGGCAACTTAGCCGTCGTGCACTGTAGTGTCAGCTGTAGTGGTGTCAGTGCTTGTGGTTCAGCTTGGAAATCTGGGGTAATACAACGTATCCCCTGTCGGAGTCGGATAAAGAGAAAAACATCCAGTGGGGTTTGTTGTATGTCCTGAAACATCTGCTCAATAGTACGGAATTGGCCGTTAGGATAGAAGTCCCCCCAGGTACGGATAAGAGTACGCTTTTTAAAGTTGTGAAAAATGGCCTCCTGGAGAAGGGGCATGCTCGGATGGTAAGTGAGAGGTAGCAACGGAGAGTAGAGCATGTGAGAGTTCAACATGCGCCCTATGCACTGCCATGCTGAAATCATGCATTTAAGGGCTGTTGGCATCTTGTCCCTAGCTCCCACAGGATCATATTTGACCCTATCAATTGGGATGGGATGTGCAAGCCAGTGCTCCGCCGCGACTTGCGGCATATACCGTGGCTGCGCCATCCAAAACCAGGCATAATGGGCTTGTGCACTCATGTAGTATAGTTCGAAATTCGGTATCCCAAACCCTCCCTGTGAATAAGGTCTAATCAGTACATTCCATTGCAATCTCGGCTGTTTACCTCCCTATACAAGGCGTGTCAGCTCCGTCTTTAACGTCTTAAAGAAAAAGGCCCCTGGGTAGTACGGAATATTTGAAAAGAGGTAAAGTAGTTGGGGGAGCACCACCATTTTAATTAAGGATGCTCGGCCCGCCATGGAGAGGGGCAACGCTATCCAGCGGTTGACACATTCCGCTATACGGGTCATGGCTAAATCATAATTCAATCGCATAAGCTCCTCTCTGTCCCTAGTAACTCATATCCCCAGATATCTCAGTTCCTCTTCACACCATTCCAGAGGATAGTCCAGCGGGAAGCGAACTGTTGCAGTAGTCAGAGGGAAAATACTTGATTTCCCCCAATTAATTTGGATCCCGACATGTTTCCCAAACACTATAAATTCCCTGAAGAGAGGGTTTAAATTTTGCTATGGGTCCCGTATGTAAAGAGTGATGTCGTCTGCATATAGAGATATGAGTATTTGGCGCATATTACACCTCAAGGCCTTATCTTTATGATCCTGTCACAGTTTCGCTGCTAACGGCTCTACTGCAATAGCAAAGAGGAATGGGGAAAGCGGGCACCCCTGACGAGCACTCCTAGTGATTTGGAACGTCTGCGAGGTATGCCCATTAATAAGTACCTTAGCAACCGGTAGATGGTATAATAATTTGATCCATGAGAGGAATAGGGGCGGATAGACCATTCGTAACATCACCCCAAAAATGTAGTCCCACTCAATGGAATCAAAAGCCTTGGTGGCGTCTAAAAAAAAATACAGCTCAAGGAAGGTCTGGCGAGACATTATTCAAGATGGCAAACAAGAGTTCTCAGGTTATGGGAGGTGGCCCTCCCGGGCACGAAGCCCGACTGGTCTGGGAGGATCAAATTCTCCATCAGCAGGCTCAGTCAGGTTGCAATTATTTTTGCTAATATTTTGGCATCGCAGTTTAGTAGGGAGAGCGGCCTGTAGGAGTCGCATTGCTTACGGTTTCCCCGGCTTCAACAGCGAAATTATAAGAGCCTCTCTCATAGAGGCAGGTAGGCTGCCAACCTCCAGTGACTCCTCATACACTTCACGAAGAATGGGGGCCATTAGATCTATATATGTTTTATAGAATTCTATAGGAATTCCATCAACTCCGTGGCCTTCCCTGATTGCATACTCATGATGGCCTCTCTGACCTCATCCAGTTCAAAAGATGCACATAAGAAAGTTCTCTGTACATCAATCAACCAGACTAGCGCCACATCCCCTAAAAAACTATCCAGGTTGAATTCATCCGCCCTATTTGTAGTGTAGAGGCTGTTGTAGTGGCTCGCAAAGGCATTAAGTATGTTGGCTGTGTTCCGATAAACTGTCCCGTCTAGGTCTTCATTTTCCAATACATAACTAGAGCAGCGGGACTTTCTAACCATGTGCGCTAGAGCCTTACCTGGCCTTTCCCCTTCACCGTAACATCTGGCCACCCAGAATTTCCCCCGAAACCGCGTTTCCCTCTGTGCTACATCCATGTATTCCGTGAGTGTATCTCTAAACTTAGCTTGGGCAGAAACATTCGGGCCCGCTGCAAGCTCCGCTTCTAGTGTCTTTAGCTCTGCTTCCAACCTCCAAAAGGAGTTGAGTATAACTTTAAGGACTCCGGATCCCTTCGATATGCAGTACCCACGGATCGTGACTTTAAATGCCTCCCAAATGATTTCGACAATGTTCACCGAGTCTTTGTTACGCACAAAAAAGGCCTGTATTTCTACGCGCAGCTCTTCCTGAAATACAGTGTCTAGTAGGATAGGGGCATGGAGTCGCCAACTGTTGCGCGGTGTGTGAAAGTCAGAGGAGGAAAGCGTGAGCAGCACTGGAGCATGATCCGAGTTCGTTCTGGCTATGTGCCGCCCTCGGGTTATTGCCGGGGCCAACCCTCGGGACACCAACCAGTAGTCCACTCTCGCCCAGGACACTGCCTGTGCCGTGTAGAGCGTACCTTCTTGTGCGTGTGGGTGGGCGTGTCTCCAATCATCAATCAGTTGATAGGTGTCTATAGTGTCTTGTACAATTATGCGCGATTTGGTGTAATAGTGAGGGGCAGGATGTGACCTGTCCAACCTAGGGTTATATGGTAACATTGAAATCACCCCCCCAAATAACCTGATCAGAGCTCACCTCAAAGATCCTAGCCCACAGAGTGGTATAAAAGCCCGGATTGTCTGTGTTCGGCCCATAGCAGCAGGCCAATGTTACAGCGATAAACCCCAGCCGCCCCCATGCTAGGCAATAGCGGCCCTGTGAGTCCCATGTAGCTCCCGCCAAATGGAATGGTACCCGTTTCTTTATAAGGATCACTGTTCCGCTCACGTACGAGGAATAAGAGGAAAAGATTCTGTGCTCCGCCCATTTGCTTGCAAGGTTGTTTGGCCTCTGAGGCGCAAAAGGAGTTTCCTGTATCATGGCTATATGCACTCGGTGTCTTTCCAAATATGCCAATATATGCCTTTTCTTCCTTGGATCTCCCAGGCCCCTTACATTCCACGTGATAACATTCAGCGCCTCAGAATCTGCATTAGCCATACTTTTGGAAATCTAGCATTGAACTGCATAACATCCACGCAATGCAACCCAATCCACCTGCACTAAAGTAGAACAACACTGTAGTCCGCTCTTAACGCTTACCAGTTAACTCATCTGCCATCCTGCCATATCTTTGGAGGTCGACATCCTGATGCAGAGATGTGATACAAAAATCAAACCAGCTCTCTCCCTCTCCCACCCCCACCCACTGAAGCAACCCCAACTTGCCAGCACTAGTCACCCTCCAATCCTCCCCAAACCCCAACTGTGGTGATAACAGTCTCATAGCCCCTGCAAGCAGTGTGCTGAGGACAGTACCAGTATTCTCCTCCCCATCCCACTGAAGCAGCCCCAACTTGCCAGTAACAGTCACCCGCCCTCCCTCCCCTGACCCCAAACCAAACAAATACAAAAACAACCCTACAGTCCCTGCAAGTATCATGCAGTGGACAATACTGGGGGGATACCCATCAGGGGCCATCCCTAGGTTGCAACGCAGAAACCCCTCGCCCGCAGAGCCCTTCATAGCTGGAACATTCGGGCTCAGGGGAGCAAGCGGTGCCCGGCATGTAGTAGGTATAGCTCAATGGTCCCATCATACAATATTTTGTGTGCCCTCTGTCGTCTGACCTACGGGGAACAACCTTTACAACGAAGGTTTTACAACGCGGTACTGTTACCACGCAACTTTTACAACGCAAGTCGTTACAACGACTTGCGCTGGGGGGCGCTCCAGGTATCCAACTCCTTCCCTACTATCCACGGGGACTGGAGTTTGAATAGTAAATTAAAATATTTACTATCCTGCGCCCCCCAACGCAAGTCGTTGTAACGACTTGCATTGTAAAAGTTGCGTAGTAACGGCACGCGTTGTAAAAGTACGCGTTGTAACGTCGTACATCCCTGACCTACCCCCCACCAGTTGCACTTTCGAAGTCTTATTGTAACTGAGTAGTGCCGCCTAGGACCTGCGTCATTGCGAATCATCTTCAGCTCCCGTCGATGTAGACTGTGTGATGCCGCTATGCCTCCGTCAGTGCAATTTGTGCGCCTCACATGCTTGAGAAATTCCTCCACTTGCTGCGGCTTAGTGAAGAACTGCTGTTTGCCCTGATGTGTAACCCTGAGACACACTGGGTACAATAGTGCACAGTCAATTTGTGCTTTCCTTAGTTTGTTTTTAACGTCCATAAACTTACGTCGTTCTTCCAGCACTATAGGCGTGAAATCCGGGTAGATGAAGAACGTGTTCCCGTCGTATGTCAGGGTCTTCTTACTCATCGCTCAGCGCAAGGCCACATCCCGGTCTCTATAATTCAAAAGCCTCGCTATTATGGGCCGCGGAGTACTACCCGGCGGCGGACGTGGTCCTAGGGATCTATGGGCCCGCTCCACGATTAACTGGTTCGAGAAGGAGTCAGCACCAATCGCAGCCACCAGCATTTTTTCCACATACTCTTCCATTTTTCCAGTGTTTTTCGATTCTGGGATCCCAAGCACGCGTATGTTATTGCGCCTACTGCGCGCTTCCAAGTCCTCGTTCTTGACGGATATAATCTTCAGTAATTTGTCCATGTGGGCAAGTTGCGTAGTATTCCTGGATGTCGCGTCTTTAGCGTCCAAGATGCGCCATTCCGATTCCTTTATTCGATCCTCGTGCCCCTCCAGCTTGTGTGCTACGGCTTCCATACGTGACATGCGATCAACCGTATCCACTATAGTGGCAAAGCCTTGCCTGAGCTCCTGAAGGATGTTCTGCACATCTGTATCCTGTGTAGTACTGCTTCCCTGGGCCACCCCCTCTCCGTCCGGGTCCCGGTCATCCTGCATGTTGCGCGCACTCAAAATTCAACTTCTGCTGCCTCGTGTCCAGCTTCCCCATAATGGCACTAAGGTGGGGGGGGAACGGCCAACCGCACCACCATTCGCGCACTTTCGGTCTCCCAACTAGATGTGTCAGCCGGGCCTGCGACAGTCAACAGCCGCTGCAGCGCTAGTATGTGGTCTTGTAATGTCCCACAGCAGATAGCACACAACCACTGATTATCCCTGCTCACCAGTTAGTCCGCACAGTACCTGGGGGGGCCCTGACGTATCCTCTAGGGCAAGTAACTCAAGCGCAGCCAATAATAGTAGATCCAGCAACTGGGCGCCGCAATTAGTTGCGCCCAGTACCGCAGTCTCTCAGCGCAGCAGATAAATCAGATTATAACAGTCCCTCAGACTACCAGGCAGCATGCAGATGTACTGTACCCCCACCAGGTTCAAATCCAAGGTACCAGTCGCTGGGGTGTACTATATCAATGAGGCTCTCCTCCACAATGCTGGCTCATGCAGGAGCACTTCCCCCCGGTGACCAGACAGGCCGATGCCCGCAGGGCCGCCGAGCGCCCACCTCTGCACAAAATGGTGTCCCTGAAGCAAAACGGCACCAGCCCTGGGCTCCGGGCAGCGCTCTGCGTCCCACTGGAGCGAGGACGTGGCACCCAGGATCCTGACCCTCTCCTCACCTCAGCAGGGGCCACGGGCGGTATCCAGTCCCCATATCGTCTCTCTTCTGCAATCTGGCAGAGGGGGGGGGGGAGGCGGCATTGCCCGCAGCTCCCCCAAGCAACACAGTCTCCCTCAAAGTGGACCGCCTGCACTCAAGCGTGTCTCTATGCCGCAACCGTACTCCCGCAAGGCCTAGTGCAGGGCAACACATGTCCGGGTGCCAGCACGGCTCGTACGTGGTGGCGGATATTATGCACTCCCGCCGTCTACAAAGCACCAGGGCCGCCGCTGCTCGATATGGGTCCCTCCTCTCACCGCCTGAATCCTGCACAGTTTCGGCAGCACCGCCCACTTCCTACCGCTGCACCTTGTCGTCCGGCGCCACCAGATGCCGCACAGTCCCGGTCTCCGGACGGGGCCCTGGGTGACGCTCCCGCCTTCACTGCACACACCGCGTCATGCGGCCCAGATGTTCCCAGTGTAACCGCGGGCTTAGGTAGTCACAGCGGCCGGTCCGACCACCCACGCAGTTCTGCACTGCACCTCGGCCAAATCTTCCAAGCGTCAGTTCAGGAGCAGGCTTAGTCAAATTTTCCTGCAAGTTTCAGCGAGTCTGTTAGGACCGAAGTCTCCCACTTGGCAGTCTTCTTAATAGGCCAATAAGCAGGATAAATTCCAGGATATGGACACCGGGCTGCAGGAGCCTCACACTTGTGCGGCCATCTTGCTAGCGCGCCACCTAGTGCCCCCAAACACTGGATTGTTCCCCGTGATGACAAATTATGATTTGCTTCCAGATCTCAAAGACTGTGAAGCTAGAAGTCGAGGACTTTTCAGGAAGGATATAGGTTTCATCAAAGGAGTTGAACCTGTCCGCATTATTGTAAAGCCAAAGGCTGAGTACCCAAGAACCCCACCATACAATTTGACCCCTGAAATAATTGATGGGATTACTCCAGTGATTGTCTCAATGATACAAGGCATTTTGAAAGAGATAGTTCTAAGTCCATGTAACTAACCCATTATTGGCTTACAGAAGCATTACGGGATATGCTGCATTGTACAGGACCTGAGAAGGATTAACAGAATAGTTATTCCTTGTTGTCCCATGGTACCAAATCCAGCTGTGATTTTATTCCAGATTCCATGTGAGGCTGAGTGATTCACTGTTATCAATTTGTGCCAAGCCTTATTTTCTATACCTTTTCACAAGGACAGTCAGTTCCTTTTCGCATTGCGGCTGCAAAACCATGTTTTTGCATTGTACAGTGTCCCACAAGGGTATACAGGAAGTTCCTCAATCTTTAATCAGATCCTTAAGAAGAAATTTGAGTCTTTAGGTATGCCCTGTAATTCAGTCCTAGTCCAGTACCATGACAACATGTTGGTTGCGTCAGAAACACAGAAAACATGCAAACAGGACACTGTTGCACGATTGAACCATTTGGCTGAGAATAGACATACAGTATCCCTAAACAAGTTGCAGTACTGTCAGAAAGAAGTCCTGTATCTCAGACATCACATTGAGAAGGGAGCGAGGAAGGGGTCACAAGAAAGAATCTCAACGATCATGTAAATGAATTTGCCAGTTACTCGGAAAGAAGTAAGGATGTTTTTGGGAATGGTGGGCTGCTGTAGTCAGTGGATCACCAACTTTTCCCTAGTGGCCAAGCCTTTACAGAGGCTTACATACAAGGATGTGTCTGATCCGGTAACTTGGGATGACAACTGTTTGTGTGCCTTCCTAGTATTTGTTGTATGCCTGATTGTTGGAAGTGGGGGTTCTTATCCGTCACCGCCGCCACCAAATACTGGAGGCAGGAGTCCCTGACCCCTCGTTTCAACGTTAGGCTAAGTAAGGAAACCGTCTGAGATAGCCCTGCTCAGCCCCTTAGTAGCTTGGCACAAGCAGCCAGGATTATCTCCTGGAGTGTACAATATGTGCAACCACACTCACAGCAACCCAATGATGTCACCACAAATAGACCCCACAAAGGTTTTTTATAAAATGAGTATAATATTATATAAGAAGTTATACAATATGACCACACGATACAAAACCAACATATAAGAATGGGTAGTATTCCTACTGGTGGGTCGGTAGGTTCTAATCCCAACCACCACTTCGCTTCTAACCAACAGTTAAGCTCACTTTTAACCGTTTCCAAAAGGTTAGGCAAGTCGTATTGCTAGAATCACACACGTTGCAAAAGAAAAGAAATACTGCAATGCATAACGATATTCTCTTGTACTGTGCAACAGAGAAACAATGCCATAGGTAACACCACAGTCATGTACTTTGCAATAGAAGGAAAAATGCAATGTATATCACTACCAGCATGCACTGTACCAGGAAGAAACAAAACAATGCGTCACGCTACAATCATGTACAGTGCAATGAAGAAATAATGCACTGGGCCACGTTATAATCCGGTATTGTGCAAGGGAAAAAGAACGCAGTGTGTATCGCATTCGTGCCATCAGGCACAAATGAGGTCAGGTGCCATACGACAGTTTGATACACATAACCTACACCTTAGTATATGTCCTGCCTTTTACCTACACTGCACCCTGCCCAGGGATTACCCGGACCTACCACTGGGGTGCCCAATGTATATGCAAAAGGGAAAGTAAGGCCTGACAAGTGGTTGCACTTGTCACGACAACATGCTAACTTAGCAAACTGCGTGCAGGCCTGAGTTCCCCTCTCTGCGCGCATTTGCATTACTAGCCCTGGCACACTCAGTGCACATCACTAGGGACTTTACTAGTAAGGCAAACATACCAATCATGGCCAACCAATTACAATTACACTTTACACGCTGTGTTTGCACAGTTGCATGGAAATGCCTGTAGGCCCATTGCCTATTTTTTTGCTACCGTTGATCCTCTAGCTGCAGCACTGCCTGGATGTCTTTAATCTGTTTCTGCCACAGGTGTCAGCATTGAAAGCTGTGAAAGTATTGTAATGGGCTGTCCCTCAGTCTGTGGAAATATGTTAGTGCACTCAGCATCTCACCAACAGCCGGTTGACCAGTATGAACAAGTCATCCTGGTGAGTTAGAATGTTGCATTAAAACGCTGTACTGCTTTAAATCCTGCTACACTGCTCCCCCATCCTGATGTTAAAAAGGATGATGGATAGGTTGAGCATGATAGTCTTGATGTTAGTGAACTATGCAACCAAGCCAAGACCTGATATACAAGATTAGACACTATCTGAAAATGACCTTGCACTATTTGTTGATGGCTCCTTCCTGAGAGACAATTAAGGAAGTATGAGAGCCGAAGCACAGTCTCAGACGTCGTTGAAGCCTCCTGGCTATAAAGAGTAACATCCTCACAAGTGGCTGAATTGATCGCTGTTTCTAGGGTGTGCTCTGTTTCTGAACAGTTGAGAGTGATGATTTTCACTGACAGTATGGCTTTGGTGTGGTTCACGACTTTGGACAGTTATAGTCACAGAGCGGATTCATGACTTCTTCCCGTTCTCAAATCCGTTATGGCGAGGTTGTCATGAAACTTCAGTTGCCTGACCAGACAGCGGTTGGGAAGTGCTGTGTACACTGCAGCGGAGATGATTATGTAACAATCAGCAACAGATATACAGATGAGGTTGCACGTTATTGTGCACACAATGCTTGCAAATTCAATGGAGAATACTGCAATGAAGCTAGAGATGAGACCAATTACAACCTCTTGTTAAAAACAGTTGATATATGAGCGGAAGTTAAGAGGTTACAGGAAGAAGTGTCTGAAGCAGGACAAAACAGTTGGATCAGAGCATGTTGTGTCAAAAGAGATGATGACATTTGGGTTTTAGTTAGTGGAAGGCCTGTGTTCCCAGTATGTTTCCCCTAATGGCTAGACATTACCATGATCCCGCTCATGTAAGGAGGGATGCCATGCTACATTTGTTAAGACAAATGTGGTTTAATCCCAGATTTAGAAGGAATTGTGTCACAGATGTGTTGCGTGTCAACAAATGAACATAGGGAAAAGAACTGCAGTAACACTGAGTCAAATTGGAAGATCAGGAGTTCCATTCAACAGAATGCAATAAGATGTTATCGAGATGTCTGTGTGCAATGCGGTGAGATATGTCCTAGTGATCGTGTGAAAATTCTAGTGTTGGGTTGAAGCTTACCCAACTAGAAGAAATTACAGTCTCACAGTAGTAAAGTTGTTGAGGAAGCTCATCCCACATTTTGTTTTCCAGACTTAACTGGAGTCAGACTGGGGAACTCATCTCAATAATGAGGCCTTGAAAATGTTGTATGCACCTTTACAAGTGAAGCAAAGACTAAACTGCAGCTATCGACCTGAGGCGTCAGGTATTGTGGATCAGGTCAATGAGACGCTGAAATCCAGACTGGCTAAAGTGTGTGCTTTGCCTTCTTTGAAATGGATTGATGCATTGCTCCTTGTGTTGATGAGTCTTCACAGTATTCGAGAGGACAGGATTAACTCCTCATGGGTAGAGCGATTAGACTGCCAGATGTACCTGCAAATGCGCCTGTGAACATTATAGATGACATGATTCTTGATTACTGCAATGGAATGGCTGATGTGGTGCATTCTGTGCCTCACCAGGCTGCAGCTGTCATTGCCTTGGCACATCAGGAGCAGTGCCATGAGCTCAAGACCAGAGACTGGGTTCTGCTGAAGAAGCATGTTTCTGGTTATCCTTGTCACCACTACCGCTGTCAAGTGTGGAGGTCTCCCCACCTGGGTGCATGCCGCCCATACTCGCAGAGTTGAGAGTGCCCTTGATGGTGTGACAGCAACTCACCCAAAAGTGCTGGTGGTAACAGAGAAATCGGGAGTAGGTTAGACAAGCTGTCAGTTGATCTGCAAGAGTCTGACACAGCATATGCTTGGCCTTAGTGGTGCCTTGATGAGTCAACAGCTGAAAATGAGACAGGAGAATCTTGTCCTGTGGCATTGACAGAGCCAGAGTGAGACCCGGATGAAGGGCTTAATGCTGTGGCAATGCGAGTGAGACCTGAAGAATGTTGACCAATTTCTCATACCTTGCGCTTCCTCCAATTTGGCAGTTCTTATTGAGTCGGCCTGTAGTAAATGTGCATGTCTTCTTCTCGGGACACTCTCATTGTGTGTGTTCTTTTGGGCATATGAAAACACCATGAATGTTACAATACTATTTTCACATGAGCTGTGCATCTGCAGTCTCTGCTCTCTTTTTGTGTTTATCAACTTTAATGGAATGTGGTGCTTTTCTGATTTGATGCTGAGTTGCAACAATAGCAGGAAAAACCTTAACACCAATCACTTAAGCATCTTTTATTCACACACTAAAAGCTACAGTTTTTTAATCTATCAAGTATCACCCACAAGATTTTAGGTTTTGCCTGCACAGCGCTTGCACTGTACTTGTGGTAGGTGTCGCCTGCACAGCGTTTTCCTTTATGTCACCCAGGGCCGCCTTCGTACCTCTTTCCGTTATGCCACACAACCCGTCCGCGCGCCTCCATTCTGCAATATGTTACCTAACCGCCCCACCCTTCTCCTGCACTCTCTTATGTTACCCAGTGCCCCCATGCTTCTCCCACTCTCTGTTATGTTTCACATTCTCCTCCCTCATGTTGCTTGACCCCCCACAACATGTGCTGTTTTATACCTATTGCACAGCAGCTCAGGTGGCTGGGCAACATGGCTTAAAGGAAACAAAAAAAATTATTATGTGTCCATCGCTGCCCACATCATTGAGCTTGCACAAAAGCTTGCACTTCTGTGCAACATGTAAACATTGACAAAAGAGAGATATTTCTCATAGGCAAAACTTAGTTGCTTTGCAAAAATGCTTGTTTATTAGAAATTGAGGTCTTTAGTTGGCAGGTTGTTACCCTGTCCAAGTAGTAGGGACCCTTCTTCCTAGCCAGGATAAGGGGGATACACATCTAAAATAACCCCTTGGTACCGCCTTGGTAGCTTGACACAAGCAGTCAGGCTTATCTCAGAGGCAGTGTGTAAAGCATTTGCACATAACAGACAGTAAAAACACTACAAAAGAACACACCACACCACTTTTAGAAAAATAACCAAAATTGTATCCGTGCAAACAAGACCAAAGACGATTTTAAAAATCCGCCATGTTGTTCCCAAAAATATCAATAATCAAAAATTGGTTTAAAATACAGTTCCTTTAGCGATAGCTATCCCGGCATCGTGAGCAACAAATGTAAACATTTGTGGATTCCCGTGGCATCGCAGGCCAGCTACAGTGTCGGGAAGACCCGCAGAAAAGTACCTTTAGAAATGGAGGGGCATCTGCTACCTCTCTGTGAGCTCCGAAGCTCCGGCGTCAGCAGGCGTTGGTTCCAGCGGTCGGTGCAGGAGTAGTCAGCCCCTTGAAGTCACACGCGCTACAGATCGAACTCCTCGCGGTTGAAGTCGGGAGTGCCGGTGTCGGCAGGCGTCGGTGCTGCGGTGCGAAGTGCAGAGCTGCGTTTAGGTCGCTGTGCAGGCAGCGGCTCGGGGACGGTCGTCCAGCGGTGTTGGTGAGACCAGGCCTGCGGTGCGAAGTGATGCGGTGCTTGTCATGGTGCTAACAGATCAGAGTGCAAGCAGCGGCGTCGTGGTTGCTAAGGTGTTGTCATCAGCTGACGAATTAGAGGAATTCCACCGGCAGGCCAAGGCTGAGCTGTGGGATGAGGGCAGTGTGTCCTGTAACATACGAGTGGTGTCCTCGAACCAAGGTGCAAGTGAAGTGAGGTGGTGCGAAGTGCGGTGCCCACAGGTCACGATGCAAGCAAGGGTTCACTGGTGGCGGCGAACGGCGGCGTTGGTGAGACCAGGGTTGGGGTGCGAAGTGCAGCGGCGCCCTTTGCGTTGCCTTCAGGATAAAGAGCTGGCAGCGGCGTCAGTGATGGCGTTCAGTTGCTTTTTCTTCTGTTGCAGCACTAGACACACAGTTCCCAGTGCTGCTAGCAGATGAACTTGAAGTCATTGCTGTTCCTGAGACTTCTTGAACAGGGAGCAAGCTCTACCTCAAGCCCTTGGAGAAACTCAAACAAAGAAGTTGCAGTAAGTCCAATCTAGTCGTTTCTCTGCCCAAGACCGAAGCAGCCACTGCAGGCCAACACAGCAAAGCACACACTAAAGTGGTAGTTCTACCTCACAGCTTCTCTGGCTCTTCTTCTTGGCAGGTATCTTGGTCTAAAAGAGTTCTAAAGTTCTGGGGTTTAGGCCCCAATATTTATACCACTTTCCCTTTGTTCTCTTGTGGCAGAGTCTCTGTGTTTAGTCCAGACCAGTTCTGTCCTCTCTGGTTAGCTTCCTGGCAGGAGGTGGAGACAAAATTGTGTAAGGCAGACCAGCCTATTCAGGTGCAGGTAAATCTCCTCCCACCACTCTAAATTCCACCCAGGTCTAGTCAGCTCGGTCCTGACTCATCCAGGAAAGGCAGGACACACCTCAACCCTCCAGTGGCAGTCTACAGTGAATGCACATCTCCAGCCCCTGTCACTCAAAAGCCAGACAGTCAATCCCCGAACACAGCAGAGGCACACAGGATGTTAAAGCAAGAAAATGCTTACTAAAAGTAGCATTTTCAAACACATAATTTATAAACCATCTTTACTAAAAGATGTGTTATTAAATTCTGAGTTCAGAGAGCCCAAACTCCATTTCTCTATCTTGTCCCAATAGGAAGTTATACTTGTACGATGTTACAAAGCATTTCCAAATCGATCCTATGGGGCCAGATAGCCTTTCAATAGTGAAAATGAAATTGGCAGTATTTCACTATCAGCATATGTCACACACACCAGTACATGTCCTACCTTTACTAATAGGACTGTCACGCTGTTGCTGCTGTTGTAGAACTTCTGCTGTTTAAAAATAGTTTTAGGAGGATTTGCTCGTTTTTAACAAATTTTAAAATTGTTTGTGTTGTGGTGTTACATTAATAATACTGACTTCGTGGCTATCTATAATTGTATTCCACGCTCCCCCTATGCCCGTATTGTCAACAAACTAAGAAAGACCCCACAGGACTCACCAATCGGGTGAATTTAGCGCTGCCTCACTCCCGACTGCCATTTTGGGTGTGGGCTTAGAAACGCTCCAGGGGCTAGTGCTCTAGTGTTTGCGAGTGCCCTTTGACAAACACTATTTAGGGGTCCAGTCGGCTTCGCGCGGACAAACTAATAGGACTGTCACGCTGTTGCTGCTGTTGTAGAACTTCTGCTGTTTAAAAATAGTTTTAGGAGGATTTGCTCATTTTTAACAAATTTTAAAATTGTTTGTGTTGTGGTGTTACATTAATAATACTGACTTCGTGGCTATCTATAATTGTATTCCACGCTCCCCCTATGCCGGTATTGCCTACAAACTAAGAAAGACCCCACAGGACTCACCAATCGGGTGAATTTAGCCCTGCCTCACTCCCGACCGCCATTTTGGGTGTGGGCTTAGAAACGCTCCAGGGGCTAGCGCTCTAGTGTTTGCGAGTACCCTTTGCCACACCTCATTTAAAGATCAGTATGTCAGCGCGCAGCGCACGCGCGCAGCGTCGCGCCGGAGGAGCGCCAGAGGAAAGCCCGTCTGTGCCCGTCCGTGCTCCGGACGGGCTTAGGGCCAATACCGCTGCCGATTTTAGGTATTCAAAGGACGAGCTATTGGCCATAGGTAAGAGTGTGGAGGGAATCTCTCAAAATGCTCTACCACAGTCCTCTGTAATGCTGGATTGTGGGCTGATCAATAGTAGATCCCTGGTAAAACATCATCAGGAAGTGTCAGACTTGCTTAATGACATGGACCTAGATGCCCTATTCATCACGGAGATGTGGACTAGTGTGGACACCTCTGTTGAGTTGGGTTTGTCGTGCCCGGAAGGGTATACGTTATTCCATAAACCTAGGCCACTGGGTAGAGGAGGGGGGCTTGGAGTGATGTATGAAGACAAGTGGGACTTTGCCCCTTTACAGATTGACGGGGTGGCGGGGGTGGAGCTACTGGGGTTCTCCTTGCAAGAACCAAAAGGTAGGATCCTGACTGGATTGTTATGTTATAGACCACCTGGTGCGGATACACAATACCAGGTGCTGTTTGACACTATTGCTGCCCTTGCCCTGTCTCACTCCAGAATGCTGATCTTGGGAGATTTTAATCTATGGTACAATGGGTCCTTGGGGTGCCATCTGAGGGGTCTGAAGGACATCTGGGTTAACTGGGGCCTTGATCAGCTGGTACAAAAACCAACCCACTCAGGGGGACATATCCTAGATATGGTCTTTGCCAACCAGACTGAGACTAAGGTGATTGATATCCTACCTCAGTGCTGGACCGACCACTCCTTAATCCTTTTACAGATCTCCATACTCACTGAGGGGAACGGAAGTGAGTGCCCGGTGACTTATAGGAAGGGACGGAATTGGTCTAAATTACCAAAGGATAAAACAAAGCCTATCTTTATAAGCAACATATCCTATGATCCAGAGGAATCGGTAGACCTGAACTATCAAAAGTATTGTAAACATATCACAAATACCCTGGATACATTTGCCCCTCTGAAAAATATACAAAATAAGAGGAAACCATCTGCTCCCTGGTTTAATGAGGAGATGAAATCCCTACGCAATGCACGCCGACAGGCAGAAAAGAAATGGCGTAGATGCTATTCAGAGCGGGATAAAAAACTGCTGAAAATGGAACAGGCAAAATATAAAGGAGCTATTGCCAAAGCTAAGGCACTCTTCTATGCCACTACTATTCTTCAGTCCCCTAACTGTACTAAAACCCTTTTTAACATCATAAGGGATCTCTCACACCCCACTTGTATGAGTAATAAGGTGGTTGCTACTCAAGAACTATGTGACGAGATTGCATTCCATTTTGAGGAAAAGATTGCTAAAATTGTGGGGGGACTGAAGGAGGAAAGGGCTAGCTATAAAGAGGCAGTGGCACAGATAGAAGAAGAGGAACCTCTACCAATATTGTCATCATTGGAAAATTTCACCCCTCTTACAGAGGAGCTCTTTTTTAGTCTGGCCCATAATGTGTCATCAGGGTCGCCTCTAGACCCCCTTCCTCATAGGATCTGGAAGGAATATGGTCCACAGCTGTTCCCCTGGATGCATCAGATTTGCCGCCAATCCCTTGAGGAAGGCACAGTGCCGGAAGCATGGAAGCAGGCAGTGGTTACCCCCCTGCTTAAAAAGCCTTCGCTGGACCCTACTACTCCGGCGCACTTCAGGCCCATATCCCTCCTGCCCTACCCGATAAAAATCGTGGAAAAGGGGGTCAGTAGATCCCTGTCAGGATATCTGGAAGACAACGGTCTACTGGACAAGGACCAATTTGGCTTCCGCCCAGGCCACGGAACAGAAACTGCATTGGCAACCATGTTGGACACCCTTCGAATGCGAGCCGACATTGGCAACTCCTCAGTCTTGGTGCTGTTGGACATGTCAGCCGCATTCGATACGGTGAGCCATGCAGTTCTGCTAAGTAGGCTGGAAAAACTGGGCGTGAAGGGCAAGGCCCTGAGGTGGATACAATCCTACCTGACAGGCAGACAACAGGTGGTGACCCTAGCACCCTTTTCATCTCCCAAGTCCCCAGTCAGTCATGGAGTACCTCAGGGCTCCTCGATCAGCCCTATTCTTTTTAATCTCTATCTGCAGCCTCTAATCCCCATGATCAAATCCTATGGAATAGATTTGATAAACTACGCCGACGACACCCAATTGGTGTTCTCCTTAGAAGGAAGACAGGCGGTGACCATGGAGACCTTTCAGAATTGCATGAGCAGGGTCTCCAGGTGGCTGAAAATAAACTCCCTCCAATTTAACGAGGGTAAGACAGAGGTAGTCTACTGCTCGTCAGCCAAATTGAGTCAGCAACCCTCCTATGAGATCAGGCTTGCGCCGGGAGCTGATCCTTGCATCCCAGTCAAGACCGTGTGCAATCTAGGGGTTGTGTTTGATGCGGATCTCCAAATGACTTCTCAGACCAATAAAACCATCAGTGTCTGCTTTGGATTGCTTAAAGCGCTCAGACAGATTTTGCCCCTTCTGCCTGATGAGTCTAGACCACTAGTGGTTAGGGGTGTGATCCTGGCCAGACTGGACCACTGTAACTCCCTATATCTAGGGGCCCCTTTATACATCTTACAGGAGCTCCAGAGGGTCCAGTCCATAGCGGCCAAGCTGGCACTTAAAAGACCTCGCAGCTCTTCCACTACGTTGGCGCTCGGAGATCTACACTGGCTGCCAATCGGGAGTAGAGTTGCTTTTAAGTCCTTATGTATTGTGTATAGAGCCCTGCACAACACGGGACCTATTCATTTACAGGAAAGGCTCAACTGGTATAAGCCCACCAGGTCCCTGCGTTCCTCTAGCCTTGGTTTGGCAGCAACCACCAGGATCAGGAGATCGAGGATGGGAGGCAGAGCTTTCTGCACTTCCGCATCTAGGCTGTGGAACGAGCTTCCCCAGAACATCAGGCAAATTGACACTCTGCTAGGATTCAGAAAGAGCCTGAAAACATGGCTGTTTGCCAAAGTATAATTCCCCTGATTCTATCTAATAGATCTGGCGGCTGTTTTATATGTCATGACAGCCAGTGTATTGTTGTTCCATCTGACTAATTCCTGTTTGGGCGCCAGGATACCCGTAGGGTGACAGTTGCGCGATACAAATAATCAATACAATACAATACAATACAATACCTTTAACATACGCTGCACCCTGCACAGGGGGTTTCCTTGTGCCTACAATAGGGGTGCCTTACATGTAAGAAAAGGGAAGGTTGGGCCTGGCAAGTAGGTGCACTTGCCAAGTCGACATGGCAGGTAACAACTGGGCACAGACACTGCGGTGTTAGGTCTGAGTTACCTTTCAGAGCTACTCATGTGGGTGGCACAATCAGTGCTGCAGGCCCACTAGTAGCATTTGATTTACAGGTCATGGCACACTTTAGTGCACTTTACTAAGGACTTACCAGTAAATCAAATATGCTAATCAGGGAGAACCAATTGTAACAACAATTTACACAGGGAGCACTTGCACTTTGACACTGATCAGAGACACTAAACCAGCAAAAACAGAGTCAAAACCAGGAGGTCAGAAAGTAAAAAGCCTGGGGAAACAAGCCAAAAGATGCCAGGTCTAACATTGTGCTTTTCTGGTTTTGACTGAGATACATTTTCGCCTGTGGGAGAAAGTCACAGGCTGAGGCAGAACTGGGTTCCATGGCTGTGGAGTGGGACTATGAGTTTTTTTGAGGACCTGGAAAAGCAATTTGTGTGGAATATTGGTTGCTAAAGTTTAGGTTATCATGGCTTGATACTGGAGCACGACCCCTGTTTTCCAGTGGGTCTTTGGAAACGTTTCAAGGTTGTTCAGCAGTGAAGTGTTACTTTTGATAGTGTCTGGTGGACTTAGATACTGCTCATAGTAGCCCTGCACTTTAGACACCAACATGCATGCACGAATATTCAGTATGCATCTTTGTGACCAAGCACTAAATCAGCACTTGGGCAGTATCTGTTATTGCATCATACTCCTGCACCAGACTGGTGTAGCTTTAAGAAGACATGTTTTTAGCTCAAAATAGCTAGCCATGCAGTCCATTCTGTCTTTCTTTGTTCGCCAACATGTTACAGTTACAAGCAGTCCAAGCTTCTTCACCCTTCGCCACGGGACTAACGTTCAGTACCTTGATAGAAGCTGGCTTCTATAGCGGGCACGTTTAGTTGAGAAAGGACTCGAAAAGGGAGCACAACTCTCTACTTCTCAGCCTTAGTGACAAGAGTTTCTTCTTGATCCAAAAACACTGAAAACTTTGTAAGCACTGTACAGCAAGTTTATAGGGGGAAGCCCTATATTGTGTACAATAATCCAAGCGACAGGGGCTCAAATACCACACTTCCTCTAAATTCCAAAACTACACAGCATTTCACTTCCAGTAAAAAGCCTTCGCTCACCCAGCTCTAATGCCTCAAAAGCAGGATCATATGTCAGTAGGAGGCAAAACAGGACCTCAGCCACTGTGACCACTGTGATTGATCCAGCAGCTGTTCTCTAAAGAACTCCGCCGTCTGGTGTAGTGTGCACCTTGGTGGACGTTCCTTGTGTAACTTGTAGCCAGGATTTTCCCAGAGAATAAGAATATGGATGGGCGGTTTCTGAACAGTCCCAGACTGATCAAGGTGCACTTCCCGATTGTGAAAGTAGCAATATTATCCTCTTTATAAAATATTCTTTTGGAAAAATATCCAACCGCTACAATTTCAGATTCGAGATTTTTTTTAATGAAAAAAATCTATACATTCCTTTAGCGGAGTTAATATGTGATTTGTTAATAAATATATGATTAAACAGCGGTGGTAACTCTCCAGTAATATTCAATGTAGTGGATCTTATTAAAAATGTAAGTGAAGTAAGAGGGTATGATTGCACTGACATTTTGCAATTCCAAAGCGTATTTGAGGTCATAGGTTCAAAAACATTTTGCAGTCGTGTCCGACCAGAAAAATGCTTTTTCTTATGTACAGAGCACAAATTGCGATTCGTTAACGTTACCGCAATTCTGTTTTGGAAGGGACGTGTATAGGGTGTTCCTTCCAAATACCGAATTACAGTGCAGTGTATGAATGTTTTGCGACCAAACTGCAGTCACAAAACATTCCTTTTTTACTGACATATCAAAGGTGATGGTAAATATTCACAGGTGGGAGGGGCTCCCCATGGAACACCTTCCCCTTTGTGAATGCTGAAACAAATAGCTTTTAAGAGCCAGCAGTGGTTCTCCGAATCACTGCCTACTCTCAAAAAATGAAATTTCAAATTTTCATTTTTTTCTTTTTAAACGTATCCCGTTTTACTTTATGGAAACAGTCAGCATTAAGCAATCACAGACATGGTAGTCATCTTATCCTAGCAGGCCACCATCCCTGTGATGGCTATCATTCATAATGGGTCGTAAACTGTAACCTACCTCAATTTTATTCATGAAGTAGGTCGTTTTGCTACCTATTAGAAAGCACTATCTAATATTTGCAAATTTTCTTACATCAGGAATTGCAATTCAGTAAGCATCACAATTAGGAAATCGCATTTCCTAAAGTTTGTACATGTGGCCGTTAGTTTGTTATAACACAGAGAATCTTTAATTGGAGATAAGTGAGCTTGCAACTGAGAAAGGGTTGGCAAACACAGAATCTCTCAAATGCAATCCTCATCTCATCCTAATATTAGACCTCCCCTAAAATGAATAATTCACCAGTGAGTACTTTTCAAATATATGTTCGGGCAAGGGAGGACAAGTATCTCATTTCAACGGGTGTTGCATACATGTTTTAGAGTACTCTCTTCTGGTCCTTGCAAGAAGTGAATGAATGTTTTAATGGGTATGTGTTTTGTGATATTGTTTGTTCCTGCAGCTTTGACTAGAGCATTCTGCTCACCACAAACCAAGTCAAGGAGCACCTCAAACACACTCAGATCAAAGTTAATCCGACACAATGTCCGTCTGTTCTTTGCATGCAGTAACTTGACTGTCACAGTACTGTCAGGTGTATTTACGTAGTGATATGCAAAGAAACGCTACTGGCGGTAGCTGAAGCAGTAACCTGGAGGGAGAGAGCAGAAAGTAGTGCAGCAATGTGACTGGTGAATAGCCAGAGGATTTAGAATGTACTGTTTATTATAGTACTTGTAAATTTCAGAAATACCACAAGGCATCCTGGCGCGGAAGCCAACTATAAAAACACTAACCTTCTGCCCTCCATCAGAGCTTTGGAAACATACCTTTAGTTTCCTCCTGAATTCCAGATAATTCAATGGTTGGGTCATCTCCAGTCGTAGAGTATTACATTCAGGAGCCAATTGGAAAGCAAAAGCTCTACCACCTTGTTAGACCTGGAACCATTGGCGTGGGTCTCCCTTCCTCTTTTCTCTTTTGTCTCCTCTGTGCTTGCTGGTGTTAGACGCTCTGGGGGCCGTGCCACTGCCATTCAGTGCCACAGCACGAATGCTCTCCATTGTAAATTGACTGTATGAATTGGTATAATCCTAATTGACCCAAGGAACATGATAGGAAAGTCGAATTTAGTATGCCTGAGCTCCAAATATGAAAGTGCATCTTTTAGTGACAATTAGTTTTATATTCCTTGATCGAAAATACCACTTTTAGGAAGTAGGTATTTTCTTGCCTAAATCTTCCAGTGTGCTCTGCTGTTATGTGTATTGGCTGTCTGGTTTTGGAGGGTCAGGGCAGGCTGAGCCAGATCTGGATTGAATAGAGAGATCGGCAGTGGAGTATGGGCAGGAGTGACCCTTTGATCTGAACGGGGCTGTGCCTGGCAAGGTGAATGATGGCTCCACCTCCCACTGTGCGTCTGATGGCAGACCCGCCTCTTCCTCAAAGGCAGGATGCCGCCTTGTAAACAAAGTGCTCCAGAACGACACCAAACTGGTTCTGGCTGGGTTCAGTGATTTGTGACTTTTGAGAACAAAGACTTTTGGGGTATAAAGACCTGTGCTAAGACCCCTAGACGGTGTGTTACTTCTGGATGTCAAGACGAACCTCTGTCCGTGTAACTATAGGGAAAGGACTTTGAAACTTTCATCCTTCTTACTGAAGCAACTACCCAAGGGCCTGATTTGAGCTTGTCTCCTGCCAATGTCTCAGGGACATTAGACTTCACCCATCAGCCGTCCGGATTCCTATTTGAGGGGGATTCTACTCGCAGGTGAGGCCTCTGTTGAGAATTCCAGAGCGTCTGGTTCTACTGCGGGGAATGCGGGCTGAAAGTCATCGATATCGCTATTGTGGGCCGCCGCAGCTGAGGAGCTGTTGTCGCTAAGATCCCAATTTTGCCTGTGTTACCAAAGTCATCGACATCGCTATTGTGGGCCGCAGCAGCTGAGGAGCTGTTGCTGCTGAGAGCCCGCATTTGCCTGTGTTACCAAAGTCATCGTTATCGCTATTGTGGGCCGCCGCAGCTGAGGAGCTGTTGCCGCTGAGAGCCCGCATTTGCCTGCGTTACCAAAGTCATCGTTATCGCTACTGTGGGCCGCTCCAGCTGAGGAGCAATTGCCGCTGAGAGCCCGCATTTGCCTGTGTTACCAAAGTCATTGTGATCACTATTGTGGGACGCTGCAGCTGAGGAGCTGTGCCGCTGAGTGCCCGCATGTGCCGTCCTACGTTAATCATCACTATTGTGGGCCGCTGCAGCTGAGGAGCTGTGCAGCTGAGTGCCCACACTATTCCCCACTTCGAGGATTTTGTTACCACCTGCGTGTGCCGCTGAGTGCCCGCCTTTAAGCCCAGTGCCAGGATTATCGTGAGTGCATGCCGCGGACCGCTAAAGCTGGGAGCTGTGGCCTCTGCGAGTCCGCCTGTCATCACCGCAGCTTCCTTGTGAGGCTGCGTGCTGTGCCCCTCTACAATTTCAGGTACATTGTGCATCACCAGGTCGCGTGGACCCCGGCCTCGAAGTTTGTTCCACATGCTTTTTGAGTGCCTTTATTGCTTTTGAAGTGAATCTGTAAATATGTGCATTGTAGGTCCTTGAGCGCTTTTTAGCCTCATGTTCAGTCTATATAAAGTTAACTATTTTTCCATAGCTGCTTGTGGTGTCCGTTTGTAGCGTCTGCATTATTGTGTATGGTCATAAATGCTTCACACACTGCCTCTGAGATAGGCCTGCCTGCTCGTGCTACGTTACCACAGGGTTGAGCAGGGGGTATCAAAGGGTGTAGCCCCCTTAACTCTGATTTAGGAACAAGGATCCCTATTTGGACCTCGGCGCCAGCTGCTGCCAACTAGAGATACACATTTCTAATATTGGCGGTCAGCAGTGAGGATCAGGACTTGCAATTATGATCTGCATACAATAACTGGTGTACGCTAGTAGTGAGTGTAGGCCCAGGCACAACCACATACGGTTTGATTGTGTTCGATTGTTGATCGTAGTTGCCAGTTATGTCTACAATGGGTAGGCCAACGTCCAATTCTTCGGAGGATCTACTCTTAGAGGAAGACAAGTTAGAAACCTACACTGCCAAACAGCTAAAGTCTTTTTGCAAGCGATTCACCGTCCCTGTTGCGGGTCCCTCTAGGAAGGAGGAGTATCAGAAGGCCCTTAAGGCCTGGTTAGAAGCAAGAGAGTCTGCTAGGAATGAGAGAGCGAATGCTGGAGGGCAGCAGGATGACGAAGTGGATTTAGTGGGAGGTAAAGCACTTTCCAATCCAGGTACTAGTGTCTCCTCAAAGGGCCTGTCTCCAGAAGAGATGAAGGACAGGGAGAGAGATAGGAGGCATAGTTTGGAGATGGCCAAATTAGAAGGTCAGAAGGACCTAGAGAGTAAAAAGTTGGATATTGAGAATAACAGGTTGGGATTTGAACTTGAGAAAATGAAACTTGAGCATCAGAGAGTATTGAGGGAGTTGGAGATCAAGGCTAAGAGTCTAGAGCTCTCCCCCTCTGGTGGCAGCATACCTATAGTACCTACTGAGAGTGGAGTTTACATACCCAAGGATGTCATCAAGGATTTCCATAAGAGTGAGGATATTGGGCAATGGTTTGCCGCATATGAGATAGCCATGGTGTCCCACCGGGTCCCTGAGAAGGATTGGGGAGTGGTGTTGTGGGAACGCTTTGTGAGTGATGGGAGGGATACCCTGTTGAACCTGCCTGAAGAGAGCAGGATGGTGTATGCCCATATGAAAGAGGCCTTGATGACACGATATGGTTTGACCTCAGAAATGTACAGGCAGAGAATTAGAACCTGTAAGAAGTTAGAGGGTACCACTTGGATTGAATATGTGCCTTTTTTTGCAGAGCAATGGATCGCTGGGTAAAGGGAAGCAAAGTGGAAACTTTTGAGCAATTGTATGATTTGTTTACATGGGAGCATTTATCTAGTAACTGTTTTCCAGAGCTACGCCAGCACCTAATTGATAGCAAGCTAACTCACCCTAGGAAGCTTCCTGAGGATGCGGACCGCTGGGTGAGCACCTGGGTTCGCAAGGGTCCAGTGGGAGACTTCGCCAAAGGTGGGCAGGGCCCCCAGCAGAGAAGTGGGGGGGGGGGACAGGTGTAAACAGAGGGAGTTCCAGAGAGGGCGCCAAAGTAATTCCCAAGGGAACCAAGGAGTGGTGTCCCAGCCTCCCCCTGATAAGACGCTACTGCCCCCGACAGGTAGGGGGACTCTTACTTGCTTTAAGTGTGGTCAAGTGGGCTACCGGTATTACGATCCCCAGTGTCCCAGAGGGACTCCAGCGCACCACCCCGTGTGCCCCCCCTTCCATCCCCCCCTGCCGGATTGCCAGTGTAGCCCTGGGAGGGGAGGAGATGGGTGCCCAAGGTGGGTGGGATCCTGCAGAATTGACCCTTGTCTCGCTAGGAGACTTTGAGAAGGTCCCTAACCCCACGCTGCCTGATAACACTAAGAAGTACAGGCAGTGGGTGACCATCAATGGCCATAGGGTGGAGGCTCTGAGGGACACAGGAGCTAGTGTAACTGCTGTCAGCTCCCGGTTGGTGTCCAAAGAGCAGGTTGTACCCTATGCATTCTGCCCAGTAGTGTCAGCAGACAACTCTGAGAGCCAGTGTGAGGTGGCTCAAGTTCCCTTTGAGTGGGGGGGTGGGGGTCTCAGGAACTCTTCAAGAAGCTGTGAGGCCAGCCATGCCGGTAGACTGTCTGTTGGGCATCGATTTAGAGAACTCCCCATTGGCTACGGTGGAGAAGAAATCTCACTTGGAAATGTTGGGTCTGACTGAGTGTGTGTGCGCGACCACTTGGTCCATGGCAGCCCGTCAGGATGTTCAGAAGGACCTGGAGCCTGAAAGTATGGCCCAGGCCCCTGCCTTAAAGAAAAGGGGTAGGGGCGCGGGAAACCGGGCCCCATGGTTCCCACGGTCCAGGAGGGAGCCGACCTCGAGGCGATGCCCTGGAGCCTACCGGGGAACAAGTCGCTAAACTGGGGGACCTGCCTGAACTGACCCATTGGCAGCAGGAAGGGGGGCCCACCAGGGAGGAATTTTGTGAACAGCAGAGAACGTGCCCTTCTCTTGAGGGACTGCGGCAACAGGCTGCAGCCCAGGCAGCAGGTGATCAGTCAGGGTCACATCTGATCTATTGGGAGAATTACCTTCTTTACAGCGAACCTAAGGCTGCTGAGCCTGGGTCAGCCCATGTGCTGGTGGTACCCCAGTGCTTCAGAGCCTTCCTACTGGGCTTTGGCTCATAATGTGCCATTGGCCGGACACCTGGGGCAGACCAAGACCTTCGAGAGGCTGGTCACCCAGTTTCATTGGCCCCAGATGCGCAGGAGCTCAAATGCTCACTGCAGGACATGTGAAACTTGCCAGGCATGTGGGAAGAGTGGGGGGAAGATCAAGGCCCCACTCCAGCCCTTTCCAGTTGTCAGTACCCCTTCGAGCGAGTGGGCATTGACATTGTGAGGCCCCTGGACCCCAAGAAGGCCGTGGGCAACAGGTTCATCCTGGTCTTAGTGGACCATGCCACCCGGTATCGGGAAGCAATCCCACTCAGGACAGTGACAGCCCCCGTGGTGGGACGTGCACTGATGGGAACTTTCTTCTGTGTGGGGTTCCCCAGAGAGGTGGTGTCTGATAGGGGAACTAACTTAATTTCCAAATATATGAAGTCTCTGTGGGAGGAGTGTGGGGTAACTTATAAGTTTACGACTCCTTACCACCCCCAAGGTAATGGACTGGTTGAGAGATCTGTTCAACCAGACCCTTAGGGACACGATTATGGACCTAGAGGAGCCCAAGAGGCACAAGTGGGACATCCTCCTGCCATGCCTGCTGTTTGCTTACCGTGAGGTGCCACAGAAGTCCTTAGGGTTCAATCCCTTTGAACTGCTCTATGGTCACCCGGTAAGAGGACCTCTGAGTCTGGTCAAGAGAGGCTCGGAGCAATTTCCCAGGAAACCTCCCAAGGATGTGTTTAGTTACATGCTGGCCTTCAGGAACCAGACTCGGCATTTCAGAAAAATTGCTGAGGCAAATCTGGAAAGCCAGCCAGGAAGAGATGAAACGCTGGCATGATCAGAATGGCACTCTGATGGAGTTTCAGCCTGGTCAATAGGTTTGGGTCATGGCCCCAGTGGAGCCCTGTGCGCTCCAGGATAAGTGGACCGGTCCCTTTGAGGTGGCGGAGCGCAAGAGTCCTGTTACTTACATGGTGGACTTGGGGTCTCCCAGGAACCCCTTGCGGGTCCTGCATGTTTACCGCCTGAAGCCCCACTTTGAGAGGTCTGAAGTGGGCATGCTACTGGTCACAGAAGCTGGAATGGAAGAGGAGAGTGAGCCTCTTCTTGACCTCCTCTGTGCAAAGGAACAAGATGGGTCAGTGGAGGGTGTGGTCTTTTCCGCCACACTGACCCCCGAGCAGCAGAGCAATTGTCAACTGTTGGGGCAATTCAGTGATCTGTTCTCCCTGGTGCCTAGTGTCACTGATTGGTGCGTCCATGACGTAGACACTAGAGACAGTCCTCCTGTCAAGCACAAGGCTTACCGAGTGACTGACCGGGTCAGGGCATACCTTAAGGAGGATGTCTCCAAAATGTTTGCTTTAGGGGTGATTGAGTCCTCCAGCAGCCCTTGGTCCAGCCCCGTGGTACTGGTACCAAAAGCTGCAGCGCCTGGTGCCACCCTAGAACTTCGGTTCAACGTGGACTACCAAGGTCTCAATTCAGTCATGAAGATTGATGCGCACCCCATCCCCAGAGCTGATGAGCTTATAGATCAGCTACGGGCTGCACGGTACCTCAGCACATTTGATTTGACGTCCGGTTATTGGCAGATCGCCTTGACTGATGGGACAAAGGAAAGGTCAGCATTCTCCACACCAGATGGGCACTGCCAGTTCCGAGTGATGCCCTTTGGGATGAAGAATGCCCCTGCCACCTTTCAGAGGTTGGTCAACAGCGCCCAGAGCCAGAACCCCTGGACCTTGCACCAACCAAAAAGCCCGCGTCCGGTACGATGCCAACACCCTCATCGCACTCAACCACGGACGACCACTCAGCTGCCACAAGGCCACCCCTAAACGCACCCACGGCCCCTTCACCTGCCGGAACTGCAGCTTCTCCTGCGCCAAGACGCTGAGATACCCGCCACGACGGAACCCAACCAGCTCCGATGCATCCTGCTCAACACCCGCTCCGCACGCAAACACGCAGTCGAGCTCTGGGACCTACTTGACACCACATCGCCAGACATCGCCTTCCTGACCGAGACCTGGATGAACGAAGCCTCCTCCCCAGACATCGCAGTGGCCATCCCTGATGGATACAAGATCACCCACAGAGACCGCACCAACGGAGTCGGAGGAGGAATCGCCATCATCGACAAGAACACCATCAGGGTCTCCACAAACACCGCCGTCACCCTCAACACCGCCGAACACATGCACTTCCAGATCCACATGGACCCCAAGACCACCCTAAGAGGCACCCTCGTCTACAGACCACCCGGACCCCGTCCCCAATTCTGCAACTCCATCGCCGACTTCATCAGCACGCACACACTGACCTCCACAGACTACATCCTCCTCGGCGACCTGAACTACCACATGGAAAACAACGACAGCAACTCCTCCACCCTGATCGACAACCTCACCACCCTCGGACTGACACAGATCGTCACAGTACCTACCCACATCGCAGGCCACACGCTCGATGCCATCTTCTCCTCCAGCCCCCACGTTGCCTTCAGCCACGCCTCCGAACTCACCTGGACCGACCACCGCTGCGTTCATTTCACCTTCCAGAAACCCGTCACCGCACCCTTCAGATCCCCCAATGTCGCTGGGACAAGGTCACCAAGGAACTCCTACAGACAAACCTCGAACTGAACCCACCGACTAACCCCACCGACCCCGAGGAGGGGGCCCGCACCCTCAGACTCTGGATAGAAAACTGCGCCAACACCCTGGCCACTATAAGACAGCGCACCAACAGGGACACCAGCCAGAGAGCCAGCTGGTTCACCCCGGAACTCCTAGCCTCCAAGCGCACCTGTCGGAAACTGGAAAACATCTGGCACAAGGAGAAGACACTCGACAGCCGTGCAGCCCACAAAGACGCCATCCGCAACCACCACAACCTCATCAGGACTACCAAGAAGGCCTCCTTCAAAGACCGCCTCGACAACAACGCACACAACAGCAAGGAGCTCTTCAACATCGTGAAGGAGCTCTCTAACCCCAGCTTCTGCACCAACGACATCCCGCCGTCTCAAGCCCTGTGCGACGCCCTCGCTGCCTTCTTCCACAACAAAATCATCGACATTCACGACAGCCTCATTCCTCGGACCTTCCCTGCTAACCTCACCACATCGGACCCACTGAACGCCACCGAACACGACCATCTCACTACGTGGACCAACGTGAACACCGAGGACACTATCAAGACCATGAGCACCATCCACTCAGGCGCCCCATCCGACCCTCTCCCCCACCACGTCGTCAACAAAGCCGCCAGCTCCATCGCACCCTACCTGCGTAACATCATCAACCTCTCCTTCGAGACTGCAATCTTCCATGAGAGCTGGAAACACGCCGAGATCAATGCCCTGCTGAAGAAACCCAAGGCAGACCCGAGCGACCTCAAGAACTTCCGGCCCATCTCCCTGCTTCCGTTCCCAGCCAAGGTCATCGAGAAGATTGTCAACACCCAACTTACCCGATACCTGGAAGACAACAGCATCCTCGACCCCTCCCAGTCAGGCTTCCGCAGGAACCACAGCACCGAGACCGCCCTCATCGGCGCCACAGACGACATCAGACTCCTACTCGACAACGGCGAGACAGCAGCCCTCATCTTCCTGGACCTCTCCGCCGCCTTCGACACCGTCTGCCATCACACACTACGCACACGCCTCCACGATGCAGGGATCCGCGACAAGGCCCTGGACTGGATCACCTCCTTCCTCTCCGACAGAACTTAAAGGATCCGCCTCCCCCCGTACCACTCCGGAATCATCAAGACCATCTGCGGTGTCCCACAAGGATCTTCCCTCAGCCCGACGCTTTTCAACGTCTACCTGGCACCACTCGCACGCATCGCCAGACTACACGACCTCAACATAACTCCTACGCCGACGACACGCAGCTGATCCTCTCCCTCACCAGGGATCCCCTCACCGCCAAAGCCAACCTCCACGGTGGTATGAAGGCCGTCACCGACTGGATGCAAGAAAGGCGGCTTAAACTGAACACGGACAAGACAGAGATCCTCATCCTCGGGCCCAACCCCTCAGCATGGGACGACTCCTGGTGGCCTGCATCACTGGGCACCCCCCCTCCCCCACACCTACTAACCACGCACGCAACCTTGGAGTCATCCTCGACCCGAAGCTCAGCATGACCAACAAAGTCAACGCAGTATCCTCCACCTGCTTCCACATCCTCTGCATGCTCCGCAAGATCTACAGATGGATCCCGACAGACACACGTAAAACCTTCACCCACTCCCTCATTAGCAGCAGACTAGACTACGGCAACGCCCTCTACCCCGGAGCCCCGTCCAATCTCATCAACAGACTTCAAAGAATCCAGAACGCCTCTGCACGCCTGATCCTCGACGTACCGCGCCGAGACCACATCTCCCCCCACCTGAGAATCCTGCACTGGCTCCCTGTAGACAAGAGAATCAGCTTCAAACTCTTGACCCACGCACAAAAGGCACTTCACAACACCGGCCCTGCCTACCTCAACGACCGACTCTCTTTCTACGTACCCAATAGGAAACTCTGCTCCGCCGATCTGTCTCTGGCTGCCGTCCCACGCATCCACAGAACCACTTCCAGGGGCAGGTCCTTCTCCCACCGTGCCGCCAAAACCTGGAACTCCATCCCCCTCCTCCGACAAACACTGAAGACCCGCTGACCTTCAGGAGACTACACAAGACCTGGCTCTTCGACCACTAGCAGCAGCCGCCCCCCTCCCCACCCCTCCAGCACTTTGTAGTGCGCTTTACAAATTCTCTGATTGATTGATTGATTGATTGATATAAAGATCTGTGCTAATACCCCTAGACGGTGTGTTACTTCTGGATGTCAAGACAAACCTCTGTTCCTGTAACTAGAGGGAAAGGACTTTGAAACGTTCATCCTTCTTGCTGAAGGAACTACCCAAAGGCCTGATTTGAGTTGCCTCCTGCCGAAGTCTCAGGAACATTAATTCACCCCTCAGCCGTCCGGATTTCTATTTGAGGGGGATTCTACTCGCTGGAAGTGTTGATGGCCCTGCGAAAGCCAGGCCTCACATTCAAGGCAAGTAAGTGCCAGATTGGGCAGGGTTCTGTGGTGTACTCGGGACACAAGGTGGGAAGCGGCCAGATGGTGCCCCTACAGCCCAAGATTGAAACCATTCTGGCTTGGGAGCCCCCAAAGACGCAGACACAGGTGAGAGTCTTTTTAGGACTCACTGGTTATTACAGGAGGTTTGTCAAGGGGTATGGCAACATTGTTGCACCCTTGACTGAGCTGACTTCTAAGAAGCAGCCAAAGATTGTGAACTGGACTGACACATGTCAGAAAGCTTTTGACGCCCTGAAGACTGCTATGTGCACGGCACCGGTACTTCAGGCGCCCAAATTTGTTGTCCAGACAGACGCTTCCGAGCATAGTGTGGGGGCCGTTCTGTCACAAATCAATGAGGAGGGCCTAGACCAACCTGTAGCATTCATTAGTAGGAGGTTACTTCCACAGGAACAGAGGTGGAGGGCAATTGAGCGTGAGGCATTCGCTGTGGTCTGGGCACTGAAGAAGTTTAGACCATACCTGTTTGGGACTCACTTCCGGGTGGTTCAGACAGACCACAGGCCCCTCAGATGGTTGATGCGGATGAGGGGAGAAAATCCAAAGTTTTTGATGTGGTCCATTTCCCTACAGGGTATGGACTTTACGGTGGAACAACGCCCTGGTACAGAACAAGCCAAGGCTGATGGTCTGTCCAGATTTTTCCGCCTTAGTGATGAGGACTCCCAAGTGGGTGGGTAGTTCTCCCCACATTTCAGCTGGAGGGTACGCGTGTTAGACCTGGCACAATTGGCATGGGTCTCCCTTCCATTTTTCGCTTTTGTCTCCTCTGAGTTTGCTGGTGTTAGACGCTCTGGGCATTGTGCCACTGCCATTTAGTGCCACAGCTCGAATGCTCCCCATTGTAAATTGACTGTATGAATTGGTATAATCCTAATGGACCCAAGGAACATGATAGGAAAGTCGAATTTAGTATGCCTGAGCTCCAAATATGAAAGTGCATCTTTTAGTGACGATTAGTTTTATATTCTGTGATCGAAAATACCACTTTTAGGAAGAAGGTATTTTCTTGCCTAAATCTTCCAGTGTGCTCTGCTGTTATGTGTATTGGCTTTCTGGTTTTAGAGGGTCAGGGCAGGCTGAGCCAGACCTGGATTGAATAGAGAGATCGCAGTGGAGTATGGGGAGGGGTGACCCTTTGATCTGAGCAGGGATGAGCCTGGCAAGGTGAATGATGGCTCCACCTCCCACTGTGCGTCTGATGGCAGACCCCCTCTTCCTCAAAGGCAGGATGCCGCCTTGTAACCAAGTGCTCCAGGACAACACCAAACTGGTTCTGGCTGGGTTCAGTGATTTGTGACTTTTTGAGAACAAAGACTTTTGGGGTATAAAGATCTGTGCTAAGCCCCTTAGACGGTGTGTTACTTCTGGATGTGAAGACAAACCTCTGTCACTGTAACAAGAGGGAAAGGACTTTGAAACGTTCATCCTTGTTGCTGAAGGAACTACCCAAGGGCCTGGTTTGAGTTGCCTCCTGCCGAAGTCTGAGGGACATTAATTCACCCCTCAGCCGTCCGGATGTCTACTCGCAGGTGAGGCCTCTGTTGAGAATTTCTGAGCCTCTGGTTCTACTGCGGGGAATGCGGGCTGAAAGTCATCGATATCGCTATTGTGGGCCGCTGCAGCTGAGGAGCTGCTGAGAGCCCGCATTTGCCTGCGTTACCAAAGTCACTGACATCGCTATTGTGGGCCGCTGCAGCTGAGGAGCTGTTGCTGCTGAGAGCCCGCATTTGCCTGTGTTAACAAAGTCATCAACATCGCTATAGTGGGCTGCTGCAGCTGAGGAGCTGTTGCCGCTAAGAGCCCGCATTTGTCTGTGTTACCAAAGTCATCATTATTGCTATTGTGGGCCGCCGCAGCCGAGGAGCGGTTGTTGTGAGACCCCAATTTTGCCTGTGTTACCAAAGTCATTGTTATCGCTACTGTGGGCAGCCGCTGCTGAGGAGCTGTTGCCGCTGGGAGCCCGCATTTGCCTGTGTTACCAAAGTCATTGTGATTGCTATTGTGGGCCGCTGCAGCTGGGGAGCTGGGCCGCTGAGTGCCCGCATTTGCCGTCCTACGAGAATCATCGCAATCGCTATTGTGGGCCGCTGCAGCTGAGGAGCTGGGCCGCTGAGAGCCCGCATTTGCCGTCCTACGAGAATCATCACTATCGCTATTGTGGGCAGCTACAGGTGAAGAGCTGTGCCGCTGAGTGTCCACATGTGCCGTCCTACGATAATCATCACTATCGCTATTGTGAGCCACTGAAGCTAAGGAGCTGTGCCGCTGAGTGCCCGCAGTAGTCCCCACTTCGAGGATCTTGTTACCACCTGCATGTGCCGCTGGGTGCCCGCCTTTAAGCCCGTCCCAGGATTATCGTGAGTGTACGCCGCGGACCGCTACAGGTGGGAGCTGTGGCCTCTGCGAGTCCACCTGTCATCACCGCGGCTTCCTTGTGAGGCTTCGTGCCGTGCCCCTTTAAAATCTCAGGTACACTGTGCATCACCGGGTCATGTGGAACCCGGCCTCGAACTAAGTTCGTTCCACACGCTTTTTGAGTGCCTTTATTGCTTTGGAAGTGAATCTGTAATGATGTGCATTGTAGCTTCTTGAGCTCTTTTTAGCCTTGTGTTCAGTCTATATAAAGAGAACTATTTTTCTATAACTGCTTGTGGTGTCCGGTTGTAGCGTCTTCCCTGCGTTATTGTGTATGGTCCTAAATGCTTCACATTCTGCCTCTGAGATACACCTATCTGCTCGTGCTACGTTACCACAGGGTTGAGTAGGGGTTATCAAAGAGTGTAGCCCTATTACTCGGACTTCGGAAGAAGGATCCTTATTTCGACCTCGGTGCCAGCCGCTGCCAACTAGAGATCCGCATTTCTAACACACCTTGATTAGATTTCCAAATCTCTGGTATCTTTATAAGAATGCCCCAGAAGAACATACGTTCCTCGAAGGTACATACAAGGTGAATATTTCTCAGTTAAAAAGAGGACCTCTTTCTTGGAGGGCTTGAAAAATGTAGAGGTTTTTAAAGAAGGTGTGCTTGAACCCAGGAAGCCAATGAATAGTCCGCAAATGATGTGTAATGTAGTCAAGTGAGGGTAAGTTAAGAAGAAAGCGCGGAGCGGAGTTCTGCACCAGTTGTCATTGTAGCATGAAGCCAGTCCAAGATACAACAGGTTAGCATGATCAATATGTACACTGGTCAATGCATGGAGGATAAGATTGTGAGCTTTTTCTGGAATAAATGACAGGATTTTCCTTAAACCTTGAGGTGGAAAAAGCATGGGAAATACACCTTAGTAGCATGTGCACTAAAAGATAGCTCATCATCAAACAACAAACCCAGAATTCTGACTGTCCTAGAAGAAGGGCTGCTATCCATCGTGTCGGGCCACCAACCCAAAGACCAAATAGAGAGTGGGCAACCTGTTTGGATTGGCATGTCCCCTGGATTACAGACAGGTATGTTCCTCTGCCCTGACTGAATGACTACAGACAATCCTGGGATCCTGACTTATTTTGGCCCAAGCATCACACTAATCTGAGCATGTGTGTAGAGTCTTAGACCTGTCCCCAACTGCGCAATGTCCTAGGCCTTTGACTTGGAGGAGTATGCCAAGTATACCCTCTTAGTGGAAAGAGGACTACTGTCTCTGTCCTGTGTACAGGCCATAAATCTATAGTGGCTGTGGGACATCTTTTTTTAGATTTAGAGCATGAACAGACCTTTTTAGGGCTCGCCTGCTGATGCGCTTCAGCGCATAGCTGGCGAAGCTCTATAGGGGCTTATCCAGTGTTTATCCACTGGCGATTCCACTGGCGATTCCTTCAAGTGCATGTGCTTTTTAGGTCATTGCGCTTGCGCAAGCCCTAAAAAGCGCGTGCACAATGCCACCAGCCGCCTGCCTGCCTGCCTCGCATTACCACATCAAAGGCAGCCCTCCGAGCGCATTTCTCACCCCCTAATTATTCACGGCCGGCCGGCAGGCACATCAAAGGCTGCTGCTGCCGTGACTCGCATTTCTCCTCCCTCCTCCCCTATCACTGCCCAGGCCGGCCGTACTTTCTCTTTACAAGGGCGCCCATTCCTGAATCACTTGAAATCTCTCCACATTATTTGCATTTTGTTAATTAAAAAAATTAACTTCAACACAGCGTTGCACATTTTTCTCGACTTCGGAAGGATGAGTCCCAATCTCATTTGTACAAAGTGTTGTAATGGGATTATTGGAGAGTTAGAGAAACGTGCTCACAAGTTACATTTTTATGCAAATCATCTGAGTAAATAAACAATAGCATGGTGCCGTTTGCGTCCTTGACTTGATTTGGTTTTTATTTTTATTTTGCTATTATTCTCACAAAGGCTAAGAAGGTCTGCCTACTTTAGTATTAAGTGCTATACGTCGCATAAGCAACAGCTAACCATTCACTCACCCACGCAACGCCACTCACCCATGCAACGCCACTCACCCACGCAACGCCACTCACCCACGCAACGCCACTCACCCACGCAACGCCACTCACCCACGCAACGCCACTCACCCACGCAACGCCACTCACCCACGCAACACCACTCACACACGCAACGCCACTCACACACGCAACGCCACTCACACACGCAACGCCACTCACACACGCAACGCCACTCACACACGCAACGCCACTCACGCAACGCCACACACACACGCAACGCCACACACACACGCAACGCCACACACACACGCAACGCCACACACACATGCAACGCCACTCACACATGCAACGCCACTCACACATGCAACGCCACTCACACATGCAACGCCACTCACACATGCAACGCCACTCACACATGCAACGCCACTCAACCACGCAACGCCACTCACCCACGCAACGCCACTCACCCACGCAACGCCACTCACCCACGCAACGCCACTCACCCACGCAACGCCACTCACCCACGCAACGCCACTCACCCACGCAACGCCACTCACCCACGCAACGCCACTCACCCACGCAACGCCACTCACCCACGCAACGCCACACACACACGCAACGCCACACACACACGCAACGCCACACACACACGCAACGCCACTCACACATGCAACGCCACTCACACATGCAACGCCACTCACACACGCAACGCCACTCACACACGCAACGCCACTCACCCACGCAACGCCACTCATCCACGCAACGCCACTCACCCACGCAACGCCACTCACCCACGCAACGCCACTCACCCACGCAACGCCACTCACCCACGCAACGCCACACACCCACGCAACGCCACACACCCACGCAACGCCACACACCCACGCAACACCACACACACACGCAACGCCACACACACACGCAACGCCACACACACACGCAACGCCACACACACACGCAACGCCACACACACACGCAACGCCACTCACCCACGCAACGCCACTCACCCACGCAACGCCACTCACCCACGCAACGCCACTCACCCACGCAACGCCACTCACCCACGCAACGCCACTCACCCACGCAACGCCACTCAGCCACGCAACGCCGCTCAGCCACGCAACGCCGCTCAGCCACGCAACGCCGCTCAGCCACGCAACGCCGCTCACCCACGCAACGCCGCTCACCCACGCAACGCCACTCACCCACGCAACGCCACTCACCCACGCAACGCCACTCATCCACGCAACGCCACTCATCCACGCAACGCCACTCATCCACGCAACGCCACTCATCCATATGCAAAACGAAAAATGTCAAACTCTTCTATTGCGAGACCTATTGCATTTTCAATGCTTGTTACTTGAGTCACTGAGAATGTGGCCTGCTTGGGCCTCTTGTATTTATACAGTGTGTGCTTGTGTATTGTCTGAGTACCACATGTACATTAATAGAGCTCTGTGAGTGAGTCTCAGTGCTGCGCCAGTGGAATTCTTTCTACATACCCTAGGCTTGGCATGGCACGCAAAGTGGAGGATGAGGACAGCATTTCCAGATAATGGAAGTGCATGGCTTGAATTTCTGTGGCTGGAGAGTGGCGATCCAGATACTGAAGTAAGGAGGCTGGAGATGGAACTACCTTTAGAAATTTCATCAGGGCTTTTGTTAGCAAGAAGATGCTTATCAGTTCTTCCTGAGCACTGTCATTTGGATGATGGTATGAGTGAGGGGTGGGACTGTGTCTGTTGGGCAATGTGAAGATGTTTCTAGGTCGGACTGTCCTTTTGTCTCCCCCATTACTGCTTCAGAGCGGTTGATGGCAACCACATGCAGAAACCTCAAACTTCATTCTGCTTGTGTTGTGGGTGCTCTAATTTGGAGACAGCCCCAGTGCTACAAACTGTGAGAAGCATCACTCTACACAAATACTGTGTCTGGAGAGCAGTCTGAGAAAAGCACTTGAAAAGAAAACAGTACACAAAGGGCTGCTCTGTGATCAGCGCAGGTGTCTGACTAACAGAGGTGAGAGGACATTACCTGAAGTCTAAACTTTCTGCTGTGAAAGAAAATGAGTCTACCTGGCCCTGCAGGAGGACTTCATGTCCTGAAGGAGAAGCCTAGCATGTCCCCAGGAGTCGGGGAAATCCAGAGGAAGCGGATTACTTGAGGGTAATCTAGGTATGATACTTGCTCCCGGTGGGGAGGGGAATGGCTTCATGCATTGTGCTTGCAGTGATCTGATCGAGACCACAACTGCCGGTATCAGCCCAGTCAGGGCTGCACCTGGTGTGTTGACAATGTGAGACTGATAGGGGTTGCAACTTACTTTGTTGGCCAACAGGGACTGCATCTGCCGTGGTGACTGGTATGGCCTGCGTAAGGTCTGGAACTGCTTTAACCTGTTGGTCCAGTGGGAACCCAAAGTAGCCAGGCTGCACCAGCACCATGGAGTCAAGCCAGGCGTCAAACTTATAAAGATGTGGTCCCGCACCTGGCCTACTCGACAGCCCAAGAGATTGTCTTCGCTCACTGTGGGGCCCTGTGGGAAGGACATCAAGCTCCCCTGATCCCTTTCACGTTTGAGCATAAAATACGATCACATTACCCATGACATCCCTAGGGTAATAGACCTAAGAAAACATGGACTGTAAGGGCATTTGACTTGTGGAGATATATGAGGCAGCCTCAGAGGCACAAAAAAGTAAAGGAAAACGGACCAGTTATTGAAAAAAGCAAAATATCAATAGATTCCAAATAAAATGAATTTCTTTGGTTATTGACTACGAGGTTTCAAAGAGTGCAGTACGAATTCGAGTCGTTGCGGGGCAAATAAGGAGAAACCCATCTTACCTAAGTGCATTTGGTACCATCAACAATATTTGACAAAGTGGACGGTAGCAGATGAGGCTCAGCTTGAAAAGTGCCTAGGCTTTGCTAGTGAGAAAGCAGAAGCAGAGCGCGCGCAGGAGGGTGAGGGCGTCTCATTATTGTATCAAAGGATTTTTTGCAAATGAAAGTTTTGCGGTATTCATTAAACCATTGGTGGCTCTCCTGTAACCACAGGGAGAGATTCAGGTTGTGCAACAACATGAACCCCTCTCCACTTTGGCCCTCGTGTACACAGTCCTTGTAGAGCTATAAATGTGTGGCATTGGCATCATCACACATTTAACATTCACTGCAGATTTAGGCCCTCGTGACCCGTGATCATTTCCTTATTTCCCCGCACCAGAATTAACATGACCTGCCTGGGATCCTGGTTATTAGGGGACAGGGAAGTAACAGCAACTCAGAGTTTTGGGAAACAACATTAGAAAATCGGATTTACTGTGCCGATTTTACGCTTTTGCCCAGGTGCTGCACCGAGACTGTGCGCACTAGCAGGAGGTAAAACACCAGTGTTGCCTCACACTTATAATTTCACTGGGGTCAGTAACTGCTGTTAACAGCCTCAACAGAATTATCGGGCCGCTCACAATTTGGGCTTTAGAGTCACACTGCATATGTGGTAATATGACATCACAGTACCTTAAAACAGTGTGGGGTCCACCTGCAAAAATTAAATTTGTTATTCTTCATTTATGGGTGGAATAAACCTAATACCGAGGAGGAGGGAGAGGAGGAGAGAGGGGGAGAGAGGGGGGAGGGAGGGAGAGAGAGAGAGAGAGAGAGAGAGAGAGAGAGTGTGTGTGTGTGTGTGTGTGAGACAGAGGGGTTGTGGGGCACGCGATTACCACATTCTTACATTCTTCCAAGTTCAGTGTGATGGTTTGAGTTCAGGAATATCACGTAGACGCTGCTCTGCTGATACTAGTCCACAGCACTGACCAGTGCATTTACATGGGACGCGAAAGCCTGTTCTAAATCCATCAAAAACACCTGGCTCTCGTGCATCTCCCAGTAGCTGTGGCCAATCAATGGCAGAGTTTCAATGCTCCACTGGGCCATTAGAGCGCCTCAGTCTTTGGTCCATTCAGGCAGACCTCCAACATCTAGCAGTGAATACGTCGAATAAGCTTGTGCATATTGTTCCGGTACTGTGATGTGACCCCCCAGTCAGGGGATGGGCTGCGCACACTGGGTAACATAGATGGTGTGATTCGATGAGGTGTACCTGGGAGCACACGTGTTGATCGACAGTGGAGCTAGGAAGGATCCCTGTGGAACCTGCAGCGGAGCCTCAAGATCTTGGATACCTGGGTGCAGGGCGATGGCTGCATGAAGGTTATTATTTAGGTGGCGCTACAACTATGTGTATCTTCAACTTGTAGCGTAACTTCACAGCGTGCGGCCAGCCAGAGCGCATCTTTTAGCACAAGCCACGAATCCCTCTCCTTCCTAAGATCAGGGCGTCACCGCAGGCGAAGTCACGTCAGGACGTTCCCCCTCGGGTGTTACTCGCACTCCTCTTTATCCTACAGTATGAGGCGTGTGATTCACGAGCTGCCGCCCAAACCTCGGGCTTTCACTGCCGGCGAAGCAGGGCCCCTCTGCCAGGCCGAGTGAGGAGACGAATGCGCTTCATGTGCACTTCTCAAAGGCAAGAGCCACATGTGTGTAACGCGCCGGCACTAATGACAGGGAAGGCTGGTATTGATTGAGGGGTGCAGCATTGCGGTTGTAGGGTGTCTGGGGCATGAAAGTAACAAAAAAGGAGATAGACAAAACAATGGCGAGGAAGCCGACCAGAAAATTAAAACAGCAGTGACAGTAACCTAAAAGAAATGCTGCTTTTTAGCTCCGAGCAGTTCCCACTCGATAGCCATATTTTTTAAAGGCTTTTCTTCATCGCTTAAACACAACACAGAAACAAAAAAGTGTCACTCATTTTAAGTTGTGATGGCGAGACCAACAAACACAAGAGTGCTGTGTAAAAGGCTTTTTTTAAGTTACTGCTCTGTGAATATTATATTTACTAACACCCCAGTCGTCACCGTGCGTGCAACGTAGATCTCGGAGTGGTGGGTGGCACACTCCATCAGTTTTTACCTTTAATATGTTGATCATACTTTAAACTGGATTAGGTCGTATTGTTTTTCCACATTTCTAGAATGTCACATAGTCTCTCAACCTTGTAGAGTGCCTCGAATCTTACCCAGGGCACAAGTCCTAAAAAAAGAAGTGAGGGGACTAACCTAGTTAGGCAGTATGCAAGTGACATCACGGCAGGCGACATCACAACGCGCGAGATTACAACACGTGACAACTCGGCGCATGACATTACAAGTGGCATCACAGGAATTGACATCATAGGAAGTGGCATCACAAGTCATGACTTTAATATGTAGGTGAGATGTAAAGCGCTCTGGCACTGCTTTCGGATGAGTAGCGCTATACAAGAAATAATTGTGGTGCTTAAATTATTTCAACGCCTCCCCAGGAGTAGTACTCGCTATATAATTTATATTTAATATTATCTAAATTATGGGAGAGACCAACACATCTGACATTCTTACAGTGAATGCATATCTAGTAAACAGAGCTTGAACAAAGTGAAAAGCTGCCTCTCTTAAGTACGTGTGAAGTGCTAACAAGGTGTGAGCCTTCGGTTCCCCTCTGCTGCATTTGCTTCTAGGTGTGACTGCTCCCACCCAGGAGACTCCAACAAAAGGAAGCCTGATGACTCCTCAAATTCAGCCTTTGTTATGGGCCCAGCAGGAGTCTAAATTACAGGTTGTTGCTTGTTGCAGATGGAAAGCAGACAACATGCAGGCACTGATGAAAGTGTCCCGGTGTTTGGAAATTACAACTTCTTGGTAGGGTGGACGGCGATCACCCTGTAAAAAGAGTGGGTGGACGCCGTCCACCCGCGTGTACCCCTGACTCGTGCCCTGATCTTACCTCAATGCTTAATGGGTTCTTTAACTTTGTTCTATATGTACCATAAGGTTTTCCTTGGCTTTGTGCTTTGAGTATCATTTGAATGATATTGGTACTCACCTGAGCTCGGGCAGGGTTCTTCATTCCTTCTAGGAGTTTCTGGGATTCAGCCTCATAAAGCTTCTTCCTCCTCAGCCTGCTCGAGGACGTCGGCACGGGGGATCTTTTGTACACTGCCACATTTTTTACCCTTCCCACCCTTCTTATTCCGAGACCATGCCATTGCCTTGACCCTTCACACCCGTCACATCCCATGGGGCACACTCAAAAGCTGTTCCAAATGTATTCTCTGGTCACCTGTCTTTTATCAGTTTTAGGTCACCCCAGGCAATGCTTAGTTCCCTCACTTTTCTCGTCTTTCTGGCTCTCTCGTTGTTTCCTCTTCTTCTCTGCTGGGTGCCATGGTGGCTTTGGCCTCCATCCCGGTGCGCATGAAATGTCTGTGTGGGGACTGCCAAACTGGAGCCTTGCTGGGGAGCACTGTGTGCTTCCATGAGATGTGTTTTCTATAGGCACATAGTAAGGTGAGCACTGAGCCATTTTCTAAGTGTTTCCTTGAATCTCCCCGCCTCCCCGTTTGCCTGGGGCCAGTGAGGGGTGATATTCTGATGGTGCATCTGGAGAGATTACAGGTACTTGTTGAACATGCTTCCTTTAAATGGTTCACTGTTGTCTATTTTGAGGATATGCGATAATCCATATGCCGCTAGTATCTTCTCAAGTTTGGGCCTAGTACGCTCATACACTGTGGACTACACAATTTCAACCCCTGGGACTTTAGAATAAGGGTGAATGAGGACCAGCAGTTGCAGACCATGTGGCAGAACGATCAGCGCTTATCTTGGTCCAGGGTGTTTCACAGGTCTCCTCACTGATGGCTGGTACCAAGTGTGGGCTAGCAGCTGTGCTTTGCATAAATTACCTTCTCATATCAGATTTGCTATTGCTCCATATGTGCAAACTATGCCTTTCCTCGGAGTCTGATCTTTCTCTTGCCCATTAATTGACGACATTGGTATGTGAGGCGTATTGCTCTGTCTTGTAAAGACCTTGGAATCACCAGTATGAATGTGGTATGTATGTATGTGGCAATTCAACAGTGCAAATATAGCCAAGAAGGCAGCTGAGTGCTGAACAGGATAAAGCCAAGCATAATATAACAAGTGATAGGAGAGGTAGCCGGGTATTGGATTGTTACTGCATTGTGATGCAGTATGTTTTTAAAGGTGTGCCTCCAACTCTTTCCTAACCTGGAGAAGCATGGATATGGGACTGTTGTCCTGGATCCAGGGAGCATGGATGGCAAAGGCCGGTTGGCTTGTTTTTTTCTTTTTTATGCTTCTTAGTCTTCTGTGTAATAGTGGGACGATTGCGGGCATGCTGAGAGCCACCAGAGATGGTGCGGCAGTGGTCCTGGATATGATGGCTTTGTAGATAATGCAATTGGTTTTGAGGACACCATTCAGTCTCCTTTCAAGACAATTGGTCCTTCCCCTAGACTCAGTTCAAGGCATACTGCCCAGACCTCGTGTAGGGTCTGCTTGGTGCCGTCGTCCTTGTCTCTGTGCCTGGCGAGGAATGATTTCCATTCCCCACTCTGTATGGTCTTGCTGATTAGCTGCATGCAGGTACCGGCTTTGTTTCCTTGGGAAGTTCTTCAATGGACATTAATTTTGGACATGCTGTACTTGATATGAACTGTATAAACTCCTCCAATGAGGTTGCTTGCCATTGGTCCTCGCGGTTATTGCCTGACAGGGTGATATAATAGATAGTCTGACGGGTTATTGCAGCCAAGCCTTTGAACTGGCATTTCTGGAGCTAGCGTGCCCATTTAGCTATTCTTGGAGAGGGAGGCTGTAGTGTCCCTTGAATACAGACAAACTAGGGGTTTGCGACCCATGACCAGAGTGAATTCCCTTCTATGCTGACTGGCATTTCCCTAGAAGACTGGGGGCCACTTTTGTTTTTACTGGGTGACACGTTTTGTAGCAGTACAGCAGTTTTTTTTCCCAAACTTTTTTAATTGAACTTTTCCCAAGCACATATCATAATGACAGCGTACATTAGAGATAAGCTATTTTACATAACAACAAAGGGCTAGTAATAGATATTGTTGCTTATGGCATGGCTTAATAAAAAGGTTTCTACATAAGTTGATTTTACAGTGTCAATTGGTCAATTGATAAAAAAGTACAGTGCTCTCTGAACCCACTACACCTCACCCCAAACAAATAAAAAACAATAAGCTATGCAGAAAGATAAATGGAAAGGGGAGTCATTTAATACATGAGGTAAAGAGGTACTGGTTGGGTTGAGCAGTTTGGCATAAGGCTAAGCAATTCTGAAAAGGCTCCTCAACCTAACAGGAGGGTCAAATTTGAAAGAGGCTTAAAGCTCTTGTGTGGGTTGGACAGGCAGTTAGTGGTAGGCCCTCTGAAAGAAAAGCAACGAACAGTCCCTATTTGTATTCAAAATGTTTGTAGGAATTCAACAGTGTCTCTGCCATTCGTTCCATCGTTAACACTTGCCTTAGCCTGTCATGCAATTGGGTAATAGAGGGTGCTGTAGCTTTCTTCCAGTCGGCTGCCAAGGTCATTTTGGCAGCTCCTAAGCAGAGCTATAAAATGGCAAGATCGCTTACAGTTTTACATTTCAATGAGTCGTCACATAATCCCAGTAGGGCAAAACTTGGAGAAGTTAGAATGGGATAGCCCAATATCGTTTTAATTGTGCAAAGATTTCTGCCCACAATGGTTGTATGATTGGGCAGTCCCGCCATATAAGTATGAAATCGCAGAATAAACCACAACCCCTCCAACAGAGATCTGATTTTTTCGGAATTATGGTTTTAAGTTTAGTGGGATAGAGATACCAACCAAATAAAACCTTATAGTGAGCCTCTTGAAGTCTGAGAGAGTGATTGAGTCAGGGAATATATTTCCACACTTTCTGCCGTTGATATTCCGATATGGGGTCTCCAAGGATCGTTGTTCAGAAGTGAACATGTTGTTGTGTGGCTAAACTTTCCTTTACAGAAATTTGAGGGAACATTGTTTTCAGGCATAATTTAAGGTTTACAATGGATTCTGGGTAAAAAACACGTGGTAAGAGCCACGCAAGGCAGCCCACCCTGGATACCCCTAGGTGTCTAGTTTAAAAAAATGTACAGGTTGGCTACATTTCCCTAGGTGCCAGCTGAGCTAGGGTCCAAAATGTACAGCTACCCACATTGGAAAAAAGGGTTGGTTTTCCACCCCCCAAAAAATGTGACGTGTCCATGTTGCATTTTGGGCTGTTTCTTGTCATGGCCACTATGCCTACCCACACAAACAAGGTATCATTTTTATCGGGAGACTTGGGGCAATGCCGGGTGGATGGAAGTTTGTGGCTCCCTACAGTTTCCAGAACATTTCATCACAGAAATGGGAAGGAAAATATGTTTCTGTTGTCAAAGTTTGAGGTTTGCAAGGGATTCTGGGTATTAAAAAAAAGTAGTGAGAGCCACACAAGTCAGCCCACACTGGATGTCCACTAGTTGTCTAGTTAAAAAAAATGTACAAGTTGGCTAGGCTTCCCTAGGTGCCGGTGGAGCTAGGGTCTAAAATCTAGAGCTACCCACACTGAAAAAAAAAGCCCAGGTTTTGGAGGAAAAATGCGATGCGTCCATGTTACATTTTGGGCCGTTTCCTGTCGCGGGCACACTAAGCCTACACACACAAGCGACGAACCAATTTTATCGGGAAACTTGTAGGATCATAGAATATTCAAACACTTGTTATTACAAATGTGAATTTGTCTGCTTTTGTGCCTTTCAAATGCAAGCCGGTGTATAAAAAACATGACATTTAAAAAAAAAGTACCCTCTAAATCAATCACTAGTACGGGTACCCACAAATTCAGAGATGTACAAATAATGACTGCTACTAAACTTCATACCTTTTGCCAATTTCAGAAATACATAGGTTTCCTACATACCCATTTTCACTCTGTCTATTTCGCTATATGAATTGGTCTATTCTCAGTAAGCAATGCAAAACCAGTGTACGGAAAAGCTCAGTTGTTGACTCTGCGTACCTTGGGTTCTTGGATAGCCTACAAACCTTATAGATCCGCGCAACCAGAAAAGTCTAGCAGACGGAATGGTATATTGCTTTAGTAAATTGGTCATCGTGAGAAAAAGTTACAGATTCAAATGTTACCATAAATTCCAATTCTTTTCTACTCATTTTCAATATTACAACATTTATTTTCCATGGGAAAACCTTGAGTGATCGACCTTGCTGTATTCAGAATTTGTTCTACTTTTCAGAAATCTATAGCTGTTCTGGATCTCCCATGGGCTTCGTACTAGTTTTCACCACAAGCTGGAAGTAGGTTGAGAGCACTAAACATAGGGAAAATAGATGACCTCTTAGAAAAATGCCAAAACTGTGAAACAAAATTAGGTTTTCTGATGTTCTGCATGTTACTGAATGCTGGGAAGATGGTGACTTTAGTACTGTAAACCGTTCGCCATTTTGGGAAAAAACAGACCCTTTTATCTGGAGCACTTTTTCCCCATTTCTTTATTTCATGAAACTCAAACTGTTGCTATATTCTCCCTTTTTTCTTGGTACCCTCCAGGGTAATACACAAACCCTGCATACCTTTAGAATCCCAAGGATGTTGGGAAAAAAGAACACAAATTTAGCATGGATACCTTACCTGAATAAAAAGTAATGCAGCCGTAAGCGTGAACTACCCCAAATAGCAAAATAAGGGCTGGGCACTGGAAAGTCAAGCAGTTTAGTGGTTAATAGACCTCCCTGTCGTTTTTTAATCAAAAGTTTGTGAAGATAATGTATTATACATGGTTTACCACAGAGAAAAGATCTCAAATTATCTAAAGCCCATGCACAAGATAAAGCCCTGCTCTCTCTCGATCTCAATAATTGGGTACTTCTCCTCAGTAGGAGGCAAGAATCCCAAAGCATAAGAGATTATGTGTTCCATTCCTTTGTTGTACACCTGAGTTAAAACTGCTCCACGTCCTTTGTTGCTTGCATCAATGGTAATGATACTGTCAGCCCTGGGATCAAAAGTTTTAAGAGACGTTGCATTAGCTAGTATCAGACATCATAATATGGAAATTCTCTTCACATTCAGTGGACCAGCCAAACGCGTTCTTTATTTAAAGATTTATAAGTAACTGCCGGATATTGTATGTTTTTTCTGAAAAATTAGGCATATATCTGGCCCAAAATTAGGCTAGGCCCAAAATTGATCAAACATCATCCTTGTTCGTTGGTTAGTGTAGTACCATTTTTTATAGCACTCACTGATGAGGGTTTAGGTCTAACCCCGTGCTTATCTATAATGTGGCCCAAATGGGTGACATCTATATTTAGAATCATGCTAATTTATGTCCGAACCAAAGACTAAAATATCACCCAAAAAAATGATACGCTGTAGTCCTTGCTAAATAAATTGAACATAAGATGATGAAAAACAGCTGCAGCCGATGCCAATCCAAACAGCATGTATTTAAGTTTGAAACAACCGAAATAAGTGGTAAATAAAGTCAATTCCATTGATTCAGGCAGTAATGAAATCTGATCCAATTTTGCTCTGACAGAGTTTGGACCTCTTACAGTTTAGGGATGAACCGTGAAATTATCAAGGATTTGATGAGATTGGATCAGGTTAAAAAAATCCCCTGGCTGAACTACGTAAGAAAAATTTTAAACGATTTGAGTAGACCAGATTTTACATTAACCCAGAAATCATGTGCTCTATATCCAGGAAAGAGTTCAAAGTCGCATGTCTGACACACCTTGAGTCTCTTAGAATCGCAGTGGAATTTAAGAAAAGCTCGATGATCCAGCACCAAATGACCCTAGTCAGCTTCTACATTCACCCTACCTAATGTGGTGCACAGGGGAATACAAAAGATACCTACTAACTAGGTTCAGGTTTGATCATTTTCATCGTTTTGTTACATTTCAAGCTGTCAATGACTGGTCCAGGGATCTCTGTGACTGCCCATGCGATAACATATCCTTACAATCAATTATGCATGTGATCCATTTTTGTGCATTTTATTCTAAAGAACGTGCTAGATAGATTAGGCCGTTTCTGAAGCAGGAGGCCTGGCGGCAATGTCGCCCGGCCTTCCTATTTTTACAATTACTGGACAATGTGTATTGCATAGGCATAGTGACTGGAATTTTGAAAAGCATTTTAAGGAAAAAGAAAAGCATAACTGGTTAGATTTTAATTTGTAAATCATGTATTATCGGGTCCGCTGTTTTTATATTGTATTGTTAATCATTAATTGTATGAATTGTTTTTTAAACTCTGCTTTTATAATTTTATCAACTGTCTAAAATCGAATAAAGCATTTTCTGATTCTGAAATCTGATGGTATGCTGAGGAAAGATCTATAGTTGAAAACCACTAAGCATCTTTGGGAAAATGACCAATTCATTAACCTCAGGAAACGGAAAACAGTCAATCATTATATTGTTGTTTAAATGGGGGAAATTAACACAACCTGATTTTACCATGGTTTCATCTAGCCTCAATTAGAGGCAAAATCCAATTTGAAGCCTCAATCGTTTAAATAACCTGTGAAGCAACCGCCCTGTCAAGTTCCTTTGACACTTCATATTTTACCATAATAGGAATACTACGTACTTTGTGAACCTTGAGGACATGTTCTTTTTAAGATTTCCTATGGTACTGCTGAGCACAGTTGATATTCCTTAAACAATCTATCACCCAGATTTGTTCCCTCATAGCCAAATATACCTGCTCCTTACTATTTAGATCCAACACAATACATACTTATTTTCTAGTGAAACCACTCCAACCCTAGAGGTCCCTTCTTTGCAACGGGTCTTCCTGTTTCTGAATTTAAATGTAAATCACCTAAAACCTAACAGGTTGATTCTTACACTGCTATAACCTTCAGGATGTATGTCTGGTTCTAACAAATTATTTAACACTCTCTCCACAAAGGAAGATATCCACATTTCTTCATAAAAGCTAACCAAAGCCCGCAAAAATGTTCACATGCACACCACTCATGGCCATCCAGCATTACGGTTTGTTCTTGCACATAATATCATTAATATTCCACACAAGGTTGCTACACGTATTCATTACCAAATTACTTTCAGTGGCACTATACTCCAAATCGCAAACTGAATCATTATCACTTTCCTGTCCTCATTCACATATTTTACACGTACATTCATTCCTTTTCCTGCAGATTTTTGCAAAATGTCCCTAAATACCACAAAAACTATGTTGCTGCTGAACTGCTGGACAACACTTACTATACGCTAACAGAACCTTACTATCACAGAGGTAACACCCAGCTTGTTCCATCAATTTCCGTTTTTCTTTGTACAACTTAGAAGTGAATGTTTTATCGGGTATTCACGTTGACCTTACCCAGCACATCAGTGTCCTGTACACCCAGTTTAAGAGCCACTCCACATCTATCTGAAATCTCGCCATGCGTACAATGTCAAGAAATTCTTTTAAAATAGCATCACCAATGACCCAAAGGCACTCCAGAATTGTGGGATTGCTAACATGCATGACTACCTGATCTCTGATTAAATCATCATAAAGATTCCAAAATTTGAAATCTAAGGCCATTTTTTTAAAACTCCAAAACATACTTATCCACCAATTCATGTTAACCTTTCTTCCTTTGGAAAAACGTTAATCTTGTTATCCCAATACAAACCTTTGTTGCAAAATAATTTTTAAGATCTAACACTGGTAGGTTAAACACATTCATATCAGCAGAAAAAGGTGCTTTATTCATCTGATTCTATTCTTTTGCCCTTAAAGTCTTAATGAATGTAATAAAATCCTTTTCTCCTGATCCGGAGACATTCCACTCGACTCATCGACAGCTGCAATATAATTCAGGAAATAAGCTTTCCATTCTGTCCACCTGTTAGAAATGGGATTTTTGGCAGGCTAGGGCATGTGCCAAAGCCTGGCAGAAACCACCACTTTAGTCAGGAAAAGTGAGTTACACTCCTTAAATAACCCCTGCTCACCCCCTTGGGTAGCTTGGCACGAGCAGTCAGGCTTATATTAGAGGCAGTGTGTATAGCATTTGCACATAACCAACAGTAATGCAGTGCAAGCACTACAAAAGGACACCACACCAGTTTAGAAAAATATCCAATGTTTTTATATACTTAAGACAAGACCAAAAACGATAAAAAGCCACAATACAGTATTTAGAAATCCACAATTATCAAAATACGCTTTAAAAACAGTTCCGTTATGTCGATAGCTCCGTTCGGGGCTATCACGCGTCGTGAGCAAACAAATTCAAACAGTTCAGGCTGGTTGCGGAGTTGCAGACCACCTACGGTGTCGGGAAAACCCGCAAACAGTACCTGTTAGAGATGCAGGGCTTCGAGGCCCTTGAAGTCACTCACGTTGTAGGTCGAGCTCCTTTCTGTTGGGATCAGGAGCGCTGGCGTCGGCAGGCGGCGGGTTCTGCGTTGCAAAGTGCAGCGTTGTGGTGTGCTGTGCCCTCAGGTCGTGGTGCGAGCAGCCGTTCGGTGGCGGCCTTCAGATGGCGTCGTCGGTGAGACCAGGGTCGCGGTGCGAGGTGAAGGCGGTGCTCGTCAAGGTGCTGTCAGGTCACGGTGCAAGCAGCGGTGTCGTCGTTGCTGAAGCGCTGTCGTCGGTTGATGAACGGGAGTCAATGGTGCCGGTGTCGGTAGGCCAAGGCTGCGGTTCGGGATGAGGGCGGTGCATCGTTTAACTTCATGAGTTGTGCCCTCAAACCACGGTGCAACCAGTGGCGTCGATTGCGGCGTGGGGGAGGCCAAGGCGTCGTCGTGAAGCGAGGCGGTGTGGAGTGCGGGGCCCATAAGTAGCGGTGCGAGCAGCGGCTTGATGGCTGCATCAGTAGGCATGGTCGGTGAGACCAGGGTAGTGGTGCGGCATTGCGGTGGTGCTCTCTGCGGTGCCCAGGCTTCGGCGTGAAGCGAGGTGGTGCAGAGTGCGGTGCCCACATGTCACGGTGAGAGCAGCGGCTTGGCGGCGGCAGTGAGACCAGGGTTGCGTTGCGGCGGTGACCTCTGCGGTGCCCTCAGGATACGGAGTCGGCAGTGGCGATCGAGTAACTTTTCTTCTGTCGCAGCACAAAACACACAGTCCCCAGTGCTGAGGGCAGAAGAGCTTGAAATCTTTGCTGGTCCTGAGACTTCATGAACAGGGGGCCAACTCTACCTCAAGCCCTTGGAGAAACTCACAAAAGTAGATTGCAGAAAGTTCAGTCCAGTCCTTTCACTGCCCAAGACAGGAGCAGCCAAAGTAGGTCAACACAGCAAAGCACACAGCAAAGTGGTAGTTCCTCCTCACAGCTTCTCCAGCTCTTCTTCTTGGCAGTCTTCTTGATCCAAAAGAGTTCTAAAGCTCAGGGGTCTGGGCCCCAGTATTTGTATCCAAAAATCCTTTGATCGTCTAGGCAGAGGGTGTCTGTGCCCAGCCAGAACCAGTTCTGCCTTCTCTGGTGAGATTTCCCAGCAGGGGGTGGAGACGGCATTGTCAGAGGCAGACCAAGCCCTTTGAGGTGCTAGGAAATCTCCTCCCTCTTCCCCCATCGCAACCCAGGTCTATTCAGCCCTTTCCTGACCTACCTAGACTATCGGGAGCCACCCTTGCTTCCTAGCCAGCTGTCGTCCAAAACCCAGACAGGTAATCAACATTCCAGTAGAGGCACATGGGATGACTGAGCAAGAAAATACCTAATTCCTAAAAGGGGTATTCAGGCAGTTCAGGCATACTAAATTTTATCTTCCCACCTAGTTCCCAGGGCCAGTTATGTTTATAAGATGTCATAAACAAACTTCCCATTCTGTCCTATGGAGAAAAGGTAGCCTTGCAATAGTGAATTACAGCTCATTTCGTTTTTCACTATCAGGACATGCCACACACACCAGAGCATGTCCTACCTTTCACATACACTGCACCCTGCCCACAGGGGTACTTCGGACCTAATTTAGGGGTGCCTGACATGTAAGAAAAGGGAACGTTAGGGACTGGCCAGTGTGTGCACGGGCCAAGTCGACATGACAGTTACAAAATGCGTGCAGACTCTGCAATGGCAGGTCTGAGGTACCTTTTTAGGACTACTCACGTGGGTGGCACAAACAGTGCTGCAGGCCCAGTAGTAGCATTTGATTTACAGGCCATGACACACTCAGTGCACTTTACTAAGAACTAACACGTAAATCAAATATCCAATCATGGAAACACCAATCCATAGCACAATTTACACAGAGAGCATATGCACTTTAGCACTGATTATAAGTGGTGAAGTGCCCAGAGTCCTAAAACCAACACAAACAAGTCAGGAAAAAATAGGAGGAAGAAGCAAAAAGTTTGGGGATAACCCTGCAAAAAGGGCCATATCCAACACCACCTTAAGGTAAGCTCTGAACTTAATGGCCAAAAGGCCTGTGAGAAACCAATTTATAGGATGTTTTGGTATTATCTCCAACCAAATAAAAAATTCAGAACAGCAGAACCAAATGGTATGATTGAAATTATTTTAAACACACACGAAGGAGTTAGAGTTTCTCTTCCAAAAAGGCTTTGGGCAAATGGTGCATTATGAAGCACATTTGGTTAGTACCATTGGTAAAAACATGAAAAAAATCTAAACACCAATTTAATGGGTAGGGGAGGATTCAAAGTCTCTACACAGGAATTCTTGGAAAGAACAATGGGTCAATACCATCAGTAAAAATGTGAAGGAATAATTGGAGATTCCTAAATAAAGCCAGAACGAGATCATGTAGGAGCCACGTGCTAAGCCCCAGGTATAACCAGCCTTCACATGCCATTAACAGGAATGGATAGCCTTTGCATGCCCACAGCAAGTGAAACAGGTTTGGCAAACCTCCCCAAGTCAGGCATCAGGTAATGTCACCGTCTGCATGCACAGAAATATATGCAATTTTCTAGATGCTGAGCAACATGCATGGCTAGCCTCCACATACTTAGCAACATGTATGGCATAGCTTCGCATGTTTTTGCAAGGCTGCTTCATTTGTGCATGGTAAGCCTCTGCCCCACCATGCAGACCTTGCCATTCCAATTTTTGTTTGATGGCTGAGATTACTCATCCAGTCAGTGCTGCAGGTTAGCGTTGTATGGCTGAGATCGCCCTCTGTCTCCGCTTCTTTTTCCAAATATCTTTTTTCACTCACACATAAGAATGGTCTTTCCGTTCCTTGGACCAAATATATCTCCTTGAATTATCGATCTCATCCAAAAATAGCATGGTCTGTCGAGCACAATGATTCAGCTGGTCATTAAATGTCAGTTTGAAGCATTCAGTGATTATTTTACCATGTTTTAGGCTATATGACCCACAGCAGAAGAGGACTAACTAAAGGAGCAGTGCGATTCTTTTTGATGCTGCCATTAGCTGGGGTGCCACAGATTCTGTGATGCACACATAAAGATCCTTTTTGCTATCACGCTCTTTCATTTTCCACTTCTCCACTATTCCTCTGTCATCGAACCACTCGTTATTTTTTCACACATTATTGCACGCAGCGCAGTTCCTACTCCACCTTGTCTTCCACAATTTTCTCCCACCTTCTCCTCAAACCTCTTCTACAACCAAATGATTTTATGATGAACCTGGCTCCCCACAGATTCTCAATTAAGCGCCACATGGATATCCTATTCTTCCTCAACTTCCCACCTGCCACACCCAGCTACAGAGGAAGTGACCAAACGAGTACTCTATTACCGCTGTTCATTTCTGCTAATGGCAGTGTAGCACACAACGCCGCGCATGCACCAGCCTCTCTTCATTCCAACAATTTTCTGAGCCCCACCCACTCTTTGCTGGCATGGGGACACTACATAAGCTCATGTTCCCAGGAGAGAGTGATGTAAGCCAATTCCTTCTAGATGGGGTTACAGGCTGGGCAGACCTCTGACTTTCACCACCGCATACTACTTTGTTTCTTTATTTTATACATACATTTCTCTGTACAGTTATCTTACTCGGAATCAGGTAGCAACAACCCTCCAAATAATGTATTTATTTGAAGGCTACATAACATGTTGAGTGTCCCTTTCAATTACTTCCCAGCGTTTAGCAATAAATAGTGCTGCAATGTACCTATACAAATCTCTCAAACGACACATGGCTTTTCATTTGACTATATATTATGTGCCTGGAGTGGTGGGGTTTGTGGGCTTTTGAGGATCGAAGGAGGAGTATGCTGCACTGCAGTCAATTCTGCAGCCAGGCTGGACTCTTGTCCCACAAAGGACGGAATTCCGGGATTTCTGCCGTCAGAAGAACAGCAGCCTCGGTACACAAGTGTGAGCTGTTGTGATCCACGCAGGTGGAGGACAGACAGTTTCTGGGTTGTGCTGCAACAGCACGCTGACAGGTTCCAACTGCACCCATCAGTAAGCAGGCAGAAGCCTTTAAGGAGAAGATGGCATTCCAAGGCATCTGTGCAAAGAGGGAGGAAGGAATTGCAGCTTGGCCAATGGCCCAGGCCACCCCTGCATCCTTCTGCCACAATTCAGATGTGCATGTTCAAGCGGTGGTGGCAGCAAGTGCAAGGAAGGCGGTTCTTATTTGAGCCACAGCATCCTCCTCATTGCCCAGCCTCATTAACACCCAAGACTCTGCAACAGGGTGCATCTCAGCCAGGAGCCGCCTGTAATAGGAAGCTATCTGAGAAGGGAAGAAAGAAGTCAGAGAATGGGCGGAATCACAGCCAGCTCTAGCTCATTACCTAGGTCTTCGGCTAAAGGCCGGCTGTGAGTGGTCAAATGTTGGCTGCAGCAGGTGCATAGAAGGCAGCTCCTCGCGCCGTCCACCAGCCTGCTCACTGTTGAGTTCCTGTCTTTGTCCCTGACAGTGAGAAGTCAACAAGACAGTTTCTATACATCAGCTTTTTAATGGATAAAAACCAGACCTGAAAACACAAACAATATACGCCTGTCTGGAACCCACAAATTGGAAGGAAGCATTAGGATGTGTATTTAAGATACTTTCGGGGAATAAAGCACCTGTAAATCTGGTAAGATAGCTCAGGTGGGTAATGCATCTCAGGTTGTCAATACACTTACTGAAGCAATCGGTGTGTTACCTAAACCAGTTTGGAAAGTTAATGTGCCTGTTGTGTCTGCTGTAGAGCACTCTGTGTAACCTGAATGTTAAATGTACATGCCCTTGTAAGATTTCTCAGTGATTTTAATGCATCTTTTTTGCAGCGATCCTAGGCCACCAGGTGGATCTCAAGTTCAAATTATGGCAAAATATCTCAATGAGTTATGTGCAGATGCAAACATCTGCATGTAACCTACGCAGCAAAAGCTTGATCTGTTAACTTAGAGGACTATTTTGCATTCATTTGCTTTTATAGGAACGTTTCTCATAATGGTGTTTGTGTAATAAATGGTTAAGTGACAAGCTTTTTGGTGTTTGTGTAATAAATGGGTAAGTGACACGCTTTTTGGTGTTTGTGTAATAAATGGGTAAGTGACAAGCATTATTGAAATATAACTCTTTTTAAATTGTATATTTTGTATTAGCAAACTGGCACCTAATTTCTTACTGAAGGGGGCATCTACCATGAACTGCATTTACCATAATGCTAAGGGGTGAACAGTGCTGGAAGATGAAGCAGTGTGCTCCCATCCCCTTCTGTTTGAAAAGGCTCCCTTGAGCCATTGATTTGACGAGCTTTTGGAGATGCACCTGTGAGAGGTACTGAGACCAGAAAAGATTGTGGCAGCCTGCTCAGCAACCCCAGACTAAATTCGTTGTAATCTCTACTGATGACAGATGATATTCAGACACCCTTGTCTAGAGATTTACAGCACTAACCTGCACCAACTTTGGTGAAATACTCCAGTAAATATTCAAGTAAGCATTTACCATGAACTGCACTTACTATAATGCTAAGGGGTGATCTGTGCTGGGAGGCGAAGCAGTGTGCTCCCACCCCCTTCTACCTAATTTCTTACTCCCACAATAATCTGGAACAGTCTATGGCACCTTATTTACTTATTGTGAGTTTTGTAAAGCATTGTATGCATTTATTGGTTAATTCAGAGCACTAGAAAAAATAGAATTACATGAATACTTAAAGGAAAATTAAACAATACAAGTTAGAGTCTTATCGGATAGATTTAGCCCATGTCTGATCTTTTTCAAGTTCACCCCTTGATCAGCCAGGCAGTCCATTAGAAAGCTAGTCTGTATATTTCAATCTTAATGCGTTTCCATTAATCATAAGTAATTAGGTTTAGACCTCAAGATGCGTTGAGGAAGCAATAGAGATTAGCGGATCTCAAGGATGGGAAGAGGGTGTTGCAGAGTTAGAGTTTAAGATGCTGCTCTCCTGGGTATCTTCCTCCAAGTTTCAATCTCTTGGATTAATGTTGTCAAATCAAGTAGAAAGATGCTGATCCAGCTCATTATTTTTCATGATTGGCATTCTTATCTGCAGCACAAGTCTCAATCAACAAGTATGAGAGTATATGGTGTTGTAATGCACAAAGATCGAATGGCCCCTTATTCAGACCAGCAACTCATCCTTTTGTGGATGTTGTCTTACACCACTTGAATACTCAATTGAAGTGAATTCTATAATAAGGTAAGCACAGTGGGTTATTCACTGGCTGTAGTTATTTTTCAGTGCCTCCCAAATGACAGGCTTGAAAATCAAGGGTTGTATTACAGATAGAAAGCACTGTCCTGTGTGCACTGCACCTTCAAATTGGGGCGCTGGGCGGAAACAAAGACAGTGCACCCCATTACTTATAATGCACTGCCTCCAAGGTAGTGAGCGATAGCACCAATCTGAAGGGTGGTATCATGGCAACTCCTTTTTCAGCTCCAGAGGGATGCCGTTAGAGCGTGTAACACAATACGGCACAAGGGCAAAATGCTGCCCTCACTTGATTAGAGCCATGCCCCCATGCACACGGGGGAATGCCCTCTTAAGATAGTGCCTGAGCTGAACATGCGCCAGCACTATCTATATACAAGAAGGAACCGCACAAGGATCTGCAGCCCCTTCTGTAATATTATAGTACCCTTGGCCACAATAAATGCGTGCACATGCCAGTTGCACACCGTGGCACTGACCATAATATGGCCCCAGCTTCCAGGCCCAACTTAGCACTATATCTTTCTCGGAGCGATAAAATAGGATCCACTGAATTGGGTAGCAAAAACAACTACTATTATGCAACATATAGCAACAAAGTTTGTGGTGTGTGAAATAAAGGTAGTCAATAGCGTTATTATGTAGCCAACCTGTAAGTCCATAAGGTCTAGACGGAACTGCTCCCACATCGGCCCTTATTCCTTCCATGTCAAAGTCTTTCCTCTTCCTGAACCAGCCCAGGTGCTTCCGTTTCTCAGCCAGACTGCGCTCTTCTGGCTTGTCTGCCTTCCCAAAAAGAAAGAAGCTGCAGCCTGGAACCAGGGAAGCCAAATCCTCCGAAATTCCTGGGAAGTAAAAAAGAGATCCAACTCTATAAACTGATCATCAAGAAGACTGCACAATGTGTGACCAGCGACCAACATGCCCCCTTTTTCTCTTGTATTACCAGAACGATTGTCCCGTGAGACTCATTCCAAGGTGGAAACCTCGTGTATACCTTAGAGAGACCCAATTTTTAATTCATTGCATATTTTCATATATTTTTAATTCATTGTGAACCAAAGTTAAATTACAAAACAAACACAGGACAAGTTTTGTTTCAATCCAAAAAGTTAATTCATATGAAACAAAAGTGTGAAATGAGTGATAATAGTGTAGATGATGCAGTGCTTAGATAGTGATTTTATTTGCAAAATACAAGACAACATATACAATTTCCAATGGTGGTCTACATTATCTGCAACCGTTCTTAACAAGGTAGTGTGAACTAGTAGACAATCCCTTCATTTTGATTGTACATGTTAACCAAAAGGGAGGGTTTGTCAACATTTCGATCCAGTCTGATTGTTAGGGTCTCTTCAGGACGTAGTCATCTGACTACCAAACCACCTAACTCATAAATTCACTTGTAAATAAGGAATTTAATACTGGGCCCCTGAATTTTCACTCATTACCTAAATCCATAGTAATGGAGATCTCACTATCGTTAATAACTCAATATAGTCCCCAAATACTGAAACCATCATCTGTTTAATGTCATTGTTCATCCAAATCCATCCAGGAGCAGCAGAAGCTGTCACTACTCGCTACGCCGCCATTAACTTAATGGAATCAGATGAACAATTAGATTTAACATACGATGGTTTCAGAATTTTGGAACTATATTGGAGTCATTTATAATAATAAATTCACAGTATTTATTTTCCATGTACCCCCAATCATATTATATACAACTACTTCATCTTACATCTGGCGACCCCACTGAACAACTACAAACCCCAAATGTACTAGAGAATTAAAATAGAATTATCAAACCTCTCTTATATGTACTACGTATATTATACTCGATTAAAACGAACCTATTTGAAGTTATGAAATGAGAAATAGTGACCAAGATGAGATGGAATGGAGAGAAGTCTTTATATATGGCAGGAGGTTACGATATGTGAGGTTGTTGTTCCAGATTTCAATGCCTAGGTGTTAATAGGAGGACATCAGCACCATTTGAATGTGTTTCAGGGTGAGACTGGAGCGATATATGTATGCAATGTCACCCTCAATTTTAACAGAGCTATCTAGTCTGATGATGTCTTATTCGGTAGGAACAAAGATGTTTAAAATTGGTGAGGAGGAGTCATTAAGCCAGGTTTCAGTTAGGATCATGATGTCCAGCTCGTGCGTAAGCATGAGCTCGGCAATACCAGCTGCTTGTTTGACCGCTGACCTGCAGTTAAGGAGCATCGATTTTATGTGCGATTTAGTTATTACCGTTTCCAGGTATGATGTGGGGACAGGGACTAGGTTGTCCTTGTTCATAGTTCTGCATGTGACAGTAGTTTCTCTACATGGGTTGGAAGGAATAGTTTGAATATTGAGTGGTGAGAGTGGAGCATCACTGCGAGGGCCGTTATTAGATAGAAGTAGTGAGTGGATGATATCCTCAGACAGATCGTTAGTAGAACTATGGGGCCTGGAGTGGGGATTAGGAAAACGTTGTGTTTTCCCAAGAAAATTGAGCTGGTTTTCCTGGACAAAGTTTTTCTCCTGTATTGCTCATCTGTTACGGGAGTATTGGGTTGATTTGTCTCAAGCATCAAATTGATCATCCTCAACTTTTCCATCTTCAGAAAGACGTGTAATAGGTTCTGCAAGCTATCTTTAACTAGTTGAAGATCATGCTTGAGCTCTGCAAACTTATCCTCAATGGAGGGCGGGTTAGCAATGTGTGAAGCCGGACTAGAGGTAGAGAGCAAACGATGCCCCATGGGGAAAGGGGTAATGTAGGGGATTACGATTCCTCACGCCGTTGCGGGCTCGAGGATGGTGTACTTGAGGCTGAGAGTGGGTGAAAGGTAGGAAGAGTTCACTTATTTACTTTCCCTACAAGTCTCTTGAGTTAAGGAGCAGTGGGCCCCATTGGACTAGGGGATACAAATCCCCCAATTTCGAGCTCGGGCAGATTATATTGGATATACAAGCTCCAGGTTCTTAATCATTGATTTTCTCGTAGGTTCCAGTGGGCTGTGAGATCTGGTTCAGATGAGGTGGGAGAGAAACGGCTGCGGTGGTAGAGTTAGAGGACGTGGTATCGATGCTGAGGGTGGACTTTGATTCGGTAGGGTATCCAGACGCGTACTTTCCAAGGTATTTATAATCCTCAAAGATTCTGTCAAACTGATTAAGACTTCTTTCAGATGCTTGCATGAGGATGATTCCATTGTTATAGAGGGATATGGTAATAACTGCATTGAAGTCTGGTGAGGGCAGTAAGATTACTTGGAAACCAGAAGTTAAGACTTTTCCCAACTGGGCTCTTCTGTTACTGAAGAGTAATAGGTCATTAATCACAGCACCCTTCAACGTGCAGAAATAGGCATCCAATACTTAAGTTTCAGGGAACCGTTTGAGCAGATTTGTTTGAAACTTTTAGCAGCTTTTTTAGAAAGGTTAGGAGGGATAAACCATCTTACGTGAGTTCAGATCCATTTGAGATAGGAGATTAGCCTTAGAGTTAGTATTAGCTGATGCCATACTGGAGATGTAAACAATGTGGTGGATTGTGTGAAGAACAGGTTAGAGACTGATATCTGCCTTATGTTTCAAAAAAGGTCCTACTGTGCGGTAGACTTTTCAGAGAGAGAGCAAGTTAACAATGAGAGAAGTCAGCTGACTTAAGCCACTGGCTAAACTTCACTGTGAGCAATGGCATTCTGCACATTACCAAGGAGGACAGCGCACAAAAAGTAGTTCCCTTCAGTGTCAAATAATACTATATAATGTGTGCATTTTGAAACAAAAAAAACTATTTTGCTTTTAGCCAATATTTATTTTAAACTGATAAGGAGAGTCTGGCTGCTCCCCAAAAATAAAGTATCCACAACCATGACAAAAAAACCTAACCAGCCTAAAGGCGGACAGCTGAGGCCTGTCCTATTGGGTTTGCCAAAGTTCATTGATAATCCTTGATTTTGCCCCAATGACTTTGCCTGCCGCTTGTTAGCCCCCTGAAGAAACTGTGGGCCAGATTTACGACCATTTTTTGCAGTCACAAACGGGAAATCGGCCCGTTTGAGACCGCAAAATAGGTCTGTGCAATGTACAAACCCTATTTTCCTAGTCGGTAATAGCTTACCGACTCGCATAATAGAGTTTGCAACTCACTATTAGGAAGGGGCGTGACAAGGGCATCCCTTCCTAATAGCGAATTGCACTTCTATGTACAATTGTTTTGCGGTCGCAAAACATTAGCAGTTCAGAGGACCCTTTCCCATTCGTGACTGGCAGCGAAAATATCTTTTAAGAGCCGGCAGTGGTCCCACAGGCCAATGCCTACTCTTAAAAATTAAACAGAAACGTTTCAGTTTTCTTTTTTAAATGCATCTATTTTCCTTTAAGGAAAATGGAATGTATGTAAAAAAAAACTCTTTATTTAAAAAGCAGTCACATGGCCTGCTGAACCCCAGCAGGCCACCATCCCTGTGAGTGCTGGCCATTCCCAATAGGGTCACAAATTGCAACAAACTGCGACTTGATTATTAATGAGACAGGTCTTTTGCGACACTAATGGGAATCGTAAACAGTGACTGGGACACTGTTGTACATTCCATTTTGAGAGTCGCAAAACAACGCAATTTGCGTTTCACAAAATGGAAGGGTCATACATCTGGCCATGTGTGTATTAATTATACAACAGTAGGCTATTAGGCTCCACCAAAGGATACGATTACCGCATTTTTCTCTGCATCTTGCCCCATGTTGTCACTACCACCAGCTGGTGAGAACAGGCATTTTGAGTGATGTACAGTGCTGGATTACAACGGAATAACTACAGTATGTCAACCAGTAGCACGGGAGCTACTGGAAGCTCTCCAGCTACCTTTGAATCTTCCTAGGGTGTGCAGCCAAGTCTACCAAATAGAAGCTTTTGTTTGCCTGAAATAATATATTGATAAGGGTATTTGTACCAAAGTTGAAAAGTGTGAATTTCAGACAAAAACGTGTGTATTTTCGGAACTCATAATATGTTTTGTGAAAAATGACCGAATATCTCAAAAAACCTTTAAAGCTGATATTTGAGTGATAAACCATGTGGCATTGAGGAGACTTATTACGGATATGTGGAATTCCAAATTGACGAAGTCTTTTTACATTTTTGTTTGCAAGCCTGGATGATGGTGTGACGAGATAACTGCTGGTAACCTTGCACAGGGGTGGTCACAAATGTAATGTCTGGTGTGTTCACTATTAAAGCACTAATACGATTAGTAGCTCGGGATAATTTCATTTCACATAAGTAGCTCTCGTTACAGAAAAGATTGGAGACCCTAGCCTACACGGAGCCAAACTGCGTTAAATGGGAAACAGTGCAAAATCCAAAATGAGGCCAAAAATGACGTTGCCAGTTGTATAACATATTAACATACGTACCTCTCGCAGCATGGCTTAAAGTATATTTTTCATACGAACATATATGCCCTAAGCGAGAAAGGACGATTTATATAAAACGTTGCCAGCATGGATTTAGTAGAAAACATCTTTAAAGTAGCAGATTCTAATAACAAAATATCTCACTTTCGCTTAGGAAGAACTGCAGTGCCATCTATTGGCCACGCATGGAAGTAGACAATGTGTTATTTTGCATTAAAAAGTAATAATCATATAATCTATATAAAATGTTGAAATTAAATTAATAAAAACCTGCCAACCAAGCACCTTTCTGATAAGCAATATGGAAAATACCAGTTTAATCAGCCTTATAAAAACACCAGCTAGTGATTGAGTGCACCCTGCTAGTCAAGTAGACTGAACTCAGAAGCTACTTTGCTTTTTAGCTTCCAGTAGTTGACAGATTAACTATGACTGTGTTGAGTAACAAAAGGCAATTCAGTTTATGGTGTCCGTCAAGCGGGGGCCGAGAAATAGGGAGAGGAGGGGCCAAAAAACGTGACTGGGTGTGTTAGTGGTTGTGTGGGTGTGAGTGAGTGAGTATGTGTGTGTGTGGTTGTGTGTGTGAGTGGTTCTGTGGATTATGTCAATGGTGTCACTGACCATGTCATGAGTGACGTAATATGTGACGTAATAAGTAGTGCTTTGGGGGGCCTAGTTTATATTTAGCTCAGGTAAGTATAACTGCTGAATTTCTAGGTTTTCATCCCTGTGAAATTTGAGCCTAATTAGAACGTCCCCGTAACCTTTGGGTTTTTCATTGGAAAAAAATATACAAATATTTATATTATATGTATATTTATATGTGTGGGTGTGTGTGTGTGTATATATATATATATATATATATATATATATATATATATATGTGTGTGTACTCTGTAGTTATAGTTAGGGTTACCTGAGATGGAATGGAAAATGTCCTAGCTAACGTAACGGAAAGTTTCAATTCTATTAAGGACTCGGAGGCAAGGATTATGCCTTCTTTCTCCACTTTATTGCATAGCAGCGAAGACAATAACAACGACTACACTTCCCATGAACCAAAGGGAACGCGTAGTAGAACAAGAAAATACATAGGAACAGCCAATCACAAGTCCCGGATCCAGTGTCCAATCAGGGACCAGGGAGCCCGACATAGTCCATCAACAAAGTTCTCTCCTCCTCTTTCTGACCGCCTGGACAGCCTCCCTCTGCTCTTCAGGAATCTTACTTGTGTGAATCCGAGCCTGAGGGTAAGAGGGACATATTTACCAGAGGAATTGTTGAGAGAAAACTTTCCCAACAAAAACTTATACACATTGCAGGATGATTCAAATCCTAATGCATACCTCAAAAAACCAAGATAAACTCACATTACTTACTGCCATACGGGGAGGGGTCTCCTCCAGGAGTCCAGGGAGGGATAATCCTCGTCTCCGAGTCCTTAATAGAATTTAAACTTTCCGTTATGTTAGCTAGGAAATGTTTAATTCTATGTCAGGACTGGAGGCGAGAATTATGCTTGTTCAAAGCTTTCCCACTACCAAATGAGCCACATTCAGGATTGGTTTAAAATAAAACCGCTTGAACGTAGAGTCTGACGACCAATCTGCTGCGTTGAGTACATCCTCTAAACGCGCTCCTAGGCTGAAAGACTTTGAAGCCATAGCACCCCTTGCGGAGTGAGCCCCAAACTGGCTAAGGCTGATGCCTGCTTCCTGCATCACCCAGCGAACCCAAATAGCTATAGTGGGTGAGGAGACTGCCTTAACCGCATGCGTGCGGCGCTTTTTTCGCGCTGCGCGTCTTTTTTTAAAAAGCCGCGTTACATGACGAGCTCAGCTCGTCATGAGCGTGCGAGCGGCACAACTCATGACGAGCTGAGCTCGTCATGAGCGGGGAAGGGGTTAAACGGCTTACGCAACGAAATAAGGAGCCGACTCTCTCCTGGAGGGCGATACTCCTCAGTCATCTCCTCATATACTTTGAGGCAACTGACCACACAAAGCTTTGGGGAATCCGGAAATTGTGCATAGGAGATAGATCTGGAATGGCACTTCATGCATCTGAGAAGGGTGAAAGTCACTCCATCTGGAGTAAAAATTCTGCTTTAAATGTCCAAAGCTCCGACATGTGACACTCGCCTACAAGAAATCAGACAGAAACATGGCCAGTTTTGCTGACAATTCCTTCCTAGAAAGGTATCTATTCGGTTGCCATGACAAAAACAGGTTAAGAACCTGATTGACGTCCCAGAGAGCTGAATAGCAAGGTTCCGGAGGTAGAGATAGGCGGATGCCCCGCAACAGCCGACAAACCAAGGGGTGCTCACCCACTGGAGCTCCATCCACTGGGACGTGCCCAGAAGAAACAGCAGACCTAAAGGTGTTGATAGACCGATAGGCCAAGCCCTCCAAAGGCCAACTGGGCTAGAAAGTTCACAATGTTGACCACATCTGAAACCAAGGGATCAAAGCCCCGTCGCAAACACCAACGGGTCCATCTGCCCTATGCGAATCGGTATCTTTTGACAGTACTGTCCGCCCATGCCTTGGAGATAAAGCTCTCAGCCTCTTGCAAAAGGCCAGGGGCTTCCCATCTAGCCCGGAAATCCGTGACGCCATGAGCCTCAGAGAATTTGTGGATACTAGATGGTGCGGATACCCGTCCGGACTCGTGAGAAGAGCCGGAAACTGGGGGAGTATAATCGGAAAATCCCAAGAAAGTTCCAGAAGAACTGGAAACCATACTTGAGACCTTCAGAGGGGAGTTATCATGGTCAGATCTGCCAACTGTTGACGAACCTGGGCAGACGCCCTCGTGATCATCGCAAATGGTGGAAAAGCGTAACCCAGCACAGAGTTCCAATTTTGGAGGAACGCATCATTCACCGCCACCAAGGGATCTGGACGCCAGCTGAAAAAACATAGGATCTGGTGATCCAGTCTGGACGCAAAAAGGTCCACAGAGAATGGGCCCCAAAGGATGTTCAGTCTCGCGAAAACCGACTGGTCCAGGCGCCAGAGAATGGAATCTCTGAAATGGCGTGAATGGAAATCGGCTTCCTGATTGTCCAGGCCCGGAAGTTACTCCGCCGTGACGGAGACTGATGATCGAGGCAATACTGCCAAAAACTCGCCGCCAGGTCCGATAGGGCTTTCAATCTGGTACCCCCCAGATGATTCGCATAACGGACCACCGAGACGTTGTCCATTTTCAGGATCACACACGACTGCACTGAATCTTTAGCCCAGCAACGTACTGCGAAGGACCCCACCAGAAGTTCTAAACAATTTATGTGTAACTTCTGTTCTTCGGGAGACCACAACCCTCCTATAGAGCGATCCCCGAATCTGGCACTCCAACCGAGCCTGCTGGCATCCGATTCTATGACCATGTCTGGAGCGGACCGAAAATCGCCCTTCCGTTCCAAGCCTCCATGTGGTCCACCACCATTGAATCTCGGACCTTGCCTCGACAGGCAAGGGGACTTTGTGAGAATACGGATACCCTTTTTGTAGGAAAAAACCTTTGAGGCGTTGCAGGGCTCTGTAATGGAGGGGGCCTGGAAAAATGGCTTGGATGGAGACGGACAAAAGACCTACTGCTGGAGGGAAATCTGCGGCTTGGCGAGAACCCGTCGCAACTCGTGACAAATCTTGGTCACCTTCCTGCCCGGAAGGCTGAGCGTTGATGAGGTGGAGTCTATCGCGAATCCCAAGAAGGTAATGCTCTCAGTAGGCTGCAACAGAGATTTTTTCTCGTTGATAACAAATCCGAGATCTTGGAGGAGTGACACCGCCATCTGAAGGTGTTGCAACAGACGCTGAGGGCAAGCAGCCATCAAGAGTAGGTCGTCTAGATATACAATCATCCTGACACCCCTGGACCGCAGGAACTCTACCACCGGCTTGAGTACCTGGGTGAAATACCACAGTGCCGACGAAAGGCCGAAGGGGAGAGAAGTGAACTCGTAAGTGCGGTGATCCCAAAGGAATTGCAGGAACCTGCGGTGGGGTGGGAAGATCGGAACTACCAGATAAGCATCCTTGAGGTCCAGACGGACCATCAAATTGAGAGGTCGGAGAACATCCGTGAGGAGGTGGATCCCCTCCATCTTAAAATGGCAGTAAACCAGTCATTGATTGAACTCGCTCAGGTTTATTACCGGTCTCTTGCCGCCATCGGTCTTGTTGACCAGAAAAATGTTGCTCAAAAAACCACCGGAATGTCGGGAAGTAAGGGCGATAGCACCCTTCTTGAGAAGAGAAGATACCTCTTCGTCTACTAGGCGGGTGTTCTGCATGGAAAACTTAATGGGACGTAGAGGAAACTTCTGCACTGGGGTCCCTTCGAACTCTATGTGAAAACCCCTCACTGTCTGCAGGACCCAAGCATCGTGTGTAATGGTTAACCAAACTTGAAAACACCCCGCCAACCGCCCTCCTATTTCTTGAGGGGAAGAAGGGAGAACTCTCAACTGGGCTAGAGGCTGTAGCTCCTCCACGGTATCCTCTCCCTTTACCCCTTTTTGCATATGTGGGGTAAATATTTCCAAATCTGTACTGGTCTTGATACTGTCCGGAGCCTCTCTGGTTGGTCTGGCGTTGCTGACGACTGGCCTCCCTCGGCCGCCCCTGCAAAAAACATGGGGAAACACCTTTTTTATGGTAGACTGAGCCCGGTCTACTGAGGTGAAAGTATTTACAAATTTACCGAGCTCCTTCACAAAGGGCTCGCCAAATGGCCCACCTTGTGCGACAGCACCTGCTTCCGAATCCGCCAGGTCCCCTAGCTTCGGGTCAATCTTGATAAGAAGGGACCGGCGGCGTTCTGTGGAGAGGGCACAGTTCGCGTTGCCCATAAAGATGATAACTTGCTGAGCCCAGCCTGACAAAGTTTCGGGTGAAATCATGGACCCCGACTCCTTCGCCTCCTCCGCCATGTCCAGTATTTTTGTAATTGGACCAAGGGCGTCCAGGAGTTTATCCTGGCAGGCCCTCCAAGATCTATCTATGCCCTTTTTGAGGTCCCTGATTAATTTTTGGAGGAAGGTACCCATACGGGGATCTATTTTGGGCGTGAGAGCTACCTTACCATCCAAGGAGGGGCGAGGGCACTCCGCCCGCAGACAATTGCGAGCCTCTTCTTCAAGGCGGCGTCGAATATGGGTGGCCACATAAGCTGCTACCTTATCGCCTGGTGTCCACTCAGAGGACCATGGGTGAATTATATCATTATGATCAAACATGTCTGAGGTGCTCGGAGGATCCTGAGAGGTACCCGGGAGAGATTGTGGGACCGGATCTGCCAGAGGGGGAAACTGATCGGGAAACGGGACTGGGGCCAGGGCGGAGGGTATCCCGGGAAGAGGCGCTGGTGGGACTGGCGAGGAAGACCTGTCTGAGGCGATCAAAAGGATCATTATCTACCCCTGCCTCATGGGAACGTTTAGGTGGTGGGGAACCCACAGTGTCCTGAGGGGTACTGGTGGAAGGGGCCTGGGGTAGAGAGGCAATTTGCTGAGACAGATGGGCAAAAGCCTGATGAATTTGGCGGGAGAGCCCATCCTCAAGCGGGGAAATGGCCTGATCCACTGCCCTATCCACTGCCCTATATATGGAAGTATCTACTGCCTTGTAAAAGGCGTCCCCTCAGGGCATGTCGGCGAGGGGGTCCTCCTCCTCTTTATAGTCGTCATAATAATCCATAGTGGGAGGACTTGAAAATTACAAAAGGTAGCTCCCACTAGAACTGTACACAGAGGTCTTGATTGGATGGGTGGCAACCTGAAATCTTTTCTAAGCAGTACACCACCAATCACCGGGTCCTAGCCCGAGGGACAGAAGCTGGCACAGAAATTTCAACAACACACCCTTGTGTCAGGGTGAACTGGTCTGGGTGGCGTCCCTTGCCCAAGCGCTGAATGATACCAGACCTCCACAAGGCGTTTGCTCACCGCAGTGGAATACAGGCTCTGCCCTTATCAGGTCTATAACTGGGCTTGAGGGAAGAGCGCAAAACCAGAGGAGCAGCGATCCGTTTTTTAATCTCAACCGCACCGCTGCTCTACAACCTGTTGTGGCAAAAGACCTCAGACCAGGGGCCCACCGCAACGCTGGCGCGACGTTTGAAACTCCCTGAAGAGAGTTTCAACGACGCGCGCTATGGCTCCTGCGCCCACTGGCGGTGGGAGGACCAGGCCCAAGCCAGCAAGGAGCTGCAAAGGTACGGACGGAACCCTACCCGCGGCTCACTCCCGCAGCGCAGCCCCTGCCGCGGTAGACAGATTAAGAGACACGCTACGCGCAAAAGAAACCAATGAAATTATGTACGGCGCTAGCAGCGAAACTCTGCACACAATGACAGCTACCGCATACCACAACATAAAAGACCCATACCGGGTAGCGATGCCAATAGCAGCACAAACAAGCACAAAACGCTACTACAGTGTAAATACTGAGCATAAATACGCCATAACAGCATTAAACACTTAATAACTGAGGAACATGCCAACATCAAAGACAAGTATATAACAGCACTAGACAGTTAATCAAACTGAAAAGTACTTATCTTGCTGCGTAGCAGCGAAGAAAGTGGAGAACACTGTTGATGGACTTTGTTGGGCTCCCTGGGCCCTGATTGGACACTGGATCCGGGACTTGTTATTGGCTGTTGCTATGTATTTTCTTGTTCTACTACACTTTCCCTTTGGTTCATGGGATGTGTAGTCTTTGTTATTGTCTTCGCTGCTGTGCAATAAAGTGGAGAAAGAAGGCATAATCCTTGCGTCCGGTCCTGGCATAGAATTCCTTTGATTTGTCTCTTAATAACTTTTTACCCATTTAACGAATCTCCGCAAAACTTTGCAGACCAATGCCCCCTAAACAGTGGCAGAAGATGGGAAGATTGCTGAAGGGGGTGCAAAGAAAAAGGGGGTCCCAAAACAGATTTGGACCCCAATTCATTTCACATAGATATTTTGTATTGGACATAGCACAAAAACAGTCAGTCGCTTTTCAATTAAATTTCACAGGAATGTACAGTATACCATGTAGATGATCCTTTTTCACATGGCAACTACATTTTCTTAGTGGTTGTTCAGTTATAACACAAGACATCTCAGTGACATATGGTGTCACAGTAGTACCGCGGTACATAGCGATGATAACTCAAAATATGATTGGCTACTGGCAGATAGTCCAGAGTGGAAAGACAGCCATGGTGGATTAACAAGAGCTGTGTGCTGTATATTAGTATCAAAAATAGAGAGGGAAAGGTTATAAATGTATTGCAAGTAGGCTTCAGAAAGCTCACATGAGGTAGAATTGGTAGGAATATGCCATTTAATATGCGTATTTTAAAAAAAACATTTTAATAGACTACTGCGGGTGTTTCTAGGAAGAACCACAGTACTGTAAAAAAACATTTTTAAAAATGGAGACATGTTTGAACGTGATTTACATATACTGTAGCTTGACTCTTAAAAGAGCCTTTGATTTTAGGTGAAAAACTTGTACTTGGGAATTGTTGGAAATCTATTTTTGATGTTACACAAGAATACATTATTGCAATGGGTGTTTAAATGGACACCATCTCCACGATATAGTACCTTGGTATGTATCGATGAAAAGTTACTATGTGAATGGCTAATGACTGCCTTTACAAAAGTTAAAGGCAGCCATCTTGTCGGCCAGTGGCAATATCACCTACAGGCACACCACCGAACTCCTGTCGACCGACCACCGCTGTGTCCACTTCTTCTCCACCAAACTCACCATACACCACCACGCCCATCGCTACCCTTGCAGAAGTTGGAACAAGATCACTGAAGAACAGCTCACCTCCTCCCTCAGCAAAACCCCTCCTCCTCCGACATCCACAGACGCTAACACCTCAGCACGCAACCTCCACTAATAGATCTCTGACTGCACGGACAATCTGGCCCCCCTGAAGGTAATGCCAAGCAAGCAACCCTCCAAGAAACCCAGCTGGTTCTCGCCCGCCATCCACAAGTCCAGATGCACCTGTAGACGATTTGAGAAGAGATGTAGGAGCAGCAAAACCCCGGAAGACCACTCAGCCTTCAAAACCGCACACCACCACCTTATCACGAACGAAGAAAGCAGCCCAGCAAGAAAGAATTAAAGCCAACGAACTCAACAGCAAATAACATTTTTCCATGGTCAAGTAAATTCACCAGCACAGAGACAGCATACATTCAACCCTCCCAAGACCTCTGCAACAAACTCTGCACCTACTTCCACCACAAGATCAAGGAGAAATACGACAGCTTCAACACCCCACCCCACCCACAACCAATATACCCAAAACCGGACTCCAGCAAACCCTCCTCATCTGGACTTCCCTAGCTGCAGACAACACCCTCAAGATCATGGAGAGCATCCACTCTGGTGCACCCTCGAACCCCTGCCTGCACCACATCTTCAACAAGGCCAGCACCACCATCATCCACTTACTCTGCAGCACCATCAACTGCTCCATCGACTGTGCCACCTTCCTGGATGACTGGAAGCACAATGAGATCAAGCCCTTGCATGAAGGCACCCCTCTGATGACCAGACTGACCTTAAGAACTTCAGACCCATCTCTCTTCTCCCCTTCCCAGCCAAGGTCATCGAAAAGGCCATTCACACCCAACTTTCCAAATTCATGGAAGCAAACCACATCCTGGATCTCTCCTAATCGAGCTTCCAAATCAACCAGAGCACACTGCCTCGACTGAGGCAAAACGGCAGCCCGCATCCTCCTTGACCTCTCAGCCCCCTTTGATACAGTCCCTCACCATACCCTATGCACAACACTCAACGACCACGGCATCCATGACAAAGCCCACTCATTCCTCACCGGTCGAACACAGAGAGTCAGGCTACCTCCGTTAATCGCCGAACCCACAGAGATCAGCTGCAGCTGCTCCTCCCTGAGCCCCACTCTCTTCAACATCTACATGGCCCTGCTTGCGGCCATCATCAGGAAGCACAGACTAAACATAGTCTCCTATGCCAATGACACCCAGCTGATCCTATTGTTCACCAACAAACCCACAGTCACCAAGAACAACTTCCATGACGGGATGAAGGCTATCGCCACCTGAATGAATAACAGCTGTCTCAAGCTAAACTCAGAAGAACAAAGTCTTCATCATGGGTTCCACCTACTCCGCCTGGGACGACTTCTGGTGGCCACTGACCACGCACAAAACCTTTGCATCATCCTGGACTCCTCACTCACCATGGACTGCCAGATCAACGCTGTCTCATCATCCTGCTTCCACAAGCTACGCCTGCACCGAAAGATCTTCAAGTGGATCCCCACCGAGTCGAGAAAGACAGTCAGCCATGCACTCATCAGCAGCAGAATCGACCACAACAACAAACTGTACGCCAGAATTACCCAGAAACTCCTCATGAAACTGCAGACCATTCAGGGAGCCGCCACTAGACTCACCCTCAACATCCCCCGCTGCAACAACATCACCGGCCACCTGAGAGACCTCCACTGGCACCCAGTCTACAAAAGAATCACCTTCAAGCTCCTAACACATACTACAAAGTCCTACACGATGTCGGACCAGAGTATCTCAGCCACCGCCTCGCATTCCACACACCCTCCAGGAACCTCCACTATGCCCATCTGCCCTGGCCACTATCCCACGCATCTGCAAGACCACAACCAGAGGAAGATCCTTCTCCTACCTCACAGAAAAGACCTGGAACCTGCCTCTCCACCTTAGGCAATCACAGTCACTGCCTCATTACAGGAAGGAACTTAAGTTCTGGCTCTTCTGGCTCTTCGACTGAACTGTAGCGCCCTCGGCGGACCAGCAGCGCCTCCTCCCTCCCCCCAATGCCTTGAGAACCTTATGGGTGAGTAGTCGCACTTTAAAGGCCACTTGATGGACTGTTTTTGGGTGCAGTTTAGCTATGTTCTGGGTTACACCTTCTGATCTAGGTAGGTATTAGGTTTGGTATTTGTTCCCTACCTATTTCAATAAGTAGGGGGAAATATTTATAACTCTTTATATATTTAAAAAACAAAATGGAGTACTGCGGTACTTCAGAGGCAGAGAAAAATACATAAATAAAAAAATTACATTATTATACACTACGGGGCACATGCATCAAGCATTTTACCAGTCGCAAACGGCCTGTTTGCGACCGGTAAAATGCTTTTCCGGCGCATCAAAGGCATTGCATTTGCAAAATAGGTAATACAATTTTTGCGAGATTACCTAATTTGCTAATGCATTTAGGAAATCGCAGTTTGCGATTCCTTAAATGCAATGCATGTAGCATTACCAAAATGCGACTTTACATTTAGGAATCGCAAATTACCATCAACTTCAAGTTGATGGTAATTTGTGAATCCTTTGAAAAGTGCACAAAAGTGGATTTTTCAAAGTGCCATGTGGCGCAAACACATGCCGTAAGGGCATGTGTGTGCGCCACATGGCACTTTGAAAAATGTTCACAGTTATATTTTTGGGGGGGTGCATCAGGGGGGCGTCAGGCACCCTTGCAATTGCATTCGCAATTTGCGATTACCAATTTGGTAATCGCAAATTGCGAATGCATTCCCATTCATTCCAATGGGCCGAATGCATTCCCTAATAGCAAATAGCAATTTGCAATTCACTATTAGGAAATGTTACAGATTCACAAAAATATTTGTGAATCAATCATGCATAGGCATTTGCCATTATCAAATAGCGAATCCTTAAAATTCGCTATTTGGTAATCGCAAATGATTACCTTAATGCATGTGCCCCTAAATCTTACAAATATACTGTATTTTTCTATTATTAACATAATTAAATATGCACGAAAAAGGTCTATGGAGTAGTGTGGTAATAGCTACAAATTACTACGGTACTTACAACAAATGTGCAGTTCTCACTTCAATACACTCCACTGAATGCCCCTCCACTGTACGTCCCTCCACTGTACAACACTGCACTCTAAGCTATTCCACTGTACACAACTCCATAAAGCACTATCGCAACGTTACCTTACGCGATAAAGTTTATGCTATTCCACTGTACGACACTGCACTTTACTGTATGCCACTCCATTCCAAGACACTAGACTGTATGCCACTACAGTCAACTTTACAACACTCGACACCAGTCCAGGGTACACTATTCTACTAAATGCCACTCAACTCTACGCCACTATGCTGTATGCTTTTTCACTGTATGCTACTTCACTTAATTACATTACACTCAACAACCGTAAACTGCAAAATTTGGATTTTTCTTTAATTAAAAATAAAAAACACTGAAATTCAATAGAAAAAAACAAAAGGTTAAGGATAAGTTATAGTTAGGAAAAGTTTATGTGTTCTTTCTATAGAAACCCAACTTGAACTACACAAACATTAGAAATTCTAAAGTTATAGTTATAACTTACATTTATAATTTACGCACCATCGTCATATTACCATAAGTCAAGCACTTTTGTACACAGTCTGGTCACCTCACTCACCACAACACATTGGCTTTAGCTTGCCACTCTACCATGCATTGTGTTCTCACAAATCATGTCATTTCAGATATCATACGTGTTTGTATGAATGCTATGATTTCACATGCTACCAGTTATTTAATATGCACAGGTATAACTAGTACATAGAGAAGGGGCGGGTTATAGTCAATGTAGTGTGACAGGTGAGGTGGTTAGACTGTAGACAGACATGAATTGACATAATAATTTGAAAATGGTGCGTTAATTATAAATGTAAGTTATAACTTATCCGTTGATATTATATATATATATATATATATATATATATATATATATATATATATATATATATATATATATATATATATATATATTTATATTTTCACTGAAAAAACCATAGGTTTCAGTCATGTTATAGTTAGGAATTTGCATTTAAAAAAAACTTTGAAATTCACTGAAAAAACCTTAGGTTTCAGACATGTTATAGTTAGGAATTTGCATTTAAAAAACCTTAGAAATTCACTGAAAAAACAATAGGTTTCAGGGGTGTTATAGTTAGCTGGACATTTCACTCATACAAAACCATTGAAATTTCTTCATTATAGTTAGTTCTACTAACTATAACTTGCGCACCCGCAATCCACTGCTGCTGATGTCACATATTACATCATTCATGACATGGTCAGTGACATCACTGATGACATCATCCACGTGACAATCAGATACACCTCATCATACACTAGTATAACCTTTCATCACTCACTGTAAAATACAGAGTACCCACACTTTTTTCATCATGCCCCCAGGATTTGGCCCCCGGGGGCTAATTCGACTTGAAGCGTGGGAGCCCGCGCTTAGTTTTTTTTTTTTTGATCGGCAGGGCGCAGATTTTACATGTTTTTGTTATAGGTTTCTTGTGCCTCGGTTCTACCGAGGCACAAGATGGCTGCCAACACGTCCTGATTTGGAGTGTTGACAGTCAATTAGAATACAGCTCATGCACGGCAGGGTGCGCGTATCCTGCGCGGCCATAGATATATATATATATATATATATATATATATATATATATATATATATATATGTACTTTTAAATGTCATTTTCTCAGGAACTACTGAACAGAATTACACCACTTAAGCAAAAGGCATGAGTCTGAACCAAGGACTACCTCTTTGCCAAATATGGTGTAATTCCGTTCAGCAGTTTGGGCTGTAGTCGCGATGAACGGTTCCTATGGAAAATTGTATGGGGAAAACAAGTTTTGAGACCCCCCTTTTTTCTCGGCCCCCACTTCACGAATCACCCCGAGACTTTCAGGATAGGAGCAGACCGGAGCGCCCCACCAGTTTTGAAAATTTCGCGAAGATTCGTCAACCGGCGCCAAAGTTATTCTAAATAGAATGTTGCGGATTTCCTATGGAAAATAGGTCCTAACTATAACTATCTACTGGTGACCGTCAGTAGATATATATATATATATATATATATATATATATATATTATTTATTTATTATATGTGATCAAGGCCCGTGGGAAAGGCTGAAACGCGTCATGGCGATTTGGGACACTGATGGGGCGTGGCGTGGGGCCGCTGATGGAGGCCGTCTGAATCGCGAGCTCCGTCACTGAGCCCGCATTACTCCTGATTTAACAGCACTCTGAGCCTCCTGCCCCACCGAGGCGAAAGGTAAAGGGGTCGTGCCCACTCAGCAAAGAACTGGAGCATGAGCCCGGCCCGAAGCGCGAGACAAAACAGCTGGAAGCCTGGTCGACGAAGACGCGCGACCTACAATGGCGGCCTGAAGGAGAAAGTGAAACCCAGCATGGCGCGGATTGTCCCGGTGACGGCGCATTTCTGGAGTGGTACACTGCTATCGGACAGAGAGGTGGTGGGTTCCGCAACTCCAGTGAACTACTATCGGAGGTGGGCGAGTGGAGCGGACCCCCCCCCCGGCAAGCGGCCGCCTCAAGGCTGCTCCGGGAGACATTGACAGAGCAGCAGAGGACCATGGAACACTGAGGCGGAGCCACTGTGGAACTACCGCAGCTGCGAATGGTGGTGGAGATCCTGGGCCCAGCACTAGCACGAGCAACGCAGAGGAGATGATGCGGTAAGCGGAGGGCTCAACCGGAGTCGAGGGGCATTGCGGCCTACTAGGAAGGGAGGAACTGGACACGAGACGGGGAGCGGATCCCTGAGCGGACCGGCTGCACTTGAACGCTGGGAGTTATTGTAGGCGGCCTTGGGATTGCGGACTGGGCCTCAGGGACCAGCTGGTGACTGAGGCAGAGAGCACCGGCCCCGCCGGGCTGTATTGAGGACCCGGGAGCTGGATGAAAGTGACTGTTCTCTCCCCTGGAGGGAAAAGGCGACTAGAAGGCATGATGGAGCCAGCAAATACCCCCCGGGTGACCAGCTAACGCACTCTGGAACGCCCCATGCGTCGCGGGCAGTGAAGATGATATCCCGACAATTGGAGGTGAAGGAGGCCCCGGTAGAGAAAACATTTGATGGCCCACAGAGGGCATTGAGCAGGAGGCATAGAGAAACGGCTGGGGGAGCTTACCACCATCGACGAAGAGGCTGCGGTGGTACTTAGGGGGTCAAGAGAACTCAGCCAGTGCGGGGTCCACGCGACTGCCCTACCTTATCCGGGCTCGATCTCGGGTCGCTGGAAGAGGAGCGGAGGGACTGAGCCAAACACTGGGGTGAGGTTGGATGTGACCATACCGGCGCGGGACTCTAGAAGACCTTCTTGTTCGAAACGCGGGGGGCCCTTCTCCCAGTAAAGTCTCACCATGGGAAAACCTAAAGGCAAGAAAGAAGGGGCTCAGCAGCACTCGGACACTGAAATGACTAGCCGAGGGGAGCACGAAGAGCTGGAACAGTCGCATGATCCCCACCTGCAGCTCCAACTGGACAAAATCAGCAGACTCCAGGGCGGCGCTGCAGCAGGATATAGCACAGGTCGCCACGGGCCTGGGCCTCTTGCGAGCAGACCATGGTAAACTGGTGGACAGAGTTAAAGCGGTGGAGGGAGCAATACAAGCCATCGATCCACTGCAAAGCGACCTCAAGGCCACAGTGATTGATATCCTGGATCGTTTTGGAGCGCTGGAGAAGATGGCAGAGGAGGCGGAGGGGCGTAACCGCCAGAACAATATCCGCATAGTGGGATTGCCGGAAAAAACGGAAGGAAATGATATGGTGTAGTACCTGAAGTCATGGCTCAAGACGGTGGTGGCTCCTGAGGGCCTCTCGACCTTCTACACTTTGGAAAGAGCACACAGGGTGCCCGCCAGGCCGCCTCAACAGGGACGACCCCCACGGCCGGTGGTAGCGAGGCTGCTACACTATCGCGACAGAGACCTTCTGCTCCAGAGACCACGCGTGGACGGCCCTTACCAAGTGGGGAACAGTAGAGTGAACCTATTCCCGGACTACACTTATGAAACCCAACGACGCCGGACCTCCTTCTTGGCCGTCAAGAGAGAACTGAGGGAGGAGGGACTCCAGTACTCGCTGTTATTCCCAGCCAGGCTGCGAGTTATTGTGGATGGTACATCAAACTTTTATGATACCCCGGAGGACGCCCGTGCTTGGCTAGAGTTGTACAGAGCTGGGAAAAATCGTACGGGGCAAAGGGCACAGGTGCCCGCAGACCATCCACCTCAGAGGAAGTCAAGGAGGCTTCGACGCAGGCGGGGAGACCTGAGGAGGTCATTGTCGCAACAGACGGAAGCGGAAAGGCAGGATGTACTGGATGCGGTAGCAGCACTGTCGGGAGCGCAGGAGCGGCAGTCTCCAGGAGGAACAGACTCCGAAAAGGATAAAGATGAGACCGATACCGAACACTCAGAAGCGGACAGTACGCACCTGCCGAAGGTCACGCCAGCAACAGCAGAAGGGATGCTGGACGAGGGCTGAGGCAGTTGTCGAGTGGGTCATGGCGAGACTTCGCAGCCTCGATAGACTCACGGTACCAGGTTTTGGAACGGGAGGGTGTGGGGGGTGGAAGAGTGCTCATTTAAAATGTTTTTGATATTTATCCAGGACTCAGTCTGACATGTGAGGCACGCAGAAGTTGGGAAGAGGCCCGTTGGCACCCAGTCCCCCCTCGTCGCCCTTAAGGCGTGCCCTCAGCGACTGCTGTTGGGCTTAGTAGAGTGCGAGAGTGTTTATCGGTTTGGATGGGGACTAGCGGTGAGTCACTAGGTCCTGTTCTTGGGGGGGGGGCAGGGTGGTTGGTTGGGGAGTTTGTAGTGGGGGAGATCCCACCGGTGTGGTAGCAAGAGCCAGATGGGGAATGCAGATTTTACTCATGGGAAATGGGAAATACCGCTGATTTACGTTGTATAACCTGGAATGTGAGGGGCCTACACACCATGACACAACGACATAAGGTACACGCATACTTCGTTCGCAGGGAAGTACACATAGCGTTGCTCCAGGAGACTCGTTTAACTAAGGCGGAGGGATTAGCTCTGCAGAGACGCTGGAGGGGACAAGTATTTATTACCACCTATTCGGCGTTTGCACGGGGGGCCTTGATTTGGATTAGAGCATGGGTCCCCTTCCAGGTCACGAAGCAGACGATAGACCCAGCAGGCAGGTACGTGGCCATTGAAGGTAGGCTAAGAGGCAGAGATATAGCCTTCTGTAGTGTGTATGCACCTAACGTGGATCAGGTGGGTTTTCTGATACAGCTCTCTGGGTCGCTGGCATATTATCTTGCGAGCTCGTTAGTGATGGGGGGAGATTTTAACTCTATAACTGACATATCGCTTGATAGATCCCACCCCCCGCTGGCCGATTCCCCGGTACACAGGTTGACTAAAGGCAGACTTGCATGGCAGAACAGCTAGGGGTTGGTCGACACATGGCGAATTCAACATCCGCGCGACCGGGATTACTCCTATTTCTCCGGAATGCACGACCTACATGTCCGGCTGGACATGGTATTGTGCTTGCCGATAGTGCTGCCCGCAATAGTACAGACTCCGAATAAAGATCTTTGACTTGACTTGAATAATACAGACTGAGTATCTCACTAGAACAATCTCCGATCATAACCCGCTGCTTTTCACCTTGCACTGGATGCCTGGGGTGTTGAGTGTGCCCACATGGAGGCTACGCCCTGACACACTAGAGGATCCGATCTTCCAGAGAGAAGTGGGCGAGGGAATCGCTCATAATTTTGCGGAGAACGCCGGATCGGCATCAACGAGGGCAATGGAATGGGATGCCTTTAAAGTGGTAATCAGAAGACTATGCATAGGAAAATATGTGGGAGTGCGAAAGCTGCTCCTACAAGATTTGAACCGAGCTGAGGAAGGGCTACGTAAGGCAGAATTAGCTAGGCCTAATCACCCTGAGCTTCAGACTGAATTCATGGCGGCGAAGGAAAAGGTAGCAGCAGAGGTGGAACGATTGCGCTGTTTTCATTATAAGTCTTACACAGCGAGGGCACATGCAGAGGGAGACAAGGCAGGGACCCTGCTAGCTTGGTTGGCCAACCCGGAAAAGAGAGGATCTGCTATATTGGCCTTAGAGTCGGAAGATGGAGAGACGGTGTATACCCAAAACGAGATCTTGCACAGTTTTCTGAGATTATTATGAGGGGCTCTATGAGAGCTCGCTAGTGGCAGGAGACCCGGAAATAGGTTCCTTTTTGGAGGGAAATCACACTTCCAGAGTTGGAGCGCGATCAAACAACATGCTTGGGCCAAGCGATAGAGCTAGGTGAAATTAGAAGCCCCTTTAAATGTATGGCTAAGAATAAGACACCAGGAGTAGACGGTTTGCCGATAGAATTGTACGGGAAGTTTATAGATTTGTTGGCACCGAGACTACTGGAAATCTACACGGAAGCAAAAGAGCTGGGTCATCTGCCCACCTCTATGCAGGAAGCATTGGTGATCCCACTTTTGAAGCCGGGTCGGGAAGGGACGAATCCGGCCTCATACCGCCAGTTATCGATGCTGACTACAGACTACAAGATACTGAGCAGCATCTTAGCGACCCGTCTCCTAAACCATATGACCACGCTGATCCATGAAGACCAGGCTGGTTTTATACTAACGAGGAATACATCCACAAACGTTAGGAGATTAGTGAGGCTGCTTGAGGAAGATCAGCGGGAGGCTCGGCAACCAATGATTTTATCAGTGGATATAGAAAAGGCTTTCGACAGCTTAGAGTGGCGGTACCTCTATGACACAATGGGTCGCTTTGGCCTGGGATCGGACTTTGTGCAGTGGACAACAGTGCTATATGCGTCAGCTGTGGCCAGAGTGGGAACACTGATATCCTCACAATACCCAGGGGCCCGTGGTACCAGGCAGGGCAGTTCGCTTTCCCCTTTATTGTTCGCGCTGGCCATAGAACCGCTGGCGGCAAAGATTAGACCGGGAGGTTACTATGATGGGGTGCAGTGTAGAGGAGATCGACAGTTTATATCGTTATACGCCGATGACTTGCTGTTATTTCTAGAAGACGGGGTCCCTGTTGTCGGACTTTGGAGACGTGTCGGGATTGAGAGTAAAGTGGCTGAAAACATGCCTGTAAGACAAGTCGAGCCCCGGCCAACTACGGATAGAAAAGTGAGATGGGAACCCACATGCTTGAAATATTTGGGAGTGCATATCTACCACACTGCAACTGACATGTTAGAAGGAAATGTGGGCCGGGCTGTGAGAGCCTTGAAGGGTAATATGGCCTTTTGGTCCACTCTCTCATTGTCGGTGACGGAACGGATAGCTTTACTAAAAATGGTAGCGCTTCCTCTACTATTATATTTTTTTAGAACTATCCCAATATGGATCCCGGGCTCCATGTTCAAATTGTTGAAATCGCTCATAGTGAGTTTCCTATGGGGAACGGGGAGACGCCGGGTAGCGCAGGCAACACTTGTCAGGCCCAAAGCTGAAGGGGGATTAGCAGTCCCAGATTTTGGAGGTTGAGACAAAAGGGAAGTCTCAAAATACAAAATCTACATGCATTTTCCTTAGCCTTCTTTAGGCAGGGATACAGCCAAAAATGCAGAACGGAATTACACCAACTTTGACAGGAAGCTAGATCTTGGTAAGCAGATTGGGCTTTTTGTGATTTAGAGTAAATCCGTTAAGTAGTTTTCGAGAAACTAAGTTTTTAAAATACTTATATATCTGGACGGTTGAGTCTGCGAGAGGCTAGGGAAAGGATTGTGGGAGCACCAGTTTAAATATAGTGTTCTGATTGGCCCAAGGAGCTTTTTTACCCTTGAGCTATCTGGCTCCCAAAGGATTCAGACACCTGTGGGAGTGAGCACGCTGCCTGCAACAGCAGAAATATTTTGCTGACAGCCATTACAGGACCCGAGGACTTAGTCCCTTGTCCTGAACTTTTATAAAAAGTAATAATGTAAGGGGACAGGGTAAGGACAGCCTGCCTCCTCTAGGCCTCATGTGAGGGCCAAAAATAAAAATGATGGCCCGGGCAGCATTGTTTAATTAAGGGGAGGTGGGAGCACAGCCTGCCTCTCTGAGCTGTCATCCACCTGGCGGAACCCGCCCCCCCTGCAGACCCCATTCCCGGGGACCAATTGAATAATTATAGGTAGGGGAGTGTGCAGTCTCCCTCCCCGAGCTATTTTCGGCCCTAGAGACCCTATCCCCCACGGCTCAATTTAATAATTATAGGGAGAGGGCGCGCAGCCTCGCTCCCCGAACCGTTTTCAGCCTGGGGCCCAAATTTATTTTTACTGGGCTGGCATGCAGCCCAGCCTTCCCCAAGCCATATTTAGCCCTGGGGACCCGGTCTCCTGGGACACAAAGTATATTTTATGGGGCATGGGCAGCCCCCCCCTCCCCGAGCCTCTAAAAGGCTCTGGGACCCCACCCACCCTAGAGATACTACTTAAACTAAAGGGGAGGATGGGCCAAGTAGCCTCCCTGTCAGCCTTTAATGGCCCCAGTAACCCCATCAGTTCACATACTGTCTCCCAGGGAATCTACCTCCCGGGACACAGAAGTTTCCCTGCCCGTACCATCCCGGGCAGGGAAACATATTTGTTGCCGCCTGGCGGAAGCATTTTCAAATTTCCCACCAAACGGGAGCAACCACAAAGTCTGCTCCCAGCAGACGAGAGCTTTAAACATGATCCTGCAGACTTGTGTTTGGTTTCCCTTCCCTCACTGATGTGGGCAGGGAAAAAGATCAACACATTGCTCCCGCCCGGAGGGAGCAGCTATTTGGAGCAATGTCGGCTCCACACCATGCGGGGTGCTGGCTGAGGCCACGAGGGCCCTGTGGATCCCCCGCATCCCCCAATGTGCTGTTTGTGTGTGCCCCGGGTGGGCACCATTGCACCCACCTATATTAAAATGAGCCCCGTGGGATGGGATCGCTGGGGCCATAATAGGCTCATGGAGTGGGCAGCGCGGCCCCACCTCTCCCCTATAAAATAAAAATGGTCCTGGGGGATGGGGTCCCTAGGGCCCAATGAAGCCTGGGGAGAGGGGCCACGCTCCCCTCCTTTTAAAATAAAAATGGCCCTGGGGGATGAAGTCTACAGGGTGCAATTAGGCTCGGGGAGGCGGGGTCACGCGGCACCCTCCCCTTTTATTTAAATTTCAGGCCCTGCGATTGAGTCCACAGGGCCTAATCAGGCTCAGCTAGGGGGGGGGGGGTGCCCCCCCTTTATTTATTGCTTGGCTCTCGGTTATGGGATCCCCAGGGACTAATAAGGCTCTGGGGACCGGGACCAACCAGCGCCTTTATAATGTTAGGCAGTCCCAGGGAATGGGGTCCCAGGGGCCCAATAAGGTTCAAGAAGCGGGCCACATGGACTCCATCTCCTCTTTGTAAAACAGACAGCCCCAGGAGATGGGTTCCCTGGGGCCATAATAGGCTCAAGGAGTGGGCAGCACTGCCCCTACACCCCTCCCCTTGGAATTAAAAAAATAATGGAGTGTGGGGTCTCTAGGGTCTAATGAAGCTCGGAGAGGGGCCACACACCCCTACTTTTAAAATAAAAATGGCTGTTGGGGCTGTGGTCCCCAGTGCCTAATGAGGATCGGGGAAGAAGGGTAATGGGGCCCCTCCCCTTTTATTTAAATTTCAACCTGTGGGGATGGGGTCCCCGGTGCCTAACTAGGCTCAGTGAGGGGGCCTGTGTGCCACCCCAACATTATTTATTATTTGGCTCCAGTTTATGGGGTCCCTGGGGCCAAAATATGCTGCCTGCCCTCCCCCGTTGTAACACGCATAGCCCTGGGGGATGGTGTTTCTGGGGCCTGAGCAGGTACCGGGGGTGGAGGGGGCCTCACCTGAGCCATCGCATGCGCTGCAAGACATTTAGTAAGTGGCTTTTAAAAGTACTGCCACAGCTTTTGCTGGCATAGCGCTGGCGGTAACGCACGCGCGCAGCCGGCAGCTTTCAGGGCCCGAGGCGCCATCTGGCTTTCCTTTATGGGTTTCCTTTGCCGCGCGCACCACTCGCAGGCTCACCTCCTGCCCCACCTCTTAGTTAACAGTCCCTCCCCCGCCACAGAGCACGTCTCGCGGCCGCACATCTTGTTTTAGTCCCAAGGACACAACTTTAGAGTGTCTCATGTCTGCAAAGTCTCGTAAGTTGTAGCACAGTCTTCTTTTATCACGGACTAGCTTATATTGGACACAGACGGTCTTTTGTTGTTCTTCGCTTTTCCATAAATTTAAGTGTTTAAATTTACCCCAGTAATGCTTAAGTGTCCCAGAATGGGCACAGCGTTTTTTTGGCTGTTGAAGCGGGATGTCACAATATCGACCCCCTTAAATAGTGCTATATTTTGTGAACATAATACTAACTTGTGTCAAACGTAAGTGTAGATTTATTATTAACTCCATCTTGACAATGTTTCGGCAGTCTGTATAATAGTCTTGATATAGGTATGTAGGTTGGTATTTCAAACTCATTGTGGGACAACACAACGCAGCCCCAGCCCAATTGAGCGAGAGGCTCTTTATGGACATTAATGGTATTAGTGGTAACTAAAACAGGAAGCTGTAAAGATCGCCCTTTCTTCGGCCTTGAAAGCTCGGTGTCTCTGGGAATGGTTAAGGTCATTCTGGCTTTAGAAGTTTGGCTGGACTGTGCCCAGGGCACAACTTGGTGGTGATGTGATTATTACGCCGGACGTCGAATGCCTTTTGTTTATAGCCTCCCCCCTCCACTCCCCAGGGTGTGAGCTTACCAGCGTGTGGTGTCTTTGCACTGGCATGTAAAGTTGCCTCCCTCTGAAGAGTGCCTAGCCGATGTCAGCCTCTCGAGGGAGGGTACAGAGGAGACTCCAAAGGGCACCTTCTCTTATGGTGCTGGTATGGCATTTTCTAATATTTAACCACATGTGAGGGTGGGTACAGCTGTCTTTGTTTAATGGAACACCCAATGTAAATATTACCTTGCTCTTACGGTCCCGAGAAGAACCTGCATGCGCTAATATTGGTGTTACCTAGGACTGGTGCTATGAAAAGGATTGTCCTACTCCACGAAGTTCACCAGTGGCCTCAGAAAATAACAGCGCACAGGCCCAGAAGGCCGCAGAAAGGTTGCATCTCCACCCTGGGCCTCCTCGGTGTGGCGTGTCATAGTTCGCAGCTCCTTACTAGTCTGTGTGTCTGTTGCATGTGCTGGTTAAGAGTTTCGTCTGAAGCCGAGTTTTCATATTTTATCCAATAAATGCACACACATGCAAGTACATTCAGGTGGCCTTAGATTAGTGCTCACTAGAACAGGCTGCTAATTTTCTTTGAAAGTACTTAAAATGCGTTTCCTTATGCCAGGTAAACTTTCATATTTTCAGGAAAAAGCCAAAATGAATATTTTGCAGATGCTAAAACGCCGGCTTGCCTCAAGGACTAAAAGAATAAGCATGATGACGTAGTCACTTTGGACAATAGAAAACTTTGAGTTCTGCAACTTATAGTGGGATGCTTTTGCCATTCCTTCCATGCCTCCCAGCACCCAATTCTCCTGGATGGTTCGAAAAATCATAAAAAGGTTACTAGACCTGCAGCTCTAGTAACTTGAACAATCTACTCGACCTAACTAATGTACTTGACCCGTGAACTGGTCTCAACGTAATTGTCACACAGTTCATTTCAGAAAATCCTCTAACTTCAGTCACAGAAAGAAAAGTAAATGTAGGAAGACATACTGACTTTTGACCTCTGCCAAGGTCAAATGTGACAAGATTTAAAGGCATCTTTATTGTTCATTCACTTTGTGAGGAAGCAGAATACCGGTTGTCAGCTCACCATAAAGGGCGTATAGGCCCTAACAATAGCTTGTCTTGATTAAATCGGGGAAGGAAGGGGTGGAGGGGGGGAAGAGGAGAGAGAGACAGACAGAGAGAGAGAGCGAGAGAAAGAATATATATATATATATATATATATATATATATAACACTATGGTGCTCAGTCGTGTAGGGGACCACCAGAGCAAACAATTTGAACAAGAAAAATAAATCTTCTCAATCGAGAAAAGATAACACTCTGGGAGCGCTTTAACTTGAATTACTTCATAATGAAGCCGCAATGAAAGATTGTCAATGAGTTCCGGCTACCACACAAGCCTTGACCATATATTTATTAGATTTCTATATAAATATTACAGAAATTACTGAAACCTGTGAAACACTTTTAGAATCTTCATAGGGAAAGATTTCACTACAATGGCAATAATTTAAGTAAGAAGAATTGACTATGTATTCAACATTTTCACAAAATGCAATCACTAAAATGCTAATTTGTGCTGTAAACATTAAACTCCAGTTGCTTTCCTTAAATCCTACAAAAAAAATATTTTTATATATAGACAAGTCTGCTGAGGTGTGAGAGCTTTTTGCGACATATTATATCCAAATAAACTTTACTTAGACTTGTATGTTTGTTTAGGATTCATTTATTTACACTGACTTTTTACATCACGCATACTAAGAGTCTTATAACCAAATAAATAGTCCCTTTCAAAACCAAATCCTTTTAATTTAGAACGCTTGACAGTGCAAAAACTCACGGCTAGGAATGGTTCTTCCTAAACTTTTTCACATTTTTTCCCGCATGCATAAGTTCAGGTTGTTGAGTAAAACCAGCATTGGCAAAAATGATATGTCTCGCCTTGGCAAGCTGGTGCTAAAATTATTTTTTATATATATTTATAACAAGCATAAGCCATAATAAGAGGAAAACAACAACAAAAAACATATTTTTACCTAAAAGTGGAAACCATAAGCTTGTAATAAAAAATGAAAAACAATTAAATCTAATTTAACCATCATATATCATTCTAGTAGAACAGGACAGGTGTTTCCTAGCAGTGAGGCGTACTTAAAACATCAATTTTTAGTTGCAATGAACATCATGGGAAACGTTATCAAAATTAGTCAAAGATGCGGTACTATTAGATACTACTGGCTTTGAGCGTCTGTAACCTGATGAGAATGTTTAAACACAAGATGACTGAAAAATACAAAGAATGGAAATAAGTAAGTGTTGACAACGTAATGCATTGGCACTGAAGTGTACTTCTTTTTATGTGGATATACACATGTGATCACTCAAAATAATTCACTCACTACAATAGAGCCTGTAGCTGAAGTGTGCTGACTGCCCACTGCACCATGCTGTATGCTGTGGACAGGGGAAGCAACTGTGAATGACAGTTGAACAGACCAATGAATGAAGAAAGCATTTTCATAGCTCATTGATAGCCCAGCTATGTATATATGTAAGCATTTGTTTATGAGTTCTTTTATTAAATGAGGTTGGAGAAGAAGCTCCAGCTATCTCTAAGCAAGAATTAAAGACATCTTTAAATGGTATCAAATGACGTTTCGGAAGGCCACCCGAGAGGGCATTCTCACAAAGATATTGGCTTCATACTTCTCAAAGTTGATAAGTTGATGTAGGGCAGAGGTATCTTTCTTCACTACATGGACACAGAACGAGAACATAGAATCCAAGAGAAAAGAGTGCTTATCTAGTCAACAAAAGGAGCTGAAATGACAACTTTGGCTAGACGAAATACCCAAGTCTGGGACTTATAGTTGATCTTCCTAAAAGAAAGTAGCAAATAGTTGACTTTAGATGTGTTAAACTTTAATCAAGGCCATAACTGATGAGACAGCTGGTTAAGAGCAGGGTGTGTCAGACTCTGATGATACTTAGAGATATCGTAGACGCTGGTGTGCACTCAGCAAAATATGAGCAAGAAGAGAGGCTGGACAATATTAACACCTCTGGATACTCAGGATGCTCCCAGGGAGAAAGGGCATCCAATCAAGGATCTTGCAACTGAAAACAGGTGTGCAGCAAGATTTGAAAACAGTGCCATATGTCAAAAGAATCAAATACTGCTCTGAGATATAGTAGCACCAACAAAGAGGTAGTCTCAACCACAGCCCAGAGAAAGCCACTGATCTTGTGCAGACTACATGGCTTTGTTCAGTTTTTGGCACGAAAAGATGCCCGGAATGTAACCCAAATTAACTGCCAGTAGATGAGATTGATAAAAGCATTCCATCCATCACTCTCTGTTCATCACTGATAATCGTAATTGGGGCAGGTAAGCCAAGAGGTGGGACATGTACCTTATGGCTCATCAGAGATGGGACCCAACAAGTAGAAAATATGTCTGGTCTTGCTTGTGATTCCATACAGAGGAGCTGTGACCCCGCTGTTCAGGCTAGGCTGACCCTCGGGGTGTTTTGACCAAGACTGATCTCCACAGGATTTATCCCTGTGCTGAAAGTCACACAAAAGGCACAGAACGCTGAGACAGTTGATATCAATCTAGCATGATCCATCCTCAAAATAACAACTGCAAGATTCACACTCGCTCACAACCGTCCTACAGCATAAATAATAGTGTCTCCTATGGAACTGAGTAAGTAAATAGGAATCCAAACATGTGATAGACATTTATAAAAGCATTGTATCCCCAATTTTCAGAGAAGAGGAATGATAACTTGGATACTGGTGAAAATATCCAGAGATGAGGTGTGGTCATGAGCATGGCTACTATGCTGCACCAGTCTTCAAAAGCTAAAAGAGATGCAACGCAAAGGTGTTCTGGTCCACTAGATGGCCAATCAGTGAAAAGAGTTAGCTGTGTTCCTGCCTGCAAATGCCTTCTTCAGATCACAACGAACATAAAAACAGGATCACTCTGAAACATACAAATATGTAGATCAAATAACAAAGGGTTTATGGCAGTGGTTCCCAAACTGTGTGCTGTGGCTCCCTGGGGAGCCGTCAAACCTAGCCAGGGGAGCTGCGCACCAAGCACTTTAATGCATTTAGGGCCAGATGTAGGTAGCCAAATACCGGTCGGTAACGGCCGATTTCGGCCGTTACCGACCGGTATTTGGCTTTTGAGATGTAGGTGGGTCGGATTTTACAGAATTGGTATATTTACCGATTCGGTAAATTTACCACTTCGGTATTTTACCGAATCGGTAAACATACCGATTCTGTAAATCCATATATAGCTGACACTCCTAAGAGTGCCACAGGCCCTTAGGAGTAGGTATTTTACCACCCAATCCTATTGGGTGGTAAAATACCGAATTCAGGTGTGCATGCACATCTGTGCATGCACACCTGTGCAATGTGATACACAGACATGCCCTTGTCCTGTCTATTAAACACACTAAGTATTATTAAGTATTCACATTTGTACGTGAACCAAAGGTACTTCTTGTACACAGTTCTTTCAGTACAAACACACTTCCACAGGCCTACTCTCTCGTTGAGAACAGGGAAGTAAACCACCATATACGGCATAATGGCAACATTTGGAAGCAAGAGGGACGTTTAAACAAAATTCAGAGGAATTTATTTTATTGCATTGATTTGGAGCCAATTTTAGGGAGGAGACAGCTAAAATAAAGCTGTATGTGGTGTAAAAAATTGTGAGCCACGATGCTGAGACAGGTGTATAGGCACGTATGACATGGGTAGAATTGGAGGTGAATGCAAATATTCTTCAAGCACAGAAACACTATGGCAATGAGGTCTAAATGCATAGGGGTGCTATCTAATACTGTAATTGTGATTAAAAAAAGTTTCAGAAGGTACTCTAAAAATGGCATAGGCAAAGAAGTGTAACTAGGAATATTTTATACACCCTGCATACATGATTATAATACCTTCATCACAATTATTTTCAGGGGCAAAAATGCAAGTACTCCCGAGGCCGGTCTTACATCCCTCCCACCCTCCCAAAAAATTAACAGTGGGAAGTCACAGACAATGGTCAATGGGTCAAGGGAGCCGTGGGTCGAAACAATTTGGGAACCACTGGGTATATGGGATACAGAAATAACACTTTTTTTATTCTACTGACAACACAACCACTAATTTAGCTGAAAACAAGTGGTCACTGTGAATTCCAAGATTGAAGAAAATACATTTTGTCTCCAGTATTTTTACATAGGATAAACGTCACAGAACCAGCAAACGTGGGTCCTGACTGAGTGCAACTGTCTACACATGCCTTGCTACACATGTTATTGCTACTGTGTCTAGCAAAAAAATTGACTTACTGCGAGCAACCTTTGCACATTCGCCTACGCCGACACCGTAGAGAGGATAGATGGGTACTAGGTCCACAGCACCCATGCATGGGTGGACACCATCATGGGTGTCCATGTCAATCAGCTTGAAGGCCTCGACACAGGCTGCAGTGACAGAGCTACCTAGGACATGTAAATATAAGAACTGCATTATTTTTTTAATGGGTACAGAATGATGTGCCAACAGAAACACAAGACTGCCAGGTCACTATCACATGTCTAACTACTCTTAAAACAAGGACCAGGCATGGCCTTCTGCCTTCACTCTTGCGAAGGCAACAGTAATTCTCCAGTGCTTAGCCCAAGACTTTTTCAGCTTTTTTTACCCATTTTAGTATGTCTCATCAGCTGGGAGACAGTTCCATTAATTAATTACATTATCTGTGACATCCCACTTTCTAATGTCCCTCTATCCCCAACGAAGGCATATGTTAGTATGATTCTGGCAGTGCATTTGCTTTGACTCTGGCACTATTATATTTTGGAAAGAAATATCTTATATATTCCAGTATGGCCCATCTTTTCGCAGTGTTATATCTTGTATTATCTAGAAAGCTAGGATTTAAGCCATGGAACCTTTTCTGCATCAGTCTTTGAACTATTGTTAAATATTTATCTTTCAGGAGCTAGATCTCTCAGTACTGCACAAAATGGTCGATGGAAGGCTGCAATGGTGGAAAATATACTCTCCATTTCTTTGAACTGTCCCAAAGGACATAGCAAAGGCCTTCTCACTATCTTTCATACATTTACTTTGAGAACATGTGATATGTAAACCTGCGAATCTCTCACTCCCCTTTTGTGACCTTTCAGCCCTTCCCTTCCATCCTATGCAACTTATCAGCATTACCGTGCCCGAAGTGTGTGATTGGATGCCTGGCTGGAATGACCCTTATGTGCAACCTCCGAGGCTCAGTTTTCTAAATAAGATCTCATTTAACCGACTTAAAAGGACAGATAAAACAACAGTATAGGGACTGTCAAGAATGGAACCTCAATAATCCATAAACTCACCGTCATTTACCAAGTAGCCTAGTGTTTTATCTATCTCTACCCCATCATCTTCTTCCTCTACATGGAGCCATTGATACCGTACTCTGCAACATCAAAATACACAAATACACTGATGACACACAACTTTGCATGAAAGTCTCCTCTCAGATTCAATGGCTCGGGTAATGTCTCGACCTCATTCAGACCAACACCTACCGGAAACTCAACTACCCAAGATCGAGTTACGCCTATTCGCTAACAACAAACTTAATGGCATGAATATAATTTGCTTAAACTCCTGTCAACTAAGGCCAAATCACTCTCATTCACCCTCAACAACGACATCTCTCTCTTAAAAACGTCACTATGACTATATAGGACTAGCTCTCCTTCTAGAAAAAGTGAAACCATTGCTCCCCAAAAAAGACTTCAGAACTGATGTCCATACCCCCACACTCTCGCATCTCCCAGAATTCACACTGGGTCCACTGAAAGGCATTCCACATGCAGCAGCACACCTCATCGACAGCCTTATGAAAATCAACCACATCGCCCCTACCCTAATGAAACTCCAATGGCTCCCACTGCATGCACTAACAACAGCATAATCTAAATTGCACCTGTGCTGCACAGTTGAAGTAAGTCAGTTTCTGGGAACACATATGACACAAAGAATATTAATGGATGCTTGACAGCATAATGGTACATACCCAAGGCGTCAATAGGAGCTGCTATGGTGATCACGGACCTGTTGTAGTCATAATCCGAAAATATGTTCAGCACTGTGGTTTGTGCACGTGACTGTCCTATAAAGAAAATAATACAAATATTCGAAATTCAAATGAAAACTTAAGGAATTGGGTAACTGGTTGAGGGGGGTGAAACCAGACTCAAGCACCAACTATAATCCTTGTAAGGGTGAAGTCACAAACAAAACACAAATTAACCTGTGCTCAGTCCTCTGGTACCTTGGCACAGAGCAGTCAGACTTAATTCAACTAAATCACAGCTATCGCCATTAATGTGCGCAGTGCTACACATTGTTATTTAATGCATCTGACTTACTTGCATGCTGCAACAAGCTTTACAATTATAATTTTAATTATATTTTGTTCTTCCCTTTTTTGTTTTCCTTTATCTTTATCGGCTGAGCTTGAATTTTCAAGCTCTAATTAGTACTTTAATTACTGTGTCCACCCTTTTTTATTATCTGTGGAGAATCCCCACCCTTTGCCCATGGCATCCTGGCACACTACCTTCTGTTACAGTATGCTGAGATGCCGACTGCTGCATCTGGCCTCTCTATACGTTGCTGTGTCATTAATAAAAACAGATATAGAGATGCATGCTTTCCGAGGATATGTCAGCCTACCTAATCCAACTATAATAGTGATATTATTTCTAATACAGGTAATGATGATATTATTAATAAATAGAATAGTCAAAGAAGAGAAGAAAATGAACACACCATGAGCAACCCGGCATTATGACGATAATATGTTTCACAAAATATTGCAAGCTCAAATCATCACTACCGTTGCATCAATGTTCTCCAGATCACAAATTGCAGCTGTAATTAATTTAACATACATATGCAATTCACTGCCTACATAAAGTACAATAGAATGTTGCCCTATTTTGCTTCTAATGCTTTTTCTTATGATTTGACATGTTGAGCGAGTTGTTATAACCTGGAATATGATCAAATGGTAAATGTAGACATTTAGCAATTTATTCCTTTTTTACTATGTATCAACAACATACGTAATCGCATGTGATTTGTACCCATATATTTCACCTCTCATGACGTTCTATGTAGCCCTGCCTCTTGTTTAATACACTCCTCTGTGGACTGTGTTCCACTCATTTCCACTCGAGGCATTTAAAAAAATGTTTTTTTAACTGTTTATTAATATAAAAACAATCATCGGAAAGACAGTGTGCAGTTATAAATACTCGAATTACAACGATTAGCAAGCCAGCGATGCAAAACATCATGACATCTCCCTCCCCTCCCACCTTTATCAGAAAACAAACCCATTTACTCATCACCCATTCCATCTCAAAGGTCATCACCGGACTCATCATCTGAGCTGTTATCATCAGATTCAGGTATGGGGGTCACAGATATCCCCCCTGTAAGTATTCCAGGCAGTCCATATTTTAGTCCACTTTCGGGGGCACTTCCGATTTACATAAAACAGTTCTTTCAGTGACCATGGTAGTGTCCATGTCCCTACACCAAGCCTCCAACTAAGGCAAATCGGCTGCTCCCCACTTCTGCGCCACATTTCGCTTGGCTACCATGAGGCCTAGTGTCGCCCATGTTTGCTCATGTCTCGATAAGTCAATGGGTTCCCAAACATTGAGGAGGTCTCTACGTGGTTCAGGCAATATGGAAACATTTAGAGTCTGGGACATTGTTCGGAGGACCTTGCGCCAAAAATCAATTAGTACTGGGCAATCCCAGATCATATGGAAAAAGGAGCCCTCATTTCCACATCCCCATAGGCAATACAGATGTTGTGTCCAGCCTATTTTATGAAGTGTGTGACTAGTGAGATATGCGCGATGTAAGATTTTAAGCTGGACGAGCCGTAGTCTGGCCGGGATTCCCACCTCCCTGGGTGAGGCAAGCGCCGCCTGCCATTCTGTCTCATCCATGGCGCCAACATCAGCCGCCCACCTATCCTTCAAGGCCGCCGTGGGGTCCAGTTGGTTATTAATCAACTTACGGTATGTGAATGAAGTGGCACGTTTAGGCATATAGTCTGTGAGTAACCTATCTTCCAAGGGAGAAGCTTCAGGTATGTCTACACTCTGCGGTAATACTGTGAGGAGTGCATGCCTAATTTGTATGTAAAGGAATGTCTCAGTAGGTGCTAGCTCGTATTGTCTTTGCAGCTGATCAAACGGGATGACCGTCCCTTTGTCCCATAGGTCGCCAACTAAGGAAATGCCTATGCTGTCCCAGTGTTCAAAGCCTCTGCCAAGCAGTTTCGTGTCCCAAAGAGGAGTGAGTTTGGTGATGGTCCCCCTTCACCCCAAATGTGCCTGTGCTGTATGCCACAGCATGACTGTGTGTTTTGTTGGGCCTTCCAGTTTCATCGCCCGCTTTTTATTATATAAGGCCGCTAACATACTGTCTGTTCCTAGCTGCGCTCTATCTGCCTTATAGGCAGGGTCGGCGTGTGGGGCGTGTATTCATTGGTTTATGACTTTGAGATGCGCTGCCCAGTACTAAAGGCGTATGTTAGGGAGTGCTATGCCACCGTCGTACCAGCCGCGGTGCAGTTTAGCTTGTGCAATGGGTGCAGGCTTATTGCCCCAAAGAAGTGTGGACACCAGTGCCGATATCTGTTGAAAAGATCGCGAAGGTATCGGAAACGGCGAGTTTTCAAGTGCATATAAAAAAACGGGGCAGTGCCATCATTTTGAACAAAGCAGCATTTCCAAGCAGTGTTAGGGGTAAAGATTCCCAGTGTGTCACGTCTCTACGCAGTCGCTCCAGGGGGGGGCGCCAGATTCTTGGAGAAGAAGGTTGCAGGGTCTTTCGTTATATGTATGACCAGGTATTTAAACGAGTCCTGGGATATTTTCAAAGGGCAGTGAGGGGGAAGCGGAGGTTCCGGCCCCTTAAGTAAATACAGTACTGACTTAGCCCAGTTAATGGTATAGCCCGAAACTGCCCCGAAGGCGTCACAGATCTCAAACAGGATCGGCAGAGCGCTCGTCGGATCTGTGAGGTATACCAGGATGTCGTCTGCGTACAGGTATATACGGTCTTCCCAGCCTTCTGTCCATGTTATACCGCGCAGAAGAGGACTCTTCCTAAGGCGCATCGCCAAGGGTTCCAACACTAGTGCAAAAAGAAGCAGCGATAGAGGGCATCCATGTCGAGTCCCCCTTGCCAATGGTATAGCGCCTGAGAGTCGACCATTCGCTGCAACACATGCCACTGGATCCGTGTAGAGGAGCTGGATCCAAGCGCAGAATTTCGGACCGAAGCCCAGGCGTGGGAGATCTGTGAAGAGGTAGGTCCAGTCCACCATGTCAAAGGCCATTTTGGCGTCTAAGGAGAGGACAGCCGATGGCTCCGACAGGACATGATCTCGTGCTAGTGCATTATGTAGGCGTCTAAGATTGAGCGCAGTGTTTCTATTAGGCATACTACCGGACTGTTACGGGTGTATTAAGTTGGGCAGATGTGCTTGTAGTCTGTTAGCGATCACTTTAGCGAATATTTTGGATTCCGCATTGAGCAGCGATATGGGGCGGTATGACAGACATTCCGACGGGGGCTTCCCTGGCTTCAAAATCACCACAATCGTAGCCACCCTCTGGTCCCAAGGCAGTACACCATGTCCCAGACAGTCGTTGTACATATTAAGTAGATGGGGGCAGAGAGTGCTCGCCATGACCTTGTAGAGCTCTAGTGGGATCCCGTTGGGGCCCAGAGCCTTTCCGGATTGCAATGATTTAACCGCTGCACCTATTTCATCAATTGTAAGGTCTGCTTCGAGCTTTATGGACGCCTCTGGCTCAAGGCCAGTCAGTTCCATGCTCCGTAAAAAATTGTCGGCCCCAGCTTCCGCAGTGCCCGAGGGCGAGGCATATACCGCTCGGAAATGGTCAGCCAGAGCATCCACTATTTCCCCCGGGTCTGATGTGAGACGACCCTCAGTTGTTTGTAGCTGTGTTATAGTCCTGGCTTCCCGCTCTCTCCTGTCGAGCCAGGCCAGTAGCTTCCCCGCCTTATCACCCACATCATAGATTTTATGTTTGGTGGCTGCTAGGGCGTTCATTGTGTCTTGTCGGAGGTGTTCCCTGTATTGTTGTTGTTTGAGATGAAGAGCGTGTGCCATTTCGGGTGTTGGATTAGTCGTGAAGTCAGTGTCTGCTGCTTGCAACTCCTGTTCTAGTGTCACAAGATCTTGATGCTTCATGGGTTTGTATCCAGTGATGGATGCAATTGCCTGCCCTCGGAGAACCGTTTTATAGGCCTCCCACAGTATGGCAGGAGAGCTGACTGAAGCTACGTTCTCAGTGAAGAAATGCTTTGTGGTCCTACGAAGTTCCTTCCTTATCTGCGGAACTTGTAAGTAACCTGGATAAATTGGGTAGAGTCGTTTGTGGGAATTGTGGTGTGAGGAGTATGTTAAAACCATTGGGGAGTGGTCAGAGATCCCTCTAGGTCCAATGGTAATGTGATCTACGCATGAGACTGGACATTGAGTCTAGGAAGTAATCTATCCTAGATAAACTGTTGTGCGCTGTGGAGTAAAAGGTGTATCGTTTTGTTGCTGGGTGTTTATGCCTCCATACGTCCACCAACCCCAATGCTTCACTAAAGCCCTGTAGGAGGGAGACCCCGGGCGTCGAGGCCCTCACTGGGTGTCTGTCCACGCTGGGGTCCATTGTGGCGTTAAAGTCTCCGCCAATGAGGAAGTCCCCACCGGGCAGGGACAGCAGAAATTCACTGAGGGCTGGGAGTGCTACCGTCTGTAACGCCGGGGGGACATACACCGATACTACATTAATTAGTCTGCCCTCCCACTGCCCATGTATTGCCGCAAACCTACCCTGATCATCGTGTTTAGTCTGTAAGACCGTAAAGGGGGAATTGTTATGCAGCAAAATGCCTGTACCGCTAGACCCACTCGAGAATTCAGAGTGTACCACCATTTTGAACCTCCATCTATCCATTGCCCTACATGCCGCGCCCGTGAGATGGGTCTCCTGTAGAAGCACCAGTGTAGGGCTCTGACGCTTTAGGGCTCGCAATACTAATCCTCTTTTAATTTTATCTCCTAATCCGTGGACGTTCCACGTGAGCATTGTGAGCGGTGTTACGGGGACTATCAGGCCCTCTGCCTGGGTACTAGTGTGAGGCGTGACCGTCGCCATTGAAGTGTGGGGTGCCATTTGGAAAATGTGACATTATTGTGTCATGTAATGATCTGACTTGCGCTAAAAACCATGTTTCAAGGTCTGTTCTGATGTAAACTAGAACCAACAAATAGAAAATCTGAGCTTCCCACTCCCAAAATTCACCCCCCCCTCCCTGCCTCCCTGCCTGACGGACTTTGAACTGCCCCCCACCCCAACATAGCAGAGTGCCCCATCCCAACCCACACAGTGTACTTGCGTGTAGGAGGTACGAAGTCCGGCGAGAATGCAACCCCTCCTGCCCAGCCAGGCCCGCTTTTGTCCAGTGTCCAGGCTGACAGAAAAGTTCAGTTACTAAACAGGAGTTTTAATTGCAATGCGTGTTTCTCGGGTTCAGTTCAGCCATTGCCGAGGTCGTCCGCGTCCACTCTCTGTGTGTTGTCCTGTTCTGGTGGAAAGACGTCCTGGCTGTCCCCTCCCTCGTCGTCGGTCCGCTGGTGTGGCTCTTTGTTTCCCCGTCTGGGTCTGCCTGCCCTTCTCCATCCTTCAAGCCAGTCATAGGCCTCCTCCGGGGTCTCGAAGAAGAATGTATTCCCTTCAGCTACAACTCGTAGCCTCGCTGGAAACAGCATCGAGTAGGGCACCTCCCGGTCTCGTAGCGCCTTTTTTACTTCGATGAAACTGCGACGGCGTTTCGCCACCGCCGCTGTGTAGTCGGGAAAGAAGGAAATCGACGAGTTTTGTAAGCGAATTGGAGGGGAGACTCGCGCCGTTTGGAGAATGACATCCCTGTCCAGAAAATTGAAGAGGCGCACGAGTACCAGTCTGGGGGGGGGCCCTGGTTTGGCCCTTCCGCCCGGCACCCTGTGTGCCCGTTCCACCGAGAAGAAAACAGAGAGTCCTTTAGGTTGCAGTCTGGTTTTTATCAAGTGTTCCACATAGAGGTCCATAGCTTGGGTACCTTCACTCTCCGGGATGCCCAAAATGCGGACTTTGTTCCTGCGTGAGCGTCCTTCCTGGTCATCCAGCTTATCGGTCAGTATTCTGTTCTCCGATTCCAGGTGTGAGACGGTCTTCTTCAAGATTGCTGTGTCGCTGGTTAAGGTCTTTGTGGTCCGCTCCACCTCCACAACCCTGGTTGTAATTTTCTGAAAATCAGCACGGAGAAGTGATACTTCTGCGGAAATGGAACCCACTGTGGTTTGCACGTTGGCCAGTGCCGCCATTATGTCCTCCAGAGTTACTTTCTTTTTAGTCGCTGCGTCATCTCCTTGCGCTCCGCCTAGTTGGTTTTTCCCCTCCGACAGTGGGGGAAAGTCTTTTGAGTAGGCATATTTATCCAATCTGCCTTGCGTGTTTTGATTTCTGGGGCCTCTGCCTGACATGGTGTCTCTCTGGATCGGCAATGGGGACTGCTGCGTAATGGCACTTGTCTCAGCGTTGGTGAGTCCAGCCAGCAACGTCGCAATGTGTGTCAGTCTTTAATGGGGCTGTGTCCAGCTCCTCACGGGGCTCTCCGTGTGTCTGCCTACGCCTGGGAGGAGTGGGGGGGAGGGTCACCACAATCTCCGGGTGAATGTTGATGGGGGTCCAGGCCTCTCTATTGGCAGTGGCGGTTTTGGCCCCTAGAGTCAGCAACCCCGATCTCCGAGGCTATGCACGGGAGGGTGGGGGGGAGCACCGTGTAACGATCGTGGTATGTTGGGAGGACCAGCTGAGGAGTCCAATGTCAGCACGGCGGGCCCCTATGTTTCCACTGTGGTCCGGTCCCAGGGGGAGAGGAGGAGGAGGGGGGAGGGCCGGGTCGCACAACCTGCCGCATTCCAGACACCCCGGCTGTATCACCGTCCCCCTCCGAACCTCCGTATTAATGTATCCCGGTGTGTGCTGTGCTGTGCAGGCCCTGGTCACACACCAACCTCGGCTCCTCAGCCTCTCGTGCCTGGTCTTCAGGTCCCGCCTTTCCCCCAGCTGGCCTCCGCAATCTGCCGGAGCACACGGGAGCTCACAATCCCCCGCCCTTGGTTGACAGGTCTGGGTCGGCCCCGCCGCCGTCCTCCTCCCGGCGTCTCTTTCAGCGCCCGCCCGGGCTAGTGGGTCACTAGAGTCCCCGGCTTCCTTTGCGGGAGCAGCCCGCCATTCTGCGTGCGCGGCTGACTCAGGCTCCGGCTGTCGAATTTAGACCGGAATCGCAGCGATCAACGCCGCTCGGTCACGGACAGCTGCGGGAGCCCCGGCCTCTCGATAAAATGCAGGATAAGTGTCCGGATTTGTGTGAAGGGGGCACCTCGTCGCCGGAGCTCTCTTAGCACGCAGCCATCTTGTCGGCTGCTCGCCACGCCCCCCACTCGAGGCATTTTTTATGAAAATATACAAACTGTGCCTATTAATTCTTTTTTTGTATTTGGCTCTGATCAGAAGTGATGTTCTATAGAACAATTAGATTTCTATCAGCTTATGAGCCCTGTTACTTTTCTTTTTCTTTAAAACACTTAAAAGGAGCAACCACTTCTTAAGCACTCTTTTTCAGTTTCTGCTTTCACTGGTCTCTCTGATTCTATTAGAAATCTTAAAACTATTACAATCAATGGGTATTTTTGGCATATTTTTAGAATGCTCTATATGCAGTTATTTCAATAGATTTTCACTTATTATTATTATATGGTTTAATCTTTAGTAGTACTTTTTCTAATTTAAATATCTGTTCATGTTTTTTTCTGAATGAGTATATTTTCTTCAAATTAACATTTATTTTTCATATGAATGGTAAGAAAGAGTTTATTTCACTCCTTGTTGATTTCTTACTGTTCAAAATAACCATTTTAAATTCAATGGGTTTTAAAATCGACGCAGTTACACTGGTTACAAACACGATGATCCAGAAAGAAATAGGCATTTGTGAAAATGTTTACCGAACTGGGAAAGTTCTAGCCAAACGGAGAGGATATTTAAATGGCACGAAGATAGCTTTCTTTCAACTACAAATCAGTTCAAAAGTCAACAAGATATGTTAAGATAAGCATTTGCAATGTAATAGGTCTCGCAATTGCGAGATTGTGATCTACTGGCATTGTAAATGACAATGCCTTTTATTAATTAGTTTAAAAACCTGTAAGAATAAAAAGACATTGTCATTTACAATACCAATAGTTCAAACTTCGGAAAATGTAAGACCCATTGCATTACAGAGAGTGCGATGTCCCACTTCAGTGTCAACGAGCTCTGTTTCAGCTTTTTTTTTTTACTTTAAACTTTCATGCCGCGCTCAGCATTAAAGTTTAAAGTAAAAAAAAAAGCAGAAACAGAAAGCAGTGACCCTTTACCTTTGCTCTTCCCCTGAGCCTACTGCTATTTAAGCCAGATAAGTCCAGAGTGTAGCGGCTCACAACTGACTTGGTTGTTGAGTATATGCTCTGTTGCATCCCTGCTGATGCTTTCCAAGCTTGCCTTTTGGCTCAGTTTCTATCTTTTGTTTTCCTTCCTCACTGTCCTTAAGTCTTGTCTGCACTCTTCTGTCCTGTTACTTGTAAACTCCTTGCCTTGTGTTCAATATACTCCAGTCCAAATCCTGCTATTGATTCCAGGTCTCCTTTTATGTTATTATGTTATGTTATTAAATCTTTTGTATCGCGCTCTGTTACTACAGAGTATCCTGGCGCGGTGAGTTTTAGACAAGGAGAGTGTCAGTACATAGCATAACCAACCCAACTAGAGAGGGGCATTAAACAGATGGGTTTTTAACCCCTTCTTAAAAACAGAGATGGTCGGAGAGGCTCTAAGGTACAGAGGAAGTGCATTCCAGGCTCTGGCGGCTTTAACTGCAATGGACTGGCCTCCCAGTCTGGCATATTTGTATCTAGGCAGGGCCATTTGACATTGGTTGGCAGAGCGCAGTGCACGGTTTGGGGTATAGAATGAAAACCGTTTCTGCAGATAAACCGGTCCAAGACGATGGACCGCTCGAAATGCCAGAACCAGAACCTTAAAAAGAATTTGATGCGGCACTGGAAGCCAGTGAAGGCTTCGTATATGGCTCCGCACACTGGATCTCCTAGGTAGCGAGAATAGCAGACGAACCGCCGCATTTTGGATCACCTGCAATCGGTGTACCATGTAGTCAGGCAAGCCAGTAAATAGTGCGTTTGCATAGTCGAGCCGAGACAAAAATCAGGGCTCGTAATACAGTCTCTTTGGCTACTCTAGGGAGAAGAGGGAAAAATCTTCTCAAAGTTTTAAGAGTGGCAAAGCAAATGCCAGTCAGTTTGTTGATGTGGTCCAAGAATTTAAGGTCCTGTCCAAACCAGACTCCCAAATTCTTGGCTGGACCTCCCACTGAGTTAGGGCAGGGCAGGTCCGAGGGCCATATCTGGTCCTTAAAGTTGTCAGGGAAGGAACCAAAGAAAAGGACCTCGGACTTGTCCTCATTGCACTTAAGTTGGACCTGTGCAAGCCACCGAAAGACCGCTGACAGGCAGAGCCGTACGGTAGATGGATCAAAGATACCCTTAGGCCAGGTGAAAAGCAGCTGCGTATCATCCGCATAGGCCATTATTTTGGCTCCCAGCTGTTCCGCCAGATAAAGTAGGGGAGTCATATATACATTGAAGAGTAAGGGGCTTAGAGTAGACCCCTGCGGGACCCCTGTCGTCAGTCTCTTCGGCGAGGAGGTGTGAGGAGGCATCCAGACCTGCTGTGTCCTATTACTCAGGAATGATGTTATCCAGTCAAGGGCAGGCCCGAGATACCAACGGCCTCTAGTCTCGCAAGGAGCAGTGAGTGGGGCACCGTATCGAAGGCGGCAGAGTGGTCCAATATAATCAGGACCGCTCTGCCACCCCCATCCAGGTACTCCCGAACCGCCTCCGAGACCTCGACCAGTGCCGTCTCGGTACTATAGGCGTCTCTGAATCCTGACTGTGCTAGATGTAGCGCTTGGGAGGACTCAATGAAACTATCAAGCTGTCTAAATACCACCTTCTCACACACTTTTGCCAAAGCTGGCAACAATGAGATGGGCCGGTAGCTCGACTGCGCTGTTGGGTCCAGTCCAACCTTTTTAAGAAGTGGTAGCAATTTCGCTTGCTTCCAGCTGCCCGGGACAGTAGCTGAGGATAGAGAAAGATTAATAATCTGTGTCACCTCCTGGTTAATGGTTTCCGTTATCCCTCCCAGAACCCTAGCAGGACATGGGTCTGAGGGTGACCCCGACTTTAAGGCCGCCAGGACTGCCCGTATGTCAGATTCAGAAGCAGGCGAGAAAGCAACGAACTGGGCCTCCAATGTGTGACTCTCCAGTAGCGGTAAAGCAGGTAGGGTCTGAGAAGTTCTCTGAACAGCTTCTAAGTCCAGTTGGATTTTCTTAATTTTATCAGTAAAAAAGAAGGAAAGTTCTTCACACCATTGGACAGAAGAGGGAAGCAGGGGTTGAGCAGCACATGGCGATAGAAAATTCTGGACTATCGAGAAAATCTCTTTACTATTATTGTCTGCTTTTGCGATTCTCTCCGAATAGTACCTACTTTTAGCTGCCTTAATCGCAGCATAGTAATCCTTTTGAGCAGTACGTAAGTTCTTTTTAGCGGCCGGCAGGTAGGCTTGCCTCCAGACGCGCTCCAGTTTCTTACATTCCAGCTTCTGTTCTCGCAAGGCATGAGTAAACCATGGCTGTGAGGGTCTCGACCGCATCCGGCGAATGCATCCCGCATTTGTGGAGGCAGCAGAACCGTTCGCAACCCAAAGATTGAATGCATCAACAGCCGCCTCAATCTCCATGGACGGTGCTGGTCGAGAGCAAGAAAGAGAATCAGACAAAGCGGTCAGGTTAATTCGTTGCGAGTGGGCCAAAGGAGGGTTTTTTTCCAAGTCCTTATCTAACTGCCAGGAGAATTTGATCAGGCCATGATCTGACCACGTCATAGGTTCAGGAAGAGTCATGGTGATGTCAAAATTGGCGCAAATCAGGTCGAGGACATGGCCGCCCACATGCGTAGGGACTTCCACCCACTGTTTGAGGTGAGCCATAGTAAAAGTCTCACCGAGACGAATAGCCTCAGTGGAGCTCCCCGCATCTACATGAATGTTAAAATCACCTAAAAGTAGGTACCGGGAGAACCGTAATGAGCGCGGCAAAATGACCTCCTCCAAGGCACCAATAAAGTTTCCAACGTGGCCTGGGGGTCGATAGACTAAAGTGCCACCGAGAGTGAAATGCGGGTTAAGCTCCAGGCAAAAGTGGAGGAGTTCAGCCTCTTCCAACTCATCCTGATGTTCACAAGTAAGGGTCCAATGGTCCCTGTAAATCACCGCAACCCCTCCGCCTCTTCCCTGCTGACGATCTGCTCTACAGATCCTAAACCCGCGGGGAATGGCTAGCTCTACTACCGGCGCGCAGGAGTCAGTCATCCATGTCTCAGTGATAAAAAACAGATCCAGATGGTTCTCTGCTAATAACTCGAAGACCTCGGCCGCGTGACACACTAGCGATCTAGCATTAATTAATCCAGCCTGTATCCTCTTGGCTTCAGTGTAGGCTTGGCTAGGGAGTGTTTCATAAGTAAGGAAGCAAAAATTGCACAAAGGACATACTCTAGAAAGGCTGTCAATGGGCGCCCATGTATTCGCAGCCTCACAGGTATGAACATTTAGAGCCATGAGGTCTGCAGAAGTATACCTGGGTGCAGTAGTAGGTTGAGAAGTCCGAAGGAGTCGACCAGGGGTAGTGGCCCTGTGCCCGGCCAGAGCCCGGACGAGCACAGACGGGCCCTCCTTTGGCGCTCCTTCGGCGCGCAGACGGCGCTTCCGCTGCGCGCGTCTGCTGCGCGTTCGCTTAATCATGGCATTAAATGAGGTCGGTCGAGCTGTCGACTAGAGCGCCAACCCCGGGTGCAATGCGGTCCCGCCTAACTTCCGGGAACCGCTGGGGTCGAGCGCTGAGGCCGGTGCAGGTAGGGGGACGTGATCAAAGCGCAGACTGTGCAAAAGAGCAAATGTAAAGACCACACCAACAAAGTGCAGCGGAATTAGGGTCTCCGGGTAAATGAGGGACAGACAAAATACAATTAAAAAACGATTTCGGTACGATTAAAAAGATGCAGCACAATTAATAAAAATACAAAAGTTAGCAGCAGAATGGACTAAGTTAAGCAGGTAATTCTATCCGAAGGCAGCTATCTCATCAATTACTCACAGCCATGCTCGCCGCCTCTGCCGATTAAATGAGGTCGGTCGAGCTGTCGACTAGAGCGCCAACCCCGGGTGCAATGCGGTCCCGCCTAACTTCCGGGAACCGCTGGGGTCGAGCGCTGAGGCCGGTGCAGGTAGAGGGACGTGATCAAAGCGCAGACTGTGCAAAAGAGCAAATGTAAACACCACACCAACAAAGTGCAGCGGAATTAGGGTCTCCGGGCAAATGAGGGACAGACAAAATACAATTAAAAAACGATTTCGGTACGATTAAAAAGATGCAGCACAATTAATAAAAATACAAAAGTTAGCAGCAGAATGGACTAAGTTAAGCAGGTAATTCTATCCGAAGGCAGCTATCTCATCAATTACTCACTTTACCCGAGTTCAGTCCCTATTTTTGTATTCCTACCACAGTTTTCCCTTGTCTTCTTGTCTGTTTGCCTTATAACTCCGATTGCCTTCCTAGCAAGTGTGCCAATTAGGAGCCAAAGCTTGTTCGTCTAGCACAGAGAACCAAACAGTGTGTTTTCTCCATAAAAGCGGCTGGGTGTCTCACGAACTTTATGAGATCAATCTACTTCTTGCCTTGCTGTGAGATTCTTTCACCTCACAGAGAGATTACTATCCAAGGAGTATAGTTTTCTGTCTCGTTTGTACTTTTTTTTTTTAAATACATTTTATTGACTTTGTAAGGTAGCATCTGGGCAACAGCCCTGCATATACATTTTGAAACAAAGTACCAGGCTTGTATACAAAGTTAGCAACAGTTTACATATAGAACAACAAAAACTCTGAGCAGACAATCCCATTACCCGTCATTTTAGTGAGGGTGCTTGAGTATCCGCCTTAGCGGTGACAAGATATTGAGTGTGGCGTGTTGCGACCAAGGACGTATGGAGAGGTTCACCCATCAGGGGGTCTGACAGGGAGGGGGGGGGGGTCTATACTCCGGTATGTTGCCCATCGGGACCATATTTTCCAGTGTTCCAGGGGACAGCCTTGCGCTTGGAATAACGCAATCTCTGTGCCCATACAGTTATCCAGTTCTGTCTGCCATTTCCCTAACGTCGGGCGGGATGAGTTCCTTTCCATAACTGAGAAATATCACGCTTAGCAATTGTGAGGGCCAGAAAGAGCAAGTGTTGTTTATATTGATTCCCCCCTATTCCATCGTTGCTGTGCAGTAGAACTAGCTTGGGGTCATATGGGAGATCCCAGGATAATACCCTACCCAGGCAAGGTGAAGGGCTGTATTACAGTACAATCCCAGACCGTATGTAGAAATGTTCCCTCGTCTCTTCCGCAGCGTAAACACTGGGGAGATTGAATAACCCCCATTTGAACAGGTTTTTTTTGTAGTAATTGTGTTATCTTACAGTTTCCCTTCATAGACTTTCAGTTTCCTGATCACAGTCTGTTCCTGCCTACTACAGTCCTCAGCTTCTGTCCTCTCTTCCTTAAGGTACTTGTATACGTTTGACCCCTTCCTTTGACATCCCTTTCCCCTACAGATAGCACCCCCCCTGTAATCCAGTCTTGTCTCGAACTCGCCCACCTTGTCCTATGACAGCCAGTTTATGCCAGGCAGCTCTAACAAGCCAGGCAATCCATGAGTACAGTATGCCAAACTTACCGTAGTGATCATAAACTGCGGCTCTGGCAATGCACTCCACCACATCTTTCTTGCGAGCCTCTGAGATGTTCAGCAAACAGGCAGCCAGGCGGAGCCCCACCCTGGCTGTAGACATCGTAAATATTTATTGTTTGGTTGAGTGGGGCCTAGGGCAGTAAAGTCTCACCTGTTCTGATTAATATAAAGAGACAATGTTGGAAAACATTAGAAAACTCAACAGAAAGAAACTCAATCCAACATTGAAATCTTTTCAGGATTCGTGTTACTGTCTTTTATATGCATATCTTGATGTTGTCTGTTGTATAGAGTTGGGTAACAAATGCTGGTAAAACAAAACCAAAAACAGAGCATTTGACCCTTTCGATTTTCCCTCAAATTTTCAGAAACGCCCCTACAAGAGATGAAAGAGGTATTCACACAAGATCGTGGGAACAGAAGGTGTGGTTCTCTCTTAGACATTTTATCTCCCTTTCACTCTGTTGTCCACTCCACTTAAACGTATTATGTGTGCTACGAGCATCGGTGCCTTCTTCTGAATTTTCCAAGGTTGAGACCCAAAAAAAGTCATAAACTATTATACAGACATCATTACAGTGGATGATGTAATAGGAAGTGTCAGTATAGGAAGTGGTATCGGAAGCGGTGCCAAGTTATCATTATTGTTTTTCATTTACTTTCAAGGGGGCAAATTAACAATTTCAAATACTTTTTTCACATAATTTAGAGACAAGCCAGCATCCTCACCAGAACACCAGTGACCTTTTCCTCCCACTTCCATGTGGGCCTTTCAGAATGTTCAGCAGTGTAAAAGATTTCATTCCAACACAGGCATTTTCTTTTTATTTACATTTTTTATTGTTTTTAGAAATTCAAGAACAAGAACAAAAGATTCAACACATCAGTATTATTTTGGTTAAAATACATATGCAGTACAATAACACAATTCCTGTGATATATATGTAAAAGATGATCAGCATTCCAATAATCTCCAAGACAAAAATATGTATAAGGGGCATGAATTCTATGAATCATAGCCATCTAGTTAATTCAAGTATGGAGGCAAGTATCAATCACTCAGATAGAAAACTGTTTACTGAGTCCATAGTCCTGAACGTCACTAAGTGAGGGATTGGATTCAGCAAGTTTAGTTGTGATCCTATGAACGGAGGAGATAGTGTGCCACCATTGCGAGAAACGAAAAGGGTTGGGGGTTTTCTACCAGCTGGAAATGTGTTGACTGTCACTCACTGTTAGAAGATTAAGAAAGTTATTTTGCAGTTTTTTAGGGGTTCAGTGTAGGAAAGAGATAGGAGAAGATTCTGAAACAAACATTTATTATTTGGCATGATAATTAGGCACAGCAGTTGGTTCATTAGATTTGTTCAACTGTCGAGGTCCAGTTTGATGGTTGCAAAATAGATGCCCCTGATGATCTTTTAGATTGCAGAGGTTGAGGCAATAGGCTTTATCACTCACAGTTTCGTTGGAAAAAAATCTAATGTAACTTTGTCCTGAAATTTCATGATAAACTTTCTCATCTATTTATTTTTTTAGGTGATATTGCTTTTGGAAAGCACAACGTGAGATTGGAAGGTCTTGTTCAAAAGATTTACCGATAGAGTGGATACCTTTTTTATCCATGAAGGTCAGAAAGATTGTGAACAAGTGGTTTGAATGTTAGCGCTATGCCAAAGGACGAATATTAACCATTCTGTTTTGGTTATCCATAGCTGCTTTTTATAGCTGCACATAAGTGTTTGGTTGCCATAGGCATGGAGGGGCTAAGCTTTTTAATAATGGTATAGAGAACAGAGGAAGAGTTAGGGGATAGGTAAGTGATGCTTCTATATTTTATCTAAGGCAGTGTGTATAGATCATTTGCATTTAAATACAACAGTTGGCCTGAGTTAATCTAATGGTGGTCCGGCAGGTCATGAAGTTTGGATAAATAACGACTACACAGTTCTTTGGTTCTCACAGTTTGTTAACAGAGAGATTAGGTTTATTGCCTCTCCATATGAAGAAAGTTAGTATTTCATTGATTCCTGGGGAAAATTGAATGTATAAAATAATAGGGATGATCATGATTTTTATGGTGTCAAGTTTACCTCCATCAATACGGGGCCGGGGGGGGGGCAGCTGGAGGTTTTGCTCTTAATATCCTATAATATTTATTTATACAAAGGTTAATTTGTCTTGAGAAGGGCGTATGTTATTTGCAAGAGGCATCATTTGAAACTATATTTTTTAAATGGCCTTTTAAAACATATCTTAGGGGGAGAATTTTGAGTTTGTCTTGATTGAGTTTACATGCAGACAAGGAGGTTTAGATCCAATTCTTCTAATAGGTTGGATATTAATTGTTCTGGGCCACTGCTGAACAACGCCATCAGCATAGGATATTAGCATATATTCATGAGCCTTGGTTTTAATATCTTCTATAGACTGGTATCTGATTCTGGCTAGCAGTGATTGGAGGGTAATAACGAAGAGAAGTGGAGAGAGGGGACAACCTTGTCTAGTAGCTCTGGTTAGGCAGAATGTCTTGCAGAGTACTCTGGGTCTTGTGGATCTTTGGCAATCTTATACAACAAAGTAGTTGTAGCTTTGGTGAATGTTCCAGGTGGTGCAGATGGTTAAAGAGTTCTTGAAGTTTTGCGATAGAGTGTCAGGAAGTGCATGTTAGGATTCAGTAGTCAGCCCATCAACACCTGGAGCCTTTCTTTTTCTTGAATTTGCAAATACTTACTTGAATTTCTTAGATGGTAATTTTTTTTCTGGAGGCAAGAAGCCTATGATGTCTATACTGGGATGCTGCTGATTTTAAATTGGTAAAAATAGTTCTTCTACAGTAAGCGGTTTATTTTTGCTGGTGAGTTTCATATGAGGCTGTAAAGTTTTGATGATTTCTGTCTCTTTAGATCTGGGAATCCCTTGTTTATTGTTGATGACTAAGATCTTACTTTTCTAGTTTTTAAGTATTTAGTTAAAGTGCACCTTTTGTTTAATTCAATTTTCAAGTTCAAGAGTTTCAAGTTCAAAAGTTCTTTGTATGTTGAATGGCCATCTTTAACATACTTACTTTTCATTAGCTTCCGACTATTTGGCAGTGTTTTTAGCAACTTATGGTATGATTTTGCCACAAAAAGCTGGTTTAGAAGACATAACAACCGCGGTATATAGCAAAGTCTCAACTGCTGGTCCGGATTTCGCGTTTGTTGTGGGGGTAGGTGTGAGAGGCGATGACCGCACGCAGCTAAGGTACCTAAAGACCGTGCAGGTCCCACAGGAACAGTCTGCGGGGCCCGATAGGGTTTTCCTAGGGGTCATCATACCAGAGTAGGACCTTTAACCTACCAATTACCGACCTACTGAGGTTGTAATTTTTTCTTTCCTTTCTCACATTTGTTCACTGTGTAGTACTGTCACTATAGGTCCTGAAGAATTGCCCGATAGGAAAGAAACATGTCAACCTGACCAGAGGGTCGAGATAGCTAGCCATTACCTTTCCTGTCTCTCTATCTCCCCTCCCACCTTTTTAACTAAGGGAACCAGCCACATCAATAAAGGTCACTGTGGACTGTTTCACCTTGTTTTAAATTCACCACTCCCGCACGACTACACTATTTTTTTAACCCCTCACACGCACTCACCAACTGGCCGGAACAGAAGAACTCCGACAAAGAGCACCTATAAGGTGCCCGTCAGACATTGCAGCGCCAGTCTGACGAGGAGCAGGAGGCCAGTGATGGAGCATGACATCTAGCTTGCTGGGTGTGCGAGGCTTTCTAGTTCCAATAAGGGAACTCCCCGGTTCCCTGTGCAGATACCCTCCACTCCTAACACACACTTTGCTGTTTTTTCGTTTCTCCTGGGGAACTTTGTACCCTGTGTTGCTATCATACTATTCCTGTATGCCATCTGGGGAAGGAGGTTGAGAAAGACATGTTTAGGAACGTCAATGAGAACAGAGCATTGGCTGACAGAATAATCAATCCATGCTTGAATTCCATGTTAAGAAATTCCAAGTTGCCTGAATCGGGTGTGTTTTCCAGCCAACATCTTCTGATTACCATTCAACAACCATCAACACCACCCACAGTACAGCTCTCACCATAAACTCTACATGCATACTGCTGACAACCCAAACATTCTTCTGTCCCAGCTGTGAACACTCACCACCCCATTAAATCGGATGATAAGCCAAGAACTATCCATTCCCAAACTGCAAAGTACTTCTCCCCCAGACCGGTATTTCAAATAACCATAAAGTGAAGCTTTAAAATGACGGAAGAGTCACCGCACTGAGACGACTCAAATGATCAATGTAAATTAGCCCGTCATCTGGAAAGATGCCACGTTTTCTACCTGCGTAGCCCCTTATAGGAGCTTGGTATTCTAGGGACAGAAATGTTTAGGTGACATGAGTCATCACAGGATCATCCCATCAAGGGTTACCCAAGTCTTCACAGTAAAGAATCAGACGGGTGTGATCCATCTCAATGAGCAGCTCCCAAGCTCCCCCAAAACAGGTTCCTAGGGGTAAGCACCACGTGTGGCACAACTGAATCATCTAATAGGCTCTCAGGTGTACTGAACATTCTGAAATCCCAGCATACTGATTCGGGGGGGAACTCAGGATAAGCTAGTTTGACCCTTTGGGGGACCTCCTGTCACCCTGCCCTCTAATGTCTATTTCTGTGCAGGCCACGCTGGTATCTCAGCTGCCCCTTCAAGCACTGGGTTCCCTGCAGCAGCCATTAGGACATCCATGAGTCATGACCTAGTTCTCGCACCCGCACAAGAGGGTTTGCAGCACAACTCCGTGGTTCTGCCCCTTAGTTTTCCACCCATCCACCAAGTTCAAAGCTTTTTCAGGACTCAGCAAAAAGCAGGATTTCCCAACCTTTATGTCCCTATAATAGGATAGTGAGATCATGATGTATTTTAGGCTTTGTACTCTCAGTCTCTTCTTGACCCCATCAATGCATTTTCACTGTATTTGTACCATCTGGATGAAGCTGGTAAAAGTAAGAATTCTCGTGTTTCCCACTCCTTGCTTCTATGGTGATTTGCTAGGTTGATCAAATCATCATCCATGTTTTATGTACATTTTTGTGGTTAGATTTGAGCAATTGTTTATGCCTACAATTCTGCTAGGTTTTTCTATGCATGTCTAAGCCACATGAATAGAGGGCACTACAAAGCAAATATGAGCACGGATGATCAGTACACTGCACGTTTATGCATATTTTGAATGAATCTATATGACAGAAGCACTTGTTACATAACATGACAACTGCGCATGTGGAACATGTTATGTCAGAAATGTTTGGGCTACATACGGGTTGAGTGCCTCGAGAGCCTGGTTTATGTGCTGGCTGTATGGAAAGATTGAATGGAGCTGATCAATGGAAATGTCTCTGGTGCCTGAATGTAAAGGGCGTGCTTGGATTGTTTGGGGGATGGGTCATGGTTAAAAAGGTAGGTTACATATGCACTGGTGAGCCATGTTGGGGAGGAAGGAGAACAACTGGGAATTGGGAGGAAAGGTCTGAATAGAGCAGGAAAAACTACCCTCGTAAACAAATATATGCATAAAGGTACCAGCAAGTTCTGTATTTACTGCATGTTTGTGAGATAGAGGTTTGCAGGTTTGACTGATTCTGAGAAGTTATTTAACTAGGAACAGCCGAAGTGGCCTGGAGGGTGCAGAGATCAAGAACATGCAAGTATCAGGCTACGCTTCTAACTTTGCAGGCAAATTGATCTCCAGACTCTTGGAATGCATTCAAGACTTTCCTCCCATTTTAAATCTCTGACAGTTTTGTGCCAACCAAGAAGCACTTCATTGAAGCCCTTGTACACAGCTTCTTCACTAGCATCAAAGGTTAAAGAGCATTAGAGCAACAATATACCTATTTTAAGTGCCAGCATTGTCTGATCAAGTTATGTTATGTTATGTTACATATATTTATAACGCGCAGAGCTACTTATGAGAATCCTGGTGCGGAGCCTGGCGGGGGAGGAGACGGAGTACTATCAGGAGAATAAGTGTGTTTTCAATTTCCTCCTGAACCATACACGTTGAAGCTCCACCCCTAATTAATTAAGGAGGGTCCGTGGACAGGAAAGGGAGCGTCCAGAACGTTAACGCTCAGTCAAGACCATCAAGAAAACCTGCACAATACGTATTTTCCAGGTTTCTATATGTTTATATTTATTCAAATAATAGTATCATACAATAGTATCATATCATATCTCAGCATAGTCTCCTACGCCGACGAAACCCAGCTCACCCTCTCCCTCACTAAGGACCCCTCCACCACCAGACTCAACTTCCAGGAAGGCATGCAGGACGTAGCAGCCTGGATGAGCAACATCTGCCTAAAACTCAACTCGGAGAAGACAGAAGTCCTAGTCCTCGGAACCACCCCATCGACATGGAACAACTCCTGGTGGCCCACCGCCCAAGGCAGCCCACCGACCCCACGGACCACGCCAAGAACCTCAGCATCATACTCGACTCCTCCCTATCCATGAACCGACAGATCAACGCTGTCACCTCCAGCTGCTTCAACACCCTCCGCATTCTCCGTAAGACCTTCAAATGGAACCCCCCCGAGACAAGGAAGGCAGTCACCCACGCACTCAGTACCAGCAGGCTGGACTACGGAAATGCCCTTTACGCCGGCATCAACAAGTCGCTGCTCCACAGGCTCCAGACAATACAAAACACCACCGCCAGACTCATCCTCGGGGTCCCCAGACACAAACACACCAGCCAACACCTATGCAAGCTCCACTGGCTCCTCATCGAGAAGAGAATCACCTTCAAGATATTCACCTACACCTACAAATGTCTACACAACACTGGACCCCAATACCTCAACCACAGAAAGACCCTCCATGTACCCAAACAAAACATCTGCTCTATATCAAAAAGAAAAATGAGAGCAGGCCACACAGCACTCCCAAAGTTGTCCAAATAGTAGCTAGTCTAGGAAAACCTAGATAAAGGTTCACGATCTATCGAATCACAATATTATATTTTAAGTCCATTCACAATTGGCAATATGCAAAGTCCAAAATACTGGAGATAGTTTCAAATTTAGAGATCCAAGCCAAGTCGTATTCTTCCAACTCTTTATTATGTATCCATAGACATATAAAAAAACTTCACAGCTCACACCGCCGACACGTGTTTCGTCTCATAGAGACTTTTTCAAGGCTGGAAGCATAGAACAAAACTACAATCAATATAAATTTATATAATTATAAAAACACTTACTAATTACATCTTTCTATATACACTTTAAAAACAAATTTGATAAAAAAGTATTAGCTTTTCTTGAAAAACCACAAAAAACACAGTGATGACATGAACATATCTAATACATAAGTACAAATTATTGCATTTATCTTTGCCTAAACCCACAATATTACTATGAGCTTGTCTTATTGATAATATGTGGATACAGGCCTGCATCACTAATACTTCTAACATAATCAAAGTATAGTTGATAAGGCTCAAGTACAAACCTAGTTAAAATGCTGGATAACGTGTCAACTGAAATACACGGAAACAAGCACATTCATTGATAGACAATTTACACGGTGGGAGTTTAGTGTAAATATCAGTTTGTTCCTAAGTCCCCTATACCATTGACACGCCAAATAGGTTTAAGTTGCTCCATAAAGCGATCCATTATCACCACATATTTAGGAAAACGTACCAAAGATAGTAAATGCGTAGACGTGTTCATATTTCGCCTTTAGGGTAGACCCGTATCCCTCACGTTGCGCCTACCAAATGCTGGCCATACAGTGGACCACCCAACCAAAGTTCCTACAAATAAATGAAAAGACAATACCTCACACTAAGTAGCATGATCAAAATTCCTACAAATAAACGAAAGACACCACCTCACACTAAGTCGCATCATCAAAAGTTGACATGAGAAACCTTGCTCATTTACCACCAGCAAGTATATATATCAATCCATAGTGCTATTTACAATAATCCTACCGATAATGGACTGTTGTAAATAGATACCCTCATCTATAAACAAAAACTCCACTCACCTCTTCTAAATGTTAGATCTGTGTGGAGATTCTTCGTTGAATGAACGGCCGTAATAATATGTCTAGAAATAAAAACGAATCACAGTCATGGATAAAACTACATATAACGAGTGTAACTTAATAGTTATGGAGCTATTATTGGTGTTCCTCACCAAAGTTTGTACAGTGCGTAGAAGCCAAGTAGGGCTGCAAAATATCTCATGTTGTATATCAGCACCGCAATAGGTAAGAATGTTCAATAATCTCAGTTCTATATGAAAAAGAGGGAAAAGGCATAGTGAGATTATAAACCGTCTGCAGTAACTGTAACAACTAGGTCCATTAAGTGCAAAATAACATCAAAGGCATACAATGTCCTACTTAGTTTACTAACACTTTATCACATATATCAAAGAACACCCATTATATACCTTCACTGAGTGTTCGAAATTTAAAAGGAAGAGCTATATATGGTAATGTGAGCCCCTTTCGCACTTAACACGGCTAGGTTCGCCATGTCAAACTGTTATGTCACCACTCCATTGTTTTCTAAAAGGTAATGAGCGAAGCTCGATAAGTATAAGGCACACACTAAGATGAACAAGGTCTCAACATCTCCCTACGTTAAGTAATAGGGTAGATGAAAGAATTTATGTATCAAAACTCACTTCATAAGTACAATGCTTTTCTTGAGTGGAGAATCTTCTTCAATGTTAAAGGGCGCGTAACCAAGACCTTGATAAGTCTGTAAAGTAATAAAGACCATTGACCCAACAGCACGATAGGCATAACATCATGTCGGATCATATCATAGTTAAGTGTCGGGAAAGCATCATTCAACTACCGAATTTTCCCAAATTCAAACCCAGGAAACAGCATACTACAACTAATTATCGGCAGTCTTCCCAAGCTGAAAGCTCACCTCTCCGATAGATGATAGCCGGCCAACCTCCAATACCGACAGCAACCCGACTCGAGTTCCGGCGAGCATATTTAAAGTGCTAGACGAGTTCCGCCCCTGTATCACGTGATAAGTGTGCCAAAGTTAATTGTATGATTCTTACGCATTACGTGTATACACGGCGGCCATCTTATAAAGGGTTAGGATTCAAGCGGCCCCAAACAATACTCATAACTCGCTACCTCGTACTACGTTATAAACGAATAAATGTAACACAATGGAATCAAATCGTATATAATGCGAGTCAGTAAATATCTTGCTTGATATAAACAGTCAATGAGAACACAATATAAGTTGCATCCTAGGTAATATTCATCAGTACTCTTCATATTAATTTTAAACAAATGTTTTAAAGCACCAATCCTATCTGTTTCTTAACAATAGAAGTACATGTAAGGCACCAAGTTCTAATGCTCATTTCATCATGCCTAGACCAGAATGGTCCAAATACATGTAGTGTGTTATACATGTGTCAAGAAAACATCTGCGGGCGATAGTTAAAACAAAGAAAAATACTTATTTATCAATCTTTCAAGAAAACATGTAGCTCCCTATCTGTGTTTAGCCCCAGGTCCACTGCTCTGAGCTTGATAAGCCACTTGGTTTCCAATTTGCGTAATGCCATAACATTATCACCCCCCTGGGATTTGGTTTGATCATATCTATTCCATGAAACTGTATCCCCAATATTTCTATATCAGAGTGTTCCTTATTATAATGTGCTGCCAGTGGGTACCTTGCGTTATTGCGGATGGCTCTGACATGCTCTTGTATTCTTTCTTTAAGTGGACATAAAGTACTTCCAAAATAAATAAGCCCACACTGGCAGATAATACAATATACCACCAACTTGGAATTACAATTTATGAAATGGTTGATGTAATGTGTTTGCTTAGTGTTTTAACTAAAATACTTCTTTTTGTCTAAAGCAAATTGGCAGATGTTACATTGTGTACATTTGTAGAAGCCACATGGTTTGGTAGGCAGCCATATCTGGGGTTTCTCTAGTGTAGTAATATTTTTTACAATGGACGGGCTAAGTATGTTTCTAAGGGTTCTCCCCTTCTTGTATACGATCCGTGGTCGTGCCCCAACATATTTCTCTAAATCCTGATCCAGATTGAGTAGATGCCACTGTCTTTTGAGGGAACTAAAAATTTGTGAACTATTGGCGTTATATTTAGTTATAAACGCCAATTTTTCATTAGTATGTTTTTTAGGACCCTTATGTTTCTTTTTCAATGTAGATTCTCTAGAGACTTTCTGTATTTTATTCTGTGCTCTCTCTAGCAGAGTATTGTCATATCCCCTAACGAGAAATCTTTTTTTCAGGGTCTCAATCTCACGAACAAAGTCCTCTTCCGTGCTACAGTTGCGCCTCAGTCTGGTCATTTCTCCATAAGGTATGGCCCCTATTTGGGAAGCAGGGTGAGCACTGCTGGCATGGAGCACTGCGTTGCAAGATGTGCTTTTTCTGTACAATTTTGATTCGAGTTTACCATCAGCAATAAATAGAGTAACATCCAAAAAGGAAATGCTGTCCTTACAGGATTCAGAGGTGAAACTCAAATTGTACTCATTGCTGTTAAGGTACATTAGGAGATCATCCAACTGTTCCTCATTACCTCCCCAGATCATAAAAACATCGATGAAGCGACACCAATATACAATATGTTCGGTGAGCGAGGGAGGGCCCTTTTTCCAAATATGTTGGTCTTCGAAGAACCCCATATAAATATTGGCAAACTATGGGGAAAATGTTTCTCCCATCGCAACACCGGAGTGTTGCTGATACCAATCATCCAGATGTTTAAAGAAGTTGTTATTAAGGGCAAATCTGGTTAGTTCAATGATCATTGTAGTGTGATCATATAGAGTGGCATCTCTCTTAGATAAAAAATACGTAAGAGCAGCCATTCCCTTTTCGATGGGTATACTAGTATATAATGAGCATACATCTAGTGTTACTAGTCTGAATTCTGGTGTCCATTCTAAATCTTCAAGCTTACAAAGGAGGTCTTTGGTATCTTCTAGGAAAGATGGAATATTTCGTACAATGGGTTGCAGAGTGATATTGACATATTCTGATATCCTTTCTACAGGCCCACCTATTACTGAGATAATAGGTCTCCCAGGAGGCGCCGTCATGCACTTTTGTATTTTGGGTAGTACGTATATATAGGCTGCCTTAGGATTGGAGACGGTTAGATATTTTAACTCAAGGTCAGAAAGTAATCCTGCACTGTGCCAATATTTAAGAATCTTATCGAGATTGGATACGGTCGAATTCATAGGGTTGGATACAAGAATTGGAGTCTGATAATTGGCGATTGATTTCTCCAATATAGTCCACACTGTTAAGCATGACAATATTGCCGCCTTTGTCTGCTTCTTTTATCACAAGATTATTCCTTGCTTTCAGTTGTTTCAGAGCATCTCTTTCACTTTTAATCAAATTGTCCCTCTTTCCTAGTCTAGTCCCCAGAACCCTATCTTCCAGTTTGCAAAGCTCCTGGGTAACTGTTTTATAGAAACAATCTATAAGAGTGTCTGCCGTTGTTGTTGGTAAAAACGTAGATTTAACTCTAAGGCCACTATCTGTGTAGATGTTACTCTCAATGCCTAGATCTTCCATAATACTGCCCATAGTTGGTGTGTCTTCAAAATCGTCGTCCATCCCCAGAAGCATTTGGACCCCCATTATGTCTTGAATTGTTTTGCCACTCTCACTGACATTGTATATCATGGTTTCTTTAGGTTTTTTATTCACGTCCAAGAACTTCTTCAGTTTAAGCTTTCTTACAAACTTGTACAAGTCAATATGGACAGATGTAAAATCAGCTTTGCTCATAGGACAGAAGTTAAACCCTTTCTTTAACAGGGTTACTTCACTAGCAGAAAGTTCTGTTTCAGATACGTTTACCACAGATACATCATTGTCAGCATCAGTAATGTTAGGACACATCATATTAACCTTGTCCTCAGTATCAGATACCATTACTTTTTCTGTAGACGTGAAACCGACCTGGTGACTCGGAGTTTGGTCTTCCTCTGTTCTTCCTCCCCCCCCCCTCCTTGTTCTTTTCCTGACTGTGGTTTGCGATTGAACCCCGATTGTATTCCCTTTCGGTATCGGTCTAGTTCAGTTAAAAGAGAAGAACCAGGGATGGGGCTTCTGGATGTTCCTGCCACTATGGAAGAGTCACTTCTTTTGTCACTAATTTCAGTGAACTCACTATTGACACTAGATGCTTCTTAATCACTTATAGATATTGTTTTATCTGTTCTTGCTTCTTTCAGAGATGAAGTCCCTGTTCTTGGTTTAGCTTCATCAAATCTCTTCGCGAACGTGAAAACTCTACCATTTTTGTAGTCTAGTTCATCGCGTTTCAGCTTTCTGATCTTTTTGTCTCTTATATAGCTTTGATGATGAGAACTCAGTACTTCTTTTAATATTTTAAAGTTCTTATCAGCTATGTCTCCCATGTTAAGGGAGTTTATTTCTCCCTCTATTTTCTCAATGTCTTTCAAGAGTTTCTCCCTCTTACGTTCTGCGTGACGGATCAAAATGTCCATCATTCCAAATGAAGACCCATCCAGACCCCCTCTCATCCTCTGCTCCTTTTCTGTAGGTAGAGGGGCCAGTGAGGAGAGGTGCTGGAGAGGCGAGGGGAGCTGTGAAGGGAGGTGCTGGAGACGCGGGGGAGCTGTGAAGGGAGGTGCAGGAGAGGCGAGGGGAGCTGTGAAGGGAGGTGCAGGAGAGGCAAGGGGAGCTGTGAAGGGAGGTGCTGTAGAGGAGCGGGGAGCTGTGAAGGGAGGTGCTGGAGAGGCGAGGGGAGCTGTGAAGGGAGGTGCTGGAGAGGCGAGGGGAGCTGTGAATGGAGGTGGAGGAGAGGAGAGGCGAGCTGGAGAGGAGGGGGAGCTGTGAAGGGAGGTGCTGGAGAGGAGAGCTGGTGAGGGGAGCTGTGAAGACAGGGCCTGGTGTGAGAGGGGGACAAGTAGATAAGGAGGCGAGTGAGAAGGAGAGATGCAATAAAAGGGACTGTGAAAGAGAGAGATGCTGCTTCTACAGGAGGGGTGAGGTAGTGAGTGGGGACAGGTGGGGAGCTGAGGTGGAGCGAAGGTAATGGCAGAGGAGGAAGTGGAGGTAGTGCCCAGGGTGACGGAGGAGACGAGGCAGGTAGAAGGTCTGGCAGGTAGATGAGCCTAGTAAAGGGAAAGGTCACCAGGAGAGGCTTTCTACTGCTGGGCGTGAGAGGCACAGCCTGTGCTTCAGATACAGTCACTCTGGGCCTTTTTAGTGGCTGACTGCAGTATTTAGGTGCCGAACTGATAGTATTAAGATGACACCTTTGCCCGGAGAGTGTTTAAAATGTAAAAATGACAAAACTACTGTCACAAAATGTCACACATTACGCCACATATTTTGCTTTTGTTGATGAATAATTTAGACAATGCACCTGCTTAATTTGTGCCTACCTCGCGAATAATTCCAGTGCCCTTGCATAAAATGGACGAGCTACCTCTGTTAACTTTTGAGGTAAATATACACTGTGAGCCTGAAAGTATCTAAGTACTGTATCAAACTGCATTTCGGCAACTTAATGACGTTGTGCAGGATATGTAAGGCTTACTGAGAGCCGTCCATTCTCCTTCGACTCCTGAGGGCGTTTTCCAAGAAACACCTTCAAACAGTAAGCTATCAAGCCAGGCATGTGCATCTATTATAAGACTATCAAGTGATGGAAAACAGTTTCTACTGTGTTGTTAAAAACCAATTGAGGTATATTTTTTTGAAATAGAAAGTTGGGTACCATCATGTGTAGAAGTGGAATAGTTACCTCCATACACAAAATGAGGGGTCTCTGTATGATTAATTACACAACAATTTAAAAAGCACTTACAAATTATTATATTTTTATTTAATTCTTTAATACCACTATTCTTTCTAACCCTTTACGTGTTCTTGCCATTTTGAATCCACTTACAAATTCGACAGAGTGGGGTAACACAGCCCCCCCGCAGTGGGTGGGGGGCAAGCTCAGGGAGCTTAAGCAAATGGAGAATTGCATTTCCATGGGATAACAGCCTTCACCTGTGGGCTGCTTCCTCTGTTCCATATTCCAGGTTGCCAATTCAAAGTGGAATACTCTGCTAAAACAGTTACCATTGATTTAAGGCTGAAAATGAATGATTATGAGTAAAATAAAGTGCCGCAAAAATGCCGCTAAATTTCCCTATTTGTGCCGCTAAATTTCCATAATTGTGCCGCTAAATTTGCGAATCCATGCCGCTATAGCCTGGGGGGTCTGATTGCTATGGACTTGCAGAAGGAGGAAGGCAGCAGAATCGTGTTTTGACAGTGGCGGCCAAGACAGATGTAACGAGGCCTCTGTTTACACACACAGCTCCTGATTTTCTCTACTGTGCTTGCTTTCTGATTTGGTACTGGCATTATATAATGCAATCTTAACTTTAAGGCAAGCACCCTATTAATTTTATGTTTGACCTCACAACCGCAAGTTCGAACCTCAGCGCATCTGCTCAGCCTTTCATCCTACTAGAGGCTAACGGACTAATCAACATAATTTGTTTGGCAATAAATATCTGTTACTCGGCACCAAGATGCAGCATACTCCAACCCCGCCTTCACTTGCATACTGGGATAACTCACTTTTGCCTCCTTTAAATTTGGCTCCTGATTTTCTATACTGTGCTCGCTTTCTGATTTGGTACTGGAATTATATAATAGGAGCCAGCAGCGGCGGTGCGCAGGCTGCCATCTGTTTTGGGTCAGGTTTCATTTCCAGACCGTGACGCTTTCATTAGAAGATGTGTCCCCTCCACCCCACCTCCTCAGGAGTGCGCTTTCATTTTCTCTAAAACACAAAGGAACAGAAACAAAATCAATTACGGTGACATCTTACTTTTCAGTGAATTCGTCAGCACCGTCTACTGAGCGGGCCTTGGCCAACAAGCCTACCCCAGAAGGCAACAAGCAGCTGCTACCGTAGTTAAAGCTCCTTAAAGACCACTCATGTCTTGGAGAGGAAGGGAACGATCCTCATGGGGTTTCAGTAAATAGCTACATTGTGATGCTTAACCATTTCTTGACCGGATGATCATGCTTCTGGTTAAACAAAACAGAAGAACGTTAGCAATCAGCATTTTACCCTGTTATGGAGAAAAAACAAACATCTACAGCAGGTAGGCACAGCGTAACTCTATAGAGGGCATCTCTCTGCTCCCCCACCTCAGAAATCTGCAAGCACTTCTCCTTTCATTCCTTTTTATTTTTTGCATTATATAGCGCTAATGAAGGTATCAAAGCACTTTACATAAGAACTAGTTCCATTACAGAAATCTGCCCGGTGGGTGATAATGTGGTGCATGGCTAAACAATTATAAGGTCTCAAAGGTGAGACCTATTGGCTATGCCAATGCTTGTTCAGGCTTGAGTTCAGTCTTGAGTTCAGGGGTTTCAGCTCTCACCTTTATACCCCAAATGCCTTTGAAGTCTTTGTGTTCAGGGGGCTCTGAGCCTGATCAATACCAGACCTGGGTGTCTTCCTGCCAGTGCACACCCTCTTCCTTTGATAGTGAGGGTCTGGGCCCCAGATGCTCCGCGGGAGGTGGAGCCATCCTTTTGTGGCAGCAACACAGCCCTCCTCACATCCAGGGGGCTACTCCTCCACCACACCAAATGAAGGCCAGCCTGTTGCTGTCTCACCTACTCCTTCCCGGGGTGAGGACACTTCCCAGACCCTGTCACATCCAAACTAAGACAGTTCATACACAACCAGGCAGAGGCACGCAGGATGGCTAGGACAAGAAACCAGCCACTTCTAAAAGGGCAGTTTCTAAACACACAATTCAAAAAACATCTTCACAAAAAGATGTGTTATTAAATTCTGAGTTCAGGCACACTAAACTCCATCTCTCCATCTTATGCCTATGGGAAGATATGCTGGAAACATGTGACACAAGCAAAAACAACAGGTGATGGACAGAATGCAGAACAATGTCATACATTCACCCCAGTACAGAGATCTGGGCCTAAATCCATCGTTTTTTTGCTCACCATGCCTTTCCAGTTTGAACCCAGCCATATGCAAATCAGTCTTGACCCTGTGCCCCATGGGAACAGTCCAGCCCGAACTGCCAAGCCAGGTCCTCCCTGGACTGGAAACAAGCATCCAACGACCGGTTCCGGCTTTCAGCCCTCATTGGCCTGGATAGCTTGATTCCAGTGGCATGGAGAGCACGGGACTCACGTCTGAGCATACCCGTCCCACTCGGGGTGACAAAAGCAAAAACAACAGGTGATGGACAGAATGCAGAACAATGTCATACATTCACCCCAGTACAGAGATCTGGGCCTAAATCCATCGTTTTTTTGCTCACCATGCCTTTCCAGTTTGAACCCAGCCATATGCAAATCAGTCTTGACCCTGTGCCCCATGGGAACAGTCCAGCCCGAACTGCCAAGCCAGGTCCTCCCTGGACTGGAAACAAGCATCCAAGGACCGGTTTCGGGCTTTCAGCCCTCATCAGCCTGGATAGCTTTATTCCAGTGGCATGGAGAGCATGGGACTCACGTCTGAGCATACCCGTCCCACTCGGGGTGACAAAAGCAAAAACAACTTGATTCCGGTCTGGGAAAGACATGGCTTGGTAGTTCGGACTGAACTGTTCCCATGAGGCACAGGGTCAGAGCTGATTTGCATATAGCCAGTGTCTAACCCAGGGTGGTGTGGACTGCAAAAAAACAATGGATTTAGGCCCAGATCCTTGTACTGGGGTGAATGTATGACATTGTTCTACATTCTGTCCATCAACTGTGTTTTTTGCAAATTTCACCCCGAGTGGGCTGGGTATGCTCAGACGTGAGTCCCAGGCTCTCCACACCACTGGAGTCAAGCTATCCAGGCTGATGAAGGCTGATAGCCAGAAACCGGTCCTTGGATGCTTGATTCCGGTCTGGGAAAGACATGGCTTGGTAGTTCAGACTGGACTGTTCCCATGAGGCACAGGGTCAGAGCTGATTTGCATATAGCCAGTGTCTAACCCAGGGTGGTGTGGAGTGCAAAAAAACGATGGATTTAGGCCCAGATCCTTGTACTGGGGTGAATGTATGACATTGTTCTACATTCTGTCCATCAACTGTGTTTTTTGCAAATTTCACCCCGAGTGGGCTGGGTATGCTCAAACGTGAGTCCCAGGCTCTCCACACCACTGGAGTCAAGCTATCCAGGCTGATGAAGGCCGATAGCCAGAAACCGGTCCTTGAATGCTTGATTCCGGTCTGGGAAAGACATGGCTTGGTAGTTCGGACTGGACTGTTCCCATGAGGCACAGGGTCAGAGCTGATTTGCATATAGCCAGTGTCTAACCCAGGGTGGTGTGGAGTGCAAAAAAACGATGGATTTAGGCCCAGATCCTTGTACTGGGGTGAATGTATGACATTGTTCTACATTCTGTCCATCAACTGTGTTTTTTGCAAATTTACCCCCGAGTGGGCTGGGTATGCTCAGACATGAGTCCCAGGCTCTCCACACCACTGGAGTCAAGCTATCCAGGCTGATGAAGGCTGATAGCCAGAAACCGGTCCTTGGATGCTTGATTCCGGTCTGGGAAAGACATGGCTTGGTAGTTCAGACTGGACTGTTCCCATGAGGCACAGGGTCAGAGCTGATTTGCATATAGCCAGTGTCTAACCCAGGGTGGTGTGGAGTGCAAAAAAACGATGGATTTAGGCCCAGATCCTTGTACTGGGGTGAATGTATGACATTGTTCTACATTCTGTCCATCAACTGTGTTTTTTGCAAATTTCACCCCGAGTGGGCTGGGTATGCTCAAACGTGAGTCCCAGGCTCTCCACACCACTGGAGTCAAGCTATCCAGGCTGATGAAGGCCGATAGCCAGAAACCGGTCCTTGAATGCTTGATTCCGGTCTGGGAAAGACATGGCTTGGTAGTTCGGACTGGACTGTTCCCATGAGGCACAGGGTCAGAGCTGATTTGCATATAGCCAGTGTCTAACCCAGGGTGGTGTGGAGTGCAAAAAAACGATGGATTTAGGCCCAGATCCTTGTACTGGGGTGAATGTATGACATTGTTCTACATTCTGTCCATCAACTGTGTTTTTTGCAAATTTACCCCCGAGTGGGCTGGGTATGCTCAGACATGAGTCCCAGGCTCTCCACACCACTGGAGTCAAGCTATCCAGGCTGATGAAGGCTGATAGCCAGAAACCGGTCCTTGGATGCTTGATTCCGGTCTGGGAAAGACATGGCTTGGTAGTTCGGACTGGACTGTTTCCATGAGGCACAGGGTCAGAGCTGATTTGCATATAGCCAGTGTCTAACCCAGGGTGGTGTGGAGTGCAAAAAAACGATGGATTTAGGCCCAGATCCTTGTAGTGGGGTGAATGTATGACATTTTTTTCCACATTCTGTCCATCAACTGTGTTTTTTGGAAACATGTGACACAGCATTCCCCATTCTGTCCTATGGGCAAGATGGCCTTGCAACAATGAAAAACAAATTTGGCAGTATTTCACCGTCAGGACATGGTACACACCTCAGTACATGTCCTACCTTTCACATACACTGCACCCTGCCCAGGGGGGTACATTGGGCCTACTATAGGGGTGTCGGATGTGCATAAAAAGGGAAGGGTAAGGCCTGGCAAGTGAGTGCACTTGTTCAGGACAACGAGCAGTTAAACTGCACGCAGGCACCTCAGTGGAAGGCCTGAGATCTCTTTTTAGGGCTACTTGTGTGGGTGGCACAATTAGTGCTGCAGGCCCTCTGGTAGCATTTGCATTACCATCCCTGGCACACATAGTGCACTTTACTAGGGACTTTACTAGTAAGACAAAGATACCAATTATGGACAACCAACTCCCATAACACTTTATACAGGGAGCTGATCTGCAGTGGCAAAGTGCCCATAGCATCTAAGTCAGCAACATCATGTCAGAGAAAGGTCTAGGAGGAAGGCAAAAAGTTTAAGGAACTTTAGCCAAAAAGGGCCAAGTCCAACACAATCTCCTCCCAGCCTAAAGGCAGGGTAGGCCAATCAATTTCCTTGATGGACTCCCCTGCTTGGGGCGATAGAACCCGGGCGCCGGCCCGCCACCGCAGGGACACCCTCCCATTCTATGCCTTCCTGACCCTAGGTGGTTCCCTCGGTTACAACTCCCTTGGCCAACTAAGCTACTCCATTGGTACTTCCTGGCAATCGGGGGCCCTCTAGGGGTGCTGGTGCCTTGCCTACAGATATCCTCCCCTTCAGGTTAGAGGCGGAGTTACCCTGATGACTTCTAGGGATCCCAGCCCTTCTGGCTGGGCCCTGACCCATGGATTTTTCTACTGGGGAACACAACCCCCTCTCAACCTTCCATCTAGACTTCTTGGCCTGCCACTTAGGAATGGCACCAACAAACTTCAGGACCGCGGGAGCTCTGGTTACAGATGCCCCACGACCTCCTGACACTAGGTGTTCTTCCTCGCACAGCTGGCAAGTAGGCTCTAGACCTCCAACCGAGTGCTCTCCTAAGGAACCCTCCAGTCTCTGGGGTAGGGCAGCGGACCCCGAGGACGCTGCTCACACTCCCTCCATCTCCTTTGAGACAGGGTGCTAGCCTGCATGCCCCTCCCCACTACTCTGGGACCTGACTGCACCACTCGACCCTTCTTCCCTCCCACGGGACCGGAAGATCTCTAGTCACTGCTGGAATTCCCCCTCAGTACCTCTTCAGACCCTCTGTCCTTTAACCAGGGGTCTGTCTCTGGTGCCAGCTCCTGCAAGCTCCTGGGAATCAAAGAGCTCGCACTCTAACAGGTGTTGGCACAACTCTGAAAAATGATTACTGAGCCGGGGCTCCCTGGGGCCCAAACTGAGCAATCCCTTGAAATCATTCGCTATGCTAACCATCACCCAATCATCCAGTGCACACGTGTACACATCCACACCCCCATCCCAAGGACTGGACTTCAGTTCCTTGAAGTTCCTGAATTTCTGCTTGTACTATTCAGGAGTGAGACCATACCTGAGGCATAAAGCCTCCTTCATGTTGGCGTAGGTCAGGGTTCCCGCCCTCTCTAAAGGTGGTAAAACATCCTTCCCAGAAGCCTCAAAGTGTTTCCATAGGCCCGCCCCCCAATGCTTCTCAGGCACCTCATTCATCCTCAGTGCGATCTCATATGCCGTGAACCACGCATATATATCATCACCCCTTTTGCAATCTCACACTAAGTCTTGGGGAATGTACACCTTACCCGCTGGCACTGGCTGTGCGCTGCCACCTTTCCCTCATGCTTCACTCATGAGCTAAGAGAATCTTCTTCTCTTCCAAGGCGAGAGTGTTCTTGCTCTCCTCTGCTCGCTTTTCACTTTCAAAGAGCAGCTTTTTATCCTCTGCTTGAGCCTTAAGTTTTAAAACCTCCAACTCATACCTCCCACCGGCAAATCCTGTGGACCAAATCCGTTCCCTGGGTCATCCTCATCCACCTCAGCATCACCCGTCTCTTGAACCTCTTTGGCTTCCCACCAGGCCCTCAAGGCCGTTTGCAGGTCCTCCTTCTTGGCGCTACTTTTCATAGGACATCCCAAAGCTCTGCAGAATTGCCTCAATTGATCAACTTTGTAGGTAAGCAATGCCTCAATGTCTAATTCCAATTCTGCAAACTCACTGGCTACTTGACTCCTTTGAGACATGATGTGTGGCTTAAAGGTCACTCAAAAATAGAACCAAAAATTAAACAAGCATTTTATTAAGGGGGGGGACCTCTCCTCTCTTTAGATGTAGCCCCCCCGCTGTGTTGTGCACGCCGCGCACTTTGCAATTCTTCCTGCTTCTCTCGCTACGGACCCTCTGTGTGCTCTTGTGCAACCAGTTGCGCTTTATTGTTTTTCCTGAATTTACAGGGGTCGCTGGCACTTGATGCCCATGTCACTAATTTCAACATTTCTGAGTGCCGAGTACCCGAGGCCGGCTGGGGGTGGGGATTTGTGTGGGGTGGTGGGGGGGCAGGGGGCGGGGGGAGGGAGGCGAGCTGACTGGGAAGAGAGGAGGCAGCAGGCCAGGATGGGTTGCGGGGTACGGTGGGCAGCCCAGTGCCCCTCGACCCTCAGATTGGAACTGTGTGCCCGGCATGAGAGGGTTACTCGACCTACCATGCCCTGTAAAGGGGAAGGGGGTGGACTGGCGGTACTGACCTCATTGTCGACCCTTCTCTGGCTCACAAGGCCCCGAGACCCTTTGCATCCACTGAGACCCCTCAGTCCTACTGCCAGCGCTCCCACTCAGACCCCCCACAAACCCCCATCCACCTCCCGCTCCAAGGGAAGGTCAGAGCATGGTCGCAGATTGTGGTGAAGCAACGTATAAAATCACAGGTGGTGTGAGGGCTGGGTAGGCTGGTTCTAGGTGTGAGGGGATGGGCAGGCTGGTTCCAGGTGTGAGGGGATGGGCAGGTTGGTTCCAGGTGTAAGGGGATGGGCAGGCGGGTTGCAGGTGCGAGGGGATGGGCAGGCGGGTTGCAGGTGCGAGGGGATGGGCAGGCTGGTTGCAGGTGCGAGGGGGTAGTGCAAGGGGATGGGCAGGCTGGTTGCAGGTGCGAGGGGAGGAGCAGGCTGGATGCAGGTGCAAGGGGGTGGGCAGGCTGGTTCCGGTTGCGAGGGGGTGGGCAGGCTGGTTCCAGGTGAGAGGGAATGGGCAGGCTGGTTCCAGGTGCGAGAGGATGGTGCGAGGGGAGGGGCAGGCTGGTTGCAGGTGCGAGGGGAGGGGCAGGCTGGTTGCAGGTGCGAGGGGAGGGGCAGGCTGGTTGCAGGTGCGAGGGGAGGGGCAGGCTGGCTGCAGGTGCGAGGGAGGGTCAGGCTGGCTGCAGGTGCGAGGGGATGGTCAGGCTGGTTGCAGGTGCGAGGGGATGGTCAGGCTGGTTGCAGGTGCGAGGGGAGGGGCAGGCTGGTTGCAGGTGCGAGGGGAGGGGCAGGCTGGTTTGCGAGGGGAGGGGCAGGCTGGATGCAGGTGCAAGGGGGTGGGCAGGCTGGTTCCGGTTGCGAGGGGGTGGGCAGGCTGGTTGCAGGTGCGAGGGGAGGGGCAGGCTGGTTCCAGGTGCGAAGGGATGGGCAGGCTGGTTCCAGGTGCGGGGGGATGGGCAGGCTGGTTGCAGGTGCCAAGGGATGGGCAGGCTGGTTGCAGGTGCCAAGGGATGGGCAGGCTGGTTACAGGTGCGAGGGGATGGTGCAAGGGGAGGGGCAGGCTGCTTGCAGGTGCGAGGGGAGGGGCAGGTTGGTTGCAGGTGCGAGGGGATGGGCAGGCTGGTTGCAGGTGCGAGGGGATGGGCAGGCTGGTTGCAGGTGCGAGGGGATGGGCAGGCTGGTTGCAGGTGCGAGGGGGTAGTGCAAGGGGATGGGCAGGCTGGTTGCAGGTACGAGGAGAGGGGCAGGATGGTTGCAGGTGCGAGGGGAGGGGCAGGATGGTTGCAGGTGCAAGGCGGTGGGCAGGCTGGTTCCGGTTGCGAGGGGGTGGGCAGGCTGGTTCCAGGTGCGAGGGGATGGGCTGGCTGGTTCCAGGTGCGAGGTGATGGGCAGGCTGGTTCCAGGTGCGAGAGGATGGTGCGAGGGGAGGGGCAGGCTGGTTGCAGGTGCGAGGGGAGGGGCAGGCTGGTTGCAGGTGCGAGGCAAGCTGGTTGCAGGTGCGAGGGGAGGGGCAGGCTGGTCCCAGGTTCGAGGGGGTGGTGCGAGGTGAGGGGCATGCTGGTTGCAGGTGCGAGGGGAGGAGCAGGCTGGTTGCAGGTGCGAGGGGAGGGGCAGGCTGGTTGCGGGTGCGAGGGGAGGGGCAGGCTGGATGCAGGTGCAAGGGGGTGGGCAGGCTGGTTCCGGTTGCGAGGGGTGGGCAGGCTGGTTCCAGGTGCGAGGGGATGGGCAGGCTGGTTGCAGGTGCCAAGGGATGGGCAGGCTGGTTGCAGGTGCGAGGGGATGGTGCAAGGGGAGGGACAGGCTGGTTGCATGTGCGAGGGGAGAGGCAGGCTGGTTGCAGGTGCGAGGGGATGGTCAGGCTGGTTGCAGGTGCGAGGGGATGGTCAGGCTGGTCCCAGGTGCGAGGGGGTGGGCAGGCTGGTTCCAGGTGCGAGGGGGTGGGCAGGCTGGTTCCAGGTGCGAGGGGATGGTGCGAGGGGAGGGGCAGGCTGGTTGCAGGTGCGAGGAGATGGTCAGGCTGGTTGCAGGTGCGAGGGGGTGGGCAGGCTGGTTTCAGGTGCGAGGAGGTGGGCAGGCTGGTTCAAGGTATGAGGGTAGGGCAGGCTGGTTCCGGGTGCGGGGGGACAGGCATGCTGGGTGCAGGTGCGAGGGGATGGGCAGGCTGGTTGCAGGTGCGAGGGGATGGGCAGGCTGGTTGCAGGTGCGAGGGGATGGGCAGACTGGTTTCAGGTGCGAGGAGGTGGGCAGGCTGGTTCAAGGTATGAGGGTAGGGCAGGCTGGTTCCGGGTGCGGGGGGACAGGCATGCTGGGTGCAGGTGCGAGGGGATGGGCAGGCTGCTTGCAGGTGCGAGGGGAGGGGCAGGTTGGTTGCAGGTGCGAGGGGATGGGCAGGCTGGTTGCAGGTGCGAGGGGATGGGCAGGCCGGTTGCAGGTGCGAGGGGGTAGTGCAAGGGGATGGGCAGGCTGGTTGCAGGTGCGAGGAGAGGGGCAGGATGGTTGCAGGTGCGAGGGGAGGGGCAGGATGGTTGCAGGTGCAAGGGGGTGGGCAGGCTGGTTCCGGTTGCGAGGGGGTGGGCAGGCTGGTTCCAGGTGCGAGGGGATGGGCTGGCTGGTTCCAGGTGCGAGGTGATGGGCAGGCTGGTTCCAGGTGCGAGAGGATGGTGCGAGGGGAGGGGCAGGCTGGTTGCAGGTGCGAGGGGAGGGGCAGGCTGGTTGCAGGTGCGAGGCAAGCTGGTTGCAGGTGCGAGGGGAGGGGCAGGCTGGTCCCAGGTTCTAGGGGGTGGTGCGAGGTGAGGGGCATGCTGGTTGCAGGTGCGAGGGGAGGAGCAGGCTGGTTGCAGGTGCGAGGGGAGGGGCAGGCTGGTTGCGGGTGCGAGGGGAGGGGCAGGCTGGATGCAGGTGCAAGGGGGTGGGCAGGCTGGTTCCAGTTGCGAGGGGGTGGGCAGGCTGGTTCCAGGTGCGAGGGGATGGGCAGGCTGGTTGCAGGTGCCAAGGGATGGGCAGGCTGGTTGCAGGTGCGAGGGGATGGTGCAAGGGGAGGGACAGGCTGGTTGCATGTGCGAGGGGAGAGGCAGGCTGGTTGCAGGTGCGAGGGGATGGTCAGGCTGGTTGCAGGTGCGAGGGGATGGTCAGGCTGGTCCCAGGTGCGAGGGGGTGGGCAGGCTGGTTCCAGGTGCGAGGGGATTGGCAGGCTGGTTGCAGGTGCGAGGGGAGGGGCAGGCTGGTTGCAGGTGCGAGGAGATGGTCAGGCTGGTTGCAGGTGCGAGGGGGTGGGCAGGCTGGTTTCAGGTGCGAGGAGGTGGGCAGGCTGGTTCAAGGTATGAGGGTAGGGCAGGCTGGTTCCGGGTGCGGGGGGACAGGCATGCTGGGTGCAGGTGCGAGGGGATGGGCAGGCTGGTTGCAGGTGCGAGGGGATGGGCAGGCTGGTTGCAGGTGCGAGGGAGTGGGCAGACTGGTTCCAGGTGCGAGGGAGTGGGCAGACTGGTTCAAGGTGTGAGGGGTGGGCAGGCTGGTTCCAGGTGCGTGGGGATGGGTGGTAGGCTGGTTCCAGGTGCGAGTGTGTTGAGTAATACTCCACAAGGATCACGCTTAAAACACCAAGTTTATTGGTAAAGTAAGGAGCATTCCCTGAGCACAACTGCAAGCTCCATATGGTAAACGGTAAATGTCTACAGTGACAGTTATTACTATAAAATACATGTTACAACTGTATAACATAGCGAGACCATTACATTTAAGTAATAACATGTCACGAGGAGTATTCATATATAAACATTAGCGCGAGTAGCGTACAGTCATTGTGTATCTGGAATGAAGGTGAGCACGAGTCAAGCGCGAGAGTACGCGCTTGTACTCGCGCTTGTATGAGCGCATGTATAAATGTAAACACTACACACCTTCCCTCCTTATAGATTGAAAACAACAAAAAAAACAGATAAAAAAAAAACAAAAAAAATTTAAACTTTGCTCACTATATAAGCAACAAAATCTGATAACCATTTGGGTTTTCTTGTAATTCTCTTGGTTAAAGAAACATCTTGTTGGACACCAGTACTTTGACTGATAATGTTATCGCTTGAGCAACAAGGTATAATGTCAGTGTTAGGATTAGTGTTACAAGTATTTGAACAACACGGAACCACAGTTGTATTATCACTAGTTATACCTATATCTAAATCTTCATCCAAATATGACGAATCAGGAAGTTCAGGTATAGAATCTTTACAGTACACATTTTTTTTAGCCTTTAGAATTGCAATTCTACTGAGATTCCACACTTTGTTATTTGATAATCTCACAGAATTTTTTAATACTTCTGAAACTTTATAAGGACCCATAAATACACTTTCTCCTTTCTTAACTTTCCATGGTTTCTTTACTTTTACCATCATACCAACTTTAACTATTGGATCCTTTTTTGAACCAAATTTCTCATCAAAATATTTTTTATTTATGCAATGAGTGCGAATAAGATTTTCTTTAACTTTGTTCAAGTCAACATTTGTAGAAGTAGAATTGATCAACCATGACGGGTTCACTTTAGTTCTAGGAACTCTTCCCCTCATGATTTCAAAAGGAGAATACCCAGTCATGGAATTCATGTTTGTTCTATACATCCAAACCTTCTTAAATATTTCAATTTCCCACTTCTTGTCGTCATTATCAGTAAGTTGTATAGCACTTTTAAGAACCCTATTGAATCTCTCTATTACTCTATTCCCACTAGGGTTGTATAAAGAAGTAGTGGAATGAGTAATCCCAAGCCTTGTAAAATAGTCATTTGCCTTTTTTGAATTGAATTGTACACCATTGTCAGAGATGATTCTTACCGGTAAACCTTCTTCAATGAAAACTCTGTCAAGAAAACATAGTACTGAATCTGTATCTATTTTCTGAACAATTTTGATAACTGGCCATTTGGAAAAAATATCAATAGCTGCAATGATAAACTTAGATTCACAACCAATGGGACCCATGATGTCAATAGCGATGGTTTCCTAAGGATTGTTAGGAATGGTATGTGCACCCATATTAGGTTTAAGTGTAACTAACGATTTATCAGAATTCGCACATACAATGCAATTTCTAACTATAAGTTCAATGAACTTGTCCATACCTGGCCACCAAAATAATTGCTTGACTTGTTGTTTGGTTCTGACCATACCATTGTGGCCTTCATGACTCTGTAAACTATAATTTTCCTCACTTCAACTGGTGGAATAATGCGTTCTCCTCTTTTAACTATGTTTTCATAACATGAAAGTTCTGATCTTACTTCCCAGAAACTTTTCAATTCTGAATTTAAACAATTTTTTTCAGGCCAAGTACTAGAGACATAATCTGCAACACTTTTTAAAGTTTCATCATTTTCAAATTTCTCTTTCCACAAAGCTTGATCAATAGAAATAGGACCCTCATCATGAATCATGGCAATTTGAAAATCATCCCATTCATTATGTAAATCTTCCTGAATGGGTAAGGGCATTCTAGATAAAAAATCAGCAGAAACATTGTCTCTACCAGGTAGATATTGTATAATATAAATAAAGTCTTGTAAACGCATAGACATGCGTGCAATGCGTGCTGAAGCTCGTAGCATACCTTCTGTAGTGAGAAGTCGTACTAAAGGTTTGTGATCGCTTCTCAGAGTACATTCCTTACCCCACACAAACACCCTGAAATGTTCCAAAGCCCAAACGCATGCTAAAGTTTCTCTCTCTATAGTGGAATACTTTTCTTCAGCAGTTGTAAGTGCCCTGGAAGCGTGTGCAACGATTACTTCTTTTCCTTTATTATTCTTTTGAGTAAACACAGCACCCAAACCTTTTGAGCTAGCATCAGTGGTTATGATGTTTTGCAAGGAAGGATTAAAACAAGTGAGTGCATTTGCAGAACAGATAGCATTCTTCACATCACAAAATTCTTTTTCACACTCATCCGTCCATTCAAAGGTAACTCTGTTTTTAATCAACTGTCTGATATTATATGTCCTACATGAAAAATTTGGTACATATCTGGCGTAAAACTCGACTAAACCTAAAAAGGACCTTACATCATCTTTAGACTGAGGGTGAGGAGCTGACTCAATGGCTTCCAAAAGCGATGGTTTAGGCTTGATACCTTCTTCACAGAGTTCATGTCCTAGGTAATTCACTGAATGAACACCAAATTTACATTTCTCGTGCTTAATGGTAAGACCATGTAAATTAAGTGCACCCAAAACTTCTTCTAGAGTAGCTATATGTTTGTCTTTGTCCTCATTGAATATTAAAATGTCATCCTGGAAACATATGACATTTTTGCAATTCTTTAAAATGTCTTGCATAACTCTTTGAAAGATTGCCGCCGCTGATGCTAAACCGAATGGCATCCTATTGAACCTGAAGCACCCAAAAGGCGTAATAAATGCAGTCAAATCTTTACTTTTATCAATCAGTTCTATCTGATGATACGCTGCAGACAAGTCAATAGTAGAAAAGAACTTTGAACCACCAACAACAGATAACATTTCTGAGATGCGGGGAAGAGGGAATTGATCAACTATAATATTATTGTTGAGATGGCGAAGATCAATACATAGCCTAACTTTGCCATTGGCCCGTCTTGCGACTACTATGGGCGAAACCCATTCAGATGATTCAATTCTATCTATAATTCCTTGCTCTACTAAAGTATCTAGCTCTTTTTTAACTTCATCCCTAACAGCAAAAGGGATGTTTCTAGCTTTGTGTATTTTCGGACAAGCATTTTCTTTTAAACGAATTTCATGCTTAAAATTGTTTAACTTCCCGATGCCCTTGGAAAAAACATTGGAAAATTTATTTAACATTAGAGAAGATATTCCATTTTGTTCATCAATTAACATCACTGGATTAGGACTATTAGGATCCAGCACGATGTCAAGCTTACCACAGTCAAACCAACTAAGCACTGAAGGGCCTTTCTTTGAAACATATAATTTGGTGATACACTTCCTGTTTTTAAATCTGAACACTAAGGTTCTGAATCCTAGTATATCTATTCTTCCACCAGAATACCCTTCAGGATTGATGTCACTCTTCTCTAAGTGACTGCTTAGTCTAGGTACAAATAATTTATTCCAGACTGACTCACATACAATAGAATAAGGAGATCCGGAATCAGCATACATGTTAATTTTTACACCCCCAATAACCATGTCACATAAAGGTTTTTTTTTTATAGGGTCATTTACATTTAGAATTGTGGAATCTTTTATGTTCAAAATATAAGAACACTTGTTAGAGTCATCAGTGTAATCATCATCATCACTGTTGTCACTTACTTCAATACACTTCACTTTTTGATTAATTTTACCTTTTCTGCAGGCAGAAGTGAAATGTCCCACCAAGCCACAATTTGCACATTTCTGTTTCAATCCTGGACACATTTTGTTATTGGCAAGGTGAGATTTACTATTGCACCTAAAACACTTTAGATTACCTTTGAGACCTTCAGAGTTTCCTTTTGAGAAAAGTGTTTGTTTCTTCTTGGGGAAATCTTTATTCTCATTATCATATTTGTGATTAATTTTTGAAACCACTTCTTTACTAATTGAAGTGCTTTTTAGGTTTCGCTGGGGGACGGAGCCGTTAGGCTCCTCCTCCAGAGAAATCTATTGAGTACAGTAAGCACTCTGGAACACGCCCCCCCGTCCCATTGGCTAGCTCCATAAATGGAGCCTAGCCATTGGACGAGGGGCCTGTCCATCAATGCCGGACCAGACACGGGGGCGTTCCCGAGATTCTTTGGCTTTTGCCGACGTCACGCGACGCCGGGAACGCCCCCAGAGTCTGTTCCGGCATTGCCGGCACCTCCCTTGCTGCTCGGGACGGGTCTCCTTATTTGTTCCTAGCTGCCCCTCTCCCGCCTCCCTCGTCCTCTCCCGCCCCCCTCCCGCCGTTCGTGTACTCTCCCGCCTCCCTCGTCCTCTCCCGCCCCCCTCCCGCCGTTCGTGTACTCTCCCGCCCCCCTCGTTCTCTCCCGCCCCCCTCCCGCCGTTCGTGTACTCTCCCGCCCCTCCCGGGTTCAACCACGGCATTAGGAACATCTCCGCCCCCTCCCGTGTTGCTGAGTGTCTTTTTCCTCCGTATACGGGGCCGCGGATGAAACCGTGGAGACTGCCGGCAGGCGGAGGCACCGAGGCCCGAGATGGAGGGCTCGAAAAGTGCCTGGCAGCCATTGGAGTGGAGGAGCACCGCTGCGGGGCGTCGGCCGTTGCTCTGAGACCAGACGTCCTGCGAATCCTGAGACAGCGCTGCTGGGAGGCACGAGAGGCAGGGCAGCTGGGCGTGATAGCTGAGCGGTGTCATGTGGACGAGGAGCGCGGCAATTTCTGCACGAATCCTATAATCTTCTCTCTGAATATTTATGCTCTGTGGCAGCCTCTAAGCTGTCCTTTGCATCTTTATGTTAGGCCCCCCCCCTCTTTCCCCCCACACACACACATCATCCTGGCTTCGCCTCCATGCTTTCAAACGGGGCCAACGTGTCGAAAGCGAAATAAATGTTTGTTTGTGAATGTTTATCAAAGATTAGCATAAATTTGTCCTCATTTGACCACGACCACTCTTCTCTCGCGCCGAGTGAGTATTTTTTGTGCGTGGAGTGGTTACTTTCAAGTACTCATCGTGAAGATCACGGAAAAGCGACTGCTGCCAAAACATGGGGGTGGAAGCGACTGTGAGTAGTGTTTTTACGCCGAGCATCACTGGGAGGATATCATATGCGATTTAAAAAGGGCCATGGCTATGTATGTCTGCATAAAGACGAGCACACCTGTAAAATATGGATTATGTTGTAGCAGTTGTGCATTGATTTATAGCTTGCCCTTCACATGCATTTTCCATTTTTTTTGGCATTACTGACCAGTAGGTTTATTAATTTTGAACTCGCCTTTGAAAAATAATTTTGCATTTGGCAAGATAACTTGTAGCTCTTCTGTAATATAACTTATTAAAATGAACTAATCAGTGTTGAGGTCCGTGTTTAATCACCAGGTCAAGTCTTCACATTTAACCCGGGTTAAATCAGCCTTTCATCCTTCACGAGTCTCAACAACGAATCCTATTGATTAACAGCTATATCTGCCATGCACAGCGCTGTGCAAACTCTATCAAAGTAAATGTAATTACAGAGAGCATCTATGAGGAGCTCAGGGGCATCATATCCGGTCCCTACAACAATCTTTGGCTTGTGTGTTCCACGAGCTCCTGTGCATTGAGTTACTTGAGAAACGTGTGCGTTACACACTGCAGGCATCTGCAAGGCGCTTTGTGTGCACTGCGACCCTTGGATGTTTTTCTGACGTGCACAGTCAACATCATTGTAGCCACTGCTTAAGTCTGGTGCCCACTTATTACAAGTGGATACATATAGTCATATTCCCGTCATGCACCTGACCATGGTCAGTTACACATTTTAGTCAGCCTTGTACCCTTTCCATTAAAAGCTAGGCGAGTTGACTCATATTTCAGCGTGCCAGTGAATGTTTCAAAGACTCTTGGAATCCAGCAGACATTATTTGCATATGCATTTTTTGTGGTAATGATATATTAAACTGGCCTCTATTTTGGTGGTAGATGTAGGTGGCAAACACATTGCAGGGGCGTGTCCTTTCTGTGTACGGGGTTGGCAGTTTCCTTGGGCTGCACGCCATCAGTAATGCTGCTTCCCTACCATATCACATCTGCTCGGCCGCCTCCCAGGAGGAGACATGCAGAGCCGTGCATTCAGCAAAGCCCCATTAGCCCCTGTTTTCTGCACATCTTGTAAAAGGAGCCAGACCTCGGGGGGCTTGGAGGCCTATTCGTCTGAAATGCCCAAGTCAGATGTGAAGGACGGGTTTCAGGAATCCCTTGGCCTTGGGGCACACATTTTTTTGAAAAGGAGGCTTCTTAATTAATATTAAAAAATGCAGGGATTTGGTGTTGCTGAAGAAAGAGTTTTTTAAATCACAGATATAGAACATTTGCCCATCTGTGCATGTTTCCCATGCCTCTTAATATCGTAAATCCAATTATTACATATGAAAGTAATTGTTTCTATCTCGTTGTTTAAAAAAAAAAAAAAAAATCTATCTATCCGTACTTCCACTCTTAATTGTAAATGGCCAGGATGTTTGATCAATTTACTGTACTAAAAAAGGTACTGCAGCTATCTAAGCATGCATGCTTGGCTTCAGTGACATTGTTTTGCGGCTTTTTGCGGCGATGTCGGCATAATTGTTGGCAGGTATAAAGCCTCTAAATTAATGTTAGCTTTACGACTAATGCATGTGCCCAGTAGCAGCAACCAACACGGTGCTGAATCTCAACATCGTACTTCTGTCGCTACCAGTTTTGTAAAAAATGAATCATTTTAACTCTGCATTCTGTGAAAGGTGGTTTCTACTAGGATAAGTTTTGGTACTGTCACATGACTGATAAAGCCAATGTTTTACATTTGCCAGTAATTACGCTTAGCATATTGACTTGTAGATTGCAGTACCCTAGTGTATACAAATCCCAGATGAAAATTCCCCAGTTTGTTTACGAACTTTGCCACACAACAGTAATCTATCTATTAGAAACAAAACACTTTGCCACTCTTATTTTCTCCACTCTGATTTTTAGGTCGAGCCTAGACAGCTTGCAAGCGGCGTGTAGCTCTAGGTGTATGTGTGTCTCTAGGTGTGTGTGTGTGGAGCTCTGTGTGTGTGGATCTGAGTGTGTGTGGCTCAGGATGTGTGTGTGTGCGTGTGGCTCTGTGTGTGGCTCTGGGTGTGTGTATGTGGCTCTAGGTGTGTATGTGTGTGTGGCTCTGTATGTGTGTGTATATGTGTGTGTAACTCTGGGTGTATGTATAACTCTATGTGTGTGACTCTGGGTATGTATGTGTAGCTCTGTGTGTGCATCTGGGTGTGTTTGTAATCAGTGTGTATGTGTGTGGCTCTGGCTATATATGTGTAGCTCAAAGTGTGTATGTGTGTGTGGCTCTGGGGTGGTGTGTGGCTCTGGGGTGGTGAGTGTGTGGCTCTGGGGTGGTGTGTGTGTAGCTCTGGGAGGAGTGTGTGGCTTTGGGGGGGTGTGGCTCTAAGTGTGCATGTGTGACTAGGGAGTGCAGAGTGACTAGGGAGTGCAGAGTGACTAGGGAGTGACTAAGGAGTGACTAAGGAGTGCTAGGAAATGACTAGAGAGTGCTAGGGAGTGCACAATGCTAAGAGGCGCGGAGGGACTAGGGAAGCTAGGGAGTGCACAATGCTAAGAGGTGCGGAGGGACTAGGGAAGCTAGGGAGTGCACAATGCTAAGAGGTGCGGAGGGACTAGGGAAGCTAGGAAGTGCACAGTGCTAGGGAGTGCTATGGAGTTCTAGAGACTCCAGAGATTAAGCTAATAACAATGTAAGTGACAATGCCATTTATTTATCTGTTTTCAAAACCAACACATAAATAAAAATGTTGTCATTAACAATGCCAATAGCTCAAACTTTTCCAAAGGCGAAACCATTGCATTGAAAATGCTTGTTTCTTTAACTTGTTGCGCACTCCTACAGGAAAGTTCCGCTTTCCTAACTATGGATACCACAAAATCTAGGTTTTCATCACCATTTATCCACAGTCTTTCTTGTATGGTGTCATTATGGGAATGCATAACAACTTGATCTCTAATGAAATCCTCTTGTAAATTACCAAATTTACAATCTAACGCTAAAGTTTTTAAAGAGGAAATGAAATTATCAACAGATTCCTCACTTAACTGTTTCCTTTGAAAGAATTTATACCTAGAAATTCCTATGCATACTTTGGGAGAGCAATATTTATCAAAATCATATATGGCTTTATCAAAAACATTCATGTCCCCACTTGCTTGTGATGCAGGTAGTTGATTGAAGGCTTTTAATCCTTCTGGTCCCAGGCAGTGTAGAAAAATACCTTTCTTCTCTGGGGCTTTCATTTTTCCATTTGCATCCAATGTTTCAATATAGTTTAAGAAGTAAGTTTTCCACTCAATCCAGGGCATACATGGAGAGTCACCAGCTGACCAATAACTTTGTGGTGGTGAGAGGGTATAACCTTGGGCACACATAGTGGTGTAATGAGATAGGTAGAGTGATGGTAAATATTCAAAAAATTATATCAAAGTTAAAATTACAGTGTAAGGTTTATGAATGGGCTGTCAAACGAGTTCAAAAGAAAAACGAGCGTTTCTCTATATTATTCACAGTACCTTTTGCATTGTCCCAAACTGTCTTCGACAAGCTAAGTATTGCTGTTTATTTTGCCATTGTAGGAAGTAGATGAAGAAATTCGAAGTCACCTCCTTTATTTTCACATGGGGCGGAGAGTAGCGTCTGAGAGGAAACGGAATAACTGTTTCCGCCTATAATCGTTCATGCGCGGCTGCGCAAACAGATTACTCACAGGCGTAGAGGAAAACAGCTGCTAAGACGCACTCCGTAAGGTAATGGCCGTAGAGGAAGACAGCTGCCAAGACGCACTCTGTAAGGTAACAGCTCCGAATGCTTGAATCTTTATACTCCGTCCGTTTAGACTCCGTTCGTTTCAATGGTCAAATCAATTTGTAGCAATAGTAAAATTTTTGATAAATCAACCAGGAAATGCTCCTAATTAGGTTCTGGATGCTCCGTCCTCGTCGCCAAATTGTTGAGTAATACTCCACAAGGATCACGCTTAAAACACCAAGTTTATTGGTAAAGTAAGGAGCATTCCCTGAGCACAACTGCAAGCTCCATATGGTAAACGGTAAATGTCTACAGTGACAGTTATTACTATAAAATACATGTTACAACTGTATAACATAGCGAGACCATTACATTTAAGTAATAACATGTCACGAGGAGTATTCATATATAAACATTAGCGCGAGTAGCGTACAGTCATTGTGTATCTGGAATGAAGGTGAGCACGAGTCAAGCGCGAGAGTACGCGCTTGTACTCGCGCTTGTATGAGCGCATGTATAAATGTAAACACTACAGAGTGGGTGGTAGGCAGGCTTCCTTAGTGGGGTGGACAGGGTGTGATGGGCAGGCTCCCTCTAGCTATGAGCAGGTAGCGACAAGGCTTGTTGTGAGGGGGAGGTGGACGGACTGTGTTCCTGTAGGAAGGGTGGGCAGCCGGCTTCCATATATTTTGTTGAAAGCTCTGGCAGAGACGCCCCCCTCCCCCGGTCATGTAGTGCTTTGACCTCACAGAGCTCCTCGAGGCTGTGGTTACCGGAACTGACTGGTATCACAACCTGAGAGCAGAGTGGATTGATGGCGCTGTGATCGAGAAGGAAACGGGACGCTAAAACGCTATTCTGAGCAGGTACATGGCATAAGCCAGTATAGAGCACTCTTTGCCTATTAAAACTAACTTTAAATAACTCATAATATTTGCACGTAGTTGACTCAGCTAATTTTACATCTCGTGAGAGAACGTCGCTAATATTATGTCAGTTCTAATATTATGTCAGCTCTCTGCAAGCTCAATTAAAATATCCTTCTGTGTCATGCGTGCAGCAAATGATACACGGGGTGGATGTAATTAATGGGCCCCCTAATTCTTTTTAGGTGCAGAAGAGAAACCAAAAAGAAGAGTCTGCGCCATTGAATCACGAGCAAAGGTAATCTATACTCCAGTTTTGATGCCTAGGACTACCGAATATGTGATTAGGGGACATGTAGTAATTAGGTCTATGTGTCTCCTTAGATGCACATTGGAATAAGAGTACACCGCCATTGAGCCGGTGGAAGTCTGGGACTGTGCCATATATCACGCACAGGCACCCCATAGGTGAGTCAAGTAATCAGATTAGCCAAGCCCGGTAACACAAACTAAATGCAAATCCTGACCCCATTTTTAATTAATTTAACAGGCGACATCAGTTCTACCTAACCACAATCCCCCCAGTCCTGATGAAGACCCGTTGTGACCCGTGAATTAGGAGTCATTAGGGTCGAAACGTCGACAGATAAAGAAGTCCGTGGACCAAGAAGGAACATTCCACAGTAATTGCCAACAGTAGTGGCACATAGGAATATTTCCAATTAAATACTGTTTTGGCCAACCTTTTTAAAATTCCAATTGTCCTTTCACTTGCATATATCTCACTGTTTATAGTCTTTCACTGCACGATAAATCACTGCACTAATATATCACTGTCACTTTACTCTGATGCGCCGTTTTGTAGAATTTGTAAATGTATACATTGAATACAGGGTTACTATGAATGACATTGAATTCATAAAATAATTATTCTGTACCCTATTGGTTGTTTTGGATTTGCTTTTTTTCGTTTGAGCTTGACAAATTGTAACTAGGATAAGACTGTGTTTTTGTGTAAGAAATTAATGAAATAATATATGTATACTGGAAGAAATCTTCTGCCCAACAGAACCACTGTTTATATTGTATAACGCCCAGGTTCTGAGGGATACTGGGTCACCCCATAGTAACTTACTCACAGAGCTACCAGCACCCTCACCTGCCTGCCCCAGAATACAAACCCTCACTCTGTGAAGGAACTCACTCGGTTTGTGTCGGAAGAGACCCTCCTGAGATTCCAGCCTCTGTTATGGGAGGTGGTGTGTGGGGGTGGGGGGGGGGGGGGGGGCTAGTGTGTGGGTGGGTCAGCACTCTGACCACAAACCCAAAACGTGAAGTTGTCACAGCGTGGGATGTTGTGTTGCTCACAGATGGTGTTTGTGGCAGCTCTGAGCAGTGATAGCCTGGGGGTATTGCGGGGTTAAAGTCATGGTGTTTGCAGCAAAGACCAGAAAGAGGCTGAAGGTGAGAGGGCGGGAAGATACTCTCCCCTGCTACAGTGACTGACGGCAGACGCTGGGAGGGAGAGCCCGGCCGGAGTGGTGGGGGGGGGGAAAAGAGCTGCACTCCCTGTGCCCCCCTGCGCCTCCGCTCTCTGTGCCTGCTTCACAGCTGTGGTGAAGGATTTTCTTATCTGCACCCAAAAACACTCCTGTCCATTCGGAAGCCAGTGTTTACCATAAACGCTGATGCTACCCAATAGAAAGGAGGGGTGGGGCTTAGAGTCCCTATTAGAATTTTTTTTCCAACAATATCTCTCGCAGACGCAGAGCAGCTTCCCTGCCACGCCCACGAGAGACCTAAAAAAACACAATATGTGTTTGCGTCGTGGTCCGAGCTAAAACTAGTGATGTACACCAATCACTGTGAGTCAATTGCAAATACAAGTTCAAATCCCACAGCTGCCACAAATGTTAGACCTGGGGGTCTCTAGTTGGCTGAGGGAGGTACCTTAGTCCAAATAGGGACTGTTGCTTCTAGTCAGGGAAAGGAGGGACACACTCTTAGATAACCCCTGCTCACCCTCCGGTAGCTTGGCACGAGCAGCCATGCTGATCTCCAAGGCAATGCGTAAAGTATTTACAACCACACTCCCAGTAACACAGTGTTAACACCAGAAATGGACACCACACTGATTTAGGAAAATAGCAGTATCTTTATCAAGAAGAAATGCATTGAGACCAAACGATAAAAATATCCAGCATATGCGCATTGGTAATATTTCACTGGGCCGGTTATTAGGCCAACAAACACTTGTAGGTTCTTGCGGTATTAATGAGCAGTTCAAGATGATCTAATGCGGTCCTGATGCAATGCTGTGCTGTTCGTAATGCAGTTCGTATTGTAGAAATAGGACAGTCCTTAATGCAAGTACTAATGCGGTTCGTTACGCAGGAATAATGCGGTTCGTAATGCAAGAATAATGCGGTTCGTAATGCAAGAGTAAGGCAGTTCGTAATGCAAGAGTAAGGCAGTTCGTAATGCAAGAGTAAGGCAGTTCTTAATGCAGGAATAAGGCAGTTCTTAATGCAAGAATAAGGCAGTTCTTAATGCAAGAATAAGGCAGTTCTTAATGCAAGAATGATGCAGTTCTTAATGCAAAAATAATGCAGTTCTTAATGCAAGAATAACGCTATACGCCAATCTGTGCGATCAGCTCAGGCACCACTAGGCCCCAACAACAGAGACAATAGTCGTAACCTTAAAGGGGCGGCCCCGGTACTGCTGGGCAAGTACGGATCGCTCAGGGAATCAGCACGTCTAACGCGGTGCAGCAGGAGAGAGATCGAAGCACTCCTGTACTCCTCCTGCACGCCTCCCCAGGCCACTCACGCTTGCGGCTCCCGACCGGAGTCCAAGCCGTACCTAGGGGGGTGCGCTGCCTCGCTCTCTCTCTCTCCCCGCTCGTCGGATGTACTGCCTTCTCTTTCATTGACGATCTTGGGCAGAATCCTCTTGGCAAACAACGATCACGATCCCATTCACCTTGCAAGCTTCCTTAGCTTCTATAAATGCTTTAGCACTTTGCAGCTCGGGCCGGCGGCGGCGAACCTTACTCACAACCTCAGTTACGATGATGGCTCGGGACACAAACAGCAATGCAGCAGCGTGGACGATGTTTCACGCTGCGGGGGCTATGCGGTCACGGGGTACCTCGTAAACAGTGCCACAAACCACACGGCAGCCTCAGGCTTGCAAAAGCACCACCCGCCAAGCGTCGCTGAGACACGGTAGGAAACTTTGATGTTCCTGAGTTTTCACAACAGGGGACCAGCTCTCCTTGGGCCCTTGGAGACAAGTTACTTCAGGACACAGCAAAGTCCTTTCAAGCAGGGGGACACAGCATTCAGCAAAGTCCCTTGTCCTCTCCTTAGTCAAATCATAAAACTGCAGGCTAGCCCCAGAACACACAACAAGGGCAGTCCTTCTCTTCAGTCTCTTCAGCTGTTCTTCTTTGGCAGAGGTTCCTCTTGATCACGATGTAGTTTCAATCCTTTTAATGGCTTAAGTTCAGTCTTGAGTTTAGGGGTTTCAGCTCTCACATGTATACCCCTTAATGCCTTTGAAGTCCTTGTGTTAGGTAAGTATCAGGGACCCCCTGTTAAGGATCGACTCCTGGGTCAGGGAAACAATAATTTTTTGAAAAAGTATACACCCAGGCAGACTTTAGCTACAAGGAACTGGCTAATTCGCAACACATTTTCGTGAACAACGTATGATAAATGCACAAGGAATAAAAAAACAATTAGTACAACAGACTGTTATGATATCAAAAATATATTTTTAATCTCAATTTCTTTTAAAACATTATAAAAAGAAGGGTTAGTAAATATCACTGAGTATATATGATGTATCCAGTCAAGAATTTGATACATTGATTATGAATGGCAATTCCATGATACATTGTTAAAACCAAAACAGAAAAGAAAACAATTAAAAGTTAGTTTCAGAATTATTTCTCCAAATTTTTGTTAGACTTGGGCTGTGTCAACGCGTTTCGACAAATCTTTTGTCTTCATCAGGACTTTAGAATATGCAGCCACTTTTTTCTAAACAGAATGAAACAGATTTTTAGATAAATGTATGGCCAACACTTTCTAGGTTACAATCAGCAACTTTTGTTTTGACTAACCGAAGGTGACCAACAATTCACAACAGTTCACAACAGTCCATTGACAATTTTTGTATTTAATAAAGATATTATGCGTTTGCTCTAAAAACATCAAATAGATTCATTTTCTTAGCCAGGCTTGTGTTTGCATATAAATGATAATACAGAATCGTAGAAACCACAGAGTGCACTCATTTTGTTAATAGTAACATTCCTGTATATCTATATTCCAGCGGAACCAGATAAGTGACCATTATCTACAGATAGGAGAGGAAAAAAAAGAGGGGGAGTAAATTCCCATCTGCAAAGGTTACATAACATTTAGGGGCTAATTCTTATTAAACAAGTTTAAAAATCATTAAGGAGTTTATCATACTGATTCTTAATCTAATTATTAATATATTATATTATAAAGTATCTTCTAACCAAAACAACCATTCTTTAGTTGACTATTTTAGTGGCTGCTAACTGTGTATGTATCCATGTCTTCACTCAGTTCCTCATCTTTCAACGAGTGGGGACAACCAACCCGCAATATACATTCCCCAATGTTTTGTTGCAGCTATTTAGCGTGATACATAATCCCTATTTGTTTTCAGGGTCATTATAATCATTTTCTTATTGTCTCGAATCATGTCTTACCCACAAAGAGAAGTTGGTAGTGACCTTCCACTGTAAACTTTTTTTGGAAGACTGCACGAAAAACAGGGGTTGGGAGTGAGGCACCTTCTTTATATTAGATGTGGGCGGTATGTGATATCTGTTTAATAAAGAGAGACAAACCATATTGGTATTTCAGTTTCTTACTGCACATTTGTTATTGGGGGCAAAACGAATTACCAACTCTGACCCCTATTATTTACTCATTGGAGGTTTTACCTGAGAAAGCAGTGTTCACTGCATACTTCTCACTTCCACCTCCGTTTACTCCTCGTCAATCTTCAACATAAAATGCGGCCAAGCGTCGATTTCTTTAGCCGTCGGCAAAGGATCAGTCCACTTAATCGTTTTTAGCGGGTAAATTCCTATGCAAATAAATTATAAATAGACTTAAATCTATTTGTTCTGTTGCTATTTAATCATCTTAGGTAGTGTTTAATGTTATTGGTCTTTATTTTTTCATAATTTACCTCATCTAGAAAACACAGTTGCCCCAGGCCAGACAGTGCGTGATGAAAACCCGGGATCTGTGAGGAGCTGCGGTCTTTAAGGGCGTTTTTCGACTCTGTCGCTCCCAGCGTTTTACGATTAATTCTGGTGAAACTTAGGACTACTAATGATTTTGTGATCCAAAAACATCCTGAAATAAAAAGAGTAACAATCATTTGGTGTTTATCCCTTAGACTGGGTCGATGGTTAACTCGGTTTGTTAGAATCATTTCGTCCTAGTCCCTTAGCGTTTGTTTACCTGTCGGATTCAATCCGATTCGGAGACCGGAGACGGAGGCGTTTTTGTGTCTTTTCGCTTCCCAGGGACTTATTGCAGTGCGGTACCTCCGTGTGGATATCGATTGCGTTACACAGAGTGCCCGTTACGGTGCAGTATTGACCAAAAATCTGGGGGAGATATAAGAAAAAAATACTACCCTTAGTGACTAATTTAGGGTTACTAGTTATTTAGTTCCCATGCTGGAGCCTCACTGATACGGCTTCCAGTCCAAATCCGACAGAGTAGTCTGCAGCAAGTCAGACATAGCGCAGAGTTTGTTAGGCTCTTACCGTATTCCGGATGGCAAAATGCAGCGCGTCTCCTTCCGTCAGGGTTTCAAGTGAACAAATGGAAGATCACAAGAAGTCCTTCTTCTACTGCTTTATATATACTTCCAATGAAGGAGGCGGGGTTAGGATTTAAAAGGATATTACCTATTTCACAATGTTACCTAATCACAAGAAGAGGCGGGTCTAAAATTTAAAAAGATATAACCTAATTATACGACCAATGATTAGATATTCAGAGTCAAGTCATGGGGAGAGCGTTTAAAAATGACCGACTATGTATTTATATTATTGCGTTCTCCCAGGGTAGATCTTGATTCAGACCCTGGTCAAACGTCCCAAGGGTGAAGATCCAAAAGACCTCACGTTTCTTTCGTATTTCATTGCCACCTTGGTTTTCTTGTACATGAATTTTCTCTAAGATGCGCCATCTTATGTCCTCCGGTTTATGTTTGTACTCCAAGAAGTGATTCACAAGTGGGGCTGTTAATCGTTTTGTTTTAATTGCTGACCTGTGTTCTGTAAGTCTTGTTTTGATCATGCGCGATGTCTCCCCGACATAGCCCAAATTGCAGGGGCATATGATCAAATATACCACGTTTTTCGTGTTGCAATTCCATAGCTCTTTAGCCCGAATGGTTATCTTTTTGAATTGCATACTGTCACCAGTCACAATGCTGTCACATGAGTGGCAAGACCCACACCGTGAGGTACCTCTGACTGCGTTTGTTCCAGTAATCGATTTCTGGATGAATGTGGTATTTTGTGTCTTGGATTTGTGGCGAGAATGAACTATTTGATCCTTTAGATTCCTGTTACGTCTATGTGCGAACATAGGTTTCTGTATTTTTTCTTGGTCATCTGAGGAATTTAACAGATGCCAATTGGAGTTGATTATCTGCCTTATTGTCGAATCCATCGTTGAGTGTTTTGTTATGCATACTAGCTTGGGATCAGTTTTTTGTTTTTGGGAATTCAGCAGAGTGTCTCGATCATAGAAACGAGCTTTTTTGTAGGCTGTTCTTACTAAACGGTGCGGATAGCCTCTCTGGATGAATTTTTCTTTCATTTTTACTGCTTGGGCATCAAAATCCTTGATATTTGTGCAGTTCCTTCTGACTCTCAAGAATTGAGAGAACGGTATACTATCTTTCTGACACCGCGGGTGGTAACTGCTGAAGTGTAGAAGTGTGTTCCGGGCAGTAGGCTTAGAGTACAGGTCCACTTCAAGGGAGCCCTCATTGTTTTGTATATAGATATCCCAAAATTCAACTTTTGACTCATTTATATGTGCGGTGAAACGCAGGTTATTATCAGTAAGGTTCAGCCAAAGGAGGAATTCCTTCAGAGTCTGTTCCCCATCGGTCCATACAAAAAAGATGTCGTCTATGTAACGGTACCAATGGGAAACAGACTCGAAGAACGGTGCCATTTCATTGTAGATGAATTTGCTTTAAAAAAAAATCATATAAATATTAGCTATCGAGGGCGCCATTGAAGCACCCATGCTTACGCCCTTGATTTGTAAAAATAAATCACTGCCGAATTCGAAGAAATTTTCTTTTAAAACCATAGTCAGACATTCTTTAATGAATGTTTTGCAGCAAGGGATCTGATGTAAGTCGATAAACCATGAGGTAGCTTCGATGGCTTCTTTCTGAGGTATATTGCTATACAATGACTCTATGTCTAGGGTCACAAGTAAATCTCTGCCCTCATTGAATGACAAATTTTCTATTCTTTTAATGATGTCGCCTGTATCTCTCACGTATGATGGAGACAATGAGATATATGGTCGTAGAACTTGATCTAAAAACTTCGAAATTGCTTCCAACGGAGTCCCAATTGTGGAAACAATTGGCCTGTAGGGGGGATTTTTTTGATCCTTGTGGATCTTGGGTAAACCATATATGCAAGATGTTTTTCTTTCCGATTTATTCAAATATTCGAATTCTTTTTTATTTATGATTCCCTCATTCAAAGCTTTTGTCGTTAGTTTGTTTATGGTTTTAACTATTTTTTCCGTAGGATTCGAGTGGATCCTTTTATAGAACGTTGTGTCGTTAAGCATCTTTCGCATATTTTCTTCATATGTGGTACAGTCCAAAAGGACTATCCCTCCACCCTTGTCACTACTCTTGACTACAATTGTGTTGTCATTTTTTAATCTCTCAAGGGAGTCATGCTCATCTTTGGATATATTGTATTTCGGCTTCGGGATAAATTTAAGGGCCTGTTCTAGTCTTTTTGTGATAACCTTCTCGAAAACAGCTACTTCGGGACCCAATTGTTGTAAGGTTGGGGTGAAGGTGGAGGGTAGGGATACAATATTGTTGCTTATATTATCCAATTCCAATGAATCATTCAAGATGAAAAACTTTTTTAGTCTAATTTTTCGTAAAAAAGAGTGAATGTCACGATAAAGTTCGAAGATGTTCACTTGAGCATGAGGGACAAAAGTTAAACCCTTAGTTAGAAGGGACACATCTGAAGGTTCAAGGACATGGGAGGATAAGTTAAAAATCGGGATCACATCCCGTTCCTCCAGTATTGCTTGTTCCTTGTCTCCAAGTATCTCTGAGGTTCCGGGGTATATTGAGCTGACTGATAATTGCCTCTCGAGTGGTTTTGGAACCTGACTCTTTGGCGATTCCCCCTCCCCCCTCGGTGACCTAAAAAAGGACGACGATTATTTCTTTGCCCATTCCTGGGGTCAAATGGTCTGTCATCCTGATAACCCATGTTCCCTTCTTCTTCTGAGTCTATATCTGACCCTGATGAATTTGAGAAATTTTGGACCTTGTGTTGATAAGTATGTGCCTGAGCACCTGAAGCCGGATCACAGTTGAAAAAGCCTTCCACAATGTAGGGATAAGTTTTTTCAACCGAATAAAATCTTTTATCCTTTATGAACTTGTCTTCCTTTCTTTTTTTTAAATAGTCAGAGAAAGACAGTATATCTTTTTTGATAGAGTCGAGCTGTTTTTCTGCCTCATCTAAGGTAGTAGACTTTTTTAGTTTATCCTCAAGTATCTCTATTTCCTTCCTAATATCCGCTGCCAGTTCTTTTGATGTGGAGATGATTAAAATCATAAGGTCTCTTGAGCAGCGGCTCGCTATCATACTCCACTTTATTAAAAAGGACTTGATATCTACAAAGAGGCCTGGAATAATTCGAATCCTTAAGCCCATGGGGATTATGCCGTTCTTGAGGTAGTTCAGCATAAACTCCCCATGTGCTTCTATCCTGACTAATTTTTTCCGAAGATCTAATAGCTTACTATAATCACTATGGTTTTGTTGGTTACCTGTTTGATTTTCACCAAAATTGACATTAGTCCCTACTAAAGTTGCAAAGTCCTCGTCCGAGAACCCGAAGGTTTGAAGATTTGCCATTCTTCGTGTGGGGGAATAATGTTACTCGAGGTTTACATTGATCTATTGGCAAGATGGATTCGCTAGATTGTTACTATTCTTAGTTAAAATGAAGCTATATTTAGGTATAATCAATAAAGTGCTCTCTAATGAGTTTCTCCGATTCTGTACACAAGAGGGGATAAAAAGAGAAAGTGACAGCCCCACACGGATCAACCGTGGGTAATCTTAGGTAAGTATCAGGGACCCCCTGTTAAGGATCGACTCCTGGGTCAGGGAAACAATAATTTTTTGAAAAAGTATACACCCAGGCAGACTTTAGCTACAAGTAACTGGCTAATTCGCAACACATTTTCGTGAACAACGTATGATAAATGCACAAGGAATAAAAAAACAATTAGTACAACAGACTGTTAAGATATCAAAAATATATTTTTAATCTCAATTTCTTTTAAAACATTATAAAAAGAAGGGTTAGTAAATATCACTGAGTATATATGATGTATCCAGTCAAGAAAAGTTCATAAAGGATAAAAGATTTTATTCGGTTGAAAAAACGTATCCCTACATTGTGGAAGGCTTTTTCAACTGTGATCCGGCTTCAGGTGCTCAGGCACATACTTATCAACACAAGGTCCAAAATTTCTCAAATTCATCAGGGTCAGATATAGACTCAGAAGAAGAAGGGAACATGGGTTATCAGGATGACAGACCATTTGACCCCAGGAATGGGCAAAGAAATAATCGTCGTCCTTTTTTAGGTCGCCGAGGGGGGAGGGGGAATCGCCAAAGAGTCAGGTTCCAAAACCACTCGAGAGGCAATTATCAGTCAGCTCAATATACCCCGGAACCTCAGAGATACTTGGAGACAAGGAACAAGCAATACTGGAGGAACGGGATGTGATCCCGATTTTTAACTTATCCTCCCATGTCCTTGAACCTTCAGATGTGTCCCTTCTAACTAAGGGTTTAACTTTTGTCCCTCATGCTCAAGTGAACATCTTCGAACTTTATCGTGACATTCACTCTTTTTTACGAAAAATTAGACTAAAAAAGTTTTTCATCTTGAATGATTCATTGGAATTGGATAATATAAGCAACAATATTGTATCCCTACCCTCCACCTTCACCCCAACCTTACAACAATTGGGTCCCGAAGTAGCTGTTTTCGAGAAGGTTATCACAAAAAGACTAGAACAGGCCCTTAAATTTATCCCGAAGCCGAAATACAATATATCCAAAGATGAGCATGACTCCCTTGAGAGATTAAAAAATGACAACACAATTGTAGTCAAGAGTAGTGACAAGGGTGGAGGGATAGTCCTTTTGGACTGTACCACATATGAAGAAAATATGCGAAAGATGCTTAACGACACAACGTTCTATAAAAGGATCCACTCGAATCCTACGGAAAAAATAGTTAAAACCATAAACAAACTAACGACAAAAGCTTTGAATGAGGGAATCATAAATAAAAAAGAATTCGAATATTTGAATAAATCGGAAAGAAAAACATCTTGCATATATGGTTTACCCAAGATCCACAAGGATCAAAAAAATCCCCCCTACAGGCCAATTGTTTCCACAATTGGGACTCCGTTGGAAGCAATTTCGAAGTTTTTAGATCAAGTTCTACGACCATATATCTCATTGTCTCCATCATACGTGAGAGATACAGGCGACATCATTAAAAGAATAGAAAATTTGTCATTCAATGAGGGCAGAGATTTACTTGTGACCCTAGACATAGAGTCATTGTATAGCAATATACCTCAGAAAGAAGCCATCGAAGCTACCTCATGGTTTATCGACTTACATCAGATCCCTTGCTGCAAAACATTCATTAAAGAATGTCTGACTATGGTTTTAAAAGAAAATTTCTTCGAATTCGGCAGTGATTTATTTTTACAAATCAAGGGCGTAAGCATGGGTGCTTCAATGGCGCCCTCGATAGCTAATATTTATATGATTTTTTTTTAAAGCAAATTCATCTACAATGAAATGGCACCGTTCTTCGAGTCTGTTTCCCATTGGTACCGTTACATAGACGACATCTTTTTTGTATGGACCGATGGGGAACAGACTCTGAAGGAATTCCTCCTTTGGCTGAACCTTACTGATAATAACCTGCGTTTCACCGCACATATAAATGAGTCAAAAGTTGAATTTTGGGATATCTATATACAAAACAATGAGGGCTCCCTTGAAGTGGACCTGTACTCTAAGCCTACTGCCCGGAACACACTTCTACACTTCAGCAGTTACCACCCGCGGTGTCAGAAAGATAGTATACCGTTCTCTCAATTCTTGAGAGTCAGACGGAACTGCACAAATATCAAGGATTTTGATGCCCAAGCAGTAAAAATGAAAGAAAAATTCATCCAGAGAGGCTATCCGCACCGTTTAGTAAGAACAGCCTACAAAAGAGCTCGTTTCTATGATCGAGACACTCTGCTGAATTCCCAAAAACAAAAAACTGATCCCAAGCTAGTGTGCATAACAAAACACTCAACGATGGATTCGACAATAAGGCAGATAATCAACTCCAATTGGCATCTGTTAAATTCCTCAGATGACCAAGAAAAAATACAGAAACCTATGTTCGCACATAGACGTAACAGGAATCTAAAGGATCAAATAGTTCATTCTCGCCACAAATCCAAGACACAAAATACCACATTCATCCAGAAATCGATTACTGGAACAAACGCAGTCAGAGGTACCTCACGGTGTGGGTCTTGCCACTCATGTGACAGCATTGTGACTGGTGACAGTATGCAATTCAAAAAGATAACCATTCGGGCTAAAGAGCTATGGAATTGCAACACGAAAAACGTGGTATATTTGATCATATGCCCCTGCAATTTGGGCTATGTCGGGGAGACATCGCGCATGATCAAAACAAGACTTACAGAACACAGGTCAGCAATTAAAACAAAACGATTAACAGCCCCACTTGTGAATCACTTCTTGGAGTACAAACATAAACCGGAGGACATAAGATGGCGCATCTTAGAGAAAATTCATGTACAAGAAAACCAAGGTGGCAATGAAATACGAAAGAAACGTGAGGTCTTTTGGATCTTCACCCTTGGGACGTTTGACCAGGGTCTGAATCAAGATCTACCCTGGGAGAACGCAATAATATAAATACATAGTCGGTCATTTTTAAACGCTCTCCCCATGACTTGACTCTGAATATCTAATCATTGGTCGTATAATTAGGTTATATCTTTTTTAATTTTAGACCCGCCTCTTCTTGTGATTAGGTAACATTGTGAAATAGGTAATATCCTTTTAAATCCTAACCCCGCCTCCTTCATTGGAAGTATATATAAAGCAGTAGAAGAAGGACTTCTTGTGATCTTCCATTTGTTCACTTGAAACCCTGACGGAAGGAGACGCGCTGCATTTTGCCATCCGGAATACGGTAAGAGCCTAACAAACTCTGCGCTATGTCTGACTCGCTGCAGACTACTCTGTCGGATTTGGACTGGAAGCCGTATCAGTGAGGCTCCAGCATGGGAACTAAATAACTAGTAACACTAAATTAGTCACTAAGGGTAGTATTTTTTTCTTATATCTCCCCCAGATTTTTGGTCAATACTGCACCGTAACGGGCACTCTGTGTAACGCAATTGATATCCACACGGAGGTACCGCACTGCAATAAGTCCCTGGGAAGCGAAAAGACACAAAAACGCCTCCGTCTCCGGTCTCCGAATCGGATTGAATCCGACAGGTAAACAAACGCTAAGGGACTAGGACAAAATGATTCTAACAAACCGAGTTAACCATCGACCCAGTCTAAGGGATAAACACCAAATGATTGTTACTCTTTTTATTTCAGGATGTTTTTGGATCACAAAATCATTAGTAGTCCTAAGTTTCACCAGAATTAATCGTAAAACGCTGGGAGCGACAGAGTCGAAAAACGCCCTTAAAGACCGCAGCTCCTCACAGATCCCGGGTTTTCATCACGCACTGTCTGGCCTGGGGCAACTGTGTTTTCTAGATGAGGTAAATTATGAAAAAATAAAGACCAATAACATTAAACACTACCTAAGATGATTAAATAGCAACAGAACAAATAGATTTAAGTCTATTTATAATTTATTTGCATAGGAATTTACCCGCTAAAAACGATTAAGTGGACTGATCCTTTGCCGACGGCTAAAGAAATCGACGCTTGGCCGCATTTTATGTTGAAGATTGACGAGGAGTAAACGGAGGTGGAAGTGAGAAGTATGCAGTGAACACTGCTTTCTCAGGTAAAACCTCCAATGAGTAAATAATAGGGGTCAGAGTTGGTAATTCGTTTTGCCCCCAATAACAAATGTGCAGTAAGAAACTGAAATACCAATATGGTTTGTCTCTCTTTATTAAACAGATATCACATACCGCCCACATCTAATATAAAGAAGGTGCCTCACTCCCAACCCCTGTTTTTCGTGCAGTCTTCCAAAAAAAGTTTACAGTGGAAGGTCACTACCAACTTCTCTTTGTGGGTAAGACATGATTCGAGACAATAAGAAAATGATTATAATGACCCTGAAAACAAATAGGGATTATGTATCACGCTAAATAGCTGCAACAAAACATTGGGGAATGTATATTGCGGGTTGGTTGTCCCCACTCGTTGAAAGATGAGGAACTGAGTGAAGACATGGATACATACACAGTTAGCAGCCACTAAAATAGTCAACTAAAGAATGGTTGTTTTGGTTAGAAGATACTTTATAATATAATATATTAATAATTAGATTAAGAATCAGTATGATAAACTCCTTAATGATTTTTAAACTTGTTTAATAAGAATTAGCCCCTAAATGTTATGTAACCTTTGCAGATGGGAATTTACTCCCCCTTTTTTTTTCCTCTCCTATCTTTAGATAATGGTCACTTATCTGGTTCCGCTGGAATATAGATATATAGGAATGTTACTATTAACAAAATGAGTGCACTCTGTGGTTTCTACGATTCTGTATTATCATTTATATGCAAACACAAGCCTGGCTAAGAAAATGAATCTATTTGATGTTTTTAGAGCAAACGCATAATATCTTTATTAAATACAAAAATTGTCAATGGACTGTTGTGAACTGTTGTGAATTGTTGGTCACCTTCGGTTAGTCAAAACAAAAGTTGCTGATTGTAACCTAGAAAGTGTTGGCCATACATTTATCTAAAAATCTGTTTCATTCTGTTTAGAAAAAAGTGGCTGCATATTCTAAAGTCCTGATGAAGACAAAAGATTTGTCGAAACGCGTTGACACAGCCCAAGTCTAACAAAAATTTGGAGAAATAATTCTGAAACTAACTTTTAATTGTTTTCTTTTCTGTTTTGGTTTTAACAATGTATCATGGAATTGCCATTCATAATCAATGTATCAAATTCTTGACTGGATACATCATATATACTCAGTGATATTTACTAACCCTTCTTTTTATAATGTTTTAAAAGAAATTGAGATTAAAAATATATTTTTGATATCATAACAGTCTGTTGTACTAATTGTTTTTTTATTCCTTGTGCATTTATCATACGTTGTTCACGAAAATGTGTTGCGAATTAGCCAGTTCCTTGTAGCTAAAGTCTGCCTGGGTGTATACTTTTTCAAAATTTTTTTGAAGTCCTTGTGTTCAGGGGGCTCTGAGCCCGGTCAAAACCAGACCTGGGTGTCTTCCTGCCAGTGCACACCCTCTTCCTCTGATAGTGAGCATAGGAGGTGGAGCCATCCTTTTGTGGCAGCAACACAGCCCGCTTCACATCCAGGGGGCTACTCCTCCCCCACACCAAATGTAGGCCAGCCTGTTGCTGTCTCACCTACTCCTCCTTGGGGTCAGGACACTTCCCAGACCCCGTCACATCCAAACCCAGACAGTCAATACACAACCAGGCAGAGGCAAGCAGGATGGTTAAGACAAGAAACCAGCCACTTCTAAAAGTGCGGTTTCTAAACACACATATGAAAACCATCTTCACAAAAAGATGTGTTATTAAATTCTGAGTTCAGGCACACTAAACTCCATCTCTCCATCTTACGCCTATGGGAAGATATGCTGGAAACATGTGACACAGCATTTTCCACAGTACATGTCCTAACTTTCACATACACTGCACCTTGCCCGGGGGGTACCTTGGGCCTACTATAGAGGTGTCTGATGTGCATAAAAAGGGAAGGGTAAGGTCTGGCAAGTGGGTGCACTTGTCAGGACAACAAGGTAATTAACAAACTGCGCGCAGGCACTGCAGTGGCAGGCCTGAGATCTCTTTTTAGGGATACTTGTGTGGGTGGCACAATTAGTGCTTCAGACCCTCTAGTAGCATTTGCATTACCAGCCCAGGCACACATAGTGCACTTTACTAGGGACTTTACTAGTAAGACAAACATACCAATTATATACAACCAACTACCATAACATTTTATACAGGGAGCACTTACACTTTGACACTGATCAGCAGTGGCAAAGTGCCCAAAGCATCTAAGTCAGCAACATCATGTCAGAACAAGCATTTGCAATGCAATAGGTCTCGCATTTGCAAATTTTTAAGCTATTTGCATTGTAAATGACAATGCCTTTTATTTATCTGTTTTCAAAACCAAGACATAGATAAAAGGTTTGTCATTTACAATGCCAATAGCTCAAACTCTCGCAAATGCGAGACCTATTGCATTACATCTTTACACGTTATGAATATCTAGTCAACGGTTTCACTTCATTAGCAGTAGAACAAAAAAGAAAGATAACCAGTCAACCTTTGTGAAGGACCTTACACTGCGCAGCAACACAATTTGCTGAGATTTTAGTAACTTTTGTTCTGTTTGAGCTAGAAACTATTTTTTGTTAAATCCTGCCAATTATGAAGCAAATGATGGATTGTGTGACAAATGCTACGAAATTCATAATTATGTGGAAAATACAACGGCTGTAGAAATTCAGCAGCCCTGACTACAATGCAACTGTATCCCCACTTGCTTGCCGACTTCCTAGCAATGCATACATGTGCAATGTGGTCTGTGACTTGCTGTTGCCCCATGTCAGACTGTTGAGAGGCACTACTCTACAGGGGTGTGCTTAATCAAGTAGAATAACGGCTGGCACTTCTATAAGGAGGGATAAGGTGCCACAAATAGGTGGTGCTAAATTACAAACAGACAAGTTGCCTCTAATCTCATAATAATTTTTTGCCCGGAATTCCAAAAACTCCTTGCACCGTTCCAAAGCACATCTCATGTACATTAACGTACTTCTTAGAGAGTTTGTATAGATGCAAAGTTATGTTTAGAACACAGTTGTGCGTAATGGAAAGTGGCTCATCCCGCCTGTTCAGGCACTGAGTGTACTTGTTTAATGAAATCACATGGGGTGTTATTGGTGTGGAAACACAAGGATGTCGTGTAGTTGTACCAAAGAGCACTGGCCTCCGACAATCTCTTCTCAGAGTAAGCTATGGTGCTTAGGGATGTGGGGCTCCGGCTAGTCCAAAGGTGTGATGATGGAAGAGGGAGGGAGGAAGACTGCAGTGGTGTGTGCCACCAGTTACTCCAGGGACGTGGACTGGGGGTGTCGGAAGTGGGCGAAGGCTAGCTCAGTGATGAACACTGTCCTTACCTGAAGCCAGGGAACAGGGCCAGCAGCAACCCCGGTATGCTACCATCGTGCTTTGCACGCCTCTTTAGACGAGTGTGTGCACGTGAAGGATTGAGTTTGCGACATGAATTTAAAGGTGTGTTCATTAGGTAGCAAGAAGTCAAGCAGTGCGGGTGCTGCTCTGTGGTGCACTTCAGGTCTGGGCCTGCAGCAACCACTGCTATTTCAGGAGCAGAGGCACACAGAGTTCTGGCAATGCACCTCTAGCCTAACCAACCTCACCGCTCGCTGTTTAATTAGAGAAACAAAAAGCATCCGCCATTGTCGAAGCCGGTGTCCCGCAAGTGCTATATGGGGGGAAGCCGTTATTAAAATGAAAGCGTACAAGGCACGCTGGAAATACAACAAGAAGTGACTGCCATAACCGAAGCGGGCGTACGTGAGTGTTATATGTATTGCTGATCAAGCAGAGTGTGCTTTGCTCACCAGGGCATAGCATGTGCATGAGTGGAGTGCCGGGCTGTGCAAAAGTAAAGTAAGACACATGGCTTCTTGAAGAGAAAAACTTTTGTAAAACGGAGATCTCACAAAATAAGGCTGTTCCTTGTGCCCTTCATTTTCCAGAAACACAACACCCTTAATTATCACCACATATTCCAAAGTCATCACAAGCAAGACATTTCTCACTTGATCGCCTTGTATTTCCATCCAGACCCACAAGTACTTCGGGCCAAATACCATCAGGAAAAACCGCAACAATACAAAAAAACAACTCTAAACACGAAATCCGTGCTTAACTGCATCCCACTGGAGAAGCTTTTACCAGGACAGTGGCTCGCGAAGGCACACTGAGTGAAGTGTGCCCCAGGTACTGCTTTCTTGCCCCTCCTTGAAAATAGCGGCTGCAGCAAGAGAAGCCCCTCGGGCTGGCTGCCCTGGCATTGTGTCTGCACCTTCGCTCACACAGTTCTTACAGCGGCTGAATACTTTGCCGTACTGGTCGCTGTAGCAGTCTCTGCAACTTCTGCTCACGTATTGGTGACATGCCCGCCCCAGGCCACGAGAGAGCTGATTCTGTTACAGCACATGCACATCGCGGGTCTGACCCACAGCGATGAAAGCGCTGCAGCCATCCATAATGCAAGGAGGAAGCATATATTTAAAGACAAAGCGTATCGTCCATTTAGGGAGTGCAGTGGCATAAAGCATGTAATGACAAGCATTGGCTTCATGGCCGCGAAAGTGACGCGAAAGTGAAAGAAAACAAGCATGCAGAGAAAGCCAGATGGCGTCTCTGCGCGTTCACGCGCACGTAACCGCAAGCTTGAGGCCAAGCTTGTGGTAGCACTTTTAAGACTCCACTCCAAATTTCTAACCAGGGCAGCGCATGCGCTGGCTCAGGCGAGACCTAAAACACAACCCCTAGCACGCCAAAACTGGCCCCCACTCCGGGAAAACACCTGGTGCCCGCTACAGACAGTCCGGCCCTGCTGGTACTCTTTCAGAGATTGTGGATCTAAGGGGTAACATGCCTATTACAGAGAAGACGATGAGAACCAATGCAGGGGTGCTGACTGCCCTGCTCGTCCCCTCCGCCAATGGCCTTTCAACTTCTAGATGCTACAACACCATATATAAAACAGTGCAAGGTGGAGTTTAAGAAACAATGTGAGAAGAGGACAGGAGAAGGAACATTGGAGGAACAACACTAGAAATTTTCAGGGGAGGAGGAAGGGGCCAGAGAGTGACTACAGACATGCACTCTTCGAGAGTAAGAGTGCATGGGCAAAAGTTTAAAAGATTTTTAAAATTACCAACTGGAGCCTGTGCAAGTGAGCGCATGAATGTTTACCCTAAAATTAGAAATCTAGTCGCCGTCTGTTGCTTAATTTACATAAATATGCGACCCGCCTACTGACGGTCATTAGTGGCTTGGTTCATCCGGATCAGTCCGGATTTATCCCACATCGCAACACGGCTCTTAACCTACGTCGTCTCCACGGTGCTGTTGCGAGGGCGGGGCTTCTGACGGAGCCGGCCATTTTGGCCTCGTTAGACGCCTCGATGGCCTTTGACACTGTCGAGTGGCCCTATCTTTGGGCGGCTCTCGAAAAAATTTGGTTTTGGACCTGAGTTTATTGGTTGGGTGAAGTTGTTGTACGTTGAACCCTTAGCGCAGGTAGTGGTGAACGGTAGAGTCTCAGTCCCCTTCTGCCTTGGTAGGGGGACCCGTCAGGGTTGCCCCTTGTCTCCATTGCTTTTCGCGCTTGCCTTGGAACCATTAGCTGCGTGGCTTCGATGGGAGCCTTCACTCAAAGGGATCCGTTGGTCACCGGACTTTGAGGACCGCGTCTCTCTTTACGCAGACGACATTCTTCTATATCTTACCTCCCCGCGTAAATCTTTGAATGTCTTATTTGATGTTCTTACTTCGTTCGGTGCTAATTCGGGCCTTGTTATTAATTGGGCTAAGTCCTGTGTGTATGTTCTTTCGGGTGTTTTGCCCCCTTTGCCGGACAGATTTCCTATCCAGGTGGTCCAGTCTGGCTTCAAGTATCTGGGGATTTTTATTACCCTGGACCCCTCACTCCGGTTTGAGCGTAATCTCCTCCCCCCGCTTCTTAGACTGCGACTGGATGTGGCCCGTTGGCGTAAGTTACCCCTATCTCCTCTGGGTAGGGCAGCTCTTTTTAAAATGATGTCCTTGCCGCGGTTCCTCTACGCACTTCAAAATTCTTATGACGACATTCCCGCTACATATTTCAGGGAGATCGAGAGTCTGCAAAGACAACTGATTTGGGACGGACGTCCACGTATAGCCCTTGCGAAACTTACCATCCCTTGGTACGACGGGGGCATGGCGCTCCCCGATATCAAGAGATACTACTGGGCTGCCCAGCTATCTGCCATTAACCACGCGATGTATTCGCCGGGTCGCGATCCGGCCTTTGAGATGGATAGGTTCCAGCTGCCGGGAGGGGACTTTAATAGAGCGCTTTATTCTAGATCGGCCGGGCGCCATCTTACGGGCCCGTCCAGGACCGCAGTCAACGTGTGGCGCGCCGCGAATGTGAGTTTGGGATGGGAGAATCGACTGACGCTGGCGACTCCGCTTTATGCTTCTGAACGTTTGGGGTGTCTCTGGTCTACTAAGGGCTTTGACCGCTGGGATATGATTGGGATTTGTAAGGTGGGTGATGTTTGTGTGAATGGTAGCGTGAAGTCATTCCAGGCCCTTAAGGCAGAATACGGCTTGAGTGATAGAGAGTTTTTCCGGTATCTGCAGGTCCGGCATGCCCTGGCCTCAGTTCTGACTCCTGATGTGGCCCTGCCCGAGTCCTCCCCCCTTGAAGATCGTATACTAGATGGGCACCTGCCCGACAGCACTATCTCCCTTATTTACAAAAAATTGATTCATAATCGCGCTGATTTGTTGGTCCGACTCAGGGAGATGTGGGTCGGTGACGGATTGGAATTAGATGACGAGGATTGGCAGTCGGCCCTCTCCTCTCCGAAAGAGGTCGCCATTCCCGCCCGTCTTCGTTTGGTGCAGCTTAAGATCCTCCACCGGGTGTATGTGACTGGTCCGCGTCTGGTTGTAATGGGTTTTTCCCCGGATGGCTTATGTAAGCGTGGCTGCGGGATGAGCGCTACCTTTATGCATATACTTTGGGAGTGCCCTGTGGTGGCAGCCTATTGGGTGGATGTGCTTGCGGTAATGACTGTTGTGACTGGTGTTGCCCTGCGGCCTGAGGCCCGACGATGCCTGCTGAACGTGTGGGAACCCTCCGATTACTCTGTGGCCCAGACTAGATGGGCGACCTTGGGTTACATGGTCGCGAAGCGTGACATTGCGCAACTTTGGGGCGCATCCCGACCTCCTGACGTTTCGGTGTGGGAGGATAACATGGACTGGTCCATGTTCCGAGAGAAGACCGTCTATGTGGCTAGGGGCAGACCCAGGGCGTGGACGAAAATTTGGGGTCAATGGAATGCATATCGTGGAGACATTTGTACCCCTCCCTTGGTTGCCACCTCCGATGTTACTCTGTCTCCCTAGGCTGACGTTCCCGAAATTTTTCATTCTGTTCTAGGATTTTCCTGTCCTCCCTGCTTCCCCCCCCCCCCCGGCCTTGCCGAGTCCCATTGATTTACCTTTGTTTTCCTGATTAGTGGCCCTCCCCTCTGACATCCGGGCTGACTTGATTGCTGCATTCGCCTTGTTTGGTGTTCGTTATTTTAATGTTTAATATAGAAAATTGTTGTGTCCTGTCCTATGTCTGGAGCAATTTTACTCTATGATTTCGGTCTGGCCACGGAAATGATTGTTTACTTCATGTGTCGTGCTTTGCGACTTAGCGGCCAGCCCGTGTGGTTGTAGGCCCATCTTTGTACTTTTTATCTGATTGCTCAATAAAAATTAAAAAAAAAAAAAAAAATTACATACATATCAGCATTTTCATGCATTCCATGCTGCTGCAGTCAACATGAAATTGAAGTGATAAACAGGGTAGAGCGGGTGGGTTTAAAAACAACAGACCGGGAGGGGGTGGGTAAAAAATAACAAGTGGGAGGAGGACAGCGGTGAAGGAGAGTATCTGCATGAGTCTACATTGGAAGGACACTGGCCCCTGGAAACAGGTCTTAGTCTAGGCTCCAGAGCAGGCTGATGACTCAATATATACACATACGTTTTCAACACACAGGGGAGAGGGTACAGGGGAAAACACCAAACAGAAAACTGTATCTCAAGTCTATCAATTGACAGACTTTAGCAACAACTAAAAAATGGCAATACTTCATTCATGGCCGCTATCAATGGCAATGTCAACTCTCTCTTCAACTCTCCATACTCTGACAGAGGGTCAAGGCATGCTCAGAGGTGGATATTACATGCATGTAGTCTCAGCGTTAAAGTCAGTGTAATGTATTATATTGTGAAACGAACTGTAGGTTTCCAGAACCGTGTTGTGCTCGCTTAAAAGTCCTCCTCCACCCATATACCGTGTAAAGAGTTGAAAACCCGTTTTATAAATGACAACGAAGTCCTCGTTGCAAGCACATTAAAAACCTGTACCCTCTCCCCTGTGTGTTGAAAACGTATGTGTATATATTTTTTTCCCCCACAGGTACACTGTGACCTCATTTGAAACAAGAGACAGGTCAATATACCTTTTTCTTTTTCACTCCATTTGAGCACTTTTGACCACACCCCATTACCCTCACGTTATTTCACATAACGGTCCTGATGAAAGCCTGTAAGTCCTACCAAGGCGTATAAGGCAGAAACATGTCGACCTAATTCCTTTTCCCTTCACAATAATCTTTTAACTATACTCTGAGTGCATCAATTACTCCTAATAAGTATCTTCTGATGCACAATACCAGAGTTTACAAGACCCGAACCCAGACCTATTAAAACTCATTTTCTGGTAATCCGGGCCTTTTTAACAATCCCTCATCACTGGCTCACTACTGCTTCAACCGTGGGTCAACACCTCCTGGTGGAGGTTGCATAACCTAATCGACCTGATGATTATGCACACACGTGAATAAAAAAAGCGGAGAATCAAGATACACCGCTACAACTCCACCATACCCATCACGTGCATGAGGGTCTTTTAATTTGGGATACACCCCCTGCTCCTGCAAGAAACCTAAGGTTGTGCAGGACAAGTGATCCTTTCCCGTCTGATTATTAGATATACTTTGGAAACTGATTGGATCAGCTTTCTACCTCCCTCATTTTGATGAAAAGATTATGAGCAGCGCACAGCTGTGGGAGTCTTGACCAAAAATTCTGACCAGGAAATCCCCTTGATCAGAATACTGCCTCGAAGATTCTCGTGATGGCAGAGAACCTGGGATTAAGTTATTCCATCGAAGAAATCGACGCAATACTTTCCAGACCGGCCCTTTTTATGAACAGTGACCTCACTCAGACTCTCTCCAGCTCCACGGAGTGGGATGAACTAACAGAAATAAAAAAAGAACAAGTAAGAACAGCCGTTCACGGCATAATAATGACGGAATACCTCAGAGTTAATGCAGCACCCAGAGGACTCTGGGTCACCAACGCCCCGAGGATTTTTCTGAAGGACCTTCCATTCAGAAAAGACTGGTCCGCCATCTCATGGAAGTGTACAAGGGACTACCTAGTCCTAATCATCAAAACCGCCACAAGATTAACAGAAGAACTCACAGTGAAAATCGAAATTTTGGAGACAAAACTGAACAACACTGTGAACATTACTATCTATAAGAACAGATTAGAGGAGATAAATAAAGAAATGAGCAACACCCACGAGTATTTGACACAAACCAAACTACAGAAGTTAGCAAAAGAACTTAAGAAGTTCTCTTTAGAGAAGATACATCCCTACAGCAGTAAGGACTACAATGCAGACGATAATGCCTCTAATTATGGATCACACAGCGGTGCATCAAGCGCAGGTTCGGATCAAGGATCGGACCAACACAGCAATCCTAACAAAATGCATTTCCAAAATAGGAGAGGAAACCGCCGAGGACGCAACTCGTGGCGGCCCCCATTCTTTCAAACGAATCCACAAGGGATGCCTTTCCAATCTTTCAACCCTCACTTCCAGGGGTGGATGAACCCATACTTCCAAGGCCCTCAAATGATGAATCACCAGATACCAATACAGACAGGTCAGAATTTCCAACAGAATATACCTTTTTTAGGGAACGGCCCAGCTCCCCAAAGAACCCGGAGAAGAGGAGTAACCTGGTCCGATCAATCCAGGCAAGTACAGACGAGGAGTGTAACCAAAGCCAAAACCGGTACAACCACGAATCCCTCATCGTGAATCTCACTGAGAAGGTCTTAACCAAGGATGAAGAACTCGTACTCAACAAAGGCCTTGGTTATGTCCCAACACCGAAGCTAGATCTGTTTAAAACCAAATGTGAAGTTGCAGAGTTCTGCCGCAAACTGAAGTTAAAAGCATTTTTTAAGGGAGACGCAATTCCTAACAGGGAAGGAGATACAACCTTGAGGAATAAGTCATCTTTCTGTCCTCTGAATTCCCAAATCCCAATCGAAATACAGATTTTCGAGCAGGCCATCTTCAAAGCCATAGATGGACTAGCAGATGAACCTCCAAAACCCTTCCAAAATCTCTCTAGAACGGAACAGGCAGCTCTAAACGCCCTTAAAGAGGATCACAACATAGTCATCAAACCGGCCGATAAAGGCGGAGGAGTGGTTCTCCTCACAGCCGAGGGCTATGACCAACAATGTATGGATCTCCTCAAAGATAATAAATTCTACAAAATTTTGACTATAGACCCAACACCGAGATTACAGAGAACTATCGCGATGATGATAGAAGAGGGAGAGACCAACAATTGGATCTCAAAAAAAGAAGGGGAGTATCTAGGGACCAACACACCTCGCACTCCCTACTTCTACTCGTTACCAAAAACACACAAAGGACGAGTACCACCACCCGGACGACCGATCGTGTCGGGTATAGGTTCCCTTTTAGAACCCTTGTCGCAGTTTGCAGACCAATATCTTAGGCCTTTGGTCCAAAAGACACCGACGTACTTACGAGACACAAGAGATCTACTGACCAAGTTACAAGATGTCGAATACTCTCCTGACACCATGCTCTTGGTCGGATTCGACGTCGAGAGCTTATATACTAGCCTTCCACAAAATAAAACAATGGATACACTTGAGAGCATACTTTTCAATTCAACCTGGAATTATAAGACCCCCAGACATTTTGTACTGGAATGTTGCCGGCTGGCACTTATGGAATTTTTTTTCCAATATAAAGACAATCTATACCTACAGTGCCACGGGACATCAATGGGCAGCACCTTTGCCCCTAGTGTGGCAGGTCTATACGTCAGTACCTTTGAGGACCTACACATCCTGAAGGAGAACAACAACCCTTATAGTCGCCATATACTGTTCTGGAAACGGTATATAGACGACATTTTTGTCATCTGGCAAGGGGACGAAACCAGCCTAAGTGAGTTCCACACCTGGCTTAACCAAAGAGATGACTGTTTAAAATTCACTTACTGCATGAACCGGGAAAGCATAGACTTTCTGGATGTAACAATTTATGCGGCGGAAGGGACTCTCCAGACCCGGACGTTCTTCAAGACAACTGCTAAAAACAGCCTACTCTCTTTCAAGAGTTTTCACCCCCGCCCTCTGAAGGAAAACTTGCCATACAGCCAATTTCTGAGGCTTAAACGCAACTGCAGCAATATCACTGAATACAAGTCACAAGCTGATGACTTATGCAAAAAACTAGAAGCCCGAGATTATCCACAGAGAGTGATTAATAAATGCAAAAAACACGCCAGAAATCAGAATAGGGAGGCGCTTCTTGAGACCACACCAAAATCACCCTCGGAGGAAGTCACCTGTGTAACCACATACAGCCCAGTGACAAATAGTGTCAAGAAAATCATTAATAAGAACTGGCGCATTTTAACATCAGGGAGCCTTTCATGGCCAAAGCCGAGGTTTGCAAACAAAAGGAGCCGAAATTTGAGAGACATTCTTGTCCATACCAGACCTCCACCAAAGCCCACAAGAGGACTAACTGACCCATGGGGTATTCCCCAAGTAACAGGACATTATCCATGTGGTTCATGCTCGGTTTGCAGTCTGACAAGACCCACCAAGGAACTCCAATTACAACCGGAGTTCAAATGGACCATACGTCATCACACTAACTGCAATACCACCCAAGTGATATACATGATCACTTGCCCATGCAACCTCAGATACATAGGCATGACATGTAGAAAAGCCAAGCAGAGACTTTGTGAACACAAAAGCAACGTAAAATGCAAGAAGAGCACCACAAAAATGGCCAACCATTTTCTTGAGAAGGGCCATACAACTCAAGATCTCAACTGGGTCATCCTAGAAACTTTGCCCAACAAAGACAAGAATGCTGAGAAAATCCTCTTTGAAAAAGAGCAAAGATTGGTACATAGACTGGGAACTGACCGTGAGCTGAATGACAATATCCCCTGGCTCAGTCTGAATAGAAAATAGAAAAATGTGTCTGATGTTACTGAATTGTACTAAATAAGAACTGACCAGGGAGACCATTCGATAACCGATGTGAATACAGGATTCACTTACCAACATGAACATTATTCAAACTGGGTCTGGTTTTCCCTCCCTCTTTGTTTTTTCCCCCCAATGTTGGATTTACAACCATTGTTCCTCCCAATGTTGGATTTACAATCTTTGTTCCCCCAATGTTGGTCTTACAATTTTGTTCTTACAATTTTGTTCCTACATTGCTGTTCTTACAATCGAAGTCCTCCTCCACCCATATACCGTGTAAAGAGTTGAAAACCCGTTTTATAAATGACAACGAAGTCCTCGTTGCAAGCACATTAAAAACTCGGCCAGTCATTTAAAAAACAGGCTGACTCGGTATCTTGATACCGATTTCGTTAAAACTAATAAGAACAACATAGAGCACAGCGTGAGCGTCACCACAGGTCGTCATGGCGACACGCAGTACAACCAATCAGGTTCTACGCTAAGAGTCATTACTGAACAGGAAACAGCAGACTCTGTTTCCGGGTCAGAGAAGGCAGAGCGCTCGCAGAAGACGCCAGGACAGGACGAAATAGGTAGCGCGACTGTAGACAAAACAGTCCAACAACCGCAAGTATTGTAGCTAACCGCTTTTAATAACACCTTTCCCCTCTGTTTAGTCCCCTGTATAGCCTTCCTACCTGATTGGAGCGCATTATTTATATGCGCGAGGTAACTATACCATCACGCCGAATTAAGCATGTTAGATACCAAGAGCACGCCTTGAAAAGTACACGTGTGTTCAGGCACGGTATTATGCATGTTCTTTGATATATCGGATAAATGTATAACTATATGTAAAACCAAGTGTGTGGAAGATCTCACAATGACATTTAAGCGAGCACAACACGGTTCTGGAAACCTACAGTTCGTTTCACAATATAATACATTACACTGACTTTAACGCTGAGACTACATGCATGTAATATCCACCTCTGAGCATGCCTTGACCCTCTGTCAGAGTATGGAGAGTTGAAGAGAGAGTTGACATTGCCATTGATAGCGGCCATGAATGAAGTATTGCCAATTTTTAGTTGTTGCTAAAGTCTGTCAATTGATAGACTTGAGATGCAGTTTTCTGTTTGGTGTTTTCCCCTGTACCCTCTCCCCTGTGTGTTGAAAACGTATGTGTATATATTTTTTTCCCCTACAGGTACACTGTGACCTCATTCGAAACAAGAGACAGGTCAATATACCTTTTTCTTTTTCACTCCATTTGAGCACTTTTGACCACACCCCATTACCCTCACGTTATTTCACATAACGGTCCTGATGAAAGCCTGTAAGTCCTACCAAGGCGTATAAGGCAGAAACATGTCGACCTAATTCCTTTTCCCTTCACAATAATCTTTTAACTATACTCTGAGTGCATCAATTACTCCTAATAAGTATCTTCTGATGCACAATACCAGAGTTTACAAGACCCGAACCCAGACCTATTAAAACTCATTTTCTGGTAATCCGGGCCTTTTTAACAATCCCTCATCACTGGCTCACTACTGCTTCAACCTTGGGTCAACACCTCCTGGTGGAGGTTGCATAACCTAATCGACCTGATGATTATGCACACACGTGAATAAAAAAAGCGGAGAATCAAGATACACCGCTACAACTCCACCATACCCATCACGTGCATGAGGGTCTTTTAATTTGGGATACACCCCCCGCTCCTGCAAGAAACCTAAGGTTGTGCAGGACAAGTGATCCTTTCCCGTCTGATTATTAGAACCACATAGAAGTGCCAGAGAAACAGAAACACAGCATGCCCTGGATATATGCAGGCAACCTTTATGATCTTCTAGGTCCACATGGAGCAACTCAGTGTAATCGTCAATTACTCACAGAAGAAGCGACATAGCTAATGCTGTTTAGAGCCCAGAAGTGATAGAGCACCAATGTACAGTCAGGCGCTGCTGACAGCCTCCCACAGGTGGACGGACGGTCACAATCAAACGTGCAAACCAATAAAAAAAATTAGACAAAAGAAGACACAGACATTAAAGAGGATATGGCCAAATGCCCAGTTCATATAAACAACATGCAACTATTTCACTACTCAATTTGAAGTGTCCGATTTCACCCATTGTTTGCTAGGGACATCCCAGGAGCGAGTGGGGCAGCCAAGGATATGCACTTATTACAGGCAGGCATGGCAAGTCCTCTGTGGTTCCTCCAGCAGTGACTGGAGCAACCCTAGACAAACTGGTTTCAGTCATTTATGACAAATACTATTACCCATCTTAGTAGTGTAGCTCCTATTTTCCCAATAGGCTCTGCGCATTGGAATAGTACCTACAGCAGTAAAGGCCTAGGCCAGACGTTAACTAGGTCTACTACTGTCGATACTAGACTTAATTTTTGGGTTTGCCAGCTAAGCTCAGAGTTCGCTAGAAACTTTCTCGAATGTTCAAGGAAGGAATTAACTCCCCTGATTAGACAAGAAGGGATTTAGTTTCTGACAACCATAGAACATGACAACTTTGCTCTCCCCTAATCAAGAGTCAATCTCGAGAGTCGTGTGAGCACAAGGCAATTATTTTACTCAGTCAGTACGTGCATTCTTAGTCTCATCAGAATGTAGAGAAAAGGAAGAGACGGGCGTGTTCAATAAAAGATGTTATTTATTGATCAGTCTCTTTTCTCATACATGAGAAATGGATCGATATTATTGCAATACTTATAGTTAAGTAAAGTGCATACATTAAAAGCAATAGTATAAAATAATACTGTAAAAACATTGATATGGTTTCTGAGCCATATGATGTTTAAAATGATTAAAATATATTTACATACACATATACATTTGACTAAACGTACTCAACTGGTGTTTCTAAATACGCCTACCCCGTGTACCTGACCTAAGTCTAATGCGTGGGCGGGAATAGAAAGTTACAGTTTAAGTTAAGTTTGTTTTTGCCAAGTGAATAACTAAAGAATTCTCTGTGAGGGGTTATTCAGTTCTGTACCTGGAATTTAGGATGAATGAGGAATGGTATCTCTTTCTCTGCTCTCGATATTCCAGGCTGCCTGCGAGGGCTGCCCAGAAACGCCGGTGCTGGGTCTCTCGGCTTGAGATAGCAGCGCGTCTCTCAGCGCGTCAGGAAGGCGGGGCTGCGCCAGCGGGGTCTGCTTCTGCTCTCGGCTTCGGCAAGTATGGCTGCTCCGTCTTGTCACCACGCGTGTGTTTGCATAGGGCAAGATCGGCAATATTTATACCTTAAAGGTGCCGAGATTGACGTAAGGATGGACATAGATACGTCAATAAAGATGTCATACGACTTGCTCGTTAGCACATTCTTTACTAAAGTTCTCTGTGAAATCAAAACAATGGCCGCACGGATTATCCAGGTTGTCATAGGTTTGATTTGTTATGAGAACGTTGTATGCCTTATCAGGGGCTGGAGGAATGTCGCTTGTCTAATTAGATCTCAAGCGTTATGACCTAATCAGATAACACGTTCCTGTGCCGTAGTGTGACTGCGTCAGATAACGGTATCTGCATCATGGGGGCTTTTCTTGCCTCATGGGCTGACTGTTAGTTAACTTGATAGTTAGTTTAACCAGAATAGGGTCAGGAATAGGGGGACTGATTCAGAACCTATAGAAATACACGACACCCACTCCACGCTAACTATGGTCATATCTACTAATCTATGCATAGTATAACATAGTACAACATACTATAGAGTATAGTGTATACCTTACCACCCCAAAATACATAAATGCATTTCGAAATTTTCAAATATACTGAAAAATTGCAGTCATATATATTGTATGCACTTAAGCTATGAATTAAATGCAAAAGTAAACACGCATTTTTATGCATTATTGCTTATTGGTATATGAGAAATACACATGAAATGGCTCTTAATATGGCTATACAGAAAGGAAGTTCGAGACCATTTCATCACATAATAAAATATTTGTGAACATCCCAGCGAGCAGCTAAAGTCTATAAAGTATCTAAAAATAGAAATTTTAGTTCTCTAGGAATAGTTTCTTACTTTAAGCAGAAGATAAGTGTCCCGAAAAATTTGTGAAAAATAATTTGGGCCTGCTAAAAAATTGTTGTCCGTGAACTGGTGGGAAGAATTGTTCATGTGACTTTTATTTTTAAAGTTGAAGGCCGAATTCAGGGAACGCCGTGTGCGAGTTTACTCAAAAGTCTCTATTTCTATTCTGGAGAGAACATCATATCATTCAGGCTTTCGAAAAAACTGTCAACAGCTTCATGGGAAAGTTCCACTAAGTCGGAAATAGGGGTAACCATGCATTCGTGCGCATGATTGTCTGCATTGACATTCTGATTCGCATTGCTGACAGAAGGTCGTACCTGTTCGATGCTACTTTCATCTTGAACTTCACTACTCTTCAATCGCAGTGGTGAAGATTCCAGGAATGCCGTCATCAGGATTGGCAGCCTTTGAGGGCAGCACAAAGCGTGAACCTTGGTAGGAACCAACAGTGTATCTGCATCCACTGGCGCATCCGATTGTAGCGTCAGACAGGTGTCTAACACGCATTCTTCTCCGCATAGCAGACACCTTAGTACAGGTAAAACACACCTTTGCCACATTGGTCGAAATGATAGAAACCAAGTCATGTTCAGGTCTCTAAGCCGGGAGAGTCCCAGGATTTTTGATATCCGGTCCCGGTATCCAATGGCTAGGATCGTATCTTCCATTGTCGCGAGAGTTTGATCTGTGACATGGGTTGCCATAACGAAAAATAAGGACTAGGAATAGGATTCCTGCAATTAGTCCCAGGATCAGGGGAAGTCCGCCAAAAATCGAATGGACGAAATCTGGAAAAATACCCAGTATGGCTTTGAATGGTGTTAATGCCATCGAAAATACTGTCTTAAATACCCCTGAGATCCCATTGGTATCAGAAATATTTAAGATTTCGCTCAGGATTTCCGCGAAATGTACGGGGGAATTAGTTGATAATAATGTATGTATCTCTGCAGTCGTCCTTGCGACTTGTAGATCATATGTTTCTTTTGATGACGTGAGCCTTGTAGGCGTCTGAAGAAGCACTGTTTTCATTCTGCTTAAAGTATCTATTCGAATAGAAGTAATTTTCAAACTGGGCCATGCCCTTGCCTCCCTGTCTGGAAAGGAGCTGGGGAATAAAGAACGTCCACAGCACTTGACCTTCGCCGTTGTAGTTACTAGATAAGGAGTCCCGGGCATAAGACTGCAACATCTGCGGTCTACAATAAGAATGTAACTCCCATTATAGAGTCTTTGAAAGAATGGTTCTATTTCAGTTGCAGGTGCGCCTTGCTGGTGACATGAAAGGTTGTATGAATTCCCTTCACAGGCTCCATGCAAACTAATTCCGTTACACAGAAGCGTGCCGCTTAGTGACATAGCACAATTGTTGCCACTAAGAAACACTTTCTGTCCTTTATTACTGACACATGCATGTGAATAGGGCAGGTTCCAAGTTGTTTTAAGGTACCCCTTTCCCAATTTCTCGTACATGCCAGCCTGTATATATTTTTGGCAGTATTGAAACCTGAAGGTTGAGATTGGAATATTTATGATTCCGTGGATTATCCATTCACTGACAGGTCGTTCTGACATTGTCAACGGTAATCTTTCTAGTTTTTCAATGCTCAAGATTGTATAATCAGCACCCTTTTGCGCCATACCGATTTGTCTATCAGTAAGGTTAAAGATTTGGAATAGTAACGTTGTGTTGATTAAACGCCAAGGCACATAGCCTGAACGCAGATTTTGCAACGTCCAGCCAAGCTGTACAATGGAACGCAATTGTGACTGACCATGTTGTAATAACAGTAAGTCTTGCGATAATATATCGATTGCTGAAGACACAATGCTGTCCAATGAAAAAATTCTGGAGGACAGAGTCATTAACCCATTGTCCACTACAGAAAGTGATTTTTCCAAATTGATACGGTCAATTTCCCGTATTCTTTCTGCTGTCTCAATTTGAGTAACCTTCCAGGCCTCATTGTATGCTGCATATACAGAGGCTGCTATGAAACGCTTTTGACGCTGTTTGCGTGGTCCCAGTATGAAATCACGCAAGTCAGCACCATCAGTAAGTAAAGTTAGGTGTTGCTTAATTTCAGGCAGTGTGGAAGTCTGTAGCCATTGAAGGCATAATTTGCCCACACTGTAGGTTGTTATTATCCCTGGGTGATGTCTTTGGGGATATCTAGGGTCTGGCCTGGTCATTTTGAAACCCTGTGTTTTATTCAGGAATCTATCTTGACAGTAATTTGTATCTGTGGGCCAGATCAACCATTGTTTCCAATCAGGATGTGTTCTGTTTTGGTTTTCTTATATGGTTTACGTCTATTTCTTCATCTGTATCAGAGCTATTGCTAAATATTGTTGGCTTTGGAATAGACGGTTTAATTAAATCTTTGATTTTGGCTAAGCCAAGACAGGTGGTTTGTTGAACAGTGTCATTTAAAAATATCATTTGTTCTGGGATCATGCAGGCTCTAAACAAAGCTTCTAAACCCTGTACTTGCCATTCTTTTGTACCCCAAACACTTTTCAAATCAACATTTTTGTCCCAATAATCAAATCCAAAAGTATTCATTTTTTCAAAGAACGAATCTGAATATATCAATTTTGTGTTGGTTATCATGGTTTTCATCCCTGTCTTGTTTGACAATTTAAAATAAAATGTTTCAGCATTACTTATGTTAAAACCTGAAAAATATGAATATTTGTCATATACGGTTCTAGAGCTTCCTTTTGGAGGTGTAGCACAATGTTCCCATTGATTATAACTTAAAACATTTCTAGGTTGTGCAGATTTATGTAAAAAATGGTTACCATAATGGTTATAGCAATACATACTATCATAATTTGTAGAACCTTGCAAATAATCATGTTTTGTAAATTTAGCAGACATTACTAAGTCAGACATCATGTTGTTAATACTTTCGAAGTCCCAATCATCAGCAAATGAGTTTGGTTTTGCAAAGTCACTCAAGGAGATCTTGATTTGGTGTGGATATTTCAGGATCTCGACCGGACCATAAATTTCATAGTCAGTGTTGTCCCAGGCTACCCCACCAGGTATAGGATTGGCTGTGAAGTTGGCTGAAGAAAGTTCTGAAGAAAGTTCTCTTTTCTCGACGTGTGAAGATGTGTGTGGTTTGAGGACCAAGTTGATGTTCTGACTTGCTGTGTCCATTTTAGCATATTTTCCCTCAATGAAGCGTCCCAAAGTAAATACCATGATGAGCCAAAGTATGAGGATAAATGCACCAAAACCCACCCATAATTCAATCCATGGAGAAACCAGATATGTTTCTTTCAGTTGTTTCAAAAGTTCCTTCGCTTTGTCTTTAAAGGATTTTGATGATGGCTGTGTCTTTGATTCACTGAAGCCGTCAGAGGAATCATCGAAGTTGATGAAGTAACCGGATGCAGTTCTGTCAATTGTTCCAATTGGTTCAGGATTTCTGTTTTTTGCATTTTCACTTGGTACTTCAGTATAGATTGGTGTGTCTCTGCTAAATGTCTTTATTTGGGTTTTCAGAGGTCTGAGTTCTATTGCATTGTTGCATAGTCCTTCTTGTTCTTCTGCAGGCGTTTCGAATGTGATGAGCCTTTTTGATAGGACCTCTGTACTGGTAGCAAACCTAGGTGTTCTGCTACTTATTGGGAGTCCACTTGGCCTACTGTTTGTTATCGGCCACATGTTGTGGTTTTACCAGGTCGATGGATACAACTCGGTTCTCCTTTTTACCAGCAAGTGGCGGTAGTACAACTGATCTTGTCCCGTTGACAGACAAGACAGGAACTGCTTTTCTGTAAGAAGGCCCAAATTCCTTCTTTACCGCGATCTTCTCCCTGACTAGATCCCCGACTTTTGGAATCCAGACAGGTCTTGCTGGGACAGGTGGTGATTCTTCAGTGGTTGTTGGCTGTTGTTTCAACTGTATGTTGCTCAGGTCTTTTCTTGTTTTGTTTAAGTCCTGCAAAATAGCCAAACGGTCTTTGACATCAAAGGTTTTTTCTATTACCACTGAAGTCTGACTATCAAGGTCAGAGATCAACATCCTAGTTCCGAATAATAATTCGTACGGACTGAATCCCTTCAGAGAATTTCTTGGCAAGTTATTTAGACTACGTTGGACACTTATTAGATGTTTGACCCACCCAGCTCCCGAACCTAATATCCTTTCCATTATAGATTGCTTTCTGCCTTGGTTTTTTCTTTACACCATCCCGTACCCTCAGGAAGGAAGTGAGAAGATTCCCGCTGGACTGTGCTCATTTGGCCATGTTTCCCCCCAGGCTGGTATGCCTGAGTGAAAACAATGGTCAAACGTAACATGCTCTTAGCGTATATGCCATTTAGACTCGCAAATCTTGTATAATAGTCCGGACGTCAGCCGAGTGCTGGTGATCTACATTATAAGTGGAAACTAGCCTGTATATGTTAATCGCAAGCCATTCTTTTTGCTGGTAATATTATCTGCCTTGATACGACGAGGTATTAAACTGTTTCTCTCCCCACTGCGATCTCTGTTGCAGTTTGGGCAGTTTTTTACAAACATGGTGTAGTGCAGGCTCATGCCTGGCCACCAGTACCGTGATTGTAATTCTTCCAGAGAATCTTTTAATTTAAGGTGTCTGTGACCCTCGCCCATGTGTGCGTCTGCGATTAACAAGTTTCTCCTGTCCATGTTTGGAATCACTCTATCCCCCACTCCAGGGATTCGAGCAAAAGGGACGGAGTTTGCATCGATTATGTATGTATAATTGAGTGGATAGCTGATCGGTAACGCTGAGCAGTCGCCTTTTGATGACGTTTTCACCGCCAGCATTGTTTCACCGTCAATGTATTTTAATGTACGCTTTTTTCGATCTACGGGAGCCGGTTTAGTGGCTGCCGCTGCGGCTGTTTCAGCCAATGAATTCCCTACAACGTGAACGCCATCACGCTGATGACTCAGTGAGTGAGTCACGTGAGTCTTTGGTAGTTCTTTTTTCAAAAGAGCTACTTGTTCCCAGAGCAGTTTCTGCTTTATTGGTGCATCTGTGTCATCCTTGTAACCGTTCTGAATCCATGTCTGCAAATCCTTGTTATATGCTTTGACGCAGTAATATGAATCTGACACTATAAGTGTCGGGAATTCGCGATCCGCATTATCTAGCGCCATTTTCAAAGCTATTATTTCAGTTTGTAGTTCTGAATTAGTTTCTACTGAGTGTGATTTTGTTAAAAGAGGTCTTAGTTTACCTCCGCGCCACACTTCTTTTGTAATCTCACATGTGGGATTGTATGCATGTTCTCCCCAAACGGAGGGTTGAGCATGTCCGTCTGTATAGATTACACAGGCGTAATGTCGTAGAGGAAGAATGTCGATTGGCAGAGGATACGTCTTTTCATATTTTAGATTTTTTAATTCTTCTAGTTCTGGATCAAAGTAGTAGTATACTTTGTCCGTTGTGATTGAATTCACCCATTGTATCCATTCCGGATTCAATGTTGTTGTTGGTAAATTACAAGGTGTTGTTAGTGCCTCAAAGGCTGATTCTGCTGTTCTGACTGTGATATGTCTACCGTCAGCTATGTCTTTTTCTCTAGCTATTGCGGTTTGAACTGCACGAATGATTTTTTCTGTATTACTGAATTTCTGTTCAGCTTCTGTGTACAAGTGTGATTTGAATGCAATTGGTACCTTTTCTCCTTCATTAGAAGTCAGGTATGTGAATCCGCATCTCCCTGGGATGACTCGGATCACAAGGTTGCGTGTGTTATCACGTGTTTCTAATTTTGTTTTAATTAGCATGTCTGTTTGTAAGGATCTCAAAATTTCTGTGTGTGTTTGAGTCCAATTGGATCTTTTAAAGTCTGGTTTAATTAGATCATAAAGGGGTTTGACCCTTTCTGTGTAATTTGCAATGTATGTTCTTCCGAAATTTAGGAAGCCTAGAATTGACTGTAAGTTTTTTAGTGTTTTAGGAGCTTGGATTACGGCACATTTCTCTAGGAAATTGTCTGCCAGGCTTTTGCCTTCACTTGATAACTCATATCCTAAGAATAGGACTGTCAGATGGGCAATTCTGGACTTTTTGAAGTTGAATTTGTAACCCTCTGCAGCGAACCCAAGTATTATGGTGTTCACCCTTTTCAAGTGAGTCTCCAAGTCATCATCTGTTAAGTAAATGTCATCGACATAAGATAATGCTTCATCATCATATAGTTGTAGTAATTCTGTTACTCTCGCTGAGAATACCCCCGGGCTGTTCTTGTACCCCTGGGCTAACCGACAGAATTGCTTTTGAGTGCCATTTACTGAGAATGCAGTTAAATATCTGCTATCTGGTGCTATGTTTTGACAAAAGAATCCATTGGAGATGTCCAAGGTTGTTTTGTATTTTTTGCGCACTATGTTATTCATTAGTGCAGCACTGTGTGAGTTTTGCACTGCAAACGTTTTGCAACATGTGTTAAGGTGTCGGTAATCCAAAACTAGACGGTATGAATTGTCTGGTTTGGAGACCGGAAACAAAGGATTGTTCATTTGTGAGGTGCAAGTTTCAATCACCCCCTGGTATTCTAGCTGATCTAGTATTTCATTTACCTGTTTTTTAGCTTCTTGCTTAATTGGGTACTGCCTTTGTGCAGTAGGTTGTGATTTTAACTGGATTTTGTGAGGAGGAGAATCCTCATCCCATCCTACATGATTTTTATATAAAGCAGGTGCTAAGGCCACTGCCCACTTTCTAGCAAGTGTGTATTTTTTATGAATCGGTATTTGATTCGAGAAGGCAGGCATAATTACTTCTTCGCCATGAGGGCACTCCCTAACAAACTCTGGTGGCCAGTCTTTTTCAGCTAGAAGGATGTCATAGCCTTTGGAGAGGTTATCCCAAAATAGTCCCCTAATTTTCCTAGTCTTATCTCCCTCTATACGTAATGTTATCTCGTATATCTTGTGGGGCTTGCTAACTCTGGTGTCTGCAGTTTCCACTTGAAGGTATTCATTCGTGTCCACTGTCTCCAGATGATTCATAAGGACTTTGCGAGCTATGCTCACCTCTGCTGCGCTGTCTAGCATTGTCTGAGCCCACTCTCCGTTTTTCAGTTGTGTCCTCAGTATTCTCGGCATTGTTAACTACCTTGATACTGGCTACCTTCTTTTTTGGAAATTGTAATTTCTTTTTTAGCTGAGCAGGCTCCTTGTCTTTGGACTTGGCGTGCTCTTCTGATCGTCCTCTTCTTTCCGATTTCTGCGAGGAATTCTGAAAAGATTGAGAGGGACGTGTATCAATGTCTTGATATCTATCAGGTTTTTTAATATTATCCCTATTTCTAAGGTTATATCTATTCCCCGAGGGGTCACTCTGCGGTGACCTCTGTCTTTGGTTTGGAGATTTCTCTCTTCGCCTAGGAGACCTTCCTCGGGACTGGAATTTCTTTTCTTTAGGACTGGATTGTTTGTTTCCATCCCAGTTCTTTTTTGGTGAATTATTATTATTAAAAAATATTTTTTCTGGACTTTTACTGGTATTCCACCTAGACTATCTCTGCCTAGTTCTTCATAGGATTTTTCTATGATTCTTGCAATTTCAGCTGGTTGGTCTGCTATATCTGTCTCTTTTAACCTCTGGCGGATCGCCACATTTGCTGCTTCACCTTTTATGTTGGCTAGTAATATAGCCGAGACCTGCTTGAAGTCTTTCAGTAATTTCATACCAAGAGTTAAAGCAGGTTCTGGACCGTATTCATCTTGAATTTGTTTTAGCACATCTGGTATTACCGAAATGGATGGAACACCGTGCGTTTTTGTGTAGATGGAAGCAAAGACTGTACCCCAAGTGTCACAGTCCTCAATGTGTGGTGCGATTCCCATTGGGAGACATATAGTCAGAATCCTGTGTTTTTCTAATGGGGTGGTGTCAGGAAACACCGCCTCTATTTGGGTAATTTTCTGTGCCAACCAGAATGGTATCTGTTCCCGTTTAGCTGGAACTTTACCGAGGCAGGATTGGATGTTCTGTGGTGTAATTTTATTTGTGTTCCCCTGGTGAGGGGTCAGCTGTGGAAGTTTAATCGCTGGCTGAATTGTTGAAGTCCGCATTACATACTGAACTAATTGTCTATGAATTTTTAGTAGTTGTTTTAGCTGTATTAACAGCTCTGCTGCAGGCATTCTTTCGATGTCTGGATGTGGTGTGTATCCGGCTAAGACCGGCCACGTTGCTCCTGGTCTACCTAAAGGACCGAGCCTGGTAATGTGATTGTTATGTTTTAGGGCGCCATCAAATAAGAGCAAATGCTCTTGGAATTTGAGTGGTACTTCCACCTCCTCGAAAGGAGTGTATGTTTCAGGAGGTTCCTCTACTTTGTAATAGTGGAAGTACTTTGTTACAGCATTTGCTGCCGGAAAATGTATCCATGAATAGTATACCTCTGTCTGCCGATATTCGTGTGCCTCAATTACGAATATGACTGTGCCACCTCTAGGTGTCAGTCCATTTTCTATAAGTTTTAAGGTTATAGATCTCCTTTTAATGACCGGAATGAGTATTATATCCGCGTCTGCTGCTTGCATGGTAGCATCAGCTTCTGCGAGTTCAGTTGCTAATCTAACTGCCTCTCTTTCTTCTTCATTTTCTGACATTTTATTGTTAGAAAGGTTATTCTTTTTGTTTGCAGATCAGGTTTCTTATGGAAACAGAGATTAGATGCACAATATTTTGGAACTGTTTATCCTTCAACGTTGACTTGACCAAGAACCATACATAGGAGTTCCCTCCTGCGAGGTTTTGGAGGATATAACCTTTCACCCACTCCAGACGTCTTTGGAGTATTTGGGAAAAGGGGTCTGAGTGAGAAAGCACGACTGAGTTACTCTAAATGTCTTACGTTAGTTTTATCGCCCTTTCCAAACGCGTTGGGCGCCATGTAGTGTAGCTCCTATTTTCCCAATAGGCTCTGCGCATTGGAATAGTACCTACAGCAGTAAAGGCCTAGGCCAGACGTTAACTAGGTCTACTACTGTCGATACTAGACTTAATTTTTGGGTTTGCCAGCTAAGCTCAGAGTTCGCTAGAAACTTTCTCGAATGTTCAAGGAAGGAATTAACTCCCCTGATTAGACAAGAAGGGATTTAGTTTCTGACAACCATAGAACATGACAACTTTGCTCTCCCCTAATCAAGAGTCAATCTCGAGAGTCGTGGGAGCACAAGGCAATTATTTTACTCAGTCAGTACGTGCATTCTTAGTCTCATCAGAATGTAGAGAAAAGGAAGAGACGGGCGTGTTCAATAAAAGATGTTATTTATTGATCAGTCTCTTTTCTCATACATGAGAAATGGATCGATATTATTGCAATACTTATAGTTAAGTAAAGTGCATACATTAAAAGCAATAGTATAAAATAATACTGTAAAAACATTGATATGGTTTCTGAGCCATATGATGTTTAAAATGATTAAAATATATTTACATACACATATACATTTGACTAAACGTACTCAACTGGTGTTTCTAAATACGCCTACCCCGTGTACCTGACCTAAGTCTAATGCGTGGGCGGGAATAGAAAGTTACAGTTTAAGTTAAGTTTGTTTTTGCCAAGTGAATAACTAAAGAATTCTCTGTGAGGGGTTATTCAGTTCTGTACCTGGAATTTAGGATGAATGAGGAATGGTATCTCTTTCTCTGCTCTCGATATTCCAGGCTGCCTGCGAGGGCTGCCCAGAAACGCCGGTGCTGGGTCTCTCGGCTTGAGATAGCAGCGCGTCTCTCAGCGCGTCAGGAAGGCGGGGCTGCGCCAGCGGGGTCTGCTTCTGCTCTCGGCTTCGGCAAGTATGGCTGCTCAGTCTTGTCACCACGCGTGTGTTTGCATAGGGCAAGATCGGCAATATTTATACCTTAAAGGTGCCGAGATTGACGTAAGGATGGACATAGATACGTCAATAAAGATGTCATACGACTTGCTCGTTAGCACATTCTTTACTAAAGTTCTCTGTGAAATCAAAACAATGGCCGCACGGATTATCCAGGTTGTCATAGGTTTGATTTGTTATGAGAACGTCGTATGCCTTATCAGGGGCTGGAGGAATGTCGCTTGTCTAATTAGATCTCAAGCGTTATGACCTAATCAGATAACACGTTCCTGTGCCGTAGTGTGACTGCGTCAGATAACGGTATCTGCATCATGGGGGCTTTTCTTGCCTCATGGGCTGACTGTTAGTTAACTTGATAGTTAGTTTAACCAGAATAGGGTCAGGAATAGGGGGACTGATTCAGAACCTATAGAAATACACGACAATAGAGGAACAACACAGGTATGCACTAGTTACAGCAAACCAGGATAAACTCTCCACCCAGGAGTGACTAGGAGGAAACCCAGGCATGCACTGGTTACAGTTTGCCATAGTATAACTGGGGAGCAGCCAAAGACATGTTGTGGAGACGGCAATGATAAATGTCCTGTAGAGCCAGTAAAGGAGAAAAATGAGGCAACCCACAGGCAGACTCTAGAGATATAGCCTAGGTACATTTTCTGTAGAGTCCATCAAAGAGAGACAGAGGGGCAACCCAAGACGTGGTGGAGGCTGCCTTGGTAAGTACTCTGTACAGATACACGCCACAATGGTTTGGAGGGAACTGAAAGATATGTATTTTGTAAGAGGAGCTGTTGTTCAGGTGTACAGAACGAAAGCTTCTCAGTGAGAGTGAGTGGTGCCACGTCTTTCATTGGTTTGAATGACCATTGATGACCTTTGTTCAGGAAGCAATTGTGCACAAAGGTCAAACGTGTCAGTTGCTAAAAATGGAGAAGTGGTGTCCTGAGGATGATGAAAGTCCAGGGTGAAAAGTTAACAACTTTCGTCAGGAGGTGGAACTAAAATGGAGTGTGGAATTATAGGTGAGGCTGATCTTACTGATGTTGATGTAAAAACCCTCGAGAGTGGCGTGGCGGTAGAGGGAGATGGATTGAGGGTAGGTGAATATGGTTGTCATAGCAGGGTGCCCATTAGGTCTGGAAAGAATATGAAAATAGAGGTTGTAGCTACAAGAACAGTGGATGGTGGGGAATTGGAAATATCAATTTTGGATAAGCTGAGGATACATCATTTCAGGACGATCTTATGTAAATGTAATATTTGGGTGCTAGTTCATTTTCCTGAACTTAGTTACAAAGCAAAGGAGCACTAAACAGTCCAAAGGGGTATACTATGGAAAAGCAAGATTGACAGTGTAGAGGAGAAACAGTGGGAGTGAAATGGCCCACTGCGGTCATGACAGGGGGAGGGAAGGTGTACAGAAGGGGTCGGGGAGGAGCTGTCATTTCAACTACAAACCTGATGTCCCAAGGTGTATTGTGCATACTGAGAAGATTGGGTGGGGGCTTGGAAAGACAGCCTCGAGGGACACACTTGCAAGCAGGGATTCAATAAAGAGTTGGATAAACACCAAGATACTGCAGTGTTGGACCATCAGAGTGCTGCGCCCTTCATAACTAGATGGTACAGGGTTGAGAGTAGGATGGTGTACTGTATCGAAGGCTGTAGAAAGGTCCAAGAGTATGCGAGTGCTGCCCAGATATGTGTTATGGACCATGGTGAGAAAGTTGAAGATATTAGGTGACTTAGATCTTAGCAGGGGGTGGTCCCCCTTCAGAAAGTTGTAAACTGCAGTAGTTGGAGGGGAACATCAAGCTTGTGGATGTTCTTTTAGTAGTGGGATAACAGCTAACTTGAAGAAGGTGGGACTAATGCCAGTAAGTAATGACGTCCGAGAGAGCGGAGAGGGTTCATAAAGTGTGACCAAGGACTTTGGATTATTGGGGCTTGAAGGGGCTGGATGTGCTGCAAGAATCTTTGCAGAGTGTAGCATGGGCTAGGTCAGTATGGAGAGGTGGTGAGGAGGGTGGGATGATAGTGGCTAAAGGATTGAAAAGCAGTTGGCTGAGAGACAAGTGCTGAATGGAGTAAATAAAGTGTGGATATTTTATATCTTTTAGGATAGCGGTGAAAGCAAAATACGCACATCTGGTGTGTGCTAGACTCGAGAGATAGGAAGAGATTAAAGGTTCCAGAAAGTTCAGGTGGTGGTGGGGGCCTGGCCTCCATCTAGTAAATTGCCCCACCCCCTAACTTGCAGTTCACCAGAGAGATCCCCTCTCCAAAGAATTTAAGCATACCAGAAAGGCCATTCGGTAGCTCATCAGAGGAGAATGCGAACTAGAATAAGATGAGGAGAGGAAGAGTTAACAGAAGCGATGGGGGTATTGTACTGAGGAAAAAGAGGTTGGAATGTCTGAGGAGAGAGGTAGTTGATGGACTTTGGTGGAGGTCTGGGAACTGCTGAATGCAGAAGGATGAGGTTAGAACATTTACGTCATGTAGGGGGTTGCCAAGAGCCGCGGCTGCGACCCCTGGTTTGCCCCTTGCGACCCCTGGCACTGCCTTTGTGACTCCTACCCAAAGAACGGGCAAAATCAGTGACAGGAACATAGGGGCAGCTTGTCCTTATGGGTGTCGGTTGGGGCTCCACTTTCCTTGTTTTATGTCATTTTTTTATTACACGAATAGTGAAATATTTTACAGTTATCAGAATCTGACTTTCCCTGTTAGCTGAAGTATGCAAATAAATGCTTGTAAAGTATGTTGTGTACATGCTTGCGGTTAGAGTGTGTTTATATGAGAGACAGTGTGTGTATGTGTAAGTGTGTGCGTGAGAGAAAGTAAACGTCAAATGGCGTGTGAAGTCACTTCTGCCACTCATGGCATTTTGGTAAATTGATGTTCATGGGACAGAAATATAACGATGAAGTGAATGAAGAGGTAGGTACAGCTGTGGGAGAAGGAGTCGTTGAGAGGGGGACGGGAGACATGAAAAGTTAAGGCTAGTTGGCGAAGAGCTAAAGGAAAATGGATGAGGGGAAAGAAGTGCTATGTGGTTATAGCGAACAGAGGAGCGACTGAGAGACGGGTGAAGGGGAGAGGATCATGGAAGACAAGGAAGTGATAAACCATGTGGTAAAAGTATGGAATGAAAGAAAGAAAATGCAATGAAGGATTTTGTGACAGAGAATGAGGGGTGAATAAGGAGTGCTGGAAGGTGATTGTGAGAAAGGCAATAAAGAGGAATGTTCCTTCTCAATTTATCCAGAGAATGACATCTGTTCTAGCATGTTGCTGTGCACAGGCCAACATGGGGCTATTTAATTAGAGACCCAGACAGAGACTGAAAGAAGACTTGAAAGAGAGAGAGATGCCCAGAGAGGGAAAGAGAGAGAGACTGAAAGGCCCAGAGAGAGGCAGTCAGAGTGCACAAGTAGTTTTGTGAAGTAAAAAAAATGGTTAACGTAGAATTTCAGTGCAAACAGACTTTGGTAGTTGGTCCAGCTACCTTGAGATGTTTTGATTCCTATTTGTAGAGCTCATTAAGCCACCAAACGGTTGCCTGGTGACATGGAAGGAGGTGGAGATTGGAAATAAAAGATATAAGGATATAAGAATTAAAGGCCCAAAACAAGTGTAATCAGATTCATGCAGCAGGTCTTTTCCAACTCATTAATAATTCACCAGACCACGCAAAAGACCTTTACATTTCTGACCCATAGATAGAGATTAAAAGAGGACTAAAGTAAAAATAAGCAACAAGTGAGATCAAAAGAAGAATGGGTGAGAGGTGACAATGGTAAGAATCATGGCATGGCAGCTGGATGTGTGGTAAGTATCTCAATAAATACTAAGGGGTAGCAAAAATGCCCCATGTAGGCAGTAGAGTGCAACAAGGGGTAAAGCCAGCTCTCTCATGAGCCTCCCCCAAAATTGAAAGGATTTATCAATTTTTAAGTAGGGCAGCACTATAAATGGAAAATACTTAATGGAGTTATGTATTGCCTTAAGTCGACTACTTCTTGATAACAAGCCTCTGAGCTTTCACATTATGCAGCTGCAGCCGATGAAGTTTGCAAATTCAACTGTTTTAACAAAATTGGGTGGTTTACCAAAGTTAGATCCCTACTAGCAACAATAGGTTTAGGGAGTTCATGGAACGCCAACGAGCCCTGTTCTTTACCATGTAAAAGGCTGCTAAAATCTCAATATTGGAACCTGGTGGATCAGACCAACGCAACACAATGTCATGGTGGTCGACTCACAACTAAATTCATGAACTTTAAAATCCAAAGTGCACATGTGCAATCTTTGGAGGTCAGTACAATCCCTCAGGACAGAAAGCTTTATATCCAATTAAGATTTGGATTACTTCCTGTGAACTCCTTTACAGCTGAGTGGCGACGACCCCTATCAGGGCAGCTACATTGCCTTGGTTGTCCCAAGTCTACTGAAACAATCGCACATATTTTTTTTGCTTGTCCATTGTATAACTCCCCGAGATGCAAATGGTTGGCACCCGTGTGTAGGTTGCTGGGAAAAACAATATCACCAGGAAGCGCTACACATTTTAAAATCGGATTCAAGAACATTTGGTTGCCTGCGCAGTAGCTAAGTTTCTTGGAAAAATGTGGATTATCAAAAGGCGCGAACTTAAGAAGTGATATTGTATGCCCTTAAGTTCCGCTTTACCTCCATTTTAAACTCGCTAGTCGAGATCATGCCAGCAACATTAGGATTTTTATAACCGCCTGTGGTTTGATCCTTTTACTGTGATTTTATAGTGGGATCTTTACTGCACTTTATCAGGGCCTACCTCTTGGTTAACCACACTCTTACTCATTTTATTTTTTAATTGATAATTTTAACTATTTTTACCATGACTGTTACCTTTTCGAATAATAATCTATTGTAATGTAGCCAATGAACATCTGTCAGGTATTCAAACCAGTAGATCTGTACCGTAAACATTTGCACTTTCATAGTTTTAACACACTTAAGGTCTTACTGCAATGTATTAATTTCTACCACTTTGCACTGTTTGCATTTGCAGTTTTATGCTGGGAACGACCAAAATAAAGTTTGACTTGACTCGAATGACTACTGGTATTTAGATGTGGAGATGCCCCTAGTTTGCATTAATTACTTCCGGTTTTCTGGACAGGATTATGGGACTTGTAGTGTTCGTTTAAGTGCTGTACAAAATAAAGCAAGAAAAAAGACTGCGTAATATTGGGCTCCGTGGTCTGTAATCCGGATTCTCATCCAAGATTATCTAGGAAAATCAGCAATTTGTAGAGTGTTAAGGGGGAGATAGGGACAATAACAATAATACTGCCCAATTTCCAAGGCGTTTTGTTTAATAACACTAGTTTACATTATTTAATTTCACCTTTTTAAAGGAGTTCTTCTGACAGTATGATACAAATATTAATTCAGCACTTGAGCTGAGCATAGTCGTACTTGCTCCAAACTTTGGAAATGCTGGTGCTCTTCAGCGGGAATCCTTAAAAGATGACTGACTGTCTTTTAACGATGGGTCCAACTTTCGTTGAAGCACAGGAACAAACAGGAATAAACTTTGCCGAATACAGACCAAAAAAATACCAAAAAACCTATTTTACCTTCTTTTTGACTGCAACTAAAAGCAACAAAAATATAACAAGAATTAGAGTTTTAGAGATGAAGTATAATCCTCATAATGAACTGTCACGCACTAACTGCTGCAAACACAACTACCGAGACCGTTTGCTGCTCGTGAACTCCAGCTCAAAACAAGTAAATAATTAACTATGTAAGTAAAAGCGATACCTAGGTACTTAACACTAATGTAAGCAAGCACGGACTACTTACAGAATTATCTCAAGAGGGATGCCCTCATTTTAGCTGTTCACATTCGATCAAAACAGTCCGTCACCAGTGAAATCAGCTACTGTAGTCTTGGCTTATGGGTAGGCAAAAGGGTGTTGAAATCGGTAAACAACATTAGCCAATAGTCATTCTTATGACAGTGTTTTCGGCGTACTGTATGTAAATCTCCCCACGAGAAGCAAGGGTTTACATTTAGATTGACTCTGATGGCCATTTGTTTACACTGCAACGTGACAGTAATTCCATATGGGCAGCTGCAACGAAGGCTGCAGAGAGGATCCAAGCCTCAACGGGGACCTCTACATGCACCCAACACGAATATAGCTCCGAAAGTGCAGTTGAAAATTTATATGGGAGACGGCACACAACTTGCAAACAGTCTCTACTTGAACAAGCGGGAGGCGGCTCGGGCGCAGCACGTCTTCCGGAGACGTGCGCATTCACAGAGCTGAATCGGCTCGTGCACAGGCCAGTAGCGGCTCGTGCACAGCTCTATCTACCTTGCCAGTTAACACGGTGACTATAGAACTCGCTGGCCGGAGCGCTTCGCGCTCCAACGCCAGCTCGACCTAAAAAGGTCGAGGACGAAGGAAAAAAGTTTAAGGAACTGTAACCAAAAAGGGCCAAGTACAACAAGTGTAATTCCATAACAGATTCTGAACTTATGAAGGGACCTGTGATAGAAGCCAAAATTGCTGACATTCCCTTGCACGTAATGGCAGACTCCGCGTCGCCCATAACTACAGTGAGAGTCTGCGCTTCCCTGATTACAATATTATCATCTCGGCATATGGAGAAGATACGTTAATATATGTTTGTAACCCGGAGCAAAACCTCTCACCTATACTCAGGGAAGTGGTGCGTTTCTGGGGTTTCTTGTGACTCATCATTAATAGGGACAAATCCATCATTTTCCTGGATGACGGAGATCGTCCGGTATTTGGGTATACAGATTCACACCAATCCAATTACAGTCCTATTGTACGATTACAGGAAAGCAATGCAAAACTTAGAAGACAACGTGGAACCAGTGTTCCACGTTGTCTTCTAAGTTTTGCATTGCATTGATCAAGCTGCTACTGACGTTTATGGAGCGCGTAGCCATCATGAATATGGTAGTGCTTCCCAGATTTGTATTCTTGTTCCAAAATATCCCAATGTTTCTACCATGTTTGTTGTTTGCCACATTGCGATCCTTGATGATTAGGTTGGCCTGGGCTGGGAAACAGCCAAGGGTGCAATGGGAGATCCTCACTTTGCCATACGATATGGGGGACCTAAATGAGTCGGAGTTAGAGTTATATTACAGAGCAGCGCAGAACTCTTTTGCGTATTTTATTGCCTCCACTGCCCACATAACTTGTCACATTTATTCATTGAAAGAGGTACAGTGGATCCTTATACGCTCCCCCAGACATTATTTTGCATCCCGGTAAGGAGTCAAAGTATTTTTGATTCTTTGAACAGCACGATGTACATCTGGTGGAACTTATAAGAACAACAATCTGGCTCCCTGCTGTACTCCCTACAGTGGAGTGGTGTTCCTGGTTCCAAGTGGTACAAGAAAAGAGTGTGGCAGAGGCCTTGCGAAAGCTAAGAATAATCAGAATGGGAGACCTCTTCCAAGATGGGGAGGTGAAGGGATGGGAAGCATTTCATGACAGATCGGAGAAACTGACAACTCTAACCCTCTTTCAATACTTAAGAGTAAGGTATTCATTGCGAGACTACTAGGTGAGGAATTTCAAGAGCCCCCGGACATGCCGGCACTTTCCTTCCTTATTGAATGAGACACCCCTGCTAAACTAGTAACAAACCTTTACACCTTTGCACAAGAGGCACGTAGACCGGGCAAGACAAAGGTGTGAATTGAATGGCAAAGGATGTATCGCTGAATGGGCGGCATAGACAGATACATTTTAAATATGTCAATCGAGTATACTATACACCAGAGAGGTTTTACAGGTATTGGTAAGTGACACAACAGAATGCCAATGCTGTAAGGAGCACAAGGCTGGTTTTCTACATGTTGCTTGGTATTGCCAGAGTATAAATTAGTTCTGGGGGGCAGGCTTCTGAGAGCTGGGGTTCATCACAAGCCCTAGAGATGGACCCGTTACTGGCCTTGCTAGGATATGACAAAGAAGTAGATAACGTGGAAAGAAGATTAGTAGTCATTGGTTTGCTTATGGCCTAACGCCAAGTGGCGATGCAGTGGGCTAGGGGTCCAGTTTCCACCTTGGTGGACTGGCATGCTGATATAGTATACTGCAACACACAGTCCGATGTGTATAGCGAACTACTCCCTCCTCAGAGTCGTCCCAAGAATCACTGGGGCCCATACCAAGCATATTTAGTAGGTAAGGAAATGGGGGAAATAGAGGGGGAATAATAGGCGGCAATGTGAAAGACCTACCCCATGTGGAATGGGAATGGACAGGGCCTCATGGGAACGCAAAGAGCAGTGGACTTTAGAGGACCGAAGGGCTAGTGTGACTATTGCTACTGAAATCAGACCATGGCAGACATGTCATAAGGGTGTGTACGCAAGACCCACATTGCTTGTGGGACCACCACCATGTACGCATGCTTGTCTCAAATCTCAGCTTTCTCACTTGACCAAATTGTGTGATCCAAGGCAAATCTTATCTCACAGTGTGTTGTTTTCTTTGCCATTTTGAAAGAACCACCTTAGAGTAACTCAGTTCAGGATGTGTATTTTTAAAATAAACTAATTTATATATGGCTTAGCAGGCAATAGTGATATCTCACATATGACATCAGTCACACACAGCTCACATCACGAAACAATTTATTGGTTTACTAATGACAATATTGTCAGAGTATTGGGGTTTTCTTGAACACTTCTAATTTCATGTTTAAAACAATTAGTTTCAATAATCTCCTGAAAAAATAATGTTAAAGGAATAACTTTTTAAGACATGTCAAGAGTCTATCAGAGTTTAACACAGCTATCATTGTGTGATTCACAGGCAAACTCTTTTTATGGCTCTGCCCATGTTGGTGCTCTTGGAGCCAGGCCAAGGCGTGCGGTATGTATTCGCTGGCTTGCCCAGCTCAATTAAACAAGCAGAACACCTACATCTTGTAATTTAAGGGATTCCATGTGGCCTCCACCTACAGCAGTGATACACAAAATACGACCCTGGGGCCGCATGCAGCCCTCCTGATCTTTACCTTGTGTCCCCCCCGCCACCCCTCATCCCCAGGCAACAGTAGCACTGGGATGCTGTTTAATCAACACAGCACTAACGTTGAATATATGTTAAATACATGCACAAGCATTTATTAAAAAGATGATGCAGTTAAATAGAGGAAGTGACTTTGGTGTCCTGCTCTGATTAACTATAGGAACACCTTTCTTAATAAAGACATCTTGCAGCAAATATGTGTTAACGTCTCTTCAAAATTCAAAAAGTGTATTTCATTAACGTGCAGAACATTTCACCGTAGAAATCCAGATATCAATACATTATTAAGTATTTTTTTAAAGTGATACTTTTCAAACATGTATTCAGAAACATACATCCCTCCCCCACTCCCTAACAATAATGCTAATAGTAAACTAAGAGGCAAGTAAGTTGTTATGTAAACCCTTTGGTTGACAGGGGTTGCTAGAATACATTAATCAAACACATGAGAAGTGTTTGTACAGCACACATCCTGAAGTCATGCATTTCGAGGTTCTCTTAAAAATGGTAAATTGGAACGCGGTACTGGAAAAAAATACTTATGCTGCTACATGATATGAGCAAACGACTACAGCAAAACGCAGCAATGTGTGCATTCGCTATATAAATGGGTAAATTACTTTGCCACCTACTGTACCTCAAAGTTCCAGACCAGCTCCCCACCAAATTGTTTTCCATGAATCGGGAGACAGTACGGTGGCTTAAACTATACAAACTTCACAGAGACCGTCCATGATACTAACACGTCTATACCCCGTGTCCGTCGTCTCTTTCAACATTCTCAGTCTAAAGGGGGTTGGCCTTACAGTCCATTTTTTGTGTCATTGGTTTAGACACTGGTCGATCTTTCAGAAGTAATGAGAAGAGTCGTTGGCGCGTGTTCGCCACGGCTGGACCTGTGCAAATGCGCGCTCCGTCGGCGGTTGGTGTGGCAGTGTAAAGCCACGCCCCTTGGCCGATGGTGCACCTTTGCCCTGCGTTTAAGCCCAGTGCTCTGCGGGTGTTGCAGTGCCGAACCATGAGCACTCTCCCAGCCATCAGACTGCCGGCTGTGCCGGGCTCTAACCCCCACAGGACCAACGAGTTGCTGCTGCTACGGGGAACAACCCCTCACCATGTGGTTTACTTCCCCGGGGATGTGCAGGTAAGTGCGTGTAATGCGATGTAAGCAACGCTACACTTGTAGGTTCGAAGAGGGACGTAGCTGCAGAGGGCAGGTTTTAGATATCGCGGATAAGGACTGCTAGAGGCTCATGGGGTGAGAAGTCTCCCACCTGCGCAAAGACAAGCAGGGCTGCGCTCCTGCAAGGGATGGGTATCACCTGTCTACAGTAACCGAGGTCCCTTTCATGTGCCTGTGTGTGGCATTTTAAGAGTTCCTTAAGCGAATCGGTTTGCAGGCAAGCCCCCACAACCCTTGGTGTCCTGAAGTGAGGTTGGTGTAAGGGAAGGATGTAAAATGTTGCAACACCCAAAGCAGCTTGCACCAACGCGGGACAACTTTTGCCAGTGCTAGAAATGGACATATACAATCGTAGGTACTCCTTGTCGAAGACTACCTTTTTGCTGCAGAGATGTGTGGGTAATCTCATATAAGATGCATTGAGGTAGTGTTGAGATATGCGGCTGCTATTTCTTCTTCATCATAATTAAAGAAGTGTCCTCATGTAATGCAACTTAAGCGCTCTGATACCCGATTCGGGTCAAGTTCGGGCTGCGTAAAACAAAAAAGAGAAAAATTGCAACTACCAAGTACCTGCGCATTGAAAGCACTATTTTTCCTTTGGAGGTGTCATCACACAGGAAATAGGAACCGGGGTGGCGAGAAGGTGTTTTCCACATCCTGCATTACAGGTGGAGCCTGTAGCCAATAGTGACTGTAGGTGTAGGGCACATTTAGTGGACAAGAGGCATTGCACCATGATGAACCTTGTATAATCTCTCCACCTGGCTGACGTACTAGGAAAGGTTAGCCTGCAACAGGAAACTATACCCGTATATGTATTTCAATATGGTTGCAGCAATAATGCCTTCTTGGAATGTTTTGTTTCACCTAAACCATGTGTGTTAAGAGCACTCACCTTGTTGGCAAATGTTTCAATGATTCAACACCATTTTTTTCAAGATGAAATTTGGAACTGAGTAACTGGGAATGCATAATAAAAGCGGTACATTTTTGTTGAAATTTGTACTTGTAGGTGTGTTCTGGTGCGTGCAACATTGTTCGTTTAACACAAGCTATTTTATTTTAACCCCTTCGCTGCTTCTGACGGCCGGCACACTCACTACCTCTGTAGGGCTGCACACGTCCGTTGGCTGTAGCTGCCCTGCCCACTGCGCTAAACCGTCGCACCACGGCGGAATTGCCACCGCAATTGCCAGTAGCTTTTGGACCACGTTTGCAACAGCATTTAAATGTCAGTTAGATTCTTGTAACTAATAATTATCAATTAATTGTATTGCAAGCTGCATTTTCGTTGGTGTATATTTAAGCACATTTGTTGCATAATTTGGGGCCTGCATCGTGTGGAAAGCATACTCCTGCGCCCTGGATAATACCACTCTTGTCCACTTGAATCCAAAGGAGTACAGGTAGTCCGAGGTAAAGCAGAGCAGTTTAGTCATGCTCGAGTGGGCACAAACCAACATGGAAAAAACTTGTTTGAGAAGGGAATGAACAATGAAACAATTTTCCTTTCATACTTATTACAAACAAGTCTGTGTGCAGCCTCCTCTCTCCCACCCATAATCCATTGTAAAATTTCTTCCACTTTTACATACAAATAAATAGCTAACCACACTACATTTTCAAGGGTAGTAATGTAAGAGAGACTCACAGGGCTTGACTAACTGTAAATTGGATGGAAAAAGTGTAGCTTTCCATCTTGGAGAAGCACAAATGTTTCACAGGGTGTAATTATTCTAGCAACCATTCAGTACTTTCCAAGGGCATGGAAAACGAAAAACTGCACAATTCAGCACGTACTTGGAAACATTTCTCAGACAACGATGTACAAACTCAGATACATACACAAGCATTTACAATGCAACCGTCTCGCCTTTGCAAAAGTTAGAGCTATTGGCAATTTAAATTCCAAACTTTTTATTTATGTGTTGGTTTTGAAAACAGATAAATAAATGGCATTGTCATTTACAATGCCAATAGCGTAATCTCTCACAAATGCGAGACCTATTGCATTTGCACACAGAGCCACATACACACAGACACACACAGCCACACAGCTCTCTGCAGGCACAGCAATGTCACACTATGCAAATTTAAAAATTGGCAGCTATTTGTGGTTGTTTTACACCTCTATACGTTCAAGACTATGTACAGCAGAGGTCGCCTGAATCAAAACCAAGAGAAATCGCAATGAACGGAGATTTCGGTGATCTCTCCAACTTCGCAGTGCAATGGCGCACCCACCAGTTGAGTTTGCTTTCCGCGTTCCCATGAGAAAGCTGAGGATGAAGTCTGGTACTGTACATTTTTTTTTGCTGTACAACAGCCTATGGAAACCCCATTCCTGTGTTGTTACTGTGGTGAATAGGGCCAGTGGGGAATGCCCGGACCATAAAACCGATGAACCCTGCATATTTTAATTCAAGCAATTTTCTTCAAGCGTATTATTTCTTTTTCACATCACGTTGTCAGTCATATTGTCGGCACACAAGAGTCTCTGTTCCCATTTTAAAAAGCTGTTTTTTTCACAAATTCCAAGACATCCCATCCTCGGCAATATGGAGACACCGCGTTTGGGGCGATGGGGGAAGTGGCGGAGAGGGGCAGTTTTTGGCAGGCGCATAATTGCACTGTGTTGTTGGCCCGGCTGCCCATTCCTGTGCGGATTTGGCATAGTGGGAGGTTGACAAGAATAGGGAGCAGTATTGTCTTGCTCTAATGGTTTGTCCAGAGCAGTGTTTCATTTTTTCCCCTAAATGCTGCCCCTCATTAGCATGAACTCTGAGAGAGCGCACACCGACATCAGCCTCCCCGCAGGAGAAGCCTGAAGAAGCTCCCGAAAAATGAATGCACTGTAGCGACGTGAAGCGTGGAGGCGCGAGGGAGAGGTACGTGACGTGAACTGCGCCACCAAGGCGCGTTACCGAATTCCTGCGTGACACTGTACCTAATGCTGCATTAGCGCTGCAAATATTAATTTATTAATCTGTTTAGGAATAGGCGTTTTAAGCATGGACAGCTAAAATACTGGGTTTTTACTGGGGTTATGTTAAAACAAAGCTGTACTCCACAAGACCACAGCGATGTATTCATGTATGTATTTATTTTAAGCATTTCATAAAGCGTGCTAGTTTGTGGTAAAGAACCACTTCATAAACCTGACCTTTGTGTGCAGTATGATCTAGAAGGAGTTCTATCTGAGTGAACACAACAATTTTGCCTCTAAACTCAACAGGGCGAGAGGCACTACTAGGGTGCCCCCTAACCACTCTAAATGTAAAGGACTTGAAGTTAACTCATTGGACTTTATATGCATATTGGCCAAGACTCAGGAACTACATCCTCTTGTATTTTACTCTCACTCCTTAGATGGAGCATTACAGGAAAGATCTCCATCGCCACCTCTTCATGATGTTTCTACCAATCGGGACAGAACCTTTTACCTATTTCACTTTACCCCACTGTTCTGTTGTGTATCTAATACAGTCTTACGCAATTGTTGCACTGAGTTCTCATTTTAAAGGTACCTGCATGCATCTAACCTTATGGAGCAACATACTCTGTTATATGTTTAGCACTTTGTTGCCCACTGGGTCATGCTTCATATACCCAAATACAATAAATGAATAAAATAAGTACTTTCTCCCTTCACACGAAAACTCCCTGGAAGGGAGCCTGTGGGTTGGGAAGATTTCTATAGGGAAAAGAAGTAGAGAAACCCATACGATTCAGTGTGGGAAGAAAGTAATTGGACCCTACTGAGGGGAGAAAGCTAGCACATGTTCGCTCTGAGAGTCTGTGAATGGGACTTTAACTGGTAAAAAAGAATTCTTAGGAGACCGGATTAGTGAGATTTAACGGAGAAAAGAAGCAATATTGTACCTAGGAAAAGATGGCTTACTACAGGAACTGTGGAAGTGATAAGGAGTTTGGTGGTCAAAAGAGTTACTCTAGGAAAGATAATAGACCGGAGCATGAATGACCCAGAAAAGGGTACGGCCCCGTTTGGAAATCACTCAAGAGGAACAGGTGTGGAAAAAGCCAATCGAAGGTGGTGAAATGCAGAAACATCTAATAAAATAAACTTTTGGGAACCTCAGAAGTGAACGGTAAAAACATGACCATTTTATAGACAAGAAGGCAACGCGTGGGACCCTCAGGCTAACAAGGCTCACACTTGGCACATGCTTAATGGCTGACTAGCTCAGAACTTGCCCCTTTCCCCCTGCTGAGCCAAAATAGAGCCAAGTCCGGCATCTGAAGCACTTTTACCCTACATTTTTATATGTGCTTTAATAGATAATGTGTCTCCATGTAAAAACACAATATATGCCATATAATATGTACAGTGCGCATTTCAAATTGGCATTCCTTGGTATACTCTTAACAGTGTTGCGAGGACACTGGAGGCTGGTAAAATTCATGTTTAGCAAAAACTATTACTTTTAACAGAGGTAAATGCAGCGATATATAATCTAATATAATAAAAAAACGAAAAATGTCAATAAATAACATATTTAACCTAAAAGAGTCTGTACCAAATGTTTACATAATGTCTGCTGTATCATTCACATGTGAGTGGGTGGCTTCGGTTGTGCTTAGGCTATTAGCGCCAAGACAGACCCCTGGCTCAACTAGGCTCTCTCAATGAATTTCCTGGCTTGCCTACCCTTAAACCGAACCCTGTGAAGAAATCGGTGCTGTTAAATCAAAACTACTCTTTTCTCACTTCACCAACATACATCTTAGAACTTTTCAGACATAGTTAGCATAAACATACAACCACTTGCACATCAGTTATATAAATAACTGGCGAGCAATACCTGTGCATGCTGGAGAATGGACAACCATACAGCTCACCCATTCCACATGCAACTCAAGAAAAAGATCCTATTGTGGATCAAACTCTAATTACTTTTACAATAACATGGACTGAATCAACCAGCCTGATCAAGCTTATTATAATAAGGACATCCATCTCAAGAAAGTGCTATGGTTTCAGAAAGCAATCCTGCAAATGAGGACAACAGAACACACTTGCTTGGGTGCTTATTCATTTATCTGGTCGCAGGTGCTCAGGGGAATAACGCAGAAATCTGCCAATGTACGCTATGCCGTACTGTGCCACCACCAGACAAAGGGCAAGAGACTGCATGGATCGGCAGTTGACATCCACAAAATGGGCCAGTACAGAACCACACAGCTCCACTACCTGCGAAAGGACCACTACAACAACAGACTGTTTCTCTACTCGCCCCTTCACAGGCAGCCAAATAGCCTGGTTCACTGTTTGTAGAAGTGCACAGAGTGTACTGCAAGATTATCCCACTGTCTAACAGGAAACCATGCTGCGCTGCTGCCTGTCGCACTTCTATAGGGGAGGGGGGGGGGATTGTTGCCTGTAGAATGGAAACCTATTGCTCCATTTCCGGCAAAGGGGCATAGCTTCAGTCTGTGGCTCCCTCTACCTGTGACATGGCATTTGTACAACATGCGGCCTGAGTGCCGTCCGTAGAAAGGAGTGACTGTCGTGTATGCAGGGCTTACAGAATCCCATGCATTATAACAAGCTTTAGAACCGCCACACTACTCCGAACAAAATGCAATGAGGTCACAGGTCGGCCGTGAGGACACACCCTAGTGGGAAACCTGTTACATCACTTCAATTATTCGAATAGTTCAAATGCTTGGAGCGGCGGGAGGAAGGGAATCATAAAACCTGCTAGCAGAATTGTAAAGGAAGGGGGCAGTGGGAACAGCGATACCAGGGTGAAAACAATGTGCAGCTCATAAAGGAGTAAAAAAATGTGCAGGAAGATTGCTCATTTCCCCAACTATTTCACAGTCGAGTATTCTCACGAAGTCACCCAGCTTCAGAAACGCGCGGCTCTGCGCTGCCATCTACAGGGAAGTGCGCGCCACTGCGCGAGCACCTGCTTCGGTCTGAACTGGACTGGGCCATTGGCGGCAGGGGTGTCATGTATTCACAAGTGCAGCCGCTAAAGTGAAAGCGGACCACGCTGCATGCAAAGTAATTAAGCACGTACCTGCAAATAAGACAAGTCGGCCTGGAGCGCATAACAGCCTTGGAAGAGACGCGGGAGGGAGGGCAGGAGCGTGATGCTGTGAGCGTGCACGTTGGCGTTCCCTGCGGCTCGTGCCAGTGGCGTGCCTGCAGTCTTCGCCCGTTTCTGGGAAGCGCGTTCACAGACCGGAGTCTGCTCGTGCACCGGTCTGTGCCACTTGGGGAGGCAACACAACGACAATAAGGCTCGCTGGCGGCAGCGCTTTGCGCTGCAATGCCAGGCGAGCCCTAAAAAATGGCTGGACTCTTGTTCATATCATACAAGCTTTCCTCATTGTTGCAAAATTCCAAGGCAGTTGCATAGCTCTTAATGTATTTTGAGTGTGAGTCTTACTCCTGTTGTGAAGTTTTACTCCTTAGAGTTAGTAGAGGTTTTGTAAAGCACAAAGAGGAAAACACTCCTATTTTCTCACAATGCTGAGAGACAAAATACTGCTCTTGATTCATTTATACCTACAATACAAATAAACAGCAGAGCATCTTGCCAGCTTTTGTCTATTTTCTATTTTTTTTAAAGCAGTTGGTCATTCATGCTGAATACCTTGGTGTCACAACCAATGTGTCGAACATCTTTAGCTTTTAGTGGATTCACCAATCTATCCCAGAAGATGGGTAGATGCATATGACAACATAAAACACTCTCCTTTGTGTGGCACAGGAGATCATTAGTCTAGGTCTTTGCTGATCTTTATTCTTGTTGAGTTTGTTTTTAAATCTAATAACCTACAGAGTTTTGTATGCTAAATTGAAGTTTTTCAGAGTCTGTTGTCTTATGAATTTTTGATTGGGCGACCATTTGCTTATGCCTTTGTTGCTCCAGGATTCAGTGTAAGGAGAGCACATCCTGCTTGTGACAATGTTGCCATGCTAGGCTGGGAGTAACATAATGGCAGCACTAAAATATTTTTTGTGTTGCTCATGCTAATGCAATTTTCTTAATTAGTTTTCTTTTAAGTGGCAGGTGTTCATTTTACCCAGGTATCTTCATTTTATTGAATGCACAGCAACCACCAATGAGGACCTGAGCTGGTGGAACAATGGCATTGTTACTGAATAGGGTCAATAATGAGCCAAATGCTTGTCCTCTGAACTAAAACTACTTATGGTTGGTCAATTAAATAAACCACATCGTCAGGAGATGCTATTCAATAGGAAGGGGGCATTAGATGTTTGATGTGTAATGATGGAGGCAGCTGTAAAACCTTGGCGAGTAGTGGGATCAAGATTACTGTGGCCTGTCGTTTCAAGTACAGTATGTGTTTTACTCAAAACACAACTTTTCTTGTTTTATTTTTTTAAGGCAAGTAGGACACTATTGAAGTGTTGCTCTTTACCATCCACAAGCTTAGAGAGTAACCCAAGCTTTTAATGTAATGTTCCATTCACCCGTTGCCTACAAGTTGTTGAGGGAATCTGTTTGGATCTCATAACTCCAAATAATTCCAGAAATAAAGTTCTTCAGTCAATGAAAATGACACATATTTGCAATGCATAAGCAAGGGCAGACACACTGCTTAGTGCTCAGGAAAGAGCACTGCTTTGTGCTCAAGTTATAGGTCTGTCACTCTTGTGAACTCCAATTTCAAATTCCTGGCATCTATTGGCTATCAGACTGATTGTTGTGATGAAAGATTGACTAAAGATAATTTGTCTAGTACAACTACGATTTCACTGAGGTATGCTATGCTGGCACTTATGAGGCAGTGGTGGCTAACTAAATCAGCTCAGTAGTCTACATACATTTTGAACAGCCAAGTATTTTTAGGGTTGCCCAATGAAATGAAATTATGATTTCTAAAGCCCAATCCTACACCAGCGCTAGTGAAACACAAGAGGTGGAAAAGCATAATAAACTAATGGTTGAATTGATAGAGCGCGCAGGTCACCCGACCAACAATTTTACCATATGCATATGTGGGCCCATAAATTCAATTCACCATATTTATTAATCATGTAACCTACACTCTACTACCAGCAACCCAGTTCATTCCTATTTATTTCCAATGTACCCGACTTACCAATCCACCGTTACGGTTACCTATAATCACAATGGATCAGGGAGCTAGCTTTAAAAGATAAGCAGTCAAAAATATACCAAAACATTTATCATTTGCGCTCATGTAATAACTAGAGACACGGGAAGTTTTGAAAACCTTTATCTAATCTTCATCAATATGCGAAAGTAAAAGATTTACAGCAATTAAACTATCAATAACCAAGATCATGAAAATTCTAAAGGAAAGGTAAGAACAGGGAACATACTATAATGAACTCGCGTAAGTTTATCTAGGATGATGGTTCTACAAGACGAGAATATAAGGAGCATCACAGTTTATGGTTTCCTACAGGATGGGTAAGGAAAGGGAGCATGCTAATAATTCAGATATGACTTTTCAGGTTCAGTAAAGAAAAGGAACATCTATTTATTCCGAGACAGTATTATAATATTCAACCTATAAGGTAGGGGAAAAATGGAACATGCTATTAAAACAACACTTTCACGATTTCAGAAATTATAAAAAGGGAAGGGTGTGAAAAAGGACATATGCAATTACGATTTTTTAGCAAGATTTCAGGAAAAGAATTATACTTACCTAGCACGGTGTGGAGACCAACCCTGGCCACGGGTCAGTTAAGGACAGTAGAAACCCCAAGAAAGGACAGTCGCCAGTAGGCCAGCAGGTGCAGAATGGAACCCCAGGACAGGATAACCAGATTAGGATCAGGACAGGACCACCAAGGTAAGACCAGCACCCGCAGTTCAGTTGCAACGCCTGCGCTGCACCCTCTCTGCAGCTATCAGTCAGAACCCCGATTGGGTTATCGAATTCCCCAGCAAAGTGCTCCGCCAGCACTTAAGGTTTCCAAAACCCCGATTGGGTCTATGGAAATTTTGGACAGAGTGCTCCGCAGCACCTCTGTTTCTTGATCAGCTATTGAGTGCGTTGGGTCAGTGACAGGTCAGCTATTCGGACAAGTCAGACAAATTCTCTAGCTAAAGCTAGGCTAGTTATACTGTTTTCGGGTCAGTGTACCACCCCCCAAATGTTGCAAGTGTAAGAATTCCCAATTTCGATTGGTCAAAAAAAAGGACAGGTCATCACACCAACTAGGATTTGACTTTCTCAAGCCCCTCATTTGAATCTTTCATACCCGCCCATTGAATTTCGGGTTCCCATGACATGTTCCCCACACATTACAATGGTGACTTCAACAAACATTACAATGTATTACATTCAGTACAATTCGGCTTCTTCTACTAGGCGAAGGTGCATCTTCCCAGGCACATCTTGGCTGGGACTCCTGGGTTGGCGCGGGTTCAATGTCATTGAGTTCATACTCTGGCCGAAGACTGTCATGCGGAGAAGGGGATATCAATATGGCATATTCCCGTCCCTCATGCCCAAGGATTTACGATACATGAAAAGTAAATGGAAACCGTTTTAGAACACAGTAAAAATGAATTCACTGTATACCATGAATCCTTACACTACTCCCATTATTTTATAATAACTATAGCATTATAATTAATGCAAAACGAACAGCACAGCAAAAGCTGCAGTGCAAGCTTCGGCATGTGAAAACACAAAGCAGCTATCTTAGATTTACTGCGCAAGTGCAAAAGGTTTCCCACCAGAACTGCGAGTACGTCACATCACATGGGTATGACCGACGCATGCGCAGAAGAAATTCCCGCGTAGCAGCAGCCATTTGTTGGAATATATATATCTTAGAATTCTCCTCACCTTATCGCCAATACAGACCCTGCCTTCGCTGCTCAAAGAAACTGCAGTAAAAAGAAAAAAAGACTCCCCAATCACAGCATTACGAAGACATTCGACAAATGTAAGTCCTGATGCCACTTTAATCACCGTGACAGTAAGCTGCTCGTATAAACTCGGAAAATAGAGATATTAAGTGCCTTTTACTTCTGCAGAACCACCTGTATTCCAGGAGTTCCGAGCAAGACAGACCCAAACTCACAGTTTGTAAAGGTAACAAACAGCGCGAATGACTTAAGGCACTTAATTAATGTAAGTGTAAGGTCCCATTCTGAAAAGTGTCCTCCATTGTTTTTATATAGGTACCGAACTAACAAAAGCCCTGAAGAAAAGCCTGGCGAACAAGACACGGGCTTTGAAACGCGTCTGCTTATTATTTTTTGTTCACCCCAGTACATGAACATTTATCGCGCAAAGGGCCATCAATACAACGCTGCACTTTCCACTTAAACGTTTATGAAAAATGTTTGCCCTTGCGTGACCAGTCCTTAATCATACACAAGTTATATAATGACGGTCTGGTGGTAAAACTTGTTAGTAGGGTGCAATTTCGATCTTCTTTTTGTAAAATATATGTAGAAATTGTATAGTAATGTATAGTCGTTTTCTATTTGTTTGTTTGGATGTTAATTGTAAAACTTGTATATAATAACCCTGTGTCTTTGTATGATAAAGCAAACCCTCGGACTATCATATCTGTTGATCCAAGTGAAGTAACTTGTTCTTTGGCTATAAACTAATCATAACACTCACTGATTAAAAATCGTAGGGTGTAATAATCTGCTCAAATAAAAATAAGTAGCAGAATCAAAAAGCGACTGGGTTCCTTTTTATTGCTATACATGATTATGTTGTCCTACCCAGCGCTAAAGAGGACCAACCCCTCCTTTTCTCAAACCTATTGCTCAATTTAACATTTTTCCTTTGCGAACCGTGCACAGTAGCTCAGTTGCATACTTTCCCTGTAATATAGCGAGTAGTCCTAATTCGAAGCATATAAAAATCATTTGCATTTTAAGAACGAGGTCGGGTTACTGTATACTATATGTCCCAAAGGAAACTTACTCAAGTAAGCAAAATGAAAACCAGCATTAGCAAACCAAAGAAGTCTCGCATTTAGACCTATTGGTGCTGCCAAAGGCTTTAGCAATGTTACTGTATAATACATTGCATTTTTTACATTATTAACATTTGTAACCTCTTTGCTTTAGTGCAAAGACAAGAACTCGTGTCTTAAAAAGGTTAAGCTATTGGGTTTTCCAATGCTTGTATTGTACATGCGAGTACAGTCTCGTTTAGGTGAGTGAGTTCTGGTTGTGAGAGGGTGTTCATAATGTGGCACTGGAGCTGAGACTGAAGGCAGTGTTAGTCAGTGGGGCATAACAGGGTTCAGATTGCATGATTATCCATTCTTTGGCCTTTCTGCAGTGTGCACACAGTGATGGTCACATGTACCAATTGTAATTATTTACCAAAAAATAATTTTTACTCGTATATCAAAATGCCAACAAACACTCAAAAAAACCAACGAGGAACAGACGGCTAACGCTAAAAGCTGCCTTGTAGGCGAGTACTAAAAATTGTGATGTTGTAAAACTATAGAGTCCATGAAGATAAATGTAAAACTCGAGAAACAAGGCGCAACCACTCTGCTCGTCTGCGGCATCTCTGGGAGGGCAGGAGCACAGCTGGTGCTACATATCAGTGGGGAATGCACTAAAGTGAAAAATCGGAGGATCTGACCTCCACAGTGACACCCCAGCTGTAATTGTAGATCTTGGTGCCACCGCGCCCCTTTAGAAATCGAGCTGTGGTATCTGTTCCCTGGCAAAATTGACCCGAAAGTCTGCAGGTAATTTGCTCCCTGGCGAAGCAGATCCAACTATTCTCACTTTCTCTCGGAATCTAGTGCAAAGGGCAAAACACCGCTGAGAGATTGTCTCGTGAAGCATTCGGGGGGGAGTTGGTTGGAAGCAATATGGGGAAAGAATCGCAGACAATGGGGCTCAGAAGAAGCAAAAGGAGGCCAGAGGTTTCAACACTAGGACATGGGTGGGGGTAAGCAGCTCTTAGGACTGAAGAAAACTAATGGGGAGAGCGCAACTTGAGCACGTGGGGAGGAAACTAATTGGATAAGGGAGCAATTGGAGCAGGCATGGGAGAAGCAAATGGACAAGAGAAAGCATAGAACGAAGGAGGAACAAGCATTTGCAATGCAATAGGTCTGGCATTAGGAAAGTTTGAGCTATTGGTATTGTAAATGAGATTTTTTATTTGTGTTGGTTTTGAAAATAGCGAATTTAATAGCTTTGTCATTTACAATGCCAATAGTTTTAACTTTCGCAAATGTGACACCTATAGCATTTGTAATGCAATATGTGTTGTATTTACGTGACTTAGATGTATTGATATTACAAATAAAAATGGCTTATTTTTTTTAATAATACTTAGATAAAGTTATTGTAATTTATAATGGCAATAGCTTTTGTAAATAACTTTTGTGAAGATTATGTTCATTGTATCTTATTCTGACGAAAATCCAAGAACAGAAGTGAAATATTAACATCTTTTTGTGATAAAGTTTGAAACATTGAGAGAACATATTTGAACCAGTTGTTGTTGAATAGTTGCACAGATTGATGCTGTGGTGGCGCTGCGTGATCTTGAGGTGGCGACGAGTGATGCTGTGGCGTACAGTGATGCTGTGGTAGCGCATTGTGGTGATGTGGTGCCCCTGAGTGATGCTATGGTGATGCGATAGATAGAGTGAGTGCGATAGATAGATAGATAGAGGGAGGGCCATCGATAGAGTGATGGCGACAGATAGACAGATAAAGTGTATCTATTTTGCATTGAGTAGAGTGTAAGTATGAGGTGTGTAATTATGTAACATATAATTATATAGCACTCAGTGGTATTGTTTGGAGTGTATGTTGCATTGAGTGCAGTGTAATTATGTGGCGTGTAATTATGTGGCATTGAATGGTATTTGGAGTGTATGTTGCATTGAGTGCAGTGTAATTATGTGGCGTGTAATTATGTGGCATTGAATGGTATTTGGAGTGTATGTTGCATTGAGTGCAGTGTAATTATGTGGCGTGTAATTATGTGGCACTGACTGGTATCTGGAGTGTATGTTCCATTGCAGAGTGTGTGAGGGTGCGCAAAGGGGGTGTGAGGGTGCGCGCAGGGGGTGCGAGGTTGCACGCAAGGTGTGCGCAGGGGGGCAGTGTGTGTGAGGGGGCGCAGGGTGGGCAGTGTGTGTGTGTAAAGTGCCCACTATGAACTGAATGTGTGCAAGCACAGGTGTACAGGATCTGGTAGTCCACAAGGCATGGCTCTTTGTCACAGAGAGGTTACTAGCCTAGGTAGGGGTCAGGCCAGTTTGCCAAAAATTAATCATGCTTGGGCCCTAGAGAGCACACACGCCTGAACTGGAGAGTCACGATTCAGCACATGAAGGATGATTTTCAAGGGGGATGACTGTTCTTGTGTGGGCTAGACCTCCTGAAGTGCAAAGTGCTTTTAGAAACTCAGAAGCCTCCTACCCTCCGAATACCTGCGAGTTCTAGGAAACACAAGATTAGATGGGGGGGAAGTAGAGTGGGAGATGGCATTGGATCTAAAGATGAGAGAATGGTGCGGGGAGATGAGTGAACATCGATGGAAAAAGTGGAAGATGGCGGGAGGAGAACTAAAAGGTGATCAGATGCGGCAGGATCACGAGGGGAGAGTACAGAAAGAGCAGAAGCTGGGGAAGGAGAGAGAAAAGAAAATAGAAGAAATGGAGAAGCATGGGGAGCGGGCAGGAAAGAGATGGGGGTGAGAGGATAAAGAGTGGGATAGAAGGACCAGGAGAAAAGGATGGAAGGTGGAGAGAAGGTGGATGAGATAAGGGCGAGGATGTAGGTGGAAGAGAGACTCAAAAGAGATGTGAGTGGAAAGAGACTAGAGGAAAAGGGGGCTGGAGAGGAGAGGAGTAAGAAAGAGATTGGGGGGGTGGGGGCAGGGATGCCAGAGGAGCTGTAAAGCATCCAGACTTTCCTGAAGAAAATAAGGTATGAGGTCGGGGAGAGGCCAGAAAGATGAGGATGGAGAGGGGAAAGAGGAGGTGAACATATGGCGGTGGGGACGGAAAACATGCTAGAAATGACGAGCAGGGAGAGAATAAAACTGATGTGGAGAAGAGAAGGGGTTTACGCAGGAAGAGGGGAAGAAGGACGCTGCAAGGCGAGGAAAGAACATCGGAAGATGAGAAAGAGGGGTGGGGAGAACAGAAGGAGATGAGGACGGATAAGCATAGGGAGAGAAAATTAAGAAAATGAGGCGAGAGTGGAGAAGATAACGAGATACAGAAGAGACGATGGCGGAGGGGACGAAAACAATGAGAAGAATGAGAGGTTGGGACGGAGGCTGGAGAAGTGGAGGGCGGGAGAAGGGTGAGGGTGCGAGCATAGGAAGAAGGAGGAAAAAAACTTTTGAGGGAATGGTGGAGGGGAGAAGAGAAAGGAGAAGCAGAGGGAAGAGAAGAATAAAATGTGGATGTGTAAGAAGGGAAGGAAAGAGAGTGACGGGTGAGGACTCTAGGGTGGAATATTGTAAGAAATGGGAGGCAAAGAGAAGTTGTGTGAAGAAAGTGGATGAGAGAACATTATAAAAGAGTGCTGCTCTAGAGGGTACACGAGGAGAGGGAGAACAGGGCATGAAAAGGGTGTGTGGACACTTGAGAGTGCACTTGAAGATGCTTACAGGTGGTGAGAGGGAGCAAAGGGAGGGCTGGGGAAGTAATGATGTGGAAGAAGTGAGACGTAGCCAAAGTGTCTGGGAGCAAATGGAAGCTCTTAATAAAATGCGCGTGGTTGCGGCAGCTGTTGACCATGCGCTTGATTGTGTCCACATGAACTGTACGTGATCCGCAGTTGGTAGAGATTTTGTACTGCCTACTGTATACTCTCCTATCTATCCCTGTGGGATGGAATAGTTGAAACCTAAAAAGAAGCAAACTAGGAAGCCAGCTGTAAAACACGTGCACTCTCGTGAAGTGATTAAACAAAAAGAACATTGTAGCTCGAAAAATGAGCAGTGGAAGGACACAAATGTGTCTGTACTACAGGGGTGGGCAAACACGAGAAAAGAAAGCCCTTGCAAATTAATACATCAGAAGCAATTAGACTAGGTCGGCAGTGCTGTAAACCCAGTGTAACCTACCAATAAGTCTCAAAACAGACAGTACATTTGCTATCTAGAGTCCAAGATCCAAAAAAGTCCAAGCAGTTGCATTTTTTTAGTTTGATTGAGACACCCTTACTCGCACATTTTCCTGCGCTCGGATGAGGCCACATCATTGATTGTCCAGTAAATCTGTAGCTTAATGTGCATACATGTAGACTAGTTTATAATTCATTGGGTTCATTGTTTTCACGAAAATGCAGCGGGAAATTGTGAGTTTATCAGGGTTATGTAGACTCTTCTGATGAATGAATTAAATGTCTGCTATTGGCTTTGGTTAGGTTATTTTATTCTCATACGGAGCATTTATTCTAATTCAGTAGCAAACTATTTGTCAAATGCAGGCATGCTTAATCTGTGCAAATTTGGAATTGTATTTATAGATGTGCTGATGCATTTTAGTACAAATAAGACAAGTATGTGTAGGTTTATCTTTAATTCCTCTTTTCTTCTTTCAGAGCTATGAAGACGTCATGTCTTGTCATCCAGAAAACGTTCGCTGGAAGCAGTGGAGTTTCGAAAATGCTGCCTCTCTCCTCTCCCGTCGCTTCCCAAGCAGTCATATATGGGTTGTGAGATCGTCGCGCGTGCATTTGCATAAGTTCAGCTGCTATGATAATTTTGTGAGGAGCAACATGTTTGGCGCCCCAGAGCACAGCGCCGGCTTTGGTGCTTTTAAACATCTGTATGCCTTGTTGATGAATGCCTTCATGCTATCAGAAGGCATCGTTTCGTCCCCCAAAGCAACATATTTTGTCAACAAGGATAAAAGATCTCCTGCTCACTCAAGTGTACATTCTGAATTTAGTACAAATGGCTGCCCGCACGAAAAGGAAAATAATTTAAATTATCCTATTGTATCTTTGGGTTCGCCGTCTGTCAAAGGTTCTGTGTCATTCACATTGATTGGATTCAGTAAAGGCTGTGTTGTGTTAAACCAGTTGTTGTATGAACTAAAGGAGGCAAAAACTGACCATAACTTGGAAGCCTTCATATCAAATATAAAATCAATGTATTGGTTGGATGGTGGGCACCCCGGAGGAGGCAATACCTGGGTTACCTGTCCTGACATATTGGAAGGATTTGCAGAAACTGGGATTTTGGTTCACACACACGTTACGCCATACCAAGTACATGACACAATGAGGTCTTGGATTGGAAAAGAGCACCGGTTATTTGTACAGATCCTCCAAGAATACGGTGTGCCAGTTAATACCCAGCTCCACTTTACAGGCGAAGTCCCATCTTTGGATAACCATTTCAAAGTTCATGAAATGTTCTAAGTGGATTTCCATTGTGCTTTTATCGGGAATAGTTTCATTGCTAGCACTGCCAAGTGTATACACAGCCAAATCCATGCCACCAGTGCAACTTTTCTGGATCTACCCTGATGGTCAGCTGTCTTTTCTGTTGACCACTTACAATGGCATCACTACACCTTGTTCATTTTTGTGTAACACCTTTAAGCATGCTTACTGTTCTCCACAAAGCACATGCAATGAAAGTAGTATGGGAGTTCAGTATTACAGTTGCGGTATCTTCTTGAGTGTGGTATTCTACAAGAAATCTGTGCATCTTCTACAGAGCACCTGGGGGACAGCACGTGACATCTTGCACAGTTTGCGATGCAACATAGTTCTTGAACTACAGAAAGGGAAGGAGCCGTAAAATGACTACCGTTTTTGTGTCCGACTGTTTTAAAAAGACTGTAGAGGCCTGCCGTTTTATTGGCAACCAATTAGGCATCCTCCTTAAGTGGCCAGTTAAAAGGGTTTCATTTGAGCCAGTTTGTATTGTGGAAAATATGGATATGCAAGTGTACTTTCTTTAAAAACTTGTTTTGTTAGGGAGTAAGGTCAGAGAAATTGCTCTGGAAAATGAATGACCATAGGATGACATCATTTCTCGTGGGCTTGTTTCTTGGTTTTAGAGGTGTCTGGGAAGTTTTGGAAAAACTACAATATTGATACACAAGCAGAAAAATGGTACAGAAATGTAGAAATGACATTCCTTACCGCTTATGCCTTCAGAAAGATGTGTAAACTGCATAGTCTTTAAATACACATGGCCCGTGCCACATTAAATGTCAGCTGGTGGTGAGGTGTTCCCATTCCTAGCAAAAAGCGAATCAACCATTTTGTACACTGATGCTGCCAGAGCTAGCTTGGCACTTATTTTGATGGCTATTGCATTGTTCATGGCCAAAGCAAAGTCATAAGGTATATAATTAAGTAATTCACGCACTCTGATAATTCTGTATGAGGCAAGCTCAGAGTTAGTCTAAATCAGCCTTCTTCCAGTTAGCTACATTATTTAAAATTTCCATCAAACAAAATGAAACCGTAAGATTAAATATTAAGTTTTTTAAAACGATGCCCTTTTGAGTAATAGTTCGACAGTGCTATATTCCGTTATTTTCAAAGTGGGGTAACACCATGTTGATAGTGGTGTTAAGAGCAGGGTGATGCAACCTGCAAATTATTTCCTTCTCAACAGTTGACTAATTCACAGCCTGAGAGGGTGGTTGGTGTTCTGGTTGAAAGCGATTGGGAATTTTCATAAAATCTTTTCAGATGTAAGTTGGTTGGGATGTCTTTCAGTAAAACCTTCAATTTGTTCAAACATGGGTAGCATAAGCGTTTCTTTGATGTGGAGACTGAGTGGACAGAATTTATTTGAAATGTCATGATCTAGCCTTAGTCTTGTCAACCGTTTTCCAGGTCTTTTGAAATGTAAAATTAGAAGTTCGAGTTACCTATATTTGCTATGCAGTAATTTCAAAGGGGGAATGCAGCAAATGAGTATGACTCGTGTGTTGCCTAAATTTAATCTGGAAGTTTTTAAACCACTCCAAATCTTATTGTTCCTAGTATTTATGCGCCATCTGTGCATTTACAGCAGACCCTTCTCATAGATTCGGTGAACTGAAACTTAGTCTTGGTGTTCCTCATGCAAGAGATGGGGTTCTGGTTTTACTTGGGATGCCTACACCTGGTCATAGTTGAAATGAAAGGTACTGTTTCAGAATGAAATAACAGACGTTTGGTTAAGCTAGCTAACGGCAGATAGTTGATGTCCCATGAGTATCGCAGGTACTTTCAAGGTAAAGGCAAGATTGCCAAAAAGAGCGTGTTTACTGCCCTTAATAGTAATACAGAGCGATTGACTATTCTGTTTTTAATAGGCATATTTTTACGCAGTTAATTTTGTTGATCTCTGCTAGAGGCAGGAAATGTTACACAATCTGTTGTTTAAAGGGTATGTACGCAGTTGAACAATGAGATGCCCAAGTATTTTGTAAACCGTTAATATCCCTTTGGGCCGGTCACACCACGCACCGCGCACACTCCTCGTGAGTGAGCCCAGGCTGTCCCTCGTTGCCGCCACTGCCTGCAGCTGTGATCCCGGTTCTCCTCTGCTGCTGATCTTGCCGCCGTGATCCTGGGACACCGCTGGTGCTGATCTTGCCCCGCTTGCGCTGCGACTGTTGTTTTTACCCTGTCCTCCTTTGTTTAGTGGTCTGTATCTCCCTTTGCCCCGTGTTGTTTCTTTTTGCGTTGTTGTATTGTCCCTGCTCTCCCCTTGTCGCACCCAGCCCCTGCCGCGCTTCCCGCCCCCTCATCTCAAGCGCCCTCCCCATTCGCCGCCCCGCTCCCACCGCCCAGCTGACCCTCCCTCCCACTGGACCATAAAGGACGGAGTGCACGCGGTGGTGAGCAGTGACCATTGTCCCTTGGGCCGGTCACACCACGCACCGCGCACACTCCTCGTGAGTGAGCCCAGGCTGCCCCTTGTTGCCGCCACTGCCCGCAGCTGTGATCCCGGTTCTCCTCTGCTGCTGATCTTGCCGCCGTGATCCTGGGACACCGCTGGTGCTGATCTTGCCCCGCTTGCGCTGCGACTGTTGTTTTTACCCTGTGCTCCTTTGTTTAGTGGTCTGTACCTCCCTTTGCCCCGTGTTGTTTCTTTTTGCGTTGTTGTATTGTCCCTGCTCTCCCCTTGTCGCACCCAGCCCCTGCCGCACTTCCCGCCACCTCCCCGCTCCCCGCCGCTGCCCCCTGCGGCCCCGCCCCCTCACCTCGAGCGCCCTCCCCATTCGCCGCCCCGCTGACCCTCCCTCGCTCCACCCCCCCACTCTCCACATATGGCAGAGTGGCAAACGCGCAGCGTTGACGCGCAGCGAGCACGCCAAAGGCAAGCCCGTCTACGCCTGGCCCGCGCCCGGACCCCTGGCTCCCGCAAACACCAGCCCACCCGCCGGACCTACGACGCCACCGAACTCAACGCACTCAACACATGCTGCATCCCTGGATGCTACCGAGCCACCCCGAGACGCACCCACGGACCCTTCAGCTGCCACTCCTGCAAGTTCACCTGCACCCGGACGTGCACGGCACCCGCAAAGCAGAGCACCGACAGCAACCACCTGAAGTGCATCCTGCTCAACACCGCTCCGTCCACAGACACGCAGTCCAACTCTGGAACCTGATCGACACAACATCTCCGGACGTCACCTTCCTCACGGAAACCTGGATGAACTCCTCCTCAGCACCCGACATCGCCATCGCCATCCCGGACGGATACAAGATCACCCGGAGGGACAGCGGCAATCAGACCGGAGGAGGCATCGCCATCGTCCACAAGAACACCGTCCGCATCACGACCAACACCGACGACACCCTCAAAGCCGCCGAACACCTTTACTTCCAGATCCACACCGACCCCAAGACCACCCTCAGAGGCACCCTCATCTACAGACCCCCGGGACCACGCACACAATTCAGCGAAGACATCGCTGACTTCATCAGCCCGCACGCCCTCGCCTCCGCTGACTACATCCTCCTCGGGGACCTCAACTTCCACCTGGAGAACAACAACGACCGCAACACCACCACCCTACTGGACAACCTCGCCAACCTCGGCCTCAAGCAGCTGGTTACCACCCCCACCCACTACGCCGGACACACACTCGACCCCATCTTCTCCTCCAGCAAGGACATCACCTTCAGCCACGCCACCGGACTCCACTGAACGGACCACAGCTGCGTCCACTTCAGCTTCAGGAAGAACACGATCCACCACCACCAGCCTCAGGTTGCACGCAGAAACTGGAACAAGATCACAGCCGACCAGCTTGTCGCATCCCTGAGCCAGGACCCACCCGCCAGCTAAGCGAACCCCAGCCAGGCCGCCAACAACCTCACGGTGTGGATCACCAAGTGCGCAGACGACCTAGCCCCACTAAGGACCCCGCCCAGCAGACCCGGCAGTAAGAAAGCACCATCGTTCACCGACTAACTCAAGAGCTCCAAGAAGAACTGCCGAGCCCTCGAGAGAACCTGGCGCGGAAACCCAACACCAGACAACATGACCACCCTGAAGCTTGCCACCCGAAAACACCACCTACTGATCCGCGCCACCAAGAAAACCTCTTTCAAGGAACGACTGGACAACAACGCACACAACAGCAAGGAACTCTTCAACATCGTCAAAGAGCTCTCCAACCCCAACGCCGGAAACAACGACATCACCCCATCGCAAGACCTCTGCAACTCCCTCGCCTCCTACTTCCACAACAAGATCGCAGACATGCACACAGCCGACGCACCCCACGACCGCACCGGCACCCCCCACCACCACCCTCCGCGCCTGGACCCCGATCAACACCGAAGAAACCCAACGCACAATGAACTCCATCCACTCCGGATCTCCTACCGACCCCTGCCCCCACCACGTCTTCAACAAAGTCGACGCCGTCATCGCACCCCACCTGCGGGACATCATCAACACCTCCTTCGACAGCGCCACCTTCCCGGAGAGCTGGAAGCACGCCGAACTCAGCGCTCTACTGAAGAAACCATCAGCAGACCCCACCGACCTCAAAAACTACAGCCCCATCTCGCTCCTCCCGTTTCCGGCGAAAGTCATCGAGAAGACTGTCAACAAGCAGCTGGCCGCCTTCCTCGAGACGAACAGGTCCCTCGACCTCTCGCAGTCTGGCTTCAGGGCCAACCACAGCACCGAGACCGCGCTCATCGCAGCCACTGACGACATCCGAGCCCTGCTCGACAACTGGGAGACTGCGGCCCTCATCCTCCTGGACCTCTCCGCGGCATTCAACACTGTCTGCCACCGCACCCTAGTGCAGCGCCTCAGCAACATCGGAATCCAAGAAAAGGCCCTCGATTGGATCATCTCCTTCCTCGCCGGAAGGACACAGAGAGTCCGCCTCCCCCGTTCAGATCAGAAGCCACCGAAGTCATCTGCGGCGTTCCTCAAGGCTCCTCGCTCAGCCCCACCCTCTTCAATGTCTACATGAGCCCCCTCGCGGCCATCACACGCCAACACAACCTCAAGATCATCTCTTACGCCGACGACACCCAGCTGATCCTCTCCCTCACCAACGACCCCGCCACCGCCAGAACCAACCTACACGAAGGGATGAAAGACATCGCAGAGTGGATGAAGAACAGCCGCCTGAAACTGAACTCAGACAAGACGGAAGTCCTGATCCTGGGCTTGTCACCCTCCGCCTGGGACGACTCCTGGTGGCCTCCCGCCCTGGGCAGCGCACCCAGACCGACAGACCACGCACGCAACCTGGGCTTCATCCTGGACTCCTCCCTCTCCATGACCAGACAAGTCAACGCCGTCTCCTCATCGTGCTTCAACATCCTGCACATGCTACGTAAGATCTTCCGGTGTATCCCCACCGAGACCAGGAAGACGGTCACCCAGGCCCTCGTCACCAGCCGACTGGACTACGGCAACTCCCTCTATGCCGAAACCACTGCCAAACTCCAGAAGAGACTCCAGCGGATCCAGAACGCCTCAGCAAGACTCATCCTCGACATCCCCCGACACAGCCACATCTCCGGACATCTGAGAGACCTGCACTGGCTCCCGGTCAACAAGAGAATCACGTTCCGACTCCTCACCCACGCACACAAAGCCCTACACAACCAAGGACCAAGATACCTCAACAGCCACGTCAGCTTCTACACTCCCACACGCCAGCTCCGTTCGACCAACCACGCCCTCACCGCCGTCCCCCCGCATCCAAAGGGCCACCACAGGAGGAAGGTCCTTCTCCTACCTGGCCGCCAAGACGTGGAACTCCCTCCCGACTCACCTCCGCCGGACTCAGGACCACCTCGCCTTCAGGAAGCAGCTCAAGACCTGGCTGTTCGAGCAGTAGCGGACCACCCCCTCCCCAAGCGCCTTGATACCCTCTGGGTGAGTAGCGCGCTATATAATTGCATTGATTGATTGACTCCTAACAAAGTATTGTCAGACTCCTAGCACGATGGATGTTTGACTAACATCAATAGGAGCAAAAGGGGGATCAGGCAATCCGACCCCCCCCACCCCCCCCCCCCCCCCCCACATCAATTATAAACACAACTATGTCTGACCTCCAATGGCAGTCAGTCACACATTTTTTAGACTCCTGGGGGTTACTATATCCTTTAAAAAACACCTTCCCAGTACAGTTCCTTTCAACAATCCATGAACTGATTAGCCCTCGCTGCTCCAATAAAAAAAAAAACATAGTCAATAACCACATCACAAATGAATACCACAGTGGTAAAGAATCCTCACATCAATGTGTGTATCAAATCCATCAAATGAAAAAAAAATTTGAGCACAGTTAGCAAGCCCCTCACGTGCGCAAAACCATAGGGCTACTGAATGGTACTCAACAGTGTGCCCACGTTCTCACCATTGGTTGCTTTTTTTAACCTTAAGAAAAAAGAAAGAGAAAGGAAAAGAGGTGTGTTATAATTCCACAGAAGTGGAAGGTCAAAGCAACATGGAAAGTGTGTGACCGACAACACTGAGACTTCGTGATTCACTCAATGTTCAATCGTCCCCAACCATGTAAAGAGAACAAAGTTCTTACCGGATTAAAAATGAGGTATCGATCACATACAACACAACCTTTATTCAATGTTGTGAGCGTCCCCAGTTTAAAAACCAGGCATGTATCTGACCATTTTCATTTGCCGCAGGCCAACATGTTTCGTCGCCAAACCATCAAGGCAACTTCGTCAGGGCTGTTGGGGCACCAATCCTCACCTCAAGTCAAGTCAAGTCATAGGATTTGTATAGCGCACTACATACCCAGAGGGTTTCAAGGCACTTAGGAAGGGGAGGAGGATTACTTGTCAAATATCCACGTTTTAAGTTGCTTTCTGAACGCTAGGTGGTTCTGGGTAAGGCGAAGGTAAGCGGGGAGTGAGTTCCATGTTTTAGCAGCCAGGTATGAAAAGGATCTGCCTCCCATGGTGGTCTTGTTGATGCGAGGTACAGTGGCGAGGGCTTGGTTGGAAGAACGTAGTTGGCGGGAGGGGGTGTAGAAGGACAGTCGTGAGTTGAGGCAGTCTGGTCCGATGTCGTAGAGTGATTTGTGTGCGTGGGTAAGCAGTCGGAAAGTGATCCTCTTATTGACGGGTAGCCAGTGGAGGTCTTTAAGGTGATCAGAGATGTGTTCGTTGCGTGGGAGGTCTAATATGAGCCTGGCTGAGGCGTTTTGGATTCGTTGGAGTTTCTTCTGGAGTTTTGCGGTAGTACCCGCGTAGAGGGTGTTTCCGTAGTCCAGACGGCTCGTGACCAGAGCGTGGGTGACTGTTTTCCTTGTATCGGAGGGGATCCAGCGAAATGTTTTTCTGAGCATGCGAAGAATGTTGAAGCAGGAAGAGGATACGGCGCTGACTTGTCTGTTCATTGAGAGTGAAGAATCCAGGATGACGCCTAGGTTCCGTGCGTGGTCTGTCGGGATGGGTGCTTTTCCGAGGGCTTCCGGCCACCAGGAGTCGTCCCATGCAGAGGGGGATGTACCTAAGATGAGGACTTCTGTTTTGTCTGAGTTCAGTTTCAGACGGCTTTGTTTCATCCATTCGGCAACTTCTTTCATTCCTTCGTGTAGGTTAGTTTTGGCGGTGCTGGGGTCATTGGTGAGAGAGAGGATCAGTTGAGTGTCGTCCGCGTAAGAGATGATGTTGAGGTTGTGTTGGCGTGCGATGGCCTCAGTCCTTTTCACACCAAATCTGTGGTCATTGACAAGATTAAAAAGAACGTGCCAGTCATAAACAATCCTACATCTAGTTGAAATTATAACCCCTTACATCCAGGCATATAATTACAATTGTGTCCAGCGTACCTCCAACCACCTTCAGTACAGGAACCTGCGCCAAATGGTCGTGTTCTGCTTTGAAGACTGCAATTGTCAGTCCCCAGTCCCCTTCTGTAATCACACATACAATGTATTATTCGTAATGGCGCACATGACTTCACACAGCCACATTGTGAACATATTGCACTCGTCTTTCCAGCCTTTGAGTACCCTCCCATCTTGTGGTGCAGCTAAAAACTGTCTAAAGTTAGTAATGCGTGGGGTTTTCCCCGACTGCTATCACACATGACTGGGCAGGAATACATGACAACAACTCCTTTGCCGTGTGCTCCCTTGCAGCCCCCCACCCTCTTTTTTTCTGATTGGTGGTGGTGTGGTTTATTCTTTCTTCTTTGACGTGCTCCTGGATGCTCGGAGTTCATGTCCTGTACAACATGCAGTTTCTACAAGGTGTAAATCATTATTTGTGAAGTTTGCAATTTGTTTAACATTCCATCAAAAGTATGACAACAATGGTACGTTACCGTACCAGCACAGTAAATCAGTACTGCCCGTAATCAGTAACATTATATCCCATAATAATACACACGTTAATTGTATGCAATATGACACATTAGGCCCCATCCTTTTCTAGGCACTGCTGCCTCTCGTTCACGCCCATTCCAGTCTTCCAGGCACAACTGCTCCCCCAGGTTTCTCCCAACCTCTGGGCCAGTAGTCGGTGATCATCTGCTATTTGCCCTTCAGGTCGCACCCATCATGTTGGCTCTACAGGAAAACCTGAAGCATGACCGCCCAGCACTCCATGCCCTCCACATCCCCTTATACTAATTGTAGTCTATCTGCCAGCACCCACTTTTCTATGTTCCTGTGCCATTTAGTAAGCATCGAGCCCCACAAAGACAGCCAGTGTATTGCAGTCTGTCTCTTGGTAAGCCTAGGGTTGCAGATCTATGCTGTATTTTGCTGTGTTTGGGCACGGGCACTGTACCCAACAGGTATTGTATGGTTGCAATGATTCTAATGTGGAAAAGTAAATTTTGCCATGTTCTGTGTCCCTACGTGTCATCCATCATATGTTATGTGTGCATGATTAATATGCATATGTTATTTCCCATGTTCGATTAAAAGACGCAATTACAGTTGTGTCCACCTCTAGTATGTCAGTTTCCAGTTCTCGTGAATAATACGAATATCAGGCCTATGTAAAGCTACGTTGCCACGTTTCTCAGTGTGCACGTTATTTCATTGAAAGTCCCCGTTTCCAGGCCTCAAAAGGGCCCGGACACCAGATTCAGCTCCTGTCTCCTGAAACCCTCGCTGAGGAGCGATACAGCCCCCACCTGTATCCTCGACCCTTCACTTACTTCCTGCCTCGCAGTGCCCGGTGCAGCCTGGCTCTGCCTCTGAGTCTGCCAAGACTATGTTATGATTCCAGTTATCAGTTCAGCCCTCCTTCCCTGCATTCCTAAAGCTACTGAATCGCATCAATAGTTTCCGTCATTGTCTAGCCTTCAGGGCTCCATGTTAGAGAATACTGTATTTAATGGTCATTTAATATTCTTCATCACGCACTACATGTAGAATAATGCATGCTCCAGTCTTAGAGTCTGTTAGCCTTTCCCCTCTTGACTTCTAGTTTATATCAACATGTTCCCTAAACATCAGATACTAGATAGGGTTTAGGTACATGTCGCTCCGACCCTCCAGACTTCAGTCTCTGCTCCTAGCACAGAGTTCATAGCCCCCAGCTTCTCCTAGTAATACGTCATTGCCAGTTTGCGCGCACCACTAGGTTAGAGGTCCCGGCTCCTCAGGTAGCCCCCTCCATGGTTTCCGCCCCATTCATGACATATTCTGTTACGTTTGCATCACATGTCTATGTATACGCCCAGTTACACCTACTTTCCCCCTTATCTTTCGCGACTGCTACGCGTCACGCCTTCTGCTCCACCCACTGTTACGCCTATTGCAATGTAATGCTATGTGTTTGCGTTATGTATATATGCTCATGTTTTGTTATTAAAAGTTATTCCTTCCCTTGTCCAGATCCTGCCCCCGGCAGCGCTGCCATCCTATTCCTGTGCAGGTTGTCCTGATCCTGTCCTTATGCTGTAATAAACCTGCAAAACTCCCACTACCTCGAATCTTGACTCTTATTTTATTGAGCTATCTGTTATTCATTCATGCACTCAAAAATAGGGTATTATTTATTTATTTACCACATAATGGCGCCCGAACAGGGACTTGCCCTTTCCCCACGCGTCGGTGAAGCCACGCCGACCCCCTGACCCTCTGCAGTCGTGACGGAACTCTTCTGCGCAGTGGCAGATATTTCTGCTCAAGTATCCCTCAGGCCCACGGAGGAGACGGAGGAGGCGGTCCAGCATCCAGACGAGACGGTGGAGGAACGCGGCGAGTCCCGACCAGAGCCCAAGCCAAGAGTCCAAGGTCCGAGGTATCCGGAGGTCCACCCGTAACTGAAGTCCGAAGTCCGAAGTTCGTCGTCCGTCGTCGTAGCAGTCCAGTCCAGTCTGAGGCCTTCCGTTCTTGCTGCCCGGTGAGTACCGTTACTGGGGTGGTATCTAGACAGGGTCCATTTAATTGACTCTGGTCTGTGGGTTGGTGGTACACAGTCCCACAAACGAAGTGTCCACTTCGGTGGATGCGGGTCCTGACGTGTCTCTTTACGAGACCGGTAAGTTTCGTACTGTTTCAGCAGTGCATCTAGTTTCTGTTCTAGTCAGTTTCTGTTCTCGAGAAAATTTATGTGTTCTGTTCTCAATATTTCCAGGTAGTATTCTGTTCGAACTGTTATTTTAAATGTTTTTCATGTATTTTAATGTCGTGGTATGAATGGGGAATAAGTATCGTGTTCATTGTGTATTGTATTGTGTCTAGATTACAGTTCAGCCATGCCCATATTTTCCAAGTTACGTCAGTTAAAAACTAGAAAGGGTCTGCTGGAAGCAGCAGTTCCCGTCCCGCCGAGGGACAGTCCAGGTCACTTTATGTATCAGAAACATGGCATAAGCGCCATATTGTATCTAGATTTATGGGTAGAGTATACCAAACAGTTAGAAGAAAAGTATAGATGGCCCGTATCGGGTACATGGGATGCTGAGTGCATCATGAGAGTAGAAGAGGCATTATGGAAAAAGAAAGCCAGACAGTCACAGAAAGATGCCATCGAGTTATGGCGCAAAGAAGCTCATAAAAGAACCGAAAAAGAAATCAGAAAATCAGAATTAAGTAGAGAATCCCAAGAGCGAGCCCAAGAAAAAGAATTAATCGAGATAGGTGAACAAGTCAAAACTGAACAGAGAGACAGACAGAGGAATGCCCTTATTAAGGGTATGTACCCTCTTCTTGCCGAGGGCTTGCCAAAAGCGACCCCAGAGGCATCCAGTAATTTCCCGCCACCATTAGTTCCGACCAAGCTACGTCACAAACAGACCGCAGCTAATATTTTCATTTCGTCCTATCTGGACGACACAGTCCCTGAATATGCAAATCCTGTTCGCGTTCCGCCAGTCCCAGTAAATCAGGCACATCCTGCTTCTCCAGACACCGGGGCACCCCATGCAGTACCTGCTACGGTACCCCCGGTCCAGCCAGCATTTCAATTTCCCGCTCCGCCACGAAGAATATCAGTCGACGATTCTAGTCTAGGCCGCAGGAGGAGGTCCTCCTCAAACCCCGCCGCCACGCAAGCGTTTATCAGCACTCGAATTACATGCTCAAGCATCACAGCGTACTCCCAAGAGTAATAAGTCTGTCGCAGAAATCAGGCAAGCCCTTGGCGAATGTGCCTATGACCCAGTCCCAGGCGAGAATAATATGGTTTTATATTCAGTACGCGTAAGGAGGGTGACCGAGTATCTAGTCACCCTACCCAATATGAAAGAAGATCTAGACAGAATATATCGTTTCATCCGTACAGGGGATGATCCAGAAAGTATTAGTGATGCCATGTCTCAAAGGAAAGCTGAGATCCAGCGTATGATATTAAAGTTTTTAATTAACTGTCTAATAAGAGAACAAGATTACCCGTCTAAAGATCAGGCCGAAATGAAAATCCTGACAAAGTGGAGTGATAATATAGCTGAGGGTAAGCACAATACCATTAGTGCCATGGAGAGTATGTACAAGAAAATCCGTAGAGAAATAATAAAGATACACGAACAACGTAAAGCAGCACAAGTAAGCGAGAAAGAAAGTAACTCTGATCCTGAAGAGGAAGACGACGAGAATACCGCCAGGATAGCGTATGTAGGAAAATCTAGATTTCCAGATCGCCATTTACGCCTAGAACACAAGTCAATTTTCCATCATTCAGCACCAGAACAAGGTTCCCTAGAACAGTGTTCCAAGCTACCGATCACATTCTGAAATCACGAATCGGTTACAGTGAGTTAAGTACCATGCATGAACAGGAACTAGCCCGATCAGCAGTCCGATGGATTACTGATTCTACCACTTTTCCAGACGAAATAGTGGCACAAATGTTTCTGAACATGCCCCCAGCCGAACAACGACTGGTGGGTATGTATATGATCCAGCACCTCATTACTCTGTATGAGGGTCAGCACTCTGATCCAGGTCCGTTACACGATATCCTGAACGAGTTACTCCAGTATAGATGGAGAGGTCTAGGTACCGATTTAATTAGTGTCATTCTAGAACAGCGCCACAAATATAGAACGTTTCTGAACCCGCATTTTGTTCATGTCTCACCCCCAGAAAGTAAACCATTTTACATGGAAAGACAGAACCCGTTACGAGAAGTGCATCCAGTTAAGACAGAGGACGGTGAAATGCAACGAGTGTTTGTATACACTCCAATAACAAAGATGGAACTCCTCGAAATGAAGAAATTAATTCCCTGTCATGACAAAGATCCAGCAGGGTTCCATAGAGAATTAAAAGACATGCTCCGTATGGGAGAATACACTTACCCAGATATCATTAAAATGTTAAAGGTCCTGTTGCCCGCAGGGGTGTATGAAAAGCTAAAGGAAAAAGAATGGGAGGTGGGAGAGAAAAAGATCGATTGGGCAGTTCTAGAAGCTGAAGACAAGGCACGAGTACCAGGTACCGGTCTTGGAGATAAATGTAAAGAATTACCGGAATTATTAATACAAGTTTTACCCAGATTATTGACAACGAGAAAAGAAGACTGGGATGCAATCTCAGCCTGTAAACAGAAGCAAGATGAAGATATTAGTGATTTTTATTCTAGATTTGAAAAATGTTTCAGTATCAACAGTGGCCTCAAGACAAGTAGTGAGTCATACCCTCACCTTTTTGTTACTAAATTGGTCGAGAATTCAAGCCCACCAATTAAAAATCGAGTTTTGAAAGTCGAAAGTACCTGGCAAGCTAATACCCCGTCCCAGATGCTCCAGATGCTCCAGTACCACCAGAATAGAATCAGGGAAGAGCAAGAACACGAGAGAAAACGTATGAAAGACACGAAAATGAAAGTACTAGTTGCACAATCTGTTCCTCAAGACAGTCAGAAGAGGGGTCCGAATCAAGCCAGTCATCCTGCAGCTCCCGTTAAAGGGAACTGCAACTATTGTAAACAGCCAGGTCATTTTATAAACGAGTGTGCAGTTCTGAAACACAACATAGCTACCGGTAAAACAAAAGAAAGACCACGTCCGCCTAGACAAGAGCAAGTTTCACAGATTCCTCAGCCACAGAATGCACAACAGACAGTTACAGTACCGCAGCCTATTGCTGCAACCCAGCATGTCACACAGCAGATGTACCAGTATGCACAGTCTGAGTATCCAGAGTACCAGCAGTATTCATGAAACAGCCTAGAGAGGGAGGTAGGCTTGCCTCTCATCGAGATACCTGTAGATCAAGAAGGTCCCTATGTTCATAGTCAAGTATTAGGGAAAGACAGAAAGTTCTTAATTGATACAGGGGCAAGTAGGACCACAATTAGTCACGCCGAAGTTCCAGGGGCTCCGCTCTCAGGCTCAAGAAATGTTTCCCTTGGATTTTCAGGAAAACCTATCGTAAATGAGATTTCAAAGCCAGTTACTCTAGAAGTAGGTCCATTGTCCCGTACTACTGATCTGTTACTTACTAAGTCATGTCCAGAAAATCTATTAGGCATTAAAACACTGAAAGAGTTAGGTGCAGTTATATGTTGTTCCCCAGAGGGAATACGTCTGTTCCTACGTGACTTTAAGGGTCACTATGTTTTACGTGATTTTGATCCCAGATTGTCTAATGTTCCGCAGCATTTATGGGCGCAAGGTCCAACTGATGTAGGTTATATGCAAATCACACCCTATCGTGTGACTCTCAAGCCAGGTGTAGTGTTACCACGAATCAGACAGTACAGATTGCCACCCGAGGCTGTAGCAGCCTTATCCAAAATTATAGACGAGCTCATCGCTCAAGGAGTAGTTGTAGAAACTGACTCCAACGTATGTAATTCTCCGATCATTCCAGTCATGAAACGTACTGATCCAAATGCACCCCCAGTATATCGATTAGTGATCGACCTACGAGAGCTTAATAAATGTATTATTCCGCAGTACCCAGTTGTCCCAGACATCTCTTCCCTATTAACGGCCATTGATTCCGAAGCCACGTTCTTCACTGTCATAGACCTCAAGAATGCATTTTTCAGTGTCCCTATTCATCCAGACAGCCAGTTTCTTTTCGGATTCTGTTTAAATGGAAGGAGCTATATGTTCACACGCGCTTCTCAAGGTTTCACAGAAAGTCCTAGTATTTACAGTCAAGCACTTAAGAGACAACTTGATAATGTTCACATGCCAACTGACACTGCCCTGCTCCAGTATGTCGATGATCTACTGATCACAGCTCGTTCTGCACGTGATTGCGAGCGGGCATCCCTTACAGTCTTGTATTTCCTAGCCGAGATGGGGCACAAGGTGTCCCCTTCGAAGCTTCAATTCTGTGTCCAGCAAGTGGTATACTTAGGACACTTACTGTCCAAGAGGGGTAGGCAGTTGACACCAGACCGTATCCAGTTAATAGCGAGTCTTCCTCAGCCCAAGACCCAGAAGGAGGTACGTGCTTTTATCGGCCTTACTTCTTACTGTAGACAATGGATTCCCCAGTATGCATTTCTAGCCAAGCCACTGATACAGTTAACGACACAGGAGGCAGCCGTATCGACTGTCCTCCCTTGGACATCTGAACATACACTTAGTTTCAATGAGTTAAAGAAAGCCCTATGCCAAGCTCCAGTTCTAGCCACACCGAACTACAGTAAGCCTTTTACACTTTTCGTCACAGAACGCGAAGGTACAGCATTATCTGTTCTCACACAAGATCAAGCAGGACAATACAAGCCCTGTGCTTATTTTTCGAGCACATTAGATCCTGTAGCCCAGGCTCTGCCTGCGTGCCTCAAGTCAGTTGCAGCCACAGCACTAGCTATTAGGCAAAGTGATTCCATAGTATTAGGACACTCCCTGACAGTACAAGTTCCACACTCCGTAGAAGTTCTTCTGAACCGAACACAGACTCAGCACTTGACAATTGCACGTTTAACAGGTTATGAATTGACACTGTTCCAGCCACACATAGAAATCAGACGCTGCAACATCCTGAACCCTGCTACATTGTTACCATCAGCTAATTCGAATTCTGCCACACATGACTGTGTGGAAGTAGTTAACATTACGACAAAGCCAAGACAAGATCTGACAGATATTCCGTTACCAGATCCCGACCTGACACTTTATGTGGATGGTTCATGCCTAAGAACTAGTACAGGAGAACTAGTCGCCGCGTATGCAGTGACTACTGACACTGAAGTTATTGAAACACACCGTATTGATACCCTGTCCGCTCAAGCAGCAGAGCTAGTTGCTCTGACACAAGCCTGTATACACGCCAAGAACCTGAAAGTTAATATTTACACAGATTCACGCTACGCATTTGGAGTCGTACACGACTTTGGAGTGCTCTGGCAGGAGAGAGGTTTCATGACTTCTCATGGAACCAAGATTCAGCATGGTCTCCTTATTCAAGCTCTGTTAGATGCCATACATTTACCGACATCTATCGCTATCATGAAGTGCAAAGCACATACGAAGGTCACTGACATTATTTCCCAGGGTAACGATCTAGCAGATCGCACAGCCAAGCTTACAGCACAGATTCCAGACTTTCAAGTTAATCCGACACAGACACATACTCCAGATCCGACTACATGTATGACAGTTAAGGACCCTACTCAAGATGTCATAGATATCCAGTTACATGCTACTCCTGAAGAAATCAAGAAATGGTCCGAACAAGGAGGGGTCCAGACAGATCAAGGATGGTTAACGAAGGGTAGAGCCACATGGTTTCTCCCCGACTCTATGGTTCAAGTCATTATTAATACCGCACATAGTCCAGCACATTTAGGGGAAAAAGCTATGTTAGACAGTATCCAGAACATTTGGTTCAACAAGCATTTACGAGCTGCAGCTAAGCAGAAAGTCCGTACCTGTATGATATGTTGTCAGTTCAATCCAGGTAAAAGTGTCCCGGTGGAACAAGGTGGTTTCCAGCCCCCTGACCACCCTTTTGAAGTCCTCCAGATGGATTATATTCAGATGGAGCGATGTCGAGGTTTCAAGTATGTCCTTGTAGTTGTATGCGCTTTGTCCAGGTGGACAGAAGCATATCCAGTCCCAGATTACACAGCCGCGACCACTGCCAAGCAGTTGGTTCGTGAATTCTTCCCTCGTTATGGACTCCCTAGAGTCGTATATTCTGATAACGGCCAGCCATTCTCCTCAGAGTTAATGAAGCACGTTTCCCTTTTGTTAGGGTACCAGTGGAAGTTCCATTGTGTACGCCATCCTGAAGCAGCCGGTCTCGTTGAGAGACATAATCAAACCCTGAAAATCCGCATCGCCAAAGTCTGTCAAGAAAAAGGTGTGGACTGGCTAGTAGCTCTGCCAGTTGCTCTATTTTACATGCGCATGGTCGCACATTCCAGATCAGGTCTGTCCCCGTACGAGGTCGTATTCGTCCGCCCCCCAAATATGTGGGGTACTCCTAGACCCCAAAGTATTACCGATGTTTCAAGTAATATGCTGACAGATTACCTAGCTTCCTTGATGTCTGCCCTCAACTCATGTCGTTCACAGGTTGCCGCCGCATTTCCAGACAATACCGAGGTGGCACCGCATGAAATCGTTCCAGGATCCATGGTGATGGTGAGGAACTTTGACAGATCAAGTCCGCTGGAGCCTCGATGGAAAGAGCCCCGACAGGTCCTCCTCACCACCCGTACAGCCGTGAAGTTGGAAGGACGCAAGGGCTGGGTGCACCTTTCTCATGTCAAACTTTTTAATGGACTGAAACCCGTCTTTAAGAACATTTCCCAGGATTTGAAGGATTGCCAGAATATTGTTCTCAAGGACTGTCCCGCAAATGACATTGATTCAAAACCCCCCCTGTTAGAGAAAACTCCGCAGCAGGAGTATAAACAGAAACTACGGTCTAGTAAATTAAGTCAGCCAGTTTGATTGTCTAAGTCCTCCCCTAGGTGAAACGGTTAGACTGTTTCTGACATGTATAAAATAGACCCCCATAGTGAGAGAGTCAGTCAAAACTCAATCCGATGTATCGTTTTTCTATGTTTCATATTATTTCTCAGCATTATGATTTCCTGCACCAGTTATGCATTTTACCTATGTTTCCCAGTTTCACATGTAAATAAGTCTGCTAATGCTACAGTAGAGCACACGTTTAGTGATCTGCCTCCTCACGAGCTGTCCTACCGCCTCGCTATGCGAAATAACTCATTTATCCGTATGTTACATTACTCACACCAGACCAGCAATGCCACTAATTGTTGGGTGTGTGGTCGACTCCCCCCTTTCCAGATACCGAAGGGAGTTCTGCCACTCTTTCCTTATCCTTTTTCACATAATGGTTCGTGTGGAGCATGGTCCACGTTAACGTCATCCTCAACAGATATGTTTTTCCTTAACAGTACATGTTTCCCAGACAAGCAAGGTCTCCCTCACCGAACAGGTTTAGATCTAGAAAATGAAGTGTATAATTTAGGTAATTATTCGTCGAATTTCATGGTCCTGAATGTTCAGTCTGATACTACTCCAGACTTACCTGCTATTTCAGTACTACCAGTCAAAGGCGAATTATGTGTCCGAAATAATGGTTCTGTACATGTAGGACATAGTGATTGTACTACTATTGTCAAGTATAGTGACAGTGGGAAATCTATCTTCAAAGCTTCACGTCATTCATATTTTATTTGTGGTCAGACCGCATATGTTCGCCTGCCCCTCGATTGGGAGGGAACCTGTTACATTGCCTTCCTACTGCCACCTGTTTTCCTAGCCCCACCTCATTATCATAGAAACACACATCTAGTACACATTAGACATAGAAGGGAGTCCCCAATTGTCGATTATACTGAAACTACTCTAGAACAATATACCGATTTCAATAAAGGTTTCTTCTTCTTTATAGGCCCTGTCCAGAATAGTAAGTTAATCCGTAGATTAACAAGAACCCTTGAAGCTGTAGTAAATGAGACTGCCTCTGCTCTAGGTAACCTAACCGAAGAGCAATCTGCTATGAGATTTGTCGTTTTGCAAAATCGTCTCGTCCTTGACGTCATACTGGCCGATAGGGGCGGGGCCTGTAGAGTCATCGGATCTAGTTGCTGCATTTTCATTCCAAATAACGCGCCGTCTGTTTATTCAGCTATAACCAGACTCCATAAAATTGCCCATCTGTTACACCAAGATCCAGGCACCTGGACATGGTCCGGTTGGTTCTGGAATATAATTTCCGCATGGGGATGGAAAGTATTGTCCTTTCTAGGTATTGCAGTAGCGATCATATTCAGCTGCTGTCTCTGTATACAATGTGGCCCTGCGATTTGCGGCATTTGTGCTACCTCTTGTATTCCTAGTCCCAAGTCCCGTTCTAAATCCCGTTCTAAGAGAATTCGAGATGAGCAAATGATACTGTATGAAATGATAGATGGTATCATGAATATTGATGTTTCCTGATGGAAACGTAGTGACAAGGAGGGAATGTGGAAAAGTAAATTTTGCCATGTTCTGTGTCCCTACGTGTCATCCATCATATGTTATGTGTGCATGATTAATATGCATATGTTATTTCCCATGTTCGATTAAAAGACGCAATTACAGATGTGTCCACCTCTGGTATGTCAGTTTCCAGTTCTCGTGAATAATACGAATATCAGGCCTATGTAAAGCTACGTTGCCACGTTTCTCAGTGTGCACGTTATTTCATTGAAAGTCCCCGTTTCCAGGCCTCAAAAGGGCCCGGACACCAGATTCAGCTCCTGTCTCCTGAAACCCTCGCTGAGGAGCGATACAGCCCCCACCTGTATCCTCGACCCTTCACTTACTTCCTGCCTCGCAGTGCCCGGTGCAGCCTGGCTCTGCCTCTGAGTCTGCCAAGACTATGTTATGATTCCAGTTATCAGTTCAGCCCTCCTTCCCTGCATTCCTAAAGCTACTGAATCGCATCAATAGTTTCCGTCATTGTCTAGCCTTCAGGGCTCCATGTTAGAGAATACTGTATTTAATGGTCATTTAATATTCTTCATCACGCACTACATGTAGAATAATGCATGCTCCAGTCTTAGAGTCTGTTAGCCTTTCCCCTCTTGACTTCTAGTTTATATCAACATGTTCCCTAAACATCAGATACTAGATAGGGTTTAGGTACATGTCGCTCCGACCCTCCAGACTTCAGTCTCTGCTCCTAGCACAGAGTTCATAGCCCCCAGCTTCTCCTAGTAATACGTCATTGCCAGTTTGCGCGCACCACTAGGTTAGAGGTCCCGGCTCCTCAGGTAGCCCCCTCCATGGTTTCCGCCCCATTCATGACATATTCTGTTACGTTTGCATCACATGTCTATGTATACGCCCAGTTACACCTACTTTCCCCCTTATCTTTCGCGACTGCTACGCGTCACGCCTTCTGCTCCACCCACTGTTACGCCTATTGCAATGTAATGCTATGTGTTTGCGTTATGTATATATGCTCATGTTTTGTTATTAAAAGTTATTCCTTCCCTTGTCCAGATCCTGCCCCCGGCAGCGCTGCCATCCTATTCCTGTGCAGGTTGTCCTGATCCTGTCCTTATGCTGTAATAAACCTGCAAAACTCCCACTACCTCGAATCTTGACTCTTATTTTATTGAGCTATCTGTTATTCATTCATGCACTCAAAAATAGGGTATTATTTATTTATTTACCACACTAACATGAGTCGCCCTCTGAAACTGCAGCACCACCTTCCTCCAGCAGCTTACTACATGTGTTAGTTGTGCAGAAACGCAGTTCCCTTGCTCACCGTGCCGTGGACCCTCCATGCACCCAAGCTGTCTCCCACTCTGCATCTGTCAGTTGACTATAGATTGTCGTCCCAGCTTGTAGGGCCAGCAGCGGTGCCAGGGATCTGTCGCTTTTCAGTGCTGTATAGAGCTGTGACACTATCTCCTTCCCTCTCCAGAACAATCTTCAGGGTGGCAGAGGGGTCCAGCATCTCCGAGAAGCGGTCCACACCACCTGGACTGTGCATGCCAATTTGGCGTAGTGCAAAAGCTGCCCGGTCCAATCCTGAACATCTTGCGCTCCTCGTCAAATGTTATTAACTTGGTCCCCGGGTCCAGATCTCCCATCTCCGTCCTTCCACTATCTCAGCGTCCTTGTTTCTCGTATTGACGTGAACAGTTGTAACCAGTCGATTTCAAGTGCTCTGCAGAAGATTGGTCAACCCAGCACTACCTTAACTGCTGTTTGCCAGGCAGAGACTTATTCCAAGGTGTTTGTGGGAGCTAAAGAACTCATCAGGTGGATCGGCAGAGCCCCATCCGGCAGCTCCTCTCATTTGTGTGGTTTCTCATTTCGGGCCCTCAGCGCACTATTTCACAGCATGCAGTAGAGATTTCCAGAATTGTATGGAGGCTCTGAGCCCCAGTAACGTCTTTCACAGGTTATGCGTGTAGTCTGAGGCAGCTGTGTGGGTAAACACCCCTAAATACCAAAATGCTATGTCCTCCCATTTAAGACCTAGTTAAGGTAGCCACGAATGCTCCACATCCACCAGCGACTATATCTAGCTTTTGTGTTTGCTGATGTGTCGGTCTTATACATCAACAAAGTCATCCCAGACCCTGCAGGAGTATAGGTACCGATTCTCTTGGTTGTGTGAAATTTATCAGAGCATTGTTGCATATCCGGACACTGCATGCACCCCACCGTTTACACGTATGGTTCAATTTTATGTCTCCGCTAGATCACCCATGATTCCATCGTAATTGCAAAGAGTAGGGGGCAATAATAGGTAGCCCATCCTGATGCCTTTCCCACTATCCAGCTGCAGTATGTTCAGCCACCCGACTGAACCGGTACAGTTGGGTCTCTGTATAATAATTGGATCCAGTGAAGAAATTCCATTGCCCTGAATACCTCAAACATATATTCCCATCCTAGGGAATAAAATGCTTTTTCAATATCAAGCGATACAAGGGTGCACCCCACCAGAACAGACCGAAGAGGAGTGCACCACATGGTCCCTGTTTATCTGATTCCAACTCTGGGCAGCAATTAATTAACCAGCATTCTGGCAAGGATTTTTGTCTGCATTTAATATAGACAGTGGGCACTGTATGTCCATCTCCTTCGGGTCTTTGTTGGGCTTTGGTACCATCACAGTGGTGGCCTGTCATAGTCTGGTGTGGTTAGTGTCCTTTACCTCCAAATAGACCTCCAGGAGCTTGTCTGCAAGGACACTAGCATATACTTGGTGAAATTCAGAGGGGTCATGCCCATGGGCAACTTTTGGATCGTGGCCACTACCCTCTCAGTTAGATTTTTTATAATTCCTACGAGTCAATTTCCATCTGAGAGAATAGCAGAAGCTGGAAAAGTTCCAGAAATTCCTTGATCCACAAGAAGTCGGGTAGGGGCTGCAAGATAGTCTGCGAGGACATTATTTATGCTGAATTGCGTTATCGCTGCAGATTCGTCCTGAGGTGGTGGCTTCCTGTTCAAGTAGGCATGCCAGGAAACACACTTTGTGGAATTAAATCAATTGTGTTTTTTACTCGGCACGCCATGTGTTTGGTGTCATCCCTGTACCATGTCTAGCAGGCACAGCATTCAGAGGTTGACTCCGTTGCAAATATTGATGTCAACCTCTGCCATAGCTTGCCATGTCCTTCTCATCTGGCCCTTTACCCTCCCATCTATTCATGTATTCACCCACACCTGCAACATCATGCAAGTCTCCCACAGCCTTCTTAGTGACACTCGTGCATTTGGCTTGGTATCCTGGGTTCGCTCTGCTGGAGTGGAGGGCAATGGAGGTTCCGCCGCTCAGCCGGAGAGTCTATTTCCAGGCTGTCCCGCAGACTGTCGTGCATGTCCCCATTCGCTCAAGCCACTTGTCAGGCCATGAGTCTTCGGGACATTCCTTCAAGAGGGCAGCTCGCCCACTGGCAGAGATGCTCTTCCCTGGGCATCAGTGCCATATGTTGTGGCCAGAACCTGTTCCCTCCCCTCAAAATCACTATTTATTGCCCCAGTCTGGATCCTTGAGGGGCAGAAGGGATGAGCAGGATATAATCGGTGATCCCAGGTCAGGCCCACAGTCAGGGGCCACCTCCCACCAGGTCTCCCTCAGCCGGCCTGCTTGTCCTCCTTCTTACCGCTGCAGGAAGTGAGTGAACCCAGCCTAGGGTAGTCCCTGGCTTTCAGGTGGAGCCATCGGGTGTACCCTTGTGCTCCACCAGAATGGCATCGCCCGTAGCAGTGCTGGTCCACCACTGCTGCTCACACCCTTGCTTCACTCCTGTACCAAGAGCATCTCAAATGCCCAAGGGTCTCCTGCAAGGGCACCACCTGCCACCAGCTGGCCTTTTGACATAGCACGTGAGGCCAGTCGTTGCTGGATCAAAACGGGCAGCGAGTGCCTGAAAGGACTTTCGGTGCAGAGTCATTGGCTGGATTCACCATGCCACAGACATGACAGTTTGTCAGGGGTCTGTGAAGCCCATCTGTCAGGATGATGACGGATGTCGTAAGGGACCATCAGAGCTGAGCTTAAGTCGTGTGTTTGGCTATGCTGCCAGGCCCCACCCCCTCACGTATGCAGCTATTAAATGCTTAGAACTTCTTGAAAGTATTTTACCAATTGAATGCTTTCTCACTCAAGTATGCTACTTTCCTTGCAATTGTAGCCTGCTGCTGTATGTGGTTTTTGCGAGGCTTCGCTCTTCGGCTTTAAGCCCCAAATCATGACCAGAAGTGTAGTAATTTGTGCTAACCTCAGTAAAGTAGTCGCTGGGCCCGTGCTGCTGTAATCCAGATGTTTTATAGATGCTTTTTAAAAATTCTTTAACATCTGTCTCACTGTGTGACTGCAGGCCTGGTTGAAGTTGTGATATTTAAGACCGGAAGCCCAAGAGAATGTTATTGGCTCCCATTTAGAATAATATCTTCGATTCCACAATGTTCAAGGGGCAGCAGCAGTTTAATTCTGGAATTCCTGAACTCCACCTGGCCAATACTGGTCAAGTTCTGGCTGAAGATGGCCATGGCTTTTCAGTTTATAAAGTTCTAGGCAACCGTAAGCCCAATAGTTTAAACCGACCCTCCTCTTCCATTGTCCCTACCTACCAAGAGGGGATGCTTCAGTGGTAAAGCCAAGGAAGTCTTACTAGCCTCTCTGGAACTAAAGAAGTTTGTTGCTGCAAATGATTCTTTACTATCTCTTCCTGGAGGTCTGCCTAGTTAGGTCCTTTTCTCTGAATCCTTTTGCATCTTGCGTTGTCTGCTAAATACGAAAATGTTAACACAGGAAAGATTAATTTGCAGAGGCCATTCTGAACTTGGATGCTGTAAAAGGCTTCCCTTTCACTGGAAAGAGTAACTTATGTCGAAGACTCTAGCTGTCAAACCCTTGGTTGTTGAGGTTAGCAGAGGATTCCTTTCCTGTAGAACACCTAAATCTGATTATTCCTGCCCTCACTCTCTGACCGATCTCATGTGGTGCGCCTAGTAACTAAACATTTTGCTGCTGCCTACTTCATCCATAGGTCTCATTCTGAATTGACTTTTAAGAGTAAAAATAGACCCATTGCGGAGTTCTGGCCAGAAGTGCTTTCTTGAAAAGGTCTGAGGTACATGGCTTTACAAAAACCTGTGTTGAAAGCAATGTTCCCTTGTGACGTGGGGGACCCGGATGAGGGGCCCCCTGGTATGCCTATTAATGTTTCTACCCTTTTTGTCCAGCATACAGAGGCATGGAATACACCTGATGTCATACGTAGACGGCCAGATGCGGAGAACCGGCAAGCTTACCCCTTTAAGGGGGCGGATCTGGAATGGCGGCACGCCCTCCCCGAAGAGGTAAAACCCATCCCGGAGTCGACCCAGGTGTGCGAGACACCCGGAGGCGGAGTAGGAGACTGGTGGCGTGAGTGGAGAGACAGCGGAGCGGAGTGGACGGAAGAGGACGGCGATCGGAGGGCGGAGGAAGGTCAGAGAACAGAGGACGAGGACGAGGAGGAAGGAGAGCGTAGTACGGAGGCGGAGGAAGTGGAGGAACATTGTAGGACACAAGAGGGAATACCAGCGCGACCTCGGAGGAGGACGGGGAGAGAATCAGAGGCGGAGCGGAGCTACGAGGAGACTCCAGGAGAGAAGGCGACGACAGGACCGGAGGACGAAGCTGAGGGCGGCTACCGCTATAAGCCAGGAGGCTCTGTGGAACGCGCATCGCCCAGCCACACTAACACGGAAGTGTGGCTCGACCAGGTACGGTCCAAGTTCACAGGGTGGGCAGGCATCAGGCAAGGGAAGCCCCCTTAAATGCACGAAACCCCCTCTGCACACCCTTGTTGTTGTTTTATGAGCACAAGGGGTCACGTCACTGAGCAGGGGTATTAGTGTGCACGTGTGTTTTCCTCACCCCCTTTCCCCTACAAGAAGTGTCTTACTGAACACTTGTACTGAGACGGATTTTCTTTTCTTTATCTTATACCGGCACGACGAGGATATCGAGACGGCGGGGAAAAGGCCTACATCTCCCAGGAGACCTTGGGATCGACGCTCCGGAGGGGGAAGAACCACGACGGAGGAGGCAGAACAACCCCTACCCTTCTACCGTGTGCCTGTACAGAAACGCAGACTGTATAAAATAATAAAACCTGCACTACCCCGACAACCCGTGTCTGCGAATCTATTTGAGACCCCCCCTGAAGTCCCACATCCCTCTAATTTTTTTCCTCTCTGTGCGGCAGTGGAGGGTCTCTGTGCGCTGCAACCATGGCTATGTGCGCCAGGAACCGAACCTCGCGTGTCTGCGGCGCCAAATGCCACTCTTTTTTGGTGCCCTCTGTCCCACTCGTTTTTGGTTCCCTCCTGCCCTCTGCCCCACTCGCTTTTGGTGCCCTCCTGCCCTCTGCCCCACTCGTTTTTTGTGCTCTCCTGCCCTCTGCCCCACTCGTTTTTGGTGCCCTCCTGCCCTCTGTCCCACTCGTTTTGTGCCCTTCTGCCCTCTGTCCCACTCTCGTTTTGGTGCCCTTCTGCCCTCTGCCCCACTCGTTTTTGGTGCCCTTCTGCCCTCTGTCCCACTCGTTTTTGGTGCCCTCCCGCCCTCTGTCCCACTCGTTTTTGGTGCCCTTCTGCCCTCTGCCCCACTCGTTTTTAGTGCCCTTCTGGTTCCATTAATGTAACAATTATTAGCGCTGCAAGGCTGGCTGTCACACAATAATACCTAGGATTGATATATACAAACTGTCACACAACAAGATCATGTTATAATGGAGCCTAAGTTGCCAACATTGGCACATGGTGTAAATCTGCTGGTTTCCACACTGGATTTCATCTCTACACATACCGTGAGATTTTGCTGATGTTTTTTTTTAGTTTTCGTGGTTGCTTTTACTCAGGGCGCCACTCAGCACGGGCAGCATTGTTTGGCAGAGCAGCGCGCTCTTCACAGGCAGGCCCCTCCCTGTTAGTGCACTTCTTAGAGTTTCTTGTTGCTCAAATGGGTGTCATTTTTGATATTTATATGTTTCTCCATATGTTTCATGCTTGATTTTTGCTTCCGATAAAGTGTCACTCATAGTTGTTGAAATGTCACTCGAAATTACAATGAAATTATGAAAATGTCACACATAGCAATTTGAAACCTTGGCAGCTATGCTGTGGCCTTGTGTTTAAGTATTGCTGTTAATCAGAGCCCCTTCACGGGCCCCAATTAACAGCAATACTTAAACACAAGGCCAGAGTCTGCCCCGCGCTTTCCTAACAAAAGCGTAGGCAGTTTCCAAACACACGCTGTTTGGAAACTGTCTACTCTTTTGTTAGGAAAGCGCAGGGAAGACTCTGTCCTTTTGTTTAAGTATTACTGTTAATCGGAGCCCGTGAAGGGGCTCTGATTAACAGCAATACTTAAACAAAAGGCCAGAGTCTACCCCGCCCTCCCTCATAGCCTCAAACGCCACAAGCCCTCCCCCCCACCTCCTTACCTGCACGCCTCACGACCGCTCCGCCGCATTCGCGCCGCTCGCTTCTTTGAAAGCGGCCGGCGGCGCGACGTCCTGACCGTGTGCGCGCTCCACGCGATGAGGTCAGGAGCGGTGCGTGCGCCTTAGAGGGAACGGTGGTTGAAAGTAGTCTTGTATAACTTAAGGCCTTACTCCAGTAGGTGTGTTTTTGGCATTGTATTGGGCCCCGATGCACACAATCAACTCCATAGCACATGTGAAGAAAGGGATGCCTTACCACCGCTTTGACAGGTGGCAGCAGGACATGCTCAACTTAGCCTTTCTTAATTGAAGGTTGTTCAACCACAAGGCAAAGAGTCTGAGCAGTTGTAATGGTGAGATATCAGGCCAGTATGCCTGAATTCCATCCTCGAGGCTTAAGCCAGGCACAAGCACATCTAAACATTGATAACACAACTTTTCCACCTGAATGGGCAATAGGACTCCAGGTGTGGTCTTATTCAAGATTGTCATAGAGGTTTTGCTATGCCCCACCAAATCCACAGATCCCCAGGTTCTGAGTGCATAGCAGCCATTATAGTGGCCCCTGTCTGCCCAAACTGTTGTCAGGCATCCTGCACGACCTCTAGCATATGGGCATCTATCTTCTATCTTCTTAAGAGTGATCTTATATCTACAGATGGAGGTGAATCATTGTAAATTCTACGTAGGACATGTCAAGCTACAGAAATTTGCCCTGGGATTTCGTTTTCCTCTTTTCAAAAGGCGGAAGACCATCAGATACCACCTGTCCGGCCTGTTGCATTTATTTCCTTGGTGCAAAACGTGTTTTTAACTGGACACAACTCGAGAGCTGCCATTGTTTCTTCCAAACAGCTGTCTTTACCTAGAAAAGGCTACTTCAAAATCTGTTGCCAACAGGCATACCTTGTATCATTTTCTTTAGATGTGTTATACCATGAGCTATATATAGACCTATAATGGAGATGTGTGGGTCCCCCTAACATGCATTCTGAAAGACCTGTGTCCTCAAAGCTTCATCATATGGTGAGGCACAGTTCAGTCAGTGCCATTTTTAAACAAAAACGCGGATCAGTTTGTTTACATTGCTTTTTCGGGCTCTACCAGCGTAGGCTGCGCTTGCGCAGTCTCGCCGGCGAGATCTTATGTTTTTCAGTGTGGGGCTTGAACCCACTCCTCTTCTCCATTGGCTGACTTCCTAAACGGAGGCCAGCCATTGGAGGAAAGGGCCGTCTGTCCATTTAAGCCCCGTCTTTTTGGGTTTCTGGGGGGGTGTTTTTTAGTTTCTTTCTCTCCTCTTCCCATTGCTGGAATTTTACATTCTAGCAAATGGGAAGAGGAGAGAAAGAAAAACATGCCCCTGAATCCAAAAATGACGGGGCGTTTCTCCAAGGCATTTGTGCTTGACCTCGGAGAAACATGGCGGTGCTTTGACTTTTGTGCTCACGACATCGTGTGAATCTGACTGCTTGTTTTAGGCTGGTTGCCTAGTGCTGTCTCCGAGCGACCAACTATTCGTTTAGTCAGCGGATTTAAATAAACAACGGCAAGAGGGTCGGATTACAGGAGCTCAGAGAAGAGTGCACATATAAGAATCCAGAGAGCAGGCTGCGTGAAGCGGCAGAGCTGAACACCGAGCTCAAGAAGCGTGAGATCGCCCTGCTTCCCACTTCCGCTTCTAATTTCGGCCGCTACGAGCCTCTCCGACCTTCGCTCGGCTTCTGTTAGAAGCTTGACACTTTTGTCCTTAAACTCCTGTTATCAGTATTTTTTGCACATTTTGAACCTGCAATCCCGCAGTCAAGGCTTGTTACTCCTCGGCGGAGATGCGCCATCACAACTGTTCCTGTAACCTTTGTTCTCCATTAAAGCGGAGCCAGCCGGAGCAGCGCTCTGTTCCCCACAGGGCGGCTGCTAAACCTGACAAGGGCCGGAGACGCAGCCGTAATCTCCCATTCTGCCCATTTCTGTAGTTTGGCTGTGGTTCCGGTGTAGAGGGTGTTTCCGTAGTCTAGTCGGCTGGTGACGAGGGCCTGGGTGACAGTCTTCCTGGTTTCGGTGGGGATCCATCGGAAGATCTTTCGGAGCATGCGTAGGATGTTGAAACATGATGATGAGACGGCGTTGACTTGTCTGGTAATCGAGAGGGAGGAGTCCAGGATGAAGCCTAGGTTACGTGCGTGGTCCGTTGGTTTGGGTGCGCTGCCCAGGGCAGGGGGCCAGCAGGAGTTGTCCCAGGCAGAGGGTGATGAGCCAAGGATGAGGACTTCCGTCTTGTCTGAGTTCAGTTTCAGGCGGCTGTTCATCATCCATTCGGCTACGTCTTTCATCCCTTTGCGTAGATTGGTTCTGGCGGTGGCTGGGTCGTTGGTGAGGGAGAGGATCAGCTGGGTGTCGTCGGCGTAGGAGATGATGTTGAGGTTGTGTTGGCGTGCGATGGCTGCGAGGGGGCTCATGTAGACGTTGAAGAGGGTGGGGCTGAGTGATGATCCTTGTGGTACGCCGCAGATGACTTTGGTGGCCTTGGATCTGAACGGAGGGAGGCGGACTCTCTGGGTTCTTTCAACGAGAAACGAGATGATCCACTCTAGTGCCTTCTCTTGTATTCCGATGTTGCTGAGGCGCTGCACTAGGGTGCGGTGGCAGACAGTATCGAACGCTGTGGAGAGGTCTAGGAGGATGAGGGCCGCTGTTTCTCCGTTGTCGAGCAGGGCTCGGTTGTCGTCAGTGGCTGCGATGAGGGCGGTCTCGGTGCTGTGGTTGGCTCGGAAGCCGGACTGTGAGTGGTTGAGGGATCCATTCGTCTCGAGGAAGGCGGCCAGCTGTCTGTTGACGGTCTTCTCGATGACTTTGGCAGGAAAAGAGAGGAGCGAGACGAGGCGGTAGTTCTTGAGGTCGGTAGGGTCTGCTGATGGTTTCTTCAGGAGGGCGCTGAGTTCGGCATGCTTCCAGCTCTCCGGGAAGGTGGCAGTGTTGAAGGAGCAGTTGATGATGTCCCGGAGTTGGGGTGCGATGACGGAGTCGGCCTTGTTGAAGACGTGTTGGGGGCATGGGTCGGTTGGTGATCCGGAGTGGATGGTGTTCATCGTGTGGATGGTGTCTTCGGTGCTGACCGGGGTCCAGGCGCGGAGGGTGATGGTGGGGGGCGTCGGTTCGGTGGTTGGGTGCGTGGTCTGTGAGTCAAAGCTGTTGTGTATGTCGGCGATCTTGCTGTGGAAGAACGAGGCGAGTGAGTCGCAGAGGTCTTGTGAGGGAGTGATGTCGTTGTTTCCGGCGCTGGGGTTTGAGAGCTCTTTGACGATGCTGAAGAGTTCCTTGCTGTTGTGTGCGTTGTCTAGTCGTTCCTTGAATGCTGTCTTCTTGGTGGTGTGTATCAGCTGGTGGTGTTTGCGGGAGGCGTGCTTGAGGGCGGTCATGTTGTCTGTAGTCGGGTCTTTGTGCCAGGCTTTCTCGAGGGTACGGCAGTTCTTCTTGGAGTTCTTGAGATCGTCGTTAAACCAGGGGGCTTTCTTGCTGCCGGGCCTGCTGGGATGGTTCTTCAGAGGTGCGAGGTCGTCAGCGCAGTTGGTGATCCACTGTGTGAGGTTGTTGGCTGCTTGGTTGGGGTCCGTTGAGCTGGCGGGAGGGTTCTGGCTCAGGGATGTGGGTAGCTGGTCGGGGGTGATCTTGTTCCAGCTCCTGCGGGGAACCTGTTGCGGATGGTGGTGAGTCGTGGTCTTTCTGAAGCTGAAGTGGACGCAGCTGTGGTCTGTCCAGTGGAGTCCGGTGGAGTGGCTGAAGGAGATGTACTTGCTGGCGGAGAAGACTGGGTCAAGCGTGTGTCCGGCGTAGTGGGTGGGGGTATTCACCAGTTGCTTGGGTCCGAGGTTGGCGAGGTTGTCCAGCAGGTTGGTGGTGTTGCTGTCGTTGTTGTTCTCCAGGTGGAAGTTGAGGTCCCCTAGGAGGATGTAGTCCGCGGAGGGGAGGGCGTGTGGGCTGATGAAGTCTGCGATGTCTTCGCTGAATTGTGTGCAAGGTCCTGGGGGTCTGTAGATGAGGGTGCCTCTGAGTGTGGTCTTGGGATCGGTGTGAATCTGGAAGTGAAGATGTTCGGCGGCTGTGAGGGTGTCGTCGGAGTAGGGTGTGTGGGTGGCTCTGAGTGTGTGGGTGGCTCTATGTGAATGACTCTGTGGGTGGCTCTGTGTGGGTAGCTTTTTTGTAGGTGGGCCTGTGTGAGTGTGGCTCTGTGTGTGTGTGTGTGTGTGTGTGTGTAGGTGGCTCTGTGTGGGTGGTTCTGAGTGTGTGGGTGGCTCTATGTGGGAAGCTTTATTTGTGGGTGGCTCTGTGTGTGTGTGTAGGTGGGTCTGTATGAGGGTGGCTCTGTGTGGGTGGGTGGCTTTGTGTGTGTGGCTCTGTGTGTGGGTGCAAATGCAATAGGTCTCGCATTTGCGAGAGATTAAGCTATTGGCATTGTAAATGACAATGCCATTTATTTATATGTTTTAAAAACAAATAAAAATGTCATGAGCAATGCCAATAGCTCTAACTTTAACAATGCCGAGACCATTGCATTGTAAATGCTTGTTCAGTTTGATATTGCTCCCCAGGAAGAGACGGAATACTAGTTGCCTGCCTCAGATGAAGGGCGAGTGTATTTGAAGTTTTGTTAAGCTTAGCAGGACTTTGATTTTAGTTAGAAACACCAGACAGACACCGTAATTACCCCCACTTTGCACATTTTTTGCAGGCCTGTCTATGTGTAAGACAATAGTTTCAATATGCAAGGGCATGCCTCAGATAAGACCTTTCCCCCGTGTGGCTCTAAATAGGTCTTTTTAGGTTTTGCCTACGCAATGCGTACGAAGTACGCATGCGCTAGCAAAATCTAATGATATCTCTATGTGGGGTCGGGTATCCGCCCCCTCCCGCCCCTCCCGCCCCCTCCTCCCATTGGCTAGCTCCATAAATGGAGGCTAGCCATTGGGAGACGGCTCTGTCCGTCAATCCCGGACCAGATTCGGGGGCGTTCCCGAGAATTTTTCCTTTTTGGCTACGTCACGCTACGTCAGCAAAAATCCGGGAATGCCCCCGAATCTGGTCCGGCATTGAGCCGGCACCCGCCTTCCTGCTCCGGCCGTCTTCTGCGTCTCTCCTCCTCCTTTCCCGCCCCCTCCCGCTTGTTTTCCTGATGCTGGCCTCGCAATGGCGCTGCGTCTCTCCTCCCCCTTTCCCGCCCCCTCCCGCTTGTTTCCTGATGGCGGCACCGGCCGAAGATGGAGGCGTCCTTTCCCTTGCCGCAGAGCTCAGGGTAAGTGAGCTGTAATGCTACAGTCCAGGGCATCAGCGGCATGCCAGAAATGCGCCTGCCTCGCCCGACCCTTAACCTCTCCTGTTGGGTGTCTGTGGGTGGTTGAGTGCCCTCGGTGCACTGCAGAACCCTATCATGTGTCGGCGCAGCCTGCGCGCTGTCTATAGCCGACCGCCTGCAGGGGAAACCCTATACACCGACATAATTAAAACATGATCCGATTACCGTCCGCACTGGTTGATTGCGGTCTCATTAACCTTTGTGCGCCTCCACCTGAATCCATGTCCCGGGAGGACAATGTAGCAGGAGGGTGTTGCCTATGACACGCAAACAGATTGTTTACTTCCCAATTCGACCCCTCCCCCGTCACTTAAGCAGTCTCTTTTACCCAGGAGGCGCTTCATTTTCAATTTCACACATTTGAAGTCGAGTGCGGCTTTTTGTTGTGGTATGACACCTAACGCTCCCTCGCTAGGCTTACACTTTGAAGCAGAATCGCAAAGAAAGACTGGATCGGGAAGCGAACTTGTTTGTTTGATTATCGAATCCTGGCAACCTCGCCCGACATAACTGTGTGCTCCTGGCCGACTAGGTTTTGTCTCTTCGCTTGAATTCCTTAAACTACCATACCTGGGACTTCTTAGAGACCTGCTAATGATGCTACACGCAGGTATTTACCACACGATCAAAATTAATTTAGATCAAAAGCCCCCAATTCTTATTCGCGGGGACTCCCTCACATCCAGCCCTGTCGACATTCCCGCTGTGAGAAATGTGCTGCGCCTTGATTGTGGGAGGGCGAGGGTCGTGGTGTCAGTGATGCTAATTGTGAGCAATCTCTCGTGCTGGTGGTCCGAGAGAAGGGCTCAAAGGAACCTGAAGATAGTTACATGGCTATTGTGTCACAACAGCAGCTTTTCACGGACCCATGTATGCATCCACCCCTGGGTTGCAGACTCGCCTCTGTGCGTGTTTACCTCGCAGCTGCGTCGGGTTAGGTTGTGGAGCCGCGTGTCCTGTGAAGGTGCAGCGTGCACCTTGCACTGCCCGATGGAGAGGGTGTGACCTCCATCGGAGTCTCTGCAGAAAGAGGACCACACACTATCAAAGGCTGCTTCACCCCGACATGTAATCTGAGAAACTAGGGCAAAGGCCGTTATGACCTACATACTGTACCGGGGATACATACTGCAGCCGTGGGAATCTGCATTGTAATTATATGTATGGAGTAAATCACGTGGCGTGTTTCATCAGTTATGCATTGTTTCAGAGTTATTGGTGATCAAGGCGTGTTTTGAAGCTGAGACTTACCCGCAGTGTGACAAGGCGCAGTGTGACACAAAGAAAGCAATGCTCCCTCGTGTGTGTGGAAAACGCCCAAGTGCAGCAAAAACACACAATGAAAGATACTGAATTTGTTAACTAATAAAGCAGCTATTTATCTGCCATTGCTTATTTGTCTTGTGGATTCAGGGTTTATTTATTGTTCCCTAGAGGCTGGTGGTTATCTCCCATAGTGTTGGTTAAGGGAGCAGGATGGAGTAATTTGTGCATTAGCTGGGTTGCTTCCTTTTATTTCACGCTGACTTGAGAAAGTTTTTATTACATTCTCCTTAGGCTCAAGTTTGTGTTCCTGATATCCTGCTGACTTGATGGCGGGGCGCATATGGATAGAGCCTTTGATGCTGGCCCGTGAATCTGTTTGTTTTAATAGTCTGCTTTGTGCGTATGCTGTTTGCTTTGTCGCATCAGTCTCCTGCCCACTGAAAGTAGCTAACGCCCGTAGTAAAAACAGGAGCGCCGAAGCTTGGCCGGGATGTTTCTTACAGCTCTGAATACAACGGTTCTGGTCACACGACTATATCACTGACTGCAACCCACCACCAAACGTCCATGGCACTCTCATGAGCCCCCCCTCACCCTCAACCCCGCACCCTCAACCCCTCACCCTCAACCCCTCACCCTCAACCCCTCACCCTCAACCCCTCACCCTCAACCCCTCACCCTCAACCCCGCACCCTCAACCCCGCACCCTCAACCCCGCACCCTCAACCCCGCACCCTCAACCCCGCACCCTCAACCCCTCACCCTCAACCCCTCACCCTCAACTCCTCACCCCCTCACCCTCAACCCCGCACCCTCAACCCCGCACCCTCAACCCCGCACCCTCAACCCCGCACCCTCAACCCCGCACCCTCAACCCCTCACCCCCTCACCCTCAACCCCGCACCCTCAACCCCTCACCTCACCCTCACCCCCTCACCCTCAACCCCTCACCCTCACCCCCGCACCCTCAACCCCGCACCCTCAACTCCTCACCCCCTCACCCTCACCCCCTCACCCTCACCCCCTCACCCTCAACCCCGCACCTCACCCTCACCCCCTCACCCTCACCCCCTCACCCTCACCCCCTCACCCTCACCCCCTCACCCTCACCCCCTCACCCTCAACCCCTCACCCTCAACCCCTCACCCTCAACCCCTCACCCTCAAACCCTCACCCTCAACCCCTCACCCTCAACCCCTCACTCACCCCCTCACCCTCAACCCCACACCCTCAACCCCTCACCCTCACCCCCTCACTCACCCTCAACCCCTCACCCTCACCCACCCTCAACACCTCACCCACCCTCAACCCCTCACCCTCAACCCCTCACCCACCCTTAACCCCTCACACTCACCCTCAACCCCTCACCCTCACTCACCCTCACCCACCCTCAACCCCTCACCCTCACTCACCCACCCTCAACCCCGCACCCTCAATCCCTCACCCTCAATCCCTCACCCTCAATCCCTCACCCTCAACCCCGCACCCTCAACCCCTCACCTCACGCTCAACCCCTCACCCTCAACCCCTCACCCTCAACCCCTCACCCTCACCCCCTCACCCTCACCCTCAACCCCTCACCCTCAACCCCTCACCTCCTCACTCACCCTCACCCCCTCACCCTCAACCCCACACCCTCACCCTCACACCCTCAACCCCTCACTCACCCTCAACCCCTCACCCTCAACCCCTCACCCCCTCACTCACCCTCAAACCCTCACCCTCACCCACCCTCAACACCTCACCCACCCTCAACCCCTCACCCACCCTCAACCCCTCACACTCACCCTCAACCCCTCACCCTCACTCACCCTCAACCCCTCACCCACCCTCAACCCCTCACCCTCACCCACCCTCAACCCCTCACCCTCACTCACCCACCCTCAACCCCTCACCCTCACTCACCCTCAACCCCTCACCCACCCTCAACCCCTCACCCTCACTCACCCCCTCACCCTCACACCCTCACCCTCAACCCCTCACCCTCACCCACCCTCAACCCCTCACCCACCCTCAACCCCTCACCCTCACTCACCCTCAACCCCTCACCCTCACTCACCCTCAACCCCTCACCCTCACCCTCATTCACCCTCAACCCCGCACCCTCAATCCCTCACCCTCAATCCCTCACCCTCAATCCCTCACCCTCAACCCCGCACCCTCAACCCCTCACCTCACCCTCAACCCCTCACCCTCAACCCCTCACCCTCAACCCCTCACCCTCACCCCCTCACCCTCAACCCCTCACCCTCAACCCCTCACCCTCAACCCCTCACCTCCTCACTCACCCTCACCCCCTCACCCTCAACCCCACACCCTCACCCTCACACCCTCAACCCCTCACCCTCACCCACCCTCAACCCCTCACCCTCACCCTCACTCACCCTCACTCACCCTCACTCACCCTCACCCTCACTCACCCTCAACCCCTCACCCTCAACCCCTCACCCTCAACCCCTCACCCTCAACCCCTCACCCTCAACCCCTCACCCTCAACCCCTCACCCTCAACCCCTCACCCTCACTCACTCAACCCCTCACCCTCACTCACCCTCAACCTCACTCACCCTCAACCTCACTCACCCTCAACCCCTCACCCTCAACCCCTCACCCTCAACCCCTCACCCTCAACCCCTCACCCTCAACCCCTCACCCTCAACCCCTCACCCTCAACCCCTCACCATCAACCCCTCACCCTCAACCACTCACCCTCACTCACCCTCAACCCCCTCAACCCCTCACCCTCACCCACCCTCACTCACCCTCACCCTCACCCTCACTCACCCTCACCCTCACTCACCCTCAACCCCTCACCCTCAACCCCTCACCCTCAACCCCTCACCCTCAACCCCTCACCCTCAACCCCTCACCCTCACTCACTCAACCCCTCACCCTCACTCACCCTCAACCTCACTCACCCTCAACCCCTCACCCTCACTCACCCTCAACCCCTCACCCACCCTCAACCCCTCACTCTCACTCACCCTCAACCCCTCACCCTCACTCACCCTCAACCCCTCACCCTCACAACACATATTGTGTTACAATAGGTGTCACATTTGCGAAAGATAAAACTATTGGCATTGTAAATAACAAAGCTATTAATTTCGCTATTTTCAAAACAAGCACATAAATAAAAAATGTGTCCTTTACAATACCAATAGCTCAAACTTTCCTAATGTGAGACCGATTGCATTGCTGTGCTTCTCTCCCCTGCTGCACTCTCCTGCTCTCTAGAGATGTGGCCTAACGACCAGAGCTGCCATCTAAGTCACGTAAATACAAAACATGTTGCATTCCAAATGCTATAGGTGTCACATTTGCGAAAGTTATAACTATTGCCATTGTAAATGACAAAGCGATCAATTTAGCAATTTTAAAAACCAACAAATAAATAAAATATGTCATTTACAAGACCAATAACTCCAACTTTTCTAATGCGAGACCTATTGCATTTCCAATGCTTGTTTTACAAAGTGCTCTCGCTGATTTCCCCTCACCTCCCTCGGATCTGAAGCCCGGGATGTTTCTCTACTTTTTGTGAGTGCTTGCTGTCTTCCGCTGTCTGTGTGCCCGTTTCAGCAGCCCCCCCCTCCGCTGTCCGTGTACCCTGTTTTCGTGCCTCTGTTGCCTGCTTGTGACCCTGTTTTCGTGCCTCTGTTGGGGGCTTTGTGTGGCTGCGTTTGTGGGGGGCTCTGTGTGTGTGTGTGTGTGAGGGGCTCTGTGTGGGTGTGTGTGTGGGGGGAGCTCTGTGTGTGTGGGGGGGGCTCTCTGTGGGTGTTTGTGTGTGTCATTTGCGAGAGATAAAGCTAGTGGCATTGTAAATGACAATACCATTTATTTATGTTAAAAAAAAAACATAAATACAAATAATGTCAAGAGCAATGCCAATAGCTCTAACTTTAACAAAGGCAAAACCATTGCATTGTAAATGCTTGGTTTTTTTTCTGATGGATACCTACCGTGCAAACACAGCGCTCGGAAGCCTCTCTTAGTATATGTGCGCCTTACAAAATATATTAACATTAACAGTGGGGTTTGGTGTGGCAGTTATTGGAGTAGTGTCTGGATTCCCAATTAAAGTTCCTGAAAAAGGAAATGTGAAATCCGGTCCATATGCAAATATATAGCAACCCATTTGTCATTCCTGCAGCCTGTTTTCTCCCAGTCGTATTAGCAGGCACAGAGGGGAGATTTCTCACAGAGCACTAATGTCTTTAAGGTGTGAAACGACCACATTGTTCCCACATACATATGAAATGCGATCTTCTGGTGGCAGCATCCGGGTCTGATGTCTCCTGCCAAGGTAATCTGGTCCGTGGTGTCTTTTTCCATGTGGGCCCCAAATACACATCTCTTTCAGCCACGCTCATCGGACTGTAAGGCCTCAGAGAAACAATGAAACCATTCCTAGATTCTAGCATTACCCTTTTAGCTGCTTGCTTTGAATCTCACTTCCGTTGAAGGGACCAGCCAGTGGAAATAAAAAACAAGCATTGGAAATGCAATAGGTCTCGCATTAGAAAAGTTGGAGTTATTGGTCTTGTAAATGACATATTTTATTTATTTGTTGGTTTTTAAAATTGCTAAATTGATGGCTTTGTCATTTACAATGCCAATAGTTATAACTTTTGCGAATGTGACACCTATAGCATTTGGAATGCAACATGTTTTGTATTTACGTGACTTAGATGGCAGCTCTGGTCGTTAGGCCACATCTCTAGAGAGCAGGAGAGTTCAGCAGGGGAGAGAAGCACAGCAATGCAATAGGTCTCGCATTAGGAAAGTTTGAGCTATTGGTATTGTAAAGGACACATTTTTTATTTATGTGCTGGTCTTGAAAATAGCTAAATTAATAGCTTTGTTATTTACAATGCCAATAGTTTTATCTTTCGCAAATGTGACACCTATTGTAACACAATATGTGTTGTGAGGGTGAGGGTGAGGGGTTGAAGGTGAGTGAGGGTGAGGGGTTGAGGGTGAGTGAGGGTGAGTGAGGGGTTGAGGGTGAGGGGTTGAGGATGGGTGAGGGTGAGGGGTTGAGGGTGAGTGAGGGGTTGAGGGTGAGTGAGTGAGGGTGAGTGAGGGGTTGAGGGTGAGTGAGGGTGGGTGAGGGTGGGTGAGGGTGGGTGAGGGTGAGTGAGGGTGGGGTTGAGGGTGAGTGAGGGTGGGGTTGAGGGTGAGGGGTTGAGGGTGAGTGAGGGTGAGGGGTTGAGGGTGAGGGTGAGTGAGGGTGAGGGGTTGAGGGTGAGGGTGAGGGGTTGAGGGTGAGTGAGGGGTTGAGGGTGAGTGAGGGTGAGGGGTTGTGAGTGAGGGTGAGTGAGGGTGAGGGGTTGAGGGTGAGTGGGGTTGAGGGTGAGTGAGGGTGAGGGGTTGAGGGTGAGTGAGGGTGAGGGTGGGTGAGGGGTTGAGGGTGAGTGAGGGTGAGGGTGAGGGGTTGAAGGTGAGTGAGGGTGAGGGTGAGGGGTTGAAGGTGAGTGAGGGTGAGGGTGAGGGGTTGAAGGTGAGGGGTTGAGGGTGAGTGAGAGTGAGGGGTTGAGGGTGAGGGGTTGAGGGTGAGGGGTTGAGGGTGAGTGGTGGATGTGGTGGTGATGGTGGATGTGGTGGTGGATGTGGTGGTGGATGGTGTGGTGGTGGATGTGGATGCGGTGGATGTGGTGGTGGTTTTAGATTTTGACATTCCTTGTACAGTCCTAAACTTCGATGAAGCATTATTTTAAATAGTTGTATTGTGAGCAGAGAATTTTACGCCATGGTCTCTCCAACGTTCGGCTCAATTTTCGCTCGCCGTTCATGTGGGAGAGGAAGGTTTTACAGCAGACTAAGCACACTGGCTGGCAGTTGGCTGCAATTATTAACCAGAAGTGAATTCCGCACACTTTCATTAATCTGCCTCACACGTACCCGCTACATTCAACAGTGACATCCCAGTTACAAACGTCCTTTCAGATAGCCTACCACGGGGCGAGCAGGTGAGGAGGCTTGTAAAGTGAGGAGGGGCGCAAGGGAGCGAGCTGTCGGGAGCAAATTTACAAGCCATCTGGAAGAAGAGTCAGCCTATTCCTGTGCCAACTGTCAGTTTTGGTTCAGAAAAGGCAATCGGTTCACTGGAGGCGGATGAGGATTCCAACTAAGGCAACTTAAATGTCTAGATTGCTAGCAGTTGTTTGTTAAAGGGTCGCGCTTCAAACGAAAAGAAATGCAAAATGCAAGGAGGTTTAACATGAACCAGATTCCACATTAATACAAACTTCCACAGCACGTCCGAGGAAAAAGGTGCTCAGATTTACGGCGTATACTCAAACGAAATTAGACTACAAACAAAATATAAAACTATCAAACGAAGGATTAACCATTTCTGGATAGTTCCCGGTGCAGTTATAAAGCACTATACGGCAGGGTGTTCAATTTGGAGGGCTCAAGAAAAAGGATACATAAACAAGTACTGCAAAACTTAAACTGTGTTGCTTTTGAAGGGTTTGCATCGACACAAGGGAACTTCAGAATGGCTACCAGTGCGTTACGACATATACAGATGCATAAAAGGTAATCTTGCAGGCAGAAATAAAGAATAGTCGTTGGAGATGGCCACCGAAGCATGCAAAGTTGCAAACATTTTAGTATTTTAAGTATACCGTTTGAACATGGACAATCATTATTTTACAACAGTAAAGTAAAAATATTAAAGTAAGCAAGAGTAAGAAAAATAAGAAATAAACGATATTTGCTGCTGCCAGGCCCTCGGCAAAAAAATGAAAACTTCAAAAATGGGGAGAGGGATGGGAAACACAATCAGGCAAGCAAGAGACACGGCGGCATTGAGCAGCTTCCAGGCCTTAGCACAAGCATCAGTGGTGGGTGGAAGGGGGGGGGGGGTTATTTTATTTAATATTTTACACTGGAAGCAATAGTGCCTGCTTAACTATGGCTGGATCAGGATTTCGATTGAAAAGGCATATTTTGTTCATAACTTTAGCACCGCTTGGCATTTCTGGACAAAACTTTCCAAAAATAAACAAGAAAGGAAACAAGACGGAGGGCATTGCTGTGGGGAGGGGGGGGGAGGAGAAATGCACACGGCGGGCAGGGGAGGGGGCGGAGCGGGGAGAGCGGCATGAGGGTGTGAAGCAGCCGGGGCCTTTGAAGTGAAGCTAAGCTTCACTTCAAAGGTGTGGGAGGAGTGCGGCTGAGGGAACAGATGGCGATTTGGTGATGTGCACGCGCATTTTAGGTCAATGCGCAAGCCACGGGCACAGCAGCAAATCGCCACAGTTAGGTAAGCTTTGTTTAAAGCCCTATAGTCTCGCTTCTCTCAATGCGCATGCGCATTGATAGGTCACGAGACCTAAAAATGGTGCTCTTTACTCGTTACTACAGTGGTGTAGCATTTAAGAATTTAAAAAAGGAGAGTTGCTTTTCTTGAGAGAAGTTAAGTGAATGAAATGACAATTTAATGTAGTGGTGTTAGAATCTGGATCGGGCTGCTTTATAGTCTATATACGTTATAGGGCAGTCTGGAAGGTCAGTGTGTAGGTTAGTATTTTGGCCCTTTGTGGGACCTTTTTATGGGCTGGTAGGCTATTTCTTTACTATTAATATGTCTAATATAACCACAAACATTTCCTGCAGCAAGCACTAATTCTTCCAGTATCCCATACCTTGTACACCACCGATACAGTGTGATTTTTGCAATTTTTTAAATGCCCCAATTTGCCAATTTGGGACACTTAAGTTTCTCATTCGCTGATGTGGGCCTCTTTTTATTGCGGTCTAATCCTGGCTAGAATAGTGAGTGAAGATCATTGAGAGACCTTTCCCAACAAAGGAATCTGCACCACCTTTCCTAGTGCAATCTTCACATCCCTTACCAAGCTTTGGATACTGCGAACTGTAACGGTCTGCATCAGCTTCTCACACAGCATGATCGGTCTCTTTGAATGATCTGCACACACTCGCATGTTTAAGCAATCTGCCCTTGACACAGATCTATTTAATGTTGTTTCTTTCTAGAGATTTTTCTTTAATTGCATGATGTCCTCCTCACATCATATTCCTAAACCCTTCATGAAAAATGTTACTTGGCTTAAAACTTTAAATCATTTTCTCTCCTTTCTTTCTTTCCACTGGCCCTCCCCTTACCTTCCATCGTGTGCATGCCTCCTCTCTCTTGAGTATAACATACTCTAAGTCCCATGCCTGTTATTCTATTTCTGTGAGTGAATGAAACCTACTTTTATGGATAGCAACCTATCTCCCTTTAAAACCTATTCCTGCAACCTAACAACACTTAATTATCACTAGCCTATCCATTCACTTCACCAAGTATTTGTATGAACATGCATCGCCACCTACGTCTTTTACTTTACCACAAAAACTAGAGTAAATCCACTAATTGGTTTACTTTGTGAGCACATGAGAGATCCCAATACACAACAATAACCGCTGGATTAACCACTAGCTCTGTGCTCCAGAGTAGCGTGCGTCTCACCGGAAGTGCTTAGCGCCTTGTCAGGGTAGTAACTGCTATATAAATGCAATTGCAATCCAAGAGAATTTAATGCTGTTTGCTTAAGTTGTCGGCTTGTGTTGGTCTTTCTGCTGCTTTTCTTTTCTCCTGCCGTGGAATCTATTCTTCTGTTGGACAGAACGAATGAGTGCCTAGGAGTAGAACAAAGTTACTTCTATGGTGTGTTTGCTACTCTTATCCTATAGGCAGTAACCATGTGTGTATCTCTTTTCCATCGAACAATAACATTATACCTGTAGGCTTTTTCCCCTCATCATTAAAGCAGAATTGGCAGGAATGCACTCCAGAATGTAACTGCATGTATGTGGGCACACTACTGGCCATACAAAAATCTGTATTAACATTGTTTTGGGATGCAGTTTCCAGTCGTGTCCCTATGACGTGGTAGCCACAGCTTTGAGGGGTGAATGAACATACAGTGAAGTCACTGAAAAGGTACATTTATTCAACTTATCCCAAGTTAGATAAAAATCAAATCTTTTTAGTATTTACCATTTGCTACCTTTTATTCCTTCATGAATGTCCTGCTAACATCATCCAGCGCAGCTCCATCCCCTGCCAACCACTAATTTCCTTTAAACTAGATTCTAACTTGGCGTGAGGTGTGCACCAGGTGCCGTATTACACAAAGTGCTCCTGGGGGGCACCTTGAGTTCTCCAGTATTAGGGTGTCTTTCATAGATTCACATGCGTGAATAATTCTCTGTCGTCGAAGTGGGAATCCTACGGTACATAAAATAGTAGTAAAATGTGTGTGTATGTATGTATGTATATATATATATATGTGTATGTGTGTGTGTGTATATATATATGTATATATATATAATGTATGTGTGTATATATGTATGTATGTGTGTATATATATTTTCACTGAAAAAACCATAGGTTATAGACCATATATAGTTAGGAATTTGCATTTACAAAACCTTGAAAATTCACTGAAAAAAAACATAGGTTAGAGACCATATATAGTTAGCTGGACATTTTATTGACATAAAACCAATGAAATTCCATATATAGTTAGTTGCACTAACTATATATGGCGCACCCGCAATCCACTGCTGATGATGTCACATATTACATCATTCATGACATGGTCAGTGACATCACTGATGACATCTCAAATGACATCACTGATGACATCACTGATGACATCTCAAATGACATCACTGATGACATCATCTAGTGTCTGCGTGTTTTTGTAAAGTTTAAATATGTTTTACATATTGAAGAATGAGTGGATGTATGGAAGACTGAGTGTGTGTGTGGCTGGCTGGGAGGTGTGTGACTCTGTGCATATCAATGTGTACTTGTATCAGTGATTGTATAAGAGAGTAAGTATGTGTTAGTATATGTGTGAAAAGTATGGTGTTCTGTGTTTAACTGTATAGATGAGGAAATCGAAGTGTGATTGATTCTTCACAGGACTGACTAGGTGTATGAGTGCATATGATAGTGTTGTAATAATGAGTGACTGTATGTATGAGTGATTGTATGGGTGAATGAGTGAATGTGTGTGTAGACGTAGGAATCAGTGAGTGCGTATGTAGTAACTGGTATTGGTGTGTCATGATGTCATCAGTGATGTCATTTGAGATGTCATCAGTGATGTCATCAGTGATGTCACTGAAGTATGGTGTTCTGTGTTTAACTGTATAGATGAGGAAATGGAAGTGTGATTGATTCTTTACAGGACTGACTAGGTGTGTGAGTAACTCCATGGATGAGTGGCAGTGTGTGAGTGTCTGCATAGGTGTATGAGTGCATATGATAGTGTTGTAATAATGAGTGACTGTATGTATGAGTGATTGTATGGGTGAATGAGTGAATGTGTGTGTAGACGTAGGAATCAGTGAGTGCGTATGTAGTAACTGGTATTGGTGTGTCATGATGTCATTTGAGATGTCATCAGTGATGTCATTTGAGATGTCATCAGTGATGTCACTGACCATGTCATGAATGATGTAATATGTGACATCATCAGCAGTGGATTGCGGGTGCGCGATATATAGTTAGTGCAACTAACTATATATGGAATTTCATTGGTTTTATGTCAATAAAATGTCCAGCTAACTATATATGGTCTCTAACCTATGGTTTTTTTCAGTGAATTTTCAAGGTTTTGTAAATGCAAATTCCTAACTATATATGGTCTATAACCTATGGTTTTTTCAGTGAATTTCATTGGTTTTTTAAAAGCTAATATCTATAGCTGTAAAATATATTCTTTATTACGTGACGTATCACGTAGCCACGTGAGACGCCTCATGACGCGTCGCATAACCGTGATGTATCGGCTCTGCAGCGCAAACAAAACCCGTAACGTAAGCGTGCCGGAGCACGCTTACAGATATATATATTTTTTTTAACCTTAATTAGACTAAATCCACACGTGCACATATCTTGAGGCCTTGCAAAGGCACATCAAACAAACAGTCCCTACAATTTTGCCAAGTTTGCTGGAAATCTATTCCCTTAATTTTTTTTTTACTGTTTCTCTTGGTTTTCCCCTTGTTACGCTTACCGGGACGCTACCCGGTACGCGAACCGGACGCTTCAAAAACACAAGATGGCGGACTCCCGTTACGCTGCCGGTTAGCTGCCCGGTTCGCGTACCGGGAAGCGCCTCTACCGCGAAAAATCGCGGGGGACTTTAATATCCCCCTCATCAATCCTAGGGGTTTACCTTGCCCCCTTTCCTTCATTTCCCCCTTCTTTTTTCACCACATCTTGTCTCTCGAACCTTCCGAGAGACAAGATGGCGGCCGCTCCGGACTGTTTACAATGTTGACAGCTACGCTGCCGGTTAGCTGCCCGGTTAGCTGCCCGGTGAGCTGCCCGGTTCGGGTACCGAAGCGCGCCTCTACGGCGTAAAATCGCAAAAAAAAATTTTTTCTTATTTTGTGCCCCGCGGGGCACTTTAATATCCCCCTCATCAATCCTAGGGGGTCAGGAGTGGTCTACCTTGCCCCCTTTCCTTCATTTCCCCCTTCGTTTTTCACCACATCTTGTCTCTCGATCGTACCGAGAGACAAGATGGTGGCCGCTCCGGACTGTTTAGAATGTTGACAGACACCGGAGAGCCAATCAGCTTCGCTTCGCGAAGTTCCGTTACGCGTCAGGTACGCGAACCGGGGCGCTAACCGGAGCGCTGTCACAGATATATATATATATTTTTAAACGTTAATTTCTCAAAATCCACTGGAGCACATATATTGAGACATAGCAAAGGCACGTCGGGCAAACCATATCTACAATTTTGCCAAGTTTCATGTAAATCTATTCAGCCGTTCGAGCTAAAAGTGAGTCCAACCGCCCTATGGAAAAATGAATGGGAAAAAAGCGTTTTGGGACCCCCCTTTTTTCTCAGCCCCCCCTTGACTAAACCCCCCCAAATTTTCAGGGGCTGCTCAGAAACAAT